>NC_139021.1:178130039-178717539 GCF_964662115.1 Mustela nivalis
TGAATACCCGTGGTATGGTTTAACATGTTCTCTCCCTGTTTTTTGTGTTCCCTGTCAGTTGGTATTAGATCTAGAGGTTTGGGTCAGATTCAGGCATTTTATTTTCAGAGGTGTTTTGTAAGTGCTATCATGTTCTTAGGCACATGAAGTCTGCTTGCCTTTTTTTTTTTTTTTAATGGTGTCAGTGGCAATGCCTACTGTATCTCTGTTATTTTGAGATTTTTCTTATTATGAATGAAGTCAAGCATCTTTTTATTTTTAAGGGCCATTTTAATATCTTTTTTGCAGAATATCTGTTCATGGATTTTGCCCATTTTTCTCTTGAACTTCTGATATATTTCCCTTGACTTTTTTTGCAAGCTCTTTAAATGCTAAGGAGATGAGCCCTTTATGATGATGTAAGTTGTAAATATTTTCTACCGGTTTTGACTTTGCTTATCAGGTTTTTGCCATGCAAAAGCTTTTTTTATAAAAGTGATGCATGGCCAGTTTTATCAATAAATTTTTTATTGCTACTGGATTTTTTAACTTAACTTTTTGGAACTTTAAGTTACATACAATAAACTATTCGTTTAAAGCTTACAGTTTGATGAGTTTTGATTATATTGTGGCATGTGGCTGTAGTTCCTTTACACAGTAGAATGCACTTCATTGTATAGACAGATTACGTTTTATTTATCTCCATGTGTTGATGAACATTTGGGTTGTTTCTAGTTTGAGGCTATTAGAAATAAAACTGCTCTAAATATTAGTGAATTAGTCATTGCATAAATATATGTTTTCATTTCTCTTGCATTAATACCTGGGAATGGAATGGCTGGGTCAGAGGTTAGGTGTATTATTTTGGTTTTATTGCCAGAACTTTCCCCAGAGTGGTTGTATCATTTTACATTCCCATCAACAGTGCAGAAATTCTGGATGTGCCACATCTTTGACAACATTTCATGTTGTCATTTAGCTTAATTTTAGCCATTTGGTGAGTGTATATGATATCTTTTTAAAATTTAGGATTATTGATGTATAATTTACATACAGTAAATTTTACTCATTTTAGGGCACAGTTCTGTAAGTTTTAACATGCGCATATAGTTGTGTAAGCTCCATCACAGTCAGGATACACAACAGTTACATCATCAAAAATATTTGATTTATGTTCCTTTGTGGTCCTTTTCCTTATCCCAAGCCCTAGCAATTCTTTTTTTTCCCAATATTTATTATTTATTATTTTAGAGAGAGAGAGGAGGGGGAGGGGCAAAGGGAGAGAATCTCCAGCACACACTCCACTGAGTGCAGAGGGAGCTCTGTGCAGAGCTCGATCTCATGACCTGAACCGAAACCAAGAGCTAGACACTTAACCAACTGAGCCACCCAGGTGCCCCTCAAGCCCTAGCAATTCTGTTCTGTCTTTTAGCACTGTAGTTTGTTTTGTTTTTTAACTCGTATGCAGTAGAGTTTACTCTGTGGTAAACTCTGGGCCTGAGTTTTGATGAATGCATTGCGTAGTGATACATCCCAGCACAATTAAGATGCAGAACAGTTCCATCACTACAAAAATTACCAGCCCCTCCCTTCATTTACTGGTTTGTTCCCTGTCCCAATAGCCTTTTTGGTCTGGCTTCTTTCACTTAGCAACGGTAGATTCAAGATTTACTCAGGTTGTATGTATCTGTGGTTTGTTCCTTTGTATTGCTAAGCAGTGTTCCATCATATTGGTTGTACCACAGTTTATTCGTTTATGGGTCAAGGGACATTTGGGTTGTTTCTGCTTTTTACCAGTTAAAAGTAATGTTGCTGTAGACATTTGTACAGATTTTTGTGCAAACACAGCTTTCAGTTCACAGTAGGATTGCCGGGTCATATTGTAGTGGTATGTTTAACTTTATGAGAAACTGTGAAAATTGTTCATCCAAGTTGCTGTACCATTTTGCATTCCCACCAGCAACGTATGAGAGGGAGTTCACTTGTTCCACATTCTTTTTTTTTTTTTTTAAAGATTTTATTTATTTATTTGACAGACAAAGATCACAAGTAGGCAGAGAGGCAGGCAGAGAGAGAGAGAGGAGGAAGCAGGCTCCCCGCTGAGCAGAGAGCCCGATGCGGGACTCGATCCCAGGATCCTGGGATCATGACCTGAGCCGAAGGCAGCGGCTTAACCCACTGAGCCACTAGGCGCCCACTTGTTCCACATTCTTGTCCGCATTTGATATTGTCAGGTTTGGTGTTTTTTGGCTTGTTTTTGGTTTAGCCATTCTATTAGGTTTGTTGGGATATCTCATGGTTTGTATTTGCAGTACTTTCCTGACTAATAATCGTGAACATCTTTTCATGTGCTTGCTTACTCTTTGTGTCTTCGTTGACTATTTGTTACTATTTGTCTTTTCAGGGTTTGGTTTTTTTGCCATTTTCCTGTTTGGTCACTTCTCTTACTATTGAATTATAATAATTTCTTGCCTGTTCTTTGATATCAGTTATTTGATAGACATATATGTACTGAATATTTTTCTCATCCTGTGACTTGTCTTTTGGTTTAACAGTGTCTTTCAAAGAGCAGTTTTTAATTTTTTTAAGTCCAATATAATAACTAGTATATTGCTCATCCTCTTTGTGTCTTAATTAAGAAATCTTTGTGTACTCCCAAGGTCATGAACACTTTCCTATATATTTTTTAGAAGCTTTATTGTTGTAGCTTTTGTGTTAGGTCTGTGATTAATTTTGTTACATTTTTTCCCACATAAATACCTAATTGTTCTAGCACCATTTGTTGAAAAGACTATTCTTTCCCTGTGGAATTGCCTTGGCATCTTTGTTGAAAATCAACTGACAATATATATGTAAGAGTCTGTTTCTGTATTCTAAGCTGTTCCACTGATTTATCTTCTTCTTCTTTTTTTTTTTCCCCGAATCTGTCCTACATTGTCTTTATTGCTATAGCATTTTTGTAAGTCTTAAAATCAAATATTGTAAGTAATCCTACTCCATTCTTTGGGAAAAAGACTTGGCTACTTATTTATTTATTTGAAACATAGAGGGAACATAAATAGGGGGAGCAGCAGGCAGAGGGAGAGGGAGAAGCAGGCTCCCTGCTTAGCCGGGAGCCGGGAGCTTAGATCCCAGGACGTCTCAGGACCTGAGCCAAAGGCAGCCACTTAATGACTGAGCCACCCAGGTGCCCCATAGATTGGGGTTTTCTAGGTCATTTGCATTTCAGTATATATCATAATACATATCATGTTCTCTATTTTTATAAAATATTCTGGACTTTTTATTGGATTATTATATCACTACTTCATTCTTTTCTGTATCTGTGTTGGATGGATCACATGTTTAACTATTCACCTGTTGACAAGCATGTGGGTTGTTTCCACTTTTTGGCTATTGTGAACAGTGCTGCTATTAATATTTATGAGTAGCTGTTATCACTTCTTTTGGGTGTATATCTAGGAGTGGAAATGCTGAGTTGTATGGTATTTCTGTGTTCAACTTTAGAAGAACTACTAAACTGTTTTACACAGCTCTTGTACCATTTTAGTGTGAGGGGTTCCAGTTTTTCCACATCTTTGCTAACACTTGTTACTTTCTTTTAATTATCACCATCCTGGTGGGTATAAAGTGGTATCTCACCGTGGTTTTGATTTACATTTCCCTAATTACCAGTGATACTGAGCATCTTTTGTGTTCTGTTTGGCCATTTGTGTATCTTCTTTGGGCAAATTGTCTTTTCAAGTCCTTGCCTATTTTTTATTTGGATTGTTTATTATTGAATTATAAGAGCTATTTATATATTCTAGATACTAGACCTTTGTCAGGTACATAATTTGTGAATATTTACTCCCATTCTGTAGATTCTTTTTTCATTTTTTGATGTTCTTTGATGCAAAACAGCTTTTAGTTTTGGGGCTCCTGGGTGGCACAGTGGGCTAAGCGTCTGACTCTTGGTTTCAGCTCATGTTGTGGTTGTGGGGTCCTGAGATTGAGCGCAGTGTTGGGCTCTAGCTCAGTGCAGCGTCTGCTTAAGTTTCTCTCTTCCCTTCCCTACCCTGGTTGCACACTCTCTCTCTCAAAGAAAAAAAAAAAGCTTTTAGTTTTTATGAAGTCCAGTTTAGCTTATTTTTTCTTTTGTTGTTCATATTTTTGGTGTCATATCTAATAATTCATTGCCAAATCCAAGGTCATGAATATCAGCCTCCATGTTTTCTTAAAGTATGGTTTTAGCTATCTTACATTCAGACTGTTAATCTATTTTGAGTTAATTTTCATGTAGTGTGACGAGGGGTCAAATCTTCCCCGTTGCATGACGTTGGCACCTTTGTTGAAAATCAGTTGGCCATGTAGGTATGGGTTTGTCCAGGGTCCCAGGACTATTCCTTTGGTGTGTGTCTGTCCTCATGGCACCACTCAGGTGGATAGTTTTTTACTGTTGGATACAGGTACACCTGGACGGTATGTGGGTTAGGCTCCAGACTACTACAATAAAGCAAATACCAAAATAAAGCAAGTCAAATGAATTTTTTGGTTTTCCTGTGCATATAAAAGTTACTTTCACACTATATTGTAGTCTGTTAAGTGTACAACAAGATTACATCTAAAGAAAACAATGTACGTATCTTAATTTAAAAACCCTTTCTTGCTAAGAAAATGCTAACCATCATTTGTGCTTTCAGCGAGTCATAATCGCTGATCACAGGTCACCAGGACAAATATTATAATAATGAAAAGATTTGAAATATTGTGAGATTTACCCAGGTGTGCCACACAGAGACACCAAGTGAACAGATGCTGT
Source organism: Mustela nivalis (assembly GCF_964662115.1). Taxonomy (NCBI): domain Eukaryota; kingdom Metazoa; phylum Chordata; class Mammalia; order Carnivora; family Mustelidae; genus Mustela; species Mustela nivalis. The sequence continues at coordinate 178,134,820 of NC_139021.1, forward strand.
TAGAAAAACGGTGCCAGTAGACTTGGCTCCATGTAAGGTTTGCCACAAACTTCCAGTTTGTAAAAAACACAGTGTCTGGAAGTGCAGTAAAGTGAAGCACAAAAAAATGAGGTGTGCCTGTACGTTAGTATAGTGTATTAATTTTCCAAGTTTTGATCACATTTTAGAAATTTTTAAAATGTTGGGTAAGTTCATTAAAGGAATTATCTTCTCGAAGTGCCAGATTTATAACAACACACATACATGACCTTAGTGGATAATTTTGTTTAAGAATTTTTGGTGTATCTTATTACTGCTCTGGATGCATACAGAGTAGTATTTAGATACGCAGTGTATCAGGATGTGTTCTAATTGAATTTTCATTGTGGGTGAAACAACCTTGAGCCGTTATGTAGAGACTTAGTTATGTATATACATTCAGCCTGCCAAAAGCTGTTGGTGCCGGCTCTAGAAGAGCCGGAATAGGGACAGTCTGCAGCTTGCATCCACGAGGAAGGAGTCACATATGTGCCATTTCTAGAGAAGAAAATTGGCTGGGAACTCTGCTTTTTACTCAAGTCATGGTTTTTAACTCTAATCAGTACAACAGAAATTTTAGTATTGTAAGAATCAGAATATGATGTGTTTCTGAAGTCTCTTAGTCTGTAACTTCTCTCTTCTCTTTTCCTCCCCATAATTATTTACTGAAGAAATTGGGCTGTTTGTCCTGCTGTTTCCCCACAGTCTGGCTTTGGCTTAGTGAAACCCTGTGGTGCAGTTTACTATGTTCCTCTGTGTTCTTTATTTCCTGTAAGTTGGGAGTTTGACATAGGGAGATCTAGAGACTGGATCCGATTCAAATAAAAACTTTTTTTTCCTTAGTACATATTCACTTCATAGGTGATGTTTGTGTCTTCCCTCAGGAGGCACATAATACTGCTTATCTCTCTTTTTCATGGTGTTAATTAATTTTCCTATGATTCATTTTAGTTGTAGCAATTCAAAGAGCTTTAGAGAAAGTGTGGTGTAAATGTTAAGATATGAGCTCTAGAGCCCGGGAATCTGGGTTCTCTAATCTTTGAGAGTCACTTTCCCTTGTGGGCGTTGAGTCTTATCTGTGAAATGGGGACATGATTCCTATTGATGGGGTTGTTCTGAGGATTCTGTGAGAAAACACGTGGAAAAGAACCTTGCACAGAGCCTGGCATCTAGTTAGTGGCCAATAAGTGTTAGCTATTGTTTTTCTGTGAACTTAAAAATACTCTGTAATAATCTGAAAGGTAGATTATCTGGACTTATAAGTGAGGAAATTGAAGTTTGGATAGCTAATATTTGGGCTCATCTGGGTGTGTTTGGGGAGAAAAGTCGGTCAGTTAATGCAGTGGAGGTGAACCGCTCTTCTCTGTTCCAGGCAGTGTGTAGAGCTGTACTTAGTAACCACTCACAAGAAGCTTAATTTCAAAAATGGTTTTGCCCATGCTTTGTACATACCCACATGTACGTCCCCACCTCAGGTTGGGAAGGAGGCTCTTTGTTAAACAAGTTGTAAATAGCACATTTTCTGTTTGAAGTCCACTGAGAAGTACTTACTGTCAAATGTTTTGTTTTACAGTGTAATGTTCAGGCTCAGAAATGCCTTATGTGGATCGACAGAATCGCATTTGTGGTTTTCTAGACATCGAGGAAAATGAAAACAGTGGGAAGTTCCTTCGAAGGTACTTCATACTGGATACCAGAGAAGATAGTTTTGTGTGGTACATGGATAACCCACAGGTTTGTGAAATCCAGATGGTCGCCTTTTTTCAAATCACGCTAGAATTTTAATTATTAATATAGCTAACATACTGTATGGCTGTTAGGATTTGTTTTCCCAAACAATCTACGTTTAGATTTATTTCTCCTGGCTCTATTCTTCCTGTCCTGCATGTTAAACCCTGCTGTCCTACTTGAATTTCAGATGGAACTAAGTTTATTTGTGCATGCGTATATGTGTCCCACCCCCCTCGAGAAATGCTGTCCCTGGTAGAAAATTCTGAAATCATTTAAATTTAAGATACTGTCTCTGGGATAGAGACCGCTGTCTTTGGTAAAGAAACTGCCTGAGCTAGTTGCCACTCTTGTACACATGTGTAGCCCTTTCATGTTGTGGTGACAGATTTGAGAGTCAGCCGTGTAATGCCATTCATGGATTGAAATCCACTTGGATTTCATTGTTGCTTTTCAAATCATTGGGGAAATGTCATAAATTAAAAATTAGAATCTCCATTTTAAGATCTGTGAAAGACCTTGGATTAGAGATCATCTAATGAGTAGTTTTTTTTGGAGTATGTAAACAAGAGTTTATTAAGGCACAAAATAAATTATTATTATAACTTTAAAAATATAAACTATTTCTTAAATGAGTAGTTTTAAGTTTTCTCTCTCTGTGAATCTCTTCATTCAAATTGGGATGGATGTTGCAAGGTTGAGTCCCTAGCAAACGTCTAAGCTGATTCTGTCTAGTGGCTGAGGGACTTGGAGTTCAGGGAGGAGTGGGGACTGGTGGGAGGTTCCATTCTGTTTCACAGAGAAGGAACTAGACCCCCTGAGAAACAATCTGATGTTCTTTACCACCCTGTACTTACTTCAGGTTAGACAAAATACTTATGTACTAATGCATTTATATTTGTTTACACAGAATTCAAGTTGTAAGGGCTATAGTACAAATTCCACCTCCTCTTCAGTGCAGGAAGCCTGTCTACCCCTGATCTTCACTTTAGCTGTTGGTTCAATTACACATTATGAAAAAGTACTTGTGCTATTTGACAAGACACTTTCGTTATTATTTCTTCTGTGAGCCAAAATCTCTTTGCTTGTATCTGCTGCCCATACTGTGTCCCTGTTTCTCCATAAAGTAAGTTTAGTCCTTTATTCAGACACGACCTTTCAAATTTTAGAGGATAATTTGTATTTTAATTCAGTGTAGATTATTTGAGTTCTGACTTTGATACTTTTTCCTAGGAACTGTCTACTCTCTGTCCTTATTCTTACAGAGCTTACTGACACTGTTTTACTCCCTTATCTCTGGGTGTAACCACCTTTCTTGGGTGGTAGTAACCTGGCTGTGCAACTACGATGATTAATATCTTTACTTACTGGGCCAGAGTCCGTGGAAGAAGGAGCAGGTCAGCAGAAATCAAAAGTCCATGTTTATTTATTTTTGTATTTTTTATAGAAATCAGATTTCTCCCCTTTATTACTCCACCGTTTTATCTGTGGCACAGTCCCCTCCCAAACTGTCTTTCGCAGAGTGGAAAGTAACTCAATTCCACTTGACTCCCTCTCACTGCTGGGTACTAGATCCTGGTTTCTGGTTCTCCTCACCTGCACAGGCCATTGCAGAGTCCTGGCCGGTGCTCTTCCTGGTTTGTCTCTCTTCACAAGATCTGGGCGACTGACACATACGGATTCTTCCTAATTGCATTTAAAGCTCCTTGGTTGTTTCTCTTTCTTCATAATAATAGGTTCTCCCCTCAGAAGTCATCCTTTTATCAGCATTTCCCACTTAGAGCTAGAAGGTGGTGAGCACAAAATGGACTATTTTTATTACACCGAAGGAAACATGAATTTGGAATCAGAGTTAACGGACTTCATGGAGGTCATAGCATTCAAAATTGACCCAGAGGGTGGATATGATTTTGGCTGGTAGTTTGAGAAGTGGTTGTTCCAGTGCTCACAGAATAGCCCAGGCAAGAAGTCCAAGCAAGGAGGCCTGTGCCTATGTGGAGAATAGGTCCCTGTGGCTGTAGCAGGGAGGGTGTGTGTTAAAAGTTTGCACTCAGCTAGATCTTTCTCACATGAACTGATATTTTGTTTTTAAGAGTTTCAGGGTTTTTTGGTTTTTTTTTTTTTTTGAAGTTTGTTTATTGGGACACCTGGGTAGCTCAGTCTATTAAGCGTCTCTTTGGCTGTGTCTCTTTGGCTCAGGTCATGATCCCAGGGTCCTGGGATCGAGTGCTGCATTGGGCTCCCTGCTCAGTGGGGAGTCTGCTTCTCCCACTAACTGCTGCTCACTTGCTTGCTCTCTCTGTCTCTCTCAAATAAATTAAAATCTTTAAAAAAAAGTTTATTTATTTAAGTGAACTCTACACCCAGCATGGAGCTTGAGCTCATGACCCCGAGATCAAGAGTCACGTGCTCTTCTGACTCGACCAGCCAGGTGCCCCAACATGAACTCTTTAAAAAGCCGGATTTGGGGTGCCTGGGTGGCTCAGTACCTTAAAGCCTCTACCTTTGGCTTGGGTCATGATCCTGGGGTCCTGGGATCGAGCCCCTGCATCCGGCTGTCTGCTCAGCAGGGAGCCTACTTCCTCCTCTCTCTCTGCCTGCCTCTCTGCCTGCTTGTGATCTCTGTCTGTCAAATAAATAAATAAAATCTTAAAAAAAAAAAAGCCAGATTTCCATGATGTAATTAGCACATTGGTTTTTATGAATGTAGTACAGAATTTTAAATCTGTCTTTCTGTTTGGTTCTTAAAAATTTTAACTCTTCATTCTGTTAAGAATCTTTTACAGTCGACTCTGCAGCTGGTGGATTAGCCGTCAGTATACTAGCTTTGTGTCATTTTTAAATGTATTAGGACTTACAGCTCTTAATGAAAACTTTAGTAAAATGTCTTGCTAGGATGATTACCTTAGGTCGAACCACATGAAATTGCCAGTATACCACTATTTTGATCTACTGAAAAATGACAAGTTCTATCTGCTTCAATCTAGTTGTTTGTGTTATGGTACTGTAACACACTTATGCTAGTCATAATAACCCTGATATGAAAAAAAAAATCAGTTTAGCTCACCTGTCCTAGAGAGCCATTCTCCTTCTGTTTTCCTTTCTTTACCACTAACCATTGGTTTGAAAATCCATTCTAGTGTATTACTAGAGATCCATTTGGAGCTTTCTGTATTTTGTTGAGGGTGTGGGTAATGGTGGAAAATTAAATAATTGAGTATCTGTTCAGGAAGTGACTTTGAAGAAACTTGAAAGAAGTATTTTGGCAAAAGGAGTGCAGGAACTCATAAGAAAAATGGCTCATTTTCCTTTTTATTTTAAAAGTCACCAGTTGATTATTTCTTGTTCACTCTCAGGGAACAGATTTTGAAACTTACTTTTTTGTAGTCGAACTTGGCAATAATCTCACTGATCCATAGAAACTTGGTATTTTGAATATTCTTTATCTCTTAGCTACTTACATTTCCCTATACTGTGCCACTGTTTAATCTATGACCCTTCATGTCATGTGGCCATGACATACTTCTCATTTTTCTTCCTCATACAGGGCTTAGAACTGTATTAAGCTAGTTAAAAGATTAAATTTTTGGAGGATTTAAAAGAAAAATAACACTTCTGAATGGAAGGTTAGTAGTATTTTAAAAAAATCACTTAGTAGTTAGGAGGTCTTGAAGGCATTTTAACATTTCATTGACTAATCCAAAATTTAAAAACAACAACAAAGCAACCTCTTAATGTAAAACATTTTATATAAGAACACAATTCAACAGTATACCTTAAAAATTACAATGTTATTTTATATACATATTTATGGTTTATATTTAGAAGCTTGAATGTAGTATATAGATTAAAGCAAAACATAATGCAGTTTACAAGTTTACATAGGAGTGTAAATTTTGAAAAGATCTGTCCCTGTCAACAATAACCAGTAATTATGTTTGGGAATCTTAATTAAGTCTTTGAAATGTCTCGGCTTTCATATAATTAATTGTTTCCAGTAAGCTTATAGAGAGGTCTGAGAAAGGTACCTCCTAATCATTCATAAAGCAAAGTCAAAGGTTTTTCTTTTTAATGTACATGATCATAAAGTTAGTTAAAAAGTTGATCTTGGTTAATCTGTAGTGGAGGAAGCTTTCAATGTTAACATTGTTTTAATTTTACCTTTAAAATATTCTGTCGGAGTTTTCCTTTATATTCTTTTATTATTTTTTTCCAGACTCTCTTATCTGGTAAGAATACCCTCTGTAATCCATCCAGTTTATTATATTACAGGATATATTAAAGTACAATTTTGATTTGATTACAGAATGCTCACAAACCTTTGTTAATGGTTCAAATTCTTAACAGTATAAATTATTTGCTACTTTTTAAATTTAGGTCCTATATAGTTACGTTCTCGGTTCAAGTTCCCAAACCATTGTTTTCTACTACAACCCTATATGATACCATGTTACAACCCTGCGTTTATGGCTTTTAACGAAAAGTTTGGCCACAATGATAAAAATAGCCTTTTAGTTATAGAATGCATTATGGTGGGACAAAATAGAGTTTGGTTTTGTTATCCAACTGTCAACTTGATTTGTAAATACTTGAACTAAAAAAGTTGATTAGTAAAATGTGATATTAAAAAATCTAATTTCTTAACTTTTTCTAGTACGTTTAGGACATTATAATATAAAATAAATTAATAATGTTGGATTTTAATTATATATTAATAATTTGTTTCCAGAACTTACCTTCTGGATCATCACGTGTGGGAGCCATTAAACTTACCTACATTTCAAAGGTAGTTTTTCTCTATTGTTTCATATTCATGCCTGAATTAAAATTCCTTTGAATGAGAGTATGAATAATCAAAGAACAGCTTCCTTTCTGTGTCATTTAGTGATGAGGTTTGGGGTCCTACCATGTTGAAAATAGTACCTGCTCACTACAGGTAGGAAGTTCTTTTATAAAATTCGGAAGAGTATGTGGCTAATTGCAAAAGTTAACATTAACTTCTGTGATTGGGCCATCAGGACATTGGAAGGGCATCACAAGGACAAAGATGAGTTAACAGGTTCTATCTTTGGGAAACCTGAAGATGTTTTCTGAGTCTGTATTTATTTAAACTGTTTCCAACTTTTAATGCCATTACTTTTGACTTTTTATTTTTGTTTTATTTTGAAGAAAATAAGAACCATCTTAATGAGGAAACAATGGTTTTTCCTTCATTTCACTTTGTTTCTTCTTATTTCTCTTTTCTTGTTGTTGATATTTCTGGAATTTTTGTAATACTATTTTTCTTTTAAAAAATTTAGGTTTGGTATTTTCAGGTATTTTTCCCCCCTTGATTTTATCAGTGTTTTGGGAACCGAGATAGAAGTTGAGGACCTAAACTTCTGGAGTTTTTATACAAAATAATGTTTGTAGATGACTTAAGTTAGGAGATGGGAAGAGTAGCATGGAGTCATATGTATGTGCATACTATTAAGCATGTTTTGGAATTTCTTAGCAAAGGTCTTTAACAGAAGACAGGTTTACAAGTGTGCTTCTGTTTAAAGGACAGTTTTATAGACAAAGTACTTTGTTCTCGATATTGTTCTAGTTGACAACAACAACAAAAAGAATCAGCCCGTGCACAAAAAGGTTACATATTTAAAGAGCAACATTTTATTATTATTTATTTAATTAAAACCGTATTATTTAATTTGCAAAAGATGAATATTGTTTAAATATACCTCAGTTGTCCCTGTAAATTAAGACATTTTATAAATGCCTTAAGGTACCTTGAGTTTAAATTCTATAGTGATTATTATAAGGAAGCATAAAATTCTACTGCGAAATAAACTGTAGGCCCCCTGTCTTCTTGCTGGCCTGCAGCATAAGTGTGCTGTGAGGTAAGGATGCCGCCAGGGGTTGTTGACTCTCCGTGCAGTGATGAGGAATAGGCAGTTGAGGGAGAGATTGCCGATATGCTTGTATCTTTTCAGTCATTTGTTGCCTGGTCTTTTTAAAAATGGGAGCTCTTTTTAAAAATAAAGTATTAACTAAGCAAGTAAGCCTGACTGGCCATCTGCCTCCCAACTCCTCTGTTCCCCTTTTAAAATATAACTTTCTCTGTGCACTTCTGTTGACTTTAATCTCTGTCCCACAGCTTTCCCGAAGGTTGAATTGTACAGTTTGTACTCTGCGTTAGATATGCCTCCCTTTTCCAGAATTTATTCCTGGAACAACAAATTCCAGTGTGACTCAGAGCTGTGAATTTGTAGTTGGGATCAGTCAGGAACCCCAGACTTAGAAGTGCTTTTGAAGGTACAAAACAGATGTTGCAAGGAGATATCACTGGGCAGCAGGTGGTGATAGCCATGAATGGGCTTCTCAGAGGCTACTTCATTACGGGGGTAGGGGGTGGGGAGAAGGTAACAGCGACCAGGTGCAACTAGTTTTTTCACCTTCTGAAAGCCGTGTGTTGCATTTAGCAGCGTGGCCCCATTATCCCAAGATGTTCTCATGTACAAGAGGATCCAGTGCCATTTTGGTTTTGTTTCCTCATTGCAGATTAATACCTTCTGGATTTTGGGGCTTGGTTAATTACAGTCTCCCCCTTACCAATAGTCATTATCTCTAAAGGTTCACAGCTAATTTAGAAATATGCAATTTGGAAAGAATTTATAGTTTCTATAGAGTATTCTGAGGGGGTTTTGAAAATTATGTTAAACTATGAATTTTTCCGTGTGTTCTTTTAATGGTTTACTTTCAACTTCTTCACGTTTCGTTTGAGTAAATATTCAGAAAGAACATGGAAGTATCGTTTGTTTTAAACATCTCACAGTTGGGAGCCGTATTCTGTGTTTAATTTGCAGTTCTTTCTCAGTAGCCATAAAAGTTTAATTTTAGATCTGTTTGCTAAATACATGTTATTATTGGGAAATCATACATTTGCACGTTCATGCAGCATTTAAAGTTGGTTATCTAGCATATGAAGAAGAGAGTGACACATTTCTCTTTTTTGTTAGGTTAGCGATGCAACTAAGCTAAGGCCAAAGGCTGAGTTCTGTTTTGGTAAGTAGCCATTTTCTGTATGTTTGTTAACTAAAGTTTGGCTAATATAATTACAATATGCTGTAAAAGAAAACAGTACCCGAAAACCACACAACACAAACCTATGGGTTAATGGATTATTCTAAGGGAAATTCCCTTGAAACCACCATCTGGGTGAAGAAATAAAACTCCCTGCCCCTGAAGCCTCTTTCCTGTGTCCAGCGCAGTCCCAGCGCCTCCCTTCTTTGGATGTGGTCATTAGCTACCGTGTATAGTGATCACCGCCAGCAAGACTTCCAGTAATTCTTAACTTTCTACCTTGTATTATTCTATCATAAATGTGTAAATAATGGAAAGGATTTGATTTTCAGCTTGTGGGTGCTGAGGAGTTTATAGTTTGGGGGTGGAGGTAGTCGAGGGTGTCTGATCCAGATAGTGAATGTGTGAAGCAAGCAGTGAATGTCTAGTGTGTGCACACTCTGCTTGGCCCTGGGGCTGGGAGAGCAATAAGAAGCAGTCGTCGCCCTTAAGAGCCTCACAGGCTCCTTGTCTCAGAGACACTGTAGCTGGCAGTATCATCGCATTTATTGCTGTCAGCAGAGAAAGGAGTGTACAAGCTGTTAAAGAACCACAGACGAGCTTCACATCCTCACTGGGGAGTCAAGGGAAGCCACCACACTGGACAGGAGAAGAGCATGGTGTCTTTGGGCACCGGAACACTCCGGGAAGCTGCCGGGTACGGATGGCGACAGACGGAAAAGTAAAAGGGCAGGTGGGAGTCCGGGTATAACGTGTTGACAAATGATGTGCGTGTGCATGTGCGTGTGTGTGTAAACAAGAGGTGAGAAATTAGCATCTAGAAAGCTGACATAAGGTGAAGGAATTTTTTTTGCATGGATACAGTTTTGATGCAGGTAGATTAGTTCAGTGGCTCCCGAACTACAGTCCTTAAGGGACTGAATCTGGGTGGTGGCCGTGGAAGGAAGGACAGACATCGCTAGCAGGAGACGTGAAGGGACTTGGTGCCTGGATGTGCGGGAAGAGAGAGGTTCCGGTAGGTTCACTTCTGGTAAAGAAATGAGGGGTCAGGGAGAGCTGGATGGGGTAAAATGTTCGGTGGAGTTTGATGTGGTGGGGAAACAACACGTGGAAATGTGGTGGCGGTGATAATCGAGGACTGGATAGAGCCTGAAGATCAGGAATGGAGGAATTTGGAACCTGCCATGATAGCGGGTCGTAGTTGAAGCTGGGGGAGCTGGTGTGCCCTCAGCGTGTTCGTGGAACCTAGTGATGGGAAGACATTTCAGAGTGGCCAACTGGCGTGCTTTACGTGAGAGTAGATGCTTCTTGTGGTAGAGTTGATGTTAATGTTCCTTTTTCTCTTTTGCTTGTAAAGGGCAGGTTTCTTCTTTAGGCATTGTGGTAGGGATAACAGCTCGTGGCAGTCATGTACATCCAGCAAGAGAACAGCATATGAGCAGGATGTAAGGTAGCTGTTCAGAGAATCCTCTGTAAGACTTTTTAATTTTTTTTTTTAAGATTTTATTTATTTACTTGACAGAGTTCACAAGTAGGCAGAGAGGCAGGCAGAGAGGGAGAAGGGAAGCAGACTCCCTGACGAGCAGAGAGCCCGATGCGGGGCTCAATTCTAGGACTCTGGGATCATGACCTGAGCCGAAGGCAGAGACCCCAGCCTACTGAGCCACCCAGACGCCCCTCTCTCTAAGGCTTTTATCACCATTAAGAAACTAAAAAAAATTTATGTTTTTATTACAAATTTATAATTTTGGCTACTAAATAGGAAAATACCTCAGACTTTGTGAGTGAAAAGCTAGTGGGGGCAAGTCGAGTAACAGAGTACTTTGTGTTTTGGAATGTGTAAAGCCTATACTCCTGAAAGTCTTTAATGTAAATCTCAAACCCGTGGTTTGAAGGAATAGGATTATATAGTAATAGATGTGAGGTTCAGTTACTGGAGTATTTAGAATGGGTGATTTTACTTGGGAGTCAAAGATTAAGAGTTTTGTTTTGCCAGTAGTTTATTAGTCTTTACTACTAGAGGGGATAGAAAAGAGTTTCTTAAAATCCTAGCCTTCAGAGAAGTAGGCAGAGGCCATAACTTCCATTCAGAATGGCAACATAAAGACTCTCCTGCCTTTATTCCATCTCAGATTGCTCAAAAACAAGTGAGAACAAGAAACACTCCAATCATCTTTGATGAACCTGGCAGACATCTGTAATCTGCAGCGTAGACAGATGGGAAGTGCGCGGAGGAATGTAAAATAACTTAGCAGGTCGCAGCAAAAGCCAGTGAAGGGCTGGCCGGTCAGGGTCCTGCCCCCCATGCCAACTCCAGCTGGAGCTAGGTTCTGGGTGCTTTCTGGGGAGTCAGCAAGAAGAGGGACTGAAAGCAGGGACTACGTTTGAATGTCTGTGTCAGGGACAGCCTCTGGTCCCTGCTTCTCTATCTAGCGTAGGCAGCTGCCCTTCCACCATCCCAGCAAGAAATGGCATGTGTACTATCTTTAGAAATAGAATCAGTGAAGGGTGCCTGGTTGGCTCTGGTGGAGGAGCACATGACTCTTGATCTTGGGGTCATGAGTTCAAGTCCCATGATGGTATAGACATTACTAAATAAGTAAAAACTTAAAAGGAAAAAAAAAAAGAAATACGCTCTGTGCTTGGGGAGTAGGAGAGGGTTGAGGCATGAAACTGAAGATAGGAGGACTGAGTGAAGATCTGCCCATTTCCTGTGTCCAGTCCTGGAGCACTGGGCAGCCAGGCCTAGTGGGATGGGAGTCTGCCTACCCCAAACAGGAGAGCTGTAGGTTCCGACCTCTGGGCATTTCTACTAGAGGAGTTCGTTGTGTAGTGAAGTCCAGCAGTTAGCAACCCTACAAATCTTCAGGAGAGCTTCCCATCAGTTTTTTAGTACCTTGTTTTTGAAAGTATGAATAGACAGCCCTAGATTACATGACATTTGAGGAGAGAGAACTGTCAAATAGGAGAAGGGACACAAGACAATGGCAAAACTCAAAAGGAAAAGTCAAAATCTAAAAGTAGAGCAGAGACAAAGATGTGAGGAGAGAAATGAGAAAATTAGAGGTTCCTTTAAGGAAGTCTGCCATCCGATTACGGGAAGAGGACAGAGAAAGAACAGAGGGAAGAGAGACACTGACAAGGAAGGCATGTGGAAAGGGTCGCATCACCATGTGGTCCGTAACCGCATTCAAACCGCATTGGAACCATACCTCAGGTTGCTCCTGGGTTGTGAGATGACATTTGTTTGCAGTCAGGCTCATGTTTGCGTGAGCATCCAGTATGCTCACTTTGATGGTGAAGATTTGAAATGAAGGGGCTCCTGGTTGGCTCAGTTGGTTAAGCGGCTGCCTTTGGATCAGGTCATGATCCCAGAGTCCTGGAATCAAGTCCCATAAGAGGCTCCCCTGTTCAGTGGGGAGCCTGCTTTTCCTTCTCCCTCTGCCTGCTGCTCTGCCTACTTGTGCTCTTTCTATCTGTCAAATAAATAAATAAATAATCTTAAAAAAAAAAAAAAGATTTGAAATAAAATAAAGAAGTATTGAAGTGAAGAGGTAGTGGGAACACCAGCGTCTGGTTTGGAGCCATCTTACACTGTGAAGTCCCTGATTTAAAAGTGTGGCAACTTACGGCTTTTGTGTAGTTCTGTTTTATTCTGGTGTTTGTTCTTTCTCTGTCCCCACCTCCCTCCCAGCGTTGTTAATATGTCCCTTCCCAATAATTTGCTTTACATTTTCCACAGTGCGTTCTTACTTGGAAATCTCCAGATGATCATGATGAAGAGGATGATCTCTGTTTTGTCCCAAGTACTGTCCTAGTTTCTTTACATCTCTCGCCTCCACCCTTCAATGAATGGGTGGGTTGCATCCATTTCATCAATGAAGAAAACGGGGCTCAGAGAAAGTGCATGGGTTTTTGCAAGATGACATTGTTAGTCGAGTGCATGAGCTGGTCAGGTCTGAGTGACTCCAGGCTTTGATTTTTTCCCTCCGATCATACCATTATGCCCCTTCCTGCTGTGCACTATATACAATAATATAGCACCTGAATTTTTGTTTAGAGTGCAGGGTTTGCTAAGAATCTTTTTGAGAGGGGTATTTGCCTCTTTTCCCTTAAAAGAAGTCCTTATATAAATGTTATTCATTCAAAAATAGATGTATTAAGCACTTGCTTTGTAGCAGGTAGAGTGTAGTACCAAGTGCTCAGATTTTCAGACTCTTCGGATGATCTGGGCAGATTCCTGGAACAGTGTTGAAGGAAGAAGCCATTGGGAGAGGTAGGGGGAACTCAGCCTCAGCCTGAGTTGTAACAAGATTGTAAAAGGGTGCTTTGCCAGTTGTTAAAAATGAAAAATAAAAGCGGCGTGTTAACATATCCTACTGTGCTACTCATTTATCTTAGTTTATGCTTATAGCATTTAGAATTTCTCCAGTCTCTAGTAAGATATAAAAGAACTGACTCACAGTGCTCTAAATTTCTTTAATTTCCAGACCAGTTGTCATACAGCACTTCCCAAGGGACTTCTGACGTCCTTGCTCAGATTCTCATCTCAGTTCAAGGAAGCTCTGGTTTAGTGTCTTGGTCTCAGTTCTAATTTCAAAGTCCTGTGCATTTGAGAAATAACTTCGGAAGTTGTTTTTATAGTTCATAATTGCAGCAGTGTAGCTGTTGAAGTGCATTAGCTCCTAGAATGATATTTATGTTTTTAAAAATGAATGCACATGAAATATAATTAATAAGCTTTAATTCAAGGGTTGACAGGGATAGTTGGTAGATAACTGTGTATGCTGGTATGCTTTGCTTCATACAAATAGATAGTCACTAAACAGGTGTATGTAAGTTAAATTGTACAAAGAGTTCCAAATGTATTAAGATTTTAGATATAAAGACATAGATATAAAAGAGTGCTGAAAATATCAAGGTGTTTATTTTTATAACCTTGAGTTGGGGAGATTTTCAGATATGTGAAAGCTCAAGTCATTACAGGAAAAAGAAAAGATTGGTAGAATATTCCTGTTCGATAAAAGATACCATGGGCAAAGTGAAAAGACAAATGACAGACTGGGAAAAAGAACTTGAAATAAAATAGAAATGATTAATACAAAAGCTCTCCAAGTCAACACAAAGTAAGTGAACACTCAGGAGAAATATGGGTAAAGAAAAGAAAGCTCAGAAAACAAATTCTAGTGGCCAAGAAACATAAAAAACTAATTTGTCTCAATAATCAAAGAAATTCACATTTAAACAAGATGTGATTATTCACCAATTAGGTAGCCGAAGACTGTTGTGTTTGTGAGGGTCCAGTAAGGAAAACCGTCTGCATTAGGTATTTCAAACCCTGGGGTATGTGTTTTGAGGAATTGGTTACTCATTTGTTGGAAGGCTGAAAGAGCACAAAGGGGACTGCTGAAGAAACCTAGGCGTTAGGAAGTATATAAGGCCACTCTCACCCACCTGGCTGGAGAAATGAAAGGGGAAGAGGTAGTAGTATCACCTGAACCTAGGACTTAGGAAGGGGGCCGGGATGGAGCTAGTGAGGAGTGTCAGGGGAATCTGCAGGGCTGGCAGAGAGAGTGGTGGAAGCGTCTGAGCAGTAGCTAGCGTGTGTTGCTGCTGGTGGATGGACAGTGGTAGCAGGAACTTAGGAGCAAGTGCCCTCTCCCCACCTCCCTCACACCTTCTAGTCTCCCTTCAGTACCTCCCATTAGCAGAGCATGGCCCGAGCTGGCAAGGGGTCGTAGGAAATATTGTCTACAGACTGCAGCTCCAATATCCTAGAGTCCTGGGGCTGAATACGAGGTCCCTCACTAGCATAGGTGCTAATAGTCAGGACTGGTGTGGGGCACTGGACAAAACAGGCCTTTGCATACACCGTTGTTAGGAATGTAAATGGGTTCAACCTTTTGGGAAGACAAGTTGCCCAATACCTATAAAAATTTTAAAGGTGAATTCCCTTTGACCCAACACATCTGTGTTAAGAAATTTATCCTATAGAACGGGTAACCCAAGTATGGAAAGATAAATATACATGATGTTTCATTGGGATAATTTATATGACTTTAAAAAATTAGAAATAGCCTAAATGTCCATCTTTAGGGGATTGGCTAAATATATTGTGGTATTTCAATTTCATGGAAAACATGGCCATTAAAGATAAGAGGTTTACCTATGTTACTGAGTGATAAAAACATTATTACATATGATCTTGTCAAATCCAAGAGAGTCACAGTATTGTACCTAGCATGGTTTTTCAGAAAGTAGCTGCAAATATAAATTTAGATGTAACAAGTGCGAAATTTCATGTGTTGTAGTTTATTTTTTCTCTCAACAGTTATGAATGCAGGGATGAGGAAATACTTCCTACAAGCTAATGATCAGCAAGACCTAGTAGAATGGGTAAATGTGTTGAACAAAGCTATAAAAATTACAGTAAGTATTTTTTTTTTATTTTTAATGTCTGGAAATAATCTTTACATTTTGAAAATATATTTGCTTAGTGTCTCTAGTTTACCAGCAGATTGTGTATTCCAAGTCTGTTTAAAACACAGGTCTTTATAATGTGAATACATTGCCTTGTACAAGGTGACTATCAGCTCTTAAAAATAGCCCATACATGAATGCCTTTTGAAACCTTTATGTACCTAATAAGATATGTATTAGTGTAGATTTTACTAATGTAGATTTTACTGCATGCAGTAATGTTTCTAGGGTAAAATGCATATTTTTTCTTCCTGAGTAGGATAAGGGACTTCCTGCCACTGACCCAGCGACTGGGTGTCGGCCTTCCTGTCTTCCAGGCCATGGCAGGATTGCTGTCACATAGGGTAGAGTTCGAAGAGAGGAGCAGGAAGCGGAGGTGAGGGAGTGGGAGTGAGGCACAGAGACAGGGAGTGCATTTGGAGAGCTGTGGCGGCCAGAGGGTGCTGCCCACATGGCCCCGGAAGTCTGTCTCAGGCTCTAAAACCTGCCCGGCCCCCTCTTCCTCCTTGATTTCGGAACGTGCCGGCCTTGCACACCTTTTCTGGGCTCCAGCTTCCCGCTTGCCACCTGCATTTCTCCTTTTGGTTTTCTGATGAACAGGAATATGTATTGATTATCTACAGTGTGTCAGGCCCTACCCTGCAGGTTTTACCCAAATTATCTGGAAAAGTGAGCTTTGAAGGATTGAGAAACTTACCAGTTTCAGAGCTGGTAAGTGGTGGAGCCGTGAGCCAAACCCAGCCCATTGGACTCTGGAGCCAGACCCTGAAGAGCAGTGCCTTACTGCTTCCTGGAAAAAGAGCCCTTTCCTACTCTTTTGTTCCTAATGCAAAAACCCAACTTTTCTGAGAGCATTTACCACTCACGATAGGCAAGTAGAGAGGTTCTGTGCCCTGATCCTACCTCTCCTTGCTTTTTTCCTCCTTAAACACTTGTAGAGAAACACATAGAGGCCTGCATGGAAAGGATCTGGAAGGAGTTCCTGGGTGAGGTTTGTTGAATTGAAGTGTGTTTCTGTTCAAATGTAGTTATTTACTGACCTGAAATGACTTCAACCCTCGAAAGACATGTGCTCTGAAAGTTGCCATATGTTATTACTTGATAGTTTCCATCTGAAATGAATGATTCCATATTTATATCACAACACAATGAAGAGTTAATACAACTAAAGCTGTTCTCAGAGTGAAGTCGGAGTTTTTGTCTTGCACCAGCACAGCCTGTTACCACATGACAGAAGCACCCACGCCGTGCGTCTGATCTGTGCGTGGAGAAGTTATTTTAGGCTTGTGCAGTTTCAGGAAAGCACTTTTTTGAGCTGATGCACAAGTACATATTCTTCAAAGGTCTTAACTAATTGTTTTTAATTCAATAAATATATATTTTTTAACATGAAATTTTCTTTAGAAAGTACCTAGTAGCTTTACCGAGTTTATTCATTTATTGCAATTTAAAATAATAAGCAGCACTGGTTTCTTAGTGCTTTAAGAAAAAAGTAGTGGATAGTCTCAGGATTTTGCCATTTTGGGGGTTCTTGATTTGCTGTGTCTGATTTATTAATGGTGGGAAACCATCTGGTACAGATGGCACTGTTAAGCTTGTTCATGTGCAAGAGAAACTGAGGTTGGGTAATGTTCCAAAGTATAAAGACTGCTGATACCAGCTGTTGTGGTTTTACAGCTTTATTTTAGATGTTGAAATTTTTAAGCTAAATCAGTTGATATTCTTTTATAATTCATGTTTTTGTAATTCACATTTAGAAGATAGGAGTACATGAAAGATACAGAAATCCTTAGCTAGTCAACAAAATGAATATTGCGTTACTACAGTGAATTAAAGTGATATAGAAGTGATAGTATTTACTAAAGATCAATCTTAAATAAACATTTAACTTACATGATAGCAAGGAGAGAATTTCCCATGCTTCCATGAGGTACCTTTAATTTTTTTCTCTAAAGAGTCTTGCCATGGTGCACCTGGGTGGCTCAGTGGGTTGAGCCTCTGCCTTCAGCTCAGGTCATGATCCCAGGCATCGGGCTCTCTGCTCAGCAGGGAGCCTGCTTCCCCTCCTGCCTCTCCTCCTGCCTCTCCTCCTACTTGTGATCTCCAATGTCTGTCAAATAAATAAATAAAATCCTAAAAAAAAAAAAAAAAGAGTCTTGCCAGGGGGTGCCTGGGTGGCTCAGTCTGCCAAGCATCCAACTCTTGGTTTTGGCTCAGGTCTTGATCTCAGGGTCCTGAAATCGAACCTTGTGTCAGGCTCAGTGGGGAGTCTGCCTAAAATTCTCACCATTTGCCCCTCTCTCTGCTCACACACTTTCTCTCTCTCAAATAAATAAATAATCTTTATTTAAATAGAGTCTTGCCAATTTTAATGTCATGTGCATAAATACACATGTAAATGTATTAGGGTGTGGAATCTCTAATTTGTCATCCTTTCCTATGGAAATTGCCAATGATTTACCTACATATTTCTTTGGAAAATTAAATACATTTTAGTTATGTGTGGTTTACATTTCTGTGGAATCTCTCCAAATTACATTTTGGTCAACTGTATATGTGACATATAAACTTAAAACTTTAAAAAATTCATAATTAGGAAAAAGTTCATAATTAGGTTTTGGAAGTATGTGGCTTCAGAATACGGATGGTTTAGGGGTCGTGGTAAGGGAATGGTGATTATTAAACTACTTCCTAATTATAGTACCTGTCATCTTAATGGACTGTCCTCTGACACCCTGGTCTGTGGCTTACTTTGCTAACATCTGTGTGAAAATTTATTGGTGGCTGCCATTAAAAAAATTTTTCCCCTTATTTGAAAAGAAAAGAGAGTCAGTATTAGAGGAACCAACCCTGAGGGGAGTATCAGTGACTGAAGTTGGGAAAATCAGACTTTAAAATATACTTTCAAATCACTATTCATTTATAGTAGTAGGAGTGTGAACGTGGTGGTCTCTCGCCCCTTATTGAGTACCCTCAGGGGTACTCAGTAATTTGTGTTTGAACATTCGAGGTTTTAGTGTGTAAGCCCTGTTGTTTTGCTCCGATTTGTTCATCCCTCGTTCTCTGACTCCCTTTTCTTTTTCTGCTGTTAGGATCCCAAGCAAACACCTAAAAATACATGCAGACTTCTCGCAGGAAGCAGCCGCAGGACAGACAGAAAGCAAGAGACAGGGGAGTCCGGGGCAACGAGAGCAAGCAGTCCCGTGTCTTTGACACTTGCTGTCTGCCTGGGGGTCATTTTTCTGATTCTTGCTTAGTAGTTGGCTGCTTTGTTTGTTAGTCCTGAACATGTTTATTTTAATGGCTGAATTTAGTCTAATGTTCGGAAATTTTAGGAGTTGGTACTCTGCTTATATTTTTCTTGGTTTAGGAGAATGTTTACAGTTTATTTTTTATTACTATCTTTTTAAGGATTTTATTTATTTGTCAGAGAGACAGCGAGAGCAAGAGAGAGAGAGAGGAGGGGCAGAGGGAGAAGCAGGCTCCCTGCTGAGCAAGGAGCCCAATGTAGGACTTGATTCCCGGACCCTGGGATTCTGACCTGAGCCAAAGGCAGACGCTTAACGGCTGAGCCACCCAGGTGTCCCTACAATTTGTTTTTTTAAATTGTAATGAAATGTTACATTAGTTTCAGGTGTACAACATACTGAATTGAAAGTTCTGCGTGGTACTCAGTGCTCACCGCACAGTTTAGATAATTTTTATTGTAAAGTACAGATCTAAGTTAATTACTGAGCTCTAGCATTGGAATTATGCCATACTTAGCATTTATTTTATTATCAGGACAAATTAGAAGCAGTGGGGCTTAGCAACATAGAGAAGGGTTTTTAATATACCATCATTTCTGCAAGAAAAATAAAAAAGTCCCAAGTTTAAGTGTGTAAGTGTCGATCTATTTTTAGGCCGGTATTAAAGGTTTATCTTAGGAAATGCGCACATATGACTAAAACTCTGAAGTTTTTAAAAGAAGGACTGACTTCACCTGGGTCACCTCTTAGCACATTTCAACTAACACAGCTGAGGAGAGTGTTCGGTTCTTGGTTTTAAAATCTTCTGATACTGTTTTCTGTTCTTAATGGGATAACTCGGCCCCACCTTATCTGTCATAATTGAAATACATGATACTATTCATTCAAAACATTATAGGTTTCCTTAGATTGTTTCCGGGTGTGTGGTGTCCTTTGTCGCCCCTTCACTGTCATGTCATTATATGAATCTTGTCAAATAGAGTTCTAGCTATTATCTGTTGCCCTTAAAAAGTCCAATGTGTAGTAGCCTCTTAGAAGAATGCTAGAGGCATTCCGTGGCAGGGTTCATTTCTCTTCCTGTTTCCCTCACTTTTGTTTCTGCCAGTGACCTGCCTCATAGTGTAAGTATGGCTGGAGGCCTGGGGAGAAAGCCTTGTGGGGAAGCATTTCTAAGGGAGAGGCAGGGAAAGAGTGGAGTTGCGGAAGTCAACCGAGAGGCAAGTTGGTATATCCATAAATTAGATCCATAAAGTATATCCATAAATCATATTTATGTGGATTGGCATACGCTTAGACACATGTAGAGCATGTTTACCAATATTTCATGTAGCTCTGTCCGCAGACACCGCTGTCCGCCTGCTCTTCCGCAGACGTGGTGGGCGAGCACAGCTCTGGCAGCAGTGTTTCTCAGGCTGGTTTCTGAAGCCCCTATCTCAGAAACCTCTGGAATTCCTGCTGAAAGTGCCCCCTTGTCACACCACCGAGGCTTCACAAGTCAGAATTTCTGGGTATGCAGCCTGGGAATCTGAAGGTTTCAATAATGTTCCTGGCTCATACTTCATGAATGTTAAAGCTTAAGAAACCACACTGCTTTGGAATCATTTTAATAAATGGCTTGGGTCTATGACTGTAATGTGATTATTGTCCCCTGGAGCTGTGCCAGTGTCCTGTTAACAGGGATTAACTGTATGGCAGGCAGGTTATTTAATTTTAAATGTTTTTACATTACATTTATGGTGCTTATTGGAAGTATTTGTCATGATGTTTTTGAAACTGCAGAATCCTCAAATGCCCTTTAAAACAGTGGCAAGGTTAACTATCATGCTTAACATCACATCAGTGCCAAGCATATTTTATTACGTTTTGTTCATAGCCAAGAAAAATCTATAATTCAAAGATAGACAACATGCAGCAGTCTATTGATAGAACTAGTGCTTCGCCAAGTACTTTGTTTCTGGATTAGGCCACATAAGAAAAGCTGAAGCATAGGTTAAACATTTGTGATGCCTTTGATTGTTTGAGTCCACTTTAGTGAGATACTTGTGAGTGATTTATCACTGATACAAGTATTGGAATTTCTTTTAAAAATTTCCAACATGCTTTAAGTTATATTGAACATTTTGACTTCTAGTTTAAGTATCTTACTCTTTTTTTTCCTGCTGATTTTGGATTCATCCCCTGAGTCAGTCTTTCACCGTTTACTGAATATCTACTATGCTCTCAGTAGTAGACTGTTCTAACAGTAATGATGCCTTGCGCTCAGGGGTGCCGCAGAATCCTGGGTAGGAATGGCGGACAGGGAGAGATAACATAGAGCTATAACCCAATGTCAAGTTCTTTAATAAATAGGAGGTATAGTATAGCAGCTGACTGTATAAGAGAGTTACACAAACTTAAATAGAACATTGTACAGCCAGGATCTAAACCTATGTTTCTTCGGGCCTCTGAGCCTCTGTTTTCTCACTGAGAGAGTGAAGATATACGCCCTACGCATAGGGTTGATCAAAGGATTAAGTGGGAGAAGGTATGAAATAGTAGCTGCCGAAGTAAACACTCAGTAAATGGTGGCTGTGTCTGTCAAATGTTACTGAAACAGAAACATTAGCGTGAGAACTTAAAAGGGTACACACACACACATTATACGTAGTTTTCATATATGTCAGTTATATGTAAGTGGATGATTAGATGGATATTCTGTGATAGAAGAGGGTCTCCTAAATAATGCTAGTTGCAGAATGATTCATTTACATATTATTTTAGGTACCAAAGCAGTCAGACTCACAGCCTCATTCTGATAACCTAAGTCGCCAGAATGAAAGTGGGAAGAAGCAAGTGTCTTACAGAACGGACATTGTTGGCGGAGTGCCCATCATCACCCCAACTCAGGTAACGCATTGGTTCGTCTACTGTGTGATGCTTTACCCACTGTGTGGTGATTTTCATGTTATAAAATAGAACATCTTTACTGAATTAACACAGCAATTAATTAATTTTAAAAATCTAGTGTTGGTTTCTTATTTCAAAAGTATGTGTTTATTATGAAACATTCAGAATCGCAGATACACAGCACTTAACACTTTTCATGTTTTCTCTGAGCCTTTCTCCTTTTATGCATTTGTCACCAGAAGTGGAGATACTTTGTAAACAGCTTTTTCCCCTTATATCTCAAAACATTTTCCAAGTCATTAAGTATTATTCTACATCACTTTTAATGACTGTAGTCCTTTTGCCGTGACTTTACCATAGTTTACAAATCCTTGTTGTTGAATAGAGTTCCTTTTCCTTTTGTAAACAATATGAGTAGGAAAAGCCCGTTCTTTCTCCCCCACACTACCACACTCAGCATGCTGCTGGCATCGGAAGTGTGGGGTTCTGCGACGCTGGCTGGGTGTCCTGCGGTGTAAGTCAGTTTTGACATTCAGCCTGGAATCCTTAGGTTAAGGGCTCAGTCCTCCAGGACTCCCCCTGCATCCCTTCAGATGCCAGTTGAAAGTCCAGGTTATTACCTGTGCTTCTGATCGATGGGCTTTAAATTGGATGTTCCCATGACTTTGTGTCCAGATTTGAGTCATTTGCTAGAGTGGCTCCCAGAACAGAAGAAAGCAGTGTATTTGCTGTTTGCTGGTTTGTTATAAAAGGATATGATAAAGGATGCACATGAACGTCCAGATGGAAGAGAGGAGAGGGCCGTGAAGCCTCAGTGCCCGCTTTGGGACTCTCCTAGCACCTCCCAAGTGTTCACCAATCCAGAAGCTCTCTCATGTACTTTTGGGATTTTTATAGAGGCCTCATCATGTAGGCATGATCAGCTCTGTTCTAGCCCCTCTCCTCTCTCTGGAGAATGGCAGGCGGGTCTGAAAGTGCCAAGGTTCTAGTCATGACTTGGTCTTTCTGGTGAGCAGCCTCCATCCGGGAGCCCACCCAGAGCCACCGCGTTAGAACAAGAGATGCCCCTAGTGCTTATCATTTAGAAATTTACAAGGATCTTAGGAGCTGTGTGCCTGGAACCAGGGACAGAGACCGATAGGTATTTTCCATTATCCATAAATGCTATGATGAACATTCCTAACCGACTGAGCCACGCAGGCGACCCCTGTGATGCACATTCTTGTAGCATAAGCTTTAGAGACATGGAGGATTGTTTTTTAAAGGATGAAGTCCTGGAATGAAATGCCATATCAAAGAGTTTGCGAATATTTTTTAAACCTGTTTTTCTGCAGCCTGACCTAGATGAGCCACACAGAAAAACTAGAATTTTGACTCTGTTCTGTCACACAAGTGGCAATCTGCTAAGTCATATCTTATTTGGGTATTATGAAAAATAGAAATTTATAAAAAAATTTTTGAATGAAATTAAAACTTTTGAATGACCTTTAATTTCTCGTGTTGCTGTTGAATGACTGAGTTTGTAATACAGACTGAATTACCAGCTATTGAGAAACTCCAGGTCCAGAGGTAATGGATTGCTGTTGCCAGCTTTGGGCACTTTCCTTGTCTCTGTGCCTGTTTGGACTGAGAGGACTTTAGCACTTCATAAACCTTGTAAATCGTTTTATGCGCCATATTTTTCAAGTCTTCTGTCAGGGAAGGGTCATAGTAGAGAGTCTTAACTCATTAATTAACTTTCTTTATTCTAAAGAAAGTGTGCTTTCTTTATTCTAAATTAAGGGTATATTAATGAACAAAAAAATTCATGCTCTTGTGGGAGCTTACATTTTTCACCAGAGTTGGGTAAAAGTATAAGCTAATATTGTGTTTGTGTGTGTACTTCTAAAAAAAGTAATGATTTTAACCTCTAAGACTTCTGGTTAAGATAAAACTATACTAAGTTGCTTTCACCTGTCTTAGTCTTATGCTGATATAAGTGGTAAGACAATTTGTCTGTAGCAATATTAAGATAGTAGTTTGTATCTCTGGCTGTTTTGATATTATACAGAATTAAGATTTTGTTGTGTTTTAATTTAGGTGTATTCAGTGTGTTCTAAGATTCCATTGCAGCTGCCATATTAAATTTTTTTTTCTTTGCTTTTTGTAATACAGATTTTTAAATTTATAAAGTATTTACTCATTACAAAAGCACTTAATTGTTAAATTATCAAGAAAGTGATAAATCTTATTTGCGTGATTAATTTATTCAGTGATTATTGGGTTAGTAGCAGTTACATGCTGGGATTACAGAATTTACGTACATAATTCTTGCTGTCGACCTGTCTAAAATGGATAAAGGTTGAAAATTCCTCAAGTTGAGACTTGAGCATTGGTTTTTCTCCTGAAATTTAAGAGTTCTTCAAAATACATGTTTGGTTGATTTGTGGGATTCTAGATTATAATATGTTGCACACTATAAATAAACAGAAGCCAGTGCTTTGGGGACCATGAAAACACAAGTGTAGTTAGATCTTTTTTTAAAAAGCACTGGACTTGGCATGTAAAACAAAACAAAACAAAACCCCTGCAGAACTTTTAGATTCTTTTTTTTCTATTTTCTTTTCTTTTATTTCTTTTCAGTGTTCCAGAATTCATTGTTTCTGCACCACACCCAGTGCTCCATGCAATACGTGCCCTCCATAATCCCTACCACCAGGCTCACCCAATCCCCCACCCCTCTCCCCTCCAAAACCTTCAGTTTGTTTCTCAGAGTCCACAGTCTTTTGTGGTTTGTTTCCAGCTAGGAGAAAATCTTCTGGCAAGGAGTTTTTAGATTTGACAGCAAAACTGCAGTCCATCAAAGGAAAAATTGATAAATTGGACCTCATCAAAATTGAAAATGTTTGCTTTGTGAAAGAGGATGCAAGGAAAGCTACACACTAAGTTAAGGAGATATTTGCAAGCCACATATTCAACCAGGCACTTGTATCGAGAACATACAAGGAACTATCAAAACTTAGCAGTGAAAAAATAATCCAACTAGGAAGTGAGCAGAATTCACGAACAGAGATTTCACCAAAAGATAAAAGATAGACATATGGCAAAGGAGCTCTAGAAAGGCTTCTCACTGTCATTAGTCAGTAGGGAAATGCAAATTAAGACCGCAGTGTGGTATTACTGCACACCTCTCAGAATGACTCAGATACGAATAATACAAGTGCTGACTGCTGACAAGGATGAGGAGAAGCTGCATCCCTCCTACATTGCTGGTGGGAATGTATGACCACTCTGAAAAGCAACATGGCAGTTTTTTAGTAAAGTAAGCTTGTGATTACTATACAACCCAGCATATGTACTCCTAGGCATTGCTCCCAGAGAAATGGAGACTTACGTTTACATAAATCTGTACACGAATCTTCATAGCACTTTTATTCTTATAGTCCAAAACTGGGAACAACTCAAATGCCCTTTAACAGGCAAAGACTTAAACAGCCCATGGTATGTCTAGACCATGAGAGCTACTCAGCAGGAGGAAGGAACAGACTAGTGACACAGGGAGCAGCCTAGACGAGCTTCCTGGGAAGGGTTCTGATCTCATAAGGTCACATACTGTAGGATCCATTAAATCCTATTGCCTGACTGTCAGAATAATTGAGATGGAGAACAAATTAGGGGTTACCAAGGGGTTGGGCATAGGGACTCTATAAGGGTAGCCCAAGGGAGCCTTGTAATGGTGAACACCTCTGTATATTGTTGTGGTGGTTTTACACAAAGCTGCATGTGACAGAATTGCATAGAATGATCCAGACACAGAGACAGATGAGTGCATTAAAACTGGTGAAATCTGAACGAAGTTTGTAGGATGTTCCAGTGTCAGTTTTGATAATGTAGTATAGTTTTACAGTTTCCCTGTTGGGGGAACGGAAGGGTATATATAACCTCCTGTATACTCTTTTTTTTATTTCAACTTCCTATATTAGTGAATGTGTATAATTATTTCAAAATCAAAGGTTCACCCTCCTTCACCCTCTACCTCCTCCCACCCCCCAAAAAAGCACTGGGAGCAGACAAGAGAAATAGAGATCTATGGTTTTTATTATTGATGTGAATGTTATGATTAAGTACCTCGAATTATTTAGAGAACTCTTCAAAATTTGTGTTCCTAACTGAACTAAGATTAGATTTTAAGATTTTTTATTAGAATAACAACATGAAATTCAAGCAAGAAAAGAATTTCTTTATTTGCCTTTTTTTTTTAGAAAGAAGAAGTAAATGAATGTGGTGAAAGTATTGACAGAAATAATTTGAAACGGTCCCAAAGCCATCTTCCGTACTTTGCTCCCAAGCCACCTCCAGACAGTGCGGTCATCAAAGCTGGATATTGTGTAAAGCAAGGAGCAGTGGTGAGTACCTTAATGGGGTATTTATGGGAATAATGAAAAATGAGTCCTCTGGTAGCAAACTCACAACATACCAGCCATGTGCTTTTTTTTTTTTTTAAAGATTTTTAAAAATTTATTTGTCAGAGAGAGTGAGCACAGGCAGACAGAGTGGCAGGCAGAGGCAGAGGGAGAAGCAGGCTCCCTGCTGAGCAAGGAGCCCGATGCGGGACTCAATCCCAGGATACTGGGATCATGACCTGAGTCAAAGGCAGCCGCTTAATGACTGAGCCACCCAGGCGTCCTGCTTTGTTTTTTGGAAGACCCAAAGTCAAAGACCAGTGAGCTGAGGAGTCAGGATATAGAATAGGGGTGGCTGTATGTTCATAACTCAGTGTTATTTACTTGGTCTGTGATTGGCTGGATAAAATAATGCTTATTACCGCTGACCTTTAATCTTAAATCTGCTTTCCTAACAGCTTATCCCAGAAGGCTTTCCTATTGATTTTTCCTCCCTCGAGAGTGGGTCAGAGAAAGAGAGCTCTAGCGGGGAGGTGCAGGAAGAGAGGAGGCAGGACTGTGGGAAGGCTCACTCACTTGGTGTTGGGCTAACCTCAGTCGAATTTTCTGTGACCTTGATCTTCTTATTTAACCTTTCAGTCTCTTAGTTTCTTTTTAAGGAAAATTAGGTTATAAAACCTACCATCTGAAGATTTTTTTTTTTTGCAAGATGTAAAGTAAGGTAGTATTAACACTGCACCTGGCCTTAGTAAGAGCTGGTAAAGGTTAGCCAGATCCTCTCATCGAATCAGACCCATGGGACATTGTAGGAAGAGCAAGTAAATTTACCAGTATTTCTAAGGTTCCATAGTACTTTTCCAAAGTTTGTCACTCTGTATGTGAACCAGATTGTTAGAATTTCATGAGAAAATAAACTTTAAAGTTTGAAAATTTAAAAAAAAAAATTCTGTGACTAAAGAAATACTTCAGATTCTACTGGCAGTTTATTTGACTTCACTTCACTTTCTGGCAACTCTAATTAGCTTAGGTCAGCCATGGAAAAGTTCTTGTCTCCCTAATCTACTGACCTTTAAGCCGAGGGAAATGAAGGGGAAGGGTGAGAATCTGTCACCATAGGTCTACAGGTAGTCAGAAACCTCCTCAGGCAGTGACTCGCTTGTGTTAATTAGGGCTTTTAGGGAGACATTTCTTTCTTTTTGTTTTACTCCCAAGTCCAAAATAACAAACAACCCTTAGTGATGTTGAAGTGCTTTCATGAAAACTGTATTTCGGTGACAAAAAAATATTTGTACAAATGGGTTCAGTTTGTTAAGTATTTGATGTTTTACTACTAAGTATAAAGTACCTAGAGAAAGATTCTTGTGTTTTACAGATCTTACAGAACTTAATGTGGTTTAATAACATTTCCTGTGCTGGCTCTTGAGCTCTTGATGGCATTTACTTTGTGGGGTTGGGGGGTGGGGAAGTGCCTTTTTTTCTTTTTAACTTTTAGAGAATTGAAAATATGAAACCATAGTATAAATTACATCGTACAAGCTGAAAGCTAGCCACCAACGTTGACTTAGGAACTCAAGGCCAGAGTAGCGAAAGAGATGAAGTTTCATGTATGTCCGCCTCAAGGGAGGGTAGTGAGGTTTTTCAGGGCTTGACATCTCTGATTTTGGGCTCATCAGAATATTTAAGTGGCTGTTAATATTTGACATTCTTAGAAACAGAAGTCTTATGTCTGTGTTCATCCCTGGTAGATGAAAAACTGGAAGAGAAGATATTTTCAATTGGATGAAAACACAATAGGCTACTTCAAATCTGAACTGGTATGTTGCTCCGTCATACATGTTGCCTTGAAATGTTTGAGCAGAGTGTTAAGGCGGTGGTGATTTTAAGTGTGTGTGTGTGTGCGTGTGTATGTGTAGTTTCTTGTCCTGTTTTCTATTTTTAAAAATAATTCTGGTTTTGAGAGCTACATATATTTCAGTTTATTTGATTGTGATGTTTTAATGGTAATGTTGTAAATAAATCTTAAATAAAAAGATTGTATCTTCAAAGGCATTTCACCTTGAAAGAATTAAAAATATCAGAACTCCTTAGTCTGTAGATTTCCTCTAAAGGGGAGCTGGAGGAGATTGTAGGAAGAATTCAGTCTCTAAAATAGAGTCAGCATTTTAACGCTGTATTTCTACAGAGTTATAAATACAAAGTTTCTGTATTTTCTTCTTGCCCTCTCTTGATATTTTTTTCCTGTTTCAGATTGACTTTTAAGTTTCCTCATATAAGCCCTTTTTATTCCTATCTGAAGGTGGAATCAAATATTGAAATTCTCTCTTTTACTTGTTTGAGTAACATCCTTATTTAAAATATTCTTCTCACATAGCCCAAGTTCTGCAACAGATTGTTGGGATAATTTGAATGCTTTTTTATACCTTACATGTCTGTCCTGGCTCTTCCTGTTTTATGGGACCTTTGAGTAGGGATCATGTACTTTATTTGCATGAAGGCACCAGAACAGCCCTATCCAGTAGAACTTTCTACAGTGATGGAAATGGTCCATATCTGCGTTGGCCAGGTTTACTGGCTACATGTGGCTGAAGAATGCTGAAAACATGGCTGGTATGACTGAGGAGCTTGGCTTTATTCAATTCTAAAATTAAAACCATTTTAATTTAAATAATTACACATGGCTTGTGGTACTGTATTGGACAGGAGAGTACTTAGAGAATAGGAAAGGAATATTTTGAGGTTCATCTCAGGTGTCTGTTCTTCTGCGAAGTCTTTCAGACTCTAGATTAAGTGCCTTCTCCCTACACATCATGGTGCCCATTGCCCACTTGTATCCCAGTACCTCCCGCTGTGTTTTGTAATTACATGCATACTTGTCTTTACCACTTATGTGAGCTTCTCGAGAGCAAAGATCTCTTTTATACCCTTTTTATGAACACAGCACCTGGTACTTGGCAGATAATGAATAAGTGTTTTTGAATATTCAAATGGAAATTGGCATCGCGTAGCAAGAATAGCCATTTTAACATGGGTATTTAGCCTTGCTCAGACGTCAAATTGTAAGAGCCTCAACTGGAAATAGTAGTTACTTGGCTCAAAAAGTATCAGACTTGGTATCTCAGAAGGCTACACGTTGCCTGATTAGTAGGTTGACGCATTGCTTTTAATAAATGACACTACTCTTATGCAACAGACATTCATTGAGCCCTCCATAGCTCTTGTCCTGGGAACTGGGAAGGAAGAGAATAGTTAGTGATGTTCTGACCTTCTTCAGGAGTTCAACTGTGCCAGAGAAACTGACATGTACCCCTATCATCCCTAGTGATTACAACGAGACAAGAACTGTTATGCAAACATTTATTAAATTTTGAAAACCTGCATATAGACATAATGCTATAAAACTTGAGATAAAAGAATGCCGAACTAACAGAGGAGGGAGGGAAGTGACAGCCGTGTGTATGTAGGACTGTGTTAAGCATTTAAAATACATAGGTAAGGCTAGAATCTGTAAATATATCAATAGATAAGGGGTACATTTCCCCCACATTTGACATTTCTGAAATCTTGGGGTGTCTTAGAATTGCTGCAGGCGAGGGGCGGTCGGGCAGCAGTTCTGCGGTAGTTGGCATCACTTGTGTGCGCACAGCCCCTTGCATAAGATCGGAAAACCCCAGCACCAGATCCTGCAGTGAAGAAAATCTCAGGGATACAGTGGGGCATTCTTAAGAGATGCTGCATCCCCAACACTCTTTTTGACACAGAGAATGGTATGGAGTGAGAAACGTTGACACTGATGGCTCTGAGTCAGAAAGTGATTCAGAAGAGCTGGAATCTGAATGTGAAGTTTTAAAAAACCTTAGCCAATTTGCTTATGTACCTCCATAGGCTCAAGAATGCCAGATGATAGGGACACCTGGGTGGCTCAGTGGGTTAAAGGCTCTGCCTTCGGCTCAGGTTATGATCCCAGGGTCCTGGGATCGAGGCCCACATCAGGCTCTCCGCTCAGCAGGGAACCTGCTCCCCACCCTCTCTCTGCCTGCCTCTCCGCCTGCTTGTGATTTCTGTCTGTCAAATAAATAAAATCTTAAAAAAAAAAAAAAGAATGACAGATGATAAAAATTGATGTTTAGCGTGGAAAAGGGCTCTTTTATAAAACCTTTTGATCATCTAAAAGTTTAGACAGAAAGTAGATAGAATAGTATTTGGAACCTCTGTATATTCGTTACCTGGATTTTGTAATTATCAACACATGGCTAGTTTTGTTTCTTAGGTACCACTTCCTACTACCCCTTCATATTTTGAAATAAATCCTAGACATAGTATTTTCTCTGTAATTATTTTATGTATGTATTTATTTACAGATGTAAATAAATATGTAATTTATGTATGTATTTCTAAAATAAGAGGAGTTAAATGCTTTTTAGTAGGTATGAAGGATTTAAGCACACAACTGAAAAACTAGAGAAAATATTTGTAATATACATCAGGGAGAAAACATTAATATCCCTAAAGAATCTTAAAAATTGAGGGGGTCCTTTCTTACCCTCTACTCTCTTTTCCTCCCATGAGTCCCAAACAATTCAGGCCTACAGTTTTTAGCTGAGGCAGATCAGTGTAGGTGTTCGTCTGGTGGGCCAGGAGCAGAAGAACCGGAGTAGCCTGGTGTCAGCAGTTACAGCCCAAGAAGGATGAGGCCATCCTCTTGGGGGTTTTAGCCCAACATAGTGTAGGGAGAAGAGCACATCCACACTGGGAGAGAGGGTGGTGGCAGAGAGAAGAGAATGTGGCCGTGTGTACTTATTGATAAAATAAGAAAATATATTAAAAGCCAAGTTTCTGTCAAAAAAGGGAATAATAAATATGGAAAAGGAGAAAACTTTTATATTAGATTGGAGTTGATGTGAACATTTAACATATGCAGGTAGATGTAGAATTAAATATAGATGTAAATGTATTCATGTGCTTATGTATATATGCATCGAATATACTCTGTAGCTCTGTGCAGCTGGAAAAAACCCACCCTTTTCCACTGAAAGGAACCTAGACTCCTGGAGAAATGGCGAGATACCAAAGCTTGAGACCGGAGAAATGAACAGAAACTAAGACTGCGATGTCTTGTATCAGAAAAGAAGTACTCATAGAATGCTAGGGACATGTCAAAAGGACCCAGAATCCAACTTGAAAACATTGCACTTTATCATGTTGGGGGCATTTTGAGCATCAAAATAAGTGATGTTGGTAACAGATTATTGCCTTTTGAATAAAGTAGGAGTCCATGAACCCACATAGATATAAATGAGTGTATGCATGAGTCTGTATATGTAAGATGAGGAACCAGAGATCACAAAGCTTCAAAGTCCCTGTCTACAGAATACACATTAAGTACAAAAAGGGAAATAGTAACTTTACAGTGATAGAATTACCACTGTAATCTAAAGTCAGATACCTCTCTAATCCAGTTATCTGAGTAGAGCGGAGCTCATCAGTGGTGAGAGGAATTCAAGTTATTTACCACCTGACAGGATAGCTTGAGAAGGTTGTGGCCTCATTTCTGTAATGTTCCTGCCAAAGACGCCTAACCTGAATTTAGACTTCAGGAAGGATCAGACACCCCGAAATCAGGAACCTTCTCCAGAATAACTGCCCTGCCCTGGAGCCTTCAGTAGAGTCAAGACTGTGGGAGTCAAGAACAGCTGAGGAAAAGAAAGATGAAGTGAGTAAATGTAGCCAGCGATCCTGAACTGAATTCTTCTGTTTTAATAAAGGACATTCGGTGGACACTTTCCTGATTTCCGTAGTTGTATTGTGATAAGAGGGATGTCTTCGTGGGAAATATACTGTAAAGTGAAGGGTCATTGGGCCAGGTCAGCAGCTCCTCTGAAATGGTTCAGGAAGCTCAGGTCTCTGTGTTGTATTATCAGCCTTTGTCTAAGTTTGTGGTTGGTTCAAAGTTTACGGAGAGAAAACCAAGGGGGAAAATATCTGGTTGAAAAAGAAGTAAAAAAAAAGAAAAAAGAAAAAGAAAAAGAAGTAAAAGATATGAATAGACATTTCATCTACGAAGAAACTTAAATGGGCTTTAAACGTATATGAGATATTCCGCATCACTCATACTTAAAGAAGCGTAAGTTAAAACCTCAGAGAAATATTACTTCTCATCTCTCATGAGAAAGCCATGGTTGAGTGAAGAGATGGGCAGTCCTCTCCCCCCAAAACCAGTGTAAGGGCTATTCTCTAACAAAAGGAATGTGAACTCTTGGAGAGATGGCAGATTTCAGAGGTAGGCCAGGAGGAATAGAACAAGCTGAGTTCAGAAAGTAAATTGTGACAGAAGATAAGGAAGTGGCTTAGAGGATGATGGGGATATGCCAAAAGGACGCAAACCCAGCTTGCAGGGACTTCCAGTGCCCCAAACTCACACAATTTGATCGCCTAAACAAATAATGATCGGAATGGATTACAACCCAGAGAATAAAAATGAATGAATTTTTATTCATTCATTAATTAAATGAATTAAATGGGAGGAAAACCATTTCCTGAGAGCAAAATTCTAGCTACCATATGTAGATGGATTGATGGGGTTAGGGGAAAAAATCACTGTTGGCAGCTACTGTAGTAATGGTTTCAGGCAAGAATTCTTCGAGTTCGATAAAACTAGTGGACAAAACAATGAAGGAAAACTAGGTCTTCCATAGGCTCCGAGTATCTTCCCACAAGATGATAACGACAGAGGAGACGAGGAGAGCTTTCTAGTTCCTGGCGAATGTGACCGTAAGAGATGAGGACTAACATCCTCATTATGGGACACACCACTCTCATGCACTCCCTGAGAATGATGGGATGAGAAGAACATATTTTACCGGTCGTTTCCCTCCAAAACTGGACAGCTTGAATCCAAGCATGGTTCACACCAGGCAAGTCCAAATCAAGGGACATTGTACAAAATAACTGGCCTGGACTCTTGAAAACTATAAAGGTCATGAAAGAGAAAAAAGGACAGCAGAACTCTTCGACAGTCAAGGACATGAAGAGACATGACTGTTAAATACAAGGTCTGGTTCCATATTGAACCCTGAAGCAGAAAAGCCATGGTTTTCCTGTTTTTGTCAAGGATACTGCTGGGCAGTTAATGAGCTCTGAAGATGGTCTGTAGATTAGATGACAGTATTGCAGCAGTGTGGAGTTTGTGGTTCTCCTAATTGTACCGGGGCTATGTAAGAGAACATCCTTGTTTTAGGAAATCTGCACTAAAGTATTCAGTAGTAAAGTACATCCTAGCTATGACTTGCCTTCAGACATTTCAGGAAAGGTATATGTATATACAGCATAGTCACATATATGAACACAAACAGAATGATTTAGCAAGTATAAAATTTTAACATCTTGGAGAACAGGGTACTACATATACAGAAATTCTTTGTATTAGTTTTGTAAGCCTTTTGTGGTCTGAAATTATTCTAAAATGAACTATTTTGTAAAACTTAAAGATTCGTGATTTCTTTTTAAAAGTGTTCTGGCATGGTTTAGTTTTTTCTTAGTGCTGCATCAAATAATGGTATGTCTTAATCTTATAGTGTGATATTCAGTGAAATACAGCATATAATATTTCATGAAATGTATAGTATAAATGTGCTATTAGGAACTAGTTGTGTCTTGTATCTAGTTTTGTAACCTTAGTTGAGGTACTTAATGTCTGGGGCTCTGTTTCCTCTGGTGAATAGTAGTACATGCATTGTGGGGTTGTGGGAAGTTTAAGTGAGGTAATGTGTTTAAAAACTAGCAGATGTCCTGGCACTTAGTAAATGTTCAATAAGTTGTGCTTGTTGAAATAATGTATTCATATAAAAGTGATAGTCTTTAAATGAGAAATGTAATTCAAAAAAGCTGGGTATTTGCTACTCTGGTGCCTTCTGGATTTAAAAAACATTCCAGAAGAGGAAGCATTACACCTACGAGGCACATAGGAGTCCATCGGGGGAAAGTCTGATGGTTTAATGGCTTAATGGCTTTTAGTAAGCTCCACCATCATTAAGACCAGAAATAATGTGAATAAGGGTTATATGCCAGTTTCCTGGTTTCAAACTACGGTGTGTATGTAGTTTTTTTTTTTTTTTTTCCCCTAGCTTTTGGACTTTTCTGATGCTAGATGGTTCAGGAGGGTCTTAGGTCTTAGGTCTTCGCTCTTAGATAAGCTTCAAGAAAGAAGCACAGTTTTCACTTGGATCTCCAAGTAAGACAGCTATTTCTTAAAAGGATTTTAAGAACATACCTCATGTATCTGTTTGCTTTTTTGCCAGGAAAAAGAACCCCTCCGTGTAATACCACTTAAAGAGGTTCATAAAGTCCAGGAATGTAAGCAGAGGTAAGCACCAGCTCTCACTTAGTTCCTGGCACAACTTATCAATACTCAATATTGCCTTAGTTTGATTGATGTGTACAGATGATATTTTTCTGTGTTATTTCTAGGGTTATTTTTAACTCTTCTTTGTAGTTGGGATATGCTTGAACTTACAAAATCTTCAGATTAAAGTATTGAGATATTTTTTGTTTTAATTGAAAACTGAAAGTTAAGAAACAATCCCTAGGCATATTAATGGGAAGGAAAAAATTTAATATGAACAACTTCTATCGCATTTGACAGATTGATTTATTACTTATTTTAGTATTTGGAAGTTGCTACATAATAGGGCTTTGTAAGAAAAATGTGTTAACTGTGCCAGTGTGTCTTTGAGCAGACTGACTAATTCGCCATTGAAAACTTTGAATTTTATACTTCTCTTAGGAATCTTAAAAAATATATGTATAGCTATATAAAATATGTAAAATATAATGCAAGAATAAATTGAAAAAGTTGCTAATTTGGTTTTGCTAAATTATACCAGTATTTTATCTCTATTTATTCTCTTACTGACATATATTTGGTACTAGATAAACAAGTGAAAGAAACACTATCCAACAACTGCTATTTACGTGCAATTGGACGTTTGTTTTTGTTGACAGTGACATAATGATGAGGGACAATCTCTTTGAAATTGTAACATCGTCTCGAACTTTCTATGTGCAGGTAAGTTTGGAGATTATGGATCCTCTTACCACGAGATTAATAATTTTGGAGGTGAAGTAAATATAAATAAACTTGTAGCTTATGTGAATAAGAAAAGAAAAACATGACAGCTGTAATTCACAACTTAAAAAAAAGTTACGGGGCACCTGCGTGGCTCACTGGGTTGAGCTTCTGCCTTTGGCTCAGGTCATGATCTTGGTCCTGGGATCAAGCCCCGCATCAGACTCCCTGCTCAGTGGGGAGCCTGCTTCCCTATCTGTCTCTGCCTGCCTCACTGCCTGCTTGTGATCTCTCTCCCTCTGTCAAATAAATAAATAAAATCCTTAAAAAAAAAAAAAGTTACATGTAAAATTATTGGTAGGTCATTTTAGCAAATAGGGCTCTCTTTGTTCTGAGTGGCAGAATAGAATTAAATTGTATTTGTGGGAAGGGAAGTGCTGTTTTAATTTAGATGCTAACTTTCAGTTTGGATTATTTTTGCACATATTTTGGAATTTTGATTGTGTCATTTTTGGTAATGTTAGAAACCGGGTCTAAAATACCCATAATAAAAACAGACAGTGGAGCACACAGGTGGGAGACAGGCATCCTGTATTTAAGTTTAAAATACACCTTTTATTTACACAGCAAACTAGTTAGATTGAAAGCTTTTTTTTTAGGGGCGCCTGGGTGGCTCAGTGGGTTGAGCCGCTGCCTTCGGATCGGGTCATGATCTCAGGGTCCTGGGATCGAGTCCCGCATCGGGCTCTCTGCTCAGCATTGAGCCTGCTTCCTTCTCTCTCTCTCTCTCTCTCTCTCTCTCTGCCTGCCTCTCAGTGTACTTGTAATTTCTCTCTGTCAAATAAATAAATAAAATCTT
Organism: Mustela nivalis; assembly: GCF_964662115.1. Taxonomy (NCBI): domain Eukaryota; kingdom Metazoa; phylum Chordata; class Mammalia; order Carnivora; family Mustelidae; genus Mustela; species Mustela nivalis. The sequence goes on from NC_139021.1 coordinate 178,170,544, forward strand.
AAAAAAAAAAAAAGTTTTTTTTTTTAAAAGAACATTCGTTTTTGTTTCATAAAAGTTACATATGATGATTGCATGAAATTGGGAAAATATAAAAAATATGAAGAAAAAGATATAAAGCATACAAAATCCCACGTTCAGGAAATCATTCTTATTTTAATGCCTTCTTAAAGGTGTATATTTTTATAACAAATGGGGTCTTATGAAGTACACAGTGTTCTATTCTGTTGAATGTATTAATAATCTTTTTTTCCACATCACTACAAATTCTGTAAAAACTTTTTACAGTTGCACCATATTCTATTATGTGAATGTTCCGCAGTTCAACTGTTTCTCTGCTCCTCTAACTGGTTATTTACATAGTTTTGTACATTTACTATGATAAATAATGTGGTGGTGAACATTTTTGTGCTTAAGTCTGCCTTGATTTCTCTTTAAGTTTCTAGATCAGGAATGGCCATCAGAGTATCAACGTTTTTAACCCCCCTTTTCTTGCCACATTGATTTCTAGATTTGTGCTTCACCTTTCCTGATTTTAGTTTTTCCTTTTAAAAGTCCTTGTTACAGTCATTGGTTCAAAAGAGCATGTTGTGACTTAAAATCTTTGGACACAAGTAAAAGGCAGGATCTCTGTTTAATTGGATTTAAAGTCATAGTAAAGTTTTAAATTCACATTGGGAAGCAAGGTCCTATCAAGGAATATGCTACTTTGGAATATGACTACCAGAGTTTCAGTATATAGTGTAGTACTAGAAAGACTTCTAGGAGAGTAATATACAAAATGATGTCAACATGTTTTTTAACCACACAATTACATGGATACTCTTGTAACAGACAGGCTAGCAGTAGATAGAGCGAGTTGAGGTTTGTCTTTGACTTCTTCCTCTCATCTTCGCTCCAGAAGTACTCATGTTGACGCTTTTTGATGTGTCTGATCTTAAAATATCAGGTGTCCAACTCTGGTCTCTATAGTAACTTCCCCTCAAAACCTGGCTTTAAAAAGTGATTTCTAAAATTTTTTGGAAAGCATTGCCTTGGAATGATTTTGTTGTTGACTCTGTAATTTACCAGAAGGGGCACACTGGATCTGTAGACATAGGAGCTGATTTTGAGGATGAACTGACTGAATGAGTCCTTTCTCTCCCTTAGGCTGATAGTCCCGAGGAGATGCACAGTTGGATTAAAGCAGTCTCTGGTGCCATTGTAGCCCAGCGGGGGCCTGGCCGATCAGCATCTTCTGTATGTTCCCTGTTCTCTGGGGTGATACTCCCTAAGGCCCCACCCCCCGCCATCCTGTCGAGTTATTTTCCTTCCTCTCCCCCTAATCCTTCTGGTTTCGTTCTGTATTGAGATTTATTTGCATGTTGACTTTCATACCAATTGGACTTGCAAAAAATAATCCATTTCTAATTTAATGCTTCCTTGTAGTGTTATGTATACATAACTTTCTGTGCATTGTATTGTCTTAAATGCACAAGCAGGGCAACTAAAGAATGAACATTTCCTTGCTTTGTTTTAGGAGTTCTTACTTGTCACAAGGTCTAGATTTGTTACAACTTGACAAATTCTTAGTATGGGATGTGGCCTAATCCTGTAAAGCACCTGAGGTTGTAGCATTACACAGTTTGCTGAAAGCCTCAATTTCCTCTTCACTCCCTCTAATTTTAGTTAAGGATTTTTTTAACTTACTAGTGCCCTAAGACCTTTGAGCTGCTGAACCCAGAATTAATACGATTTCCTGTTCTCAGCCACTATTTTCCATTGCATAGTCTCATTTTCATTTTCTGGTAGGGTAATTTAAAAACCTGCCGCTTTTCACTATCAGAATTGTCTTTGTGGTAATATGATAATAAAATTGAAATGTTAAACATTTTCAGAAATAGGAAAAATGTTTTTAATTTATCATGTTTAAGAACATCGTAGGAATAAGATTGGGCTCTAGAATACCTTGGTCAGTGGTCTCTCATCTCTACTGAGGAATAGAAAAAAAATTTTTTTAAGATTTTTTTAAATTTATTGGGAACACAAGCAGGAGGCACAGCAGGCAGAGGGAGAAGCAGTCTCCCCGCTGAGCGAGGAGCCCAAGGTGGGACTGGATCCCAGGACCCTGGGATCATGACTTGAGCCGAAGGCAGACACTTAACCTTCTGAGCCACCCAGGTGTCCCGAGAAAAAAAGAACATTAAGTGTCTTGAAATGTAGCACTTCTGTCTGCAGAATGTAGTCTAACATGTAGCATGAAAGCCTTTATTACCTTCTACAGATTTGTTGTTAATGCCAGATGTTCTGCACTTTTGGTATTTTTCTAGTAATAATTCTGTCTTTTAATAGTTTCCGGGTAGTAATAACTACAGATCAGTAAATACAAGTCCAAGTTTCTCACTTCTTAAATTTCTCTCCTTATATCCTTTTTTGGAATATCTTAGAAGTCACTTTCATAGTATTAATTTTGTAACTGCCTGTGTTTTATGTGACCTTTCCGGCCGCCAGGTATGGGACTTTCTGCAAAACAGTGTCTTTGGGAAGAGGAAACATTGGAGAAGGGCACCTGTGTTTTGTGCTTTTGTGGTGGGGGCAAAGTGGACTCTCTGTCTGTAACTGTCAGCAGAACTTTCTCTTTTCCTCCCTCTCCCCAGTATAGGTTAACTCTAATCTTAGCTTTGCACTGTGTTCCAGATGCGGCAGGCCAGAAGGCTGTCGAATCCTTGTATACAGAGGTATACATCAAGAACTGGTGAATGCAGCACGTATGTGGGCTCTCACGCAAACGTGCCTTCTTACTAGAGGGCCCGGACTCACTCACTACTTACAACTGATCATAGAAAGTTGAGTTAACCAAACTGCCCTTTGCAGTTACCGTAACTGACTTTGTCGACACTAACGCAAACTACTTCACTGCAGTCATCCGGTTGGATATGCATATTTAAACAATAATGAAAAAGATAAATCATGAAAAAAATGGAACCTTACTAATTGAAAAAGTCACATTAAGCTGTCTTCTAAAAATTAGTTTCCTGAATTGCCACAAGTTTCAACTTCTGTATTTTATGTATTTTGAAATTTTTTATACTATACCATTTAACCGCACCCTTGTTCTAATAATATATGCAGACTCGTGCATGCATATACATTGGATAAACTCTACATTACTATACTTTGCATGACATTTTAAATCTCAGGTGAAGTTTAGCCAGCTCCTGGGAATCTCTAGTGTTTTGTCAATTTGTAGCACTTTGTTTTCAAAGCCGCTAGTATCCCATGGGACCGCAGTATGCTAGGAGCTGTGTGGCAGGGCATTTGGGATGGTCATGTGAAGGCTGTCCTTGATTAGCAGCAAATCAGAATTAAGATTCACAACTGATAGCTATTTCTCCAGTTTTAATAAATGATCAAATATGTACCCTTTGCTGCCTTTAAGACCTTTCACCGTATGAACGTATGACATACTCAAAACTAAGTAAGTGCCCTGAAAGGAACAGTGAAAAGTCTGTGCCGCTACCGGTTGCAGCAAAATTCAGGGATGAAAAACTAAATTTGTCAGACTGTCCGAGAAAGCCGTAGGTTTGGCAAACAGTGAGTTCCACTTACTAAAGAAATACGGCCTTTCCTTTTTTACATTCTGCATTTTAATTTTTTTATCTTCCTAAAATATGTGGGAGGATTCCTAGTCTTGATTGAGAAGATGCTGTTAAATAGGATGGCAGAGCCGCTAGGCCCCCTTCTTAAACACAGTTCGGTTGCAGCTGGAGCCCTGCATCCCAGGGTAGGCTGCCTGAGTCTTTTAAGTGGCAAAGCTTTGGTGACAGGACTGGTTTCTTAGTGGAAATGGTTGTCGACTGTCATGGCTTTAACCTCACTTCTAAAAATGCATTGCTTTGGGAAAGAACTTGCACATGTATGCTGCATGGCTCATGCTTCTGCTCTGTGTGTGTGTGTGTGTGTGTTTTGTTTGGTTTTCAGAGAAGAAAGTCTCACACTGAGTTACTAACTCTGTCGTTACTGTTTGCCTGCATCTGACCACCACCCGTCTTTGCAGGAGCATCCCAGCTGTGCTTCCGAATCCAAACCCGCTTGCCGCTCTGCCAGCGCAGCCGCCAGCCCACATTCCGCAGCCTCTCGCAGCAGCTCTTTGGTCTCAAGCTTTACCATGGAGAAGCGAGGATTTTACGAATCTCTTGCCAAGGTCAAGCCAGGGAACTTCAAGGTCCAGACTGTCTCTCCAAGAGAACCAGCTTCCAAAGTGACTGAACAAGCGCTGCTAAAACCTCAAAGTAGAAATGGCCCTCAGGAGAAGGACTGTGACCCCGTGGACTTGGATGACGCGAGCCTTCCGGTCAGTGACGTGTGAGACGGAAGCGCGTGGAGCCTCACCTGCCTCCTCGGCCCTTCTAGCCAAAGATGATAGAGGACGAAACGGTTTTTAATACACATATTATACTGCCTCTTTGATGTACTCTTTATAAGCTGGTAAACCAAGAATCTAGGGAGTGGCCAAATTAAATGTAATTTCTTTAAAAAAAAAAACACAACACAAGAAAAAAACCTGTTTCAGTATCAACTGTCTGAAGCTTCGTGTGCTCTCTTTTGGGTGATGAAAATGTGTGTGTGGTATTTTTTCCTAGTGAATTTGACAGTTTAAATGTTTAACAACTTAAAACATTAAAAATGCATATTAATTATTTTGGTTGTTTTTAAAATGCTACTTAGATTTCCTATTAGATGCTTGATATTTACATATTCTTACTGGTGAATATTATTGAATGAAATATTGTCAGACTAAGATATCTAAAATCATGATGTCTTTGGTGCTGTAAAATTTATACTACAGTATGGACAGCTTGGAAACGATAACCATCTCTGTTGCTCTGGGCGTTAAGGTGCGTGGCCAGAGTTGTGTAGAGGAGATCATTGGACCTGTTAGTGAGGGTTGTAGGTTGCATGAGGTGAAAACTAGAACTCACACAGCTGTGTCTTCAACACAAGTTGGAAAAAAACCTGGGGCTTGCAGCAGTCTTTGCTTTTATGAGACAGTGAAAATGATTTGGTGTGAAATTTCTGGGTGATCTGATTTTCATATCAAGGTTTTATAAATAGTTCTTATTTCTATATTTGGATCAGTGAAAGACCTCAAGTTTATATGTCAAGACATTCTGCCCTTAGCTGTGTGATTGCAGCCTCCCCTTTTTGTTCCTGATTAACCTCATCTTGTTGGAGGATGTTGTTGGAATAATGTGCTCAGAAGTCCTACATGATCAGTTTTTAACATTGGGATAAAATTAATTTTCAGTAGCATAGTTGAATGTGCTCAATAAGATATCTTCTCATGGTCAAGATGCCAGGATGCTTTTATTCTTCTACGTGTGCAATAGAGATGTAAAACACAAATTTGAGTATACGTTTAATCACAGGGGTATCGTAAATGTCAGCACCATTCTAAAAACCCTTCGTTTCAAGCGTTGAGTAATAGACCAGTTTGAAGTACCATTTTTACAGTTGAGTCTTAAACATTTGCTTTAAGAAACTAGTCTTGAATTTCACATGCTGCTATTTTTATGATATTTTGCCATCTTACTGTGCTGTTTTGTTTTGAATTCATATGTGTCCCTTTTTCTCCTTTGCATTTTCTAAGATGATGTCTGGTTCGAGAAAAGGAGAGAGATTTCCTACTACAGTGGTGGGGTCCAGAGGTTACCATCTGTTATAGGGGAATTATGGAATCAGTTTAAAAATCTAAATGCATTAAGTGCACCACTCAACTTTTTTATTCATAAGCTAATATTTTAAAGTTGTATTTCTATTTTTTCCTTTTTTGCAGCTACATTGGAAAATGGTAGATGCAAAGTTTTAAGTAGCTATCACTTTTCTGCCCACACATCCATTAGAATGGCTCTTTTGAAAGTTACTTTTTCATGAACACACCTAAGAAATCTTGTGTAGACAGTTTGCAATATTCAGGAGCCTCATGCTTTTTTCTTTGGTACAGCTTCTGCATTGCATGTCCATTTTAGCATATTTTGGTATTGGTAATTTGATATATTTCATAGTGGCAAAATACTGGCTCTATTTTGGGACTTTTTATAGAACTGCCCTTGTATTAAGTAGCATAGGAAAATGTTCTTGTGATTGTCAGGGTCTCCTCTAATATTTATCTCCATACTTTTATAATTCTATGAAAATTATTTAATTATTTTAAAACTTATACTTTTCTTGTAAATATGTCACATCTGAATTGTCAAAAAATCACTTTGAATACCTTAATATTTGCTGCATTTTTTTTTCTGTATATATAACATGTCTTCTTTCAGAATGGGAATGTACGTGTGCTTCCCAGTGTTTACTTTTATGTCTGTTATCTTTATAATGTCAAACTGGTTGAACACTGTAATGACTTGAGAATAAACTCAAAATTCTAACTTACATCTCGTTTTGTTTGGGTCCGCTCTGGTGTGAACAGGTAATAGAATTAGTACAAAATATAGGTGATTGACTGGAAGTTACATATTTAAGGACAGACTAATTATTTGGTAACCTTTGAAAGGCATAGTTTGATGTATCTGTATAAGGAAAGATGATTGGTTTTGGGGAAAAGGGCTTGCTTATTTTGCTTCCTAAAGCAAAAGAAAAACATGTCCTCAAAAGTACTATGGCACATGTCAGCTTCAAAGCATACTCTGAATTGTCCAGGCTGCTTTTGCTCTGCTTGGTTATTGGTTAGACTGGACATGGCATGACCAAAGCGGGGGGCGGGGCAGAGGGCGTTTTAATTCTCAGAGGGGCCGTTGTCATGTTAGAAGTTATTTTTTTCAGACCCACTGTTGGTAACGGAGAGTCCGTGTCTGCTATATAGGCGGCATCAAATAATGATGGAATTGGATGAAGGCCATCTCTTAGTAATCTTTATTAACTGGTACAAGTTAATTTCCTTTCACTGAAAAGTATTTTAAATTCTTCTAGTTTTTAAAAAGACCCAAAACAAGAAAGTTCTAAACTTTGTTGCTTTCACAAAAAAAGAAATCCCTTTCTCAGCCTTTTTTTTTTTCCCTTCTAGCTGCATTTCGGGAATTTTCTTTTAAGTGGTTCTCGTACCTTTATCAAAACAACAGTAGGTGAGGCAGGAAATACTTGTATTAAAAAGTGCAGAGACATAACAAATTAATACCAGATTTGGTAAGAATTTTCCTTGTCTTTCTACGGGTATGACAGTCTACATCAGACGTGATGAAAATACACTTGATGGGTTTGTATTTTCCATTTGCAATCTTATCCATGTTATACAGACCCCAAATTAATTATTTGTATATTTTTATTTTTTAATGATTTATGAAATTATATTTTTGCAAACCTCAGCTAAGACTTACTGAAAATATTACTGAATTGGGGTTAGCATTTACAATTTTGAGTGATAAAATTAGTATTCTATTTTCCGGATATTTAAAGTGAGTAGTGACTTACTATGGTACAGTCATGTGGTAACAGTGCCACCTTCTGGTTATGTCATTGCTAAATTTAAAGTAATTTGTAGTCTAGTTCACTTTATTTCACTCATCATAGAAATTAGGGAAGATATGTACTTGCATAGGATAACTTCAAAATTAATATAAAATCTAAGTCAACATTCACAAATAACTTCTTTAAACTATTCAGAGAGAATTACAGATTCACGTGTAGTTGTAAGAGTTCTTGTGTATCTTTTATTCAGCCTTTCCCAGTGATGATATGCTGAAAATATTATAATGAGGATATTGACACAAATACAGTCAAGATACAAAATAATTGCATCATCACAAGGACCTCTTAATGATGCCTTTATAGCCACACCTGCATCCCATTTTACAGGTTTGGTAATGAACTTGTTAATATTAGATTTAAGATCCAGTTCTTTTGGGGGTAGCTGGGTAGCTCAGTCAGTTGAGCATCTGCCTTTGGCTCAGGTCATGATCCCGGAGTCCTGGGATCGAGCCCCGAGTTGGGTTTCCTGATCTGTGAGGGAAGCCTGCCTCTCCTTTCTCTCTGCCTGCTCCTCCCCCTGCTTGTGCTCTCTCTCTCTCTCTCTTTCTGTTAAATAAATAAGTAAAATCTTAGGAAAAAAAAGTCCACAATTCTTTGATACCACAGTTTGGGTTCTCAACTGTAATGGTGTTAACAGCCTTGGTAGAAGTCTCAAAAACTATTCTTTGTTTATTTTGTCCTATCTCCAGGCTATTAAACGAGTTTAATTTTCATTCCATCTCTTTTTAATAGTTCCCAGAACCATACTATTTCAAATGATAGAAATTTGAAAATAATAATTTCTTTATATATACATTTACATTTAGCACTTGAGAATAGTATGTTAAGTATCCTGGTCATAACCTCCCTGAGATATTTGAAGCCCTGACATTTGACATTGTATAAATTTAATAAGATTACCAGAATAAGGACTATAAAATCAAATCGTTTTAGGATGCCAAATTCTTGCATTGGAAATAGTTGTAGGGACTGGTTCTAATCACCTGTGGATGGGAAGACTTTGACCTTCTAGTACAAGATCTTGGGTAAATTGGGGTCTCTGGTGTATGATAGGCGATGCCCAGGACACCTATGATCATGTCCACAAGGAATCCGTGGAGAGAGAGAAAGTGCCGTAAAAAGTGTGGAAGCCTGCGGCAGCATGGAGTCCCCACGTGCAGAGGCCGGCGCGGCCAGTGAGGGACGCGACGCACCGGGTGACCAGCGTTGTGCTGGAAGGGCTTCCGCAAGGTCCCGGGAGAGAAGAAGGAACTCACTCAGTGAAAACCACGTGACATGACAAGTACATTTGCAGATGCTGATTTGGGATTTGAAGGGCCCAAACTGGTGCCAAAATGTCAATATTCTCTCAAACGTTGTGGTCTCCTTTCCCTCCTCCCAAACTCTGCCCCTGGGACCAGCCGCACTAGCTTCAGCAGGTGTGTGGGGGGTGGGCGTGGGGAGAGGAGTGGATGGGAAGCGTGGGGAACTTCCATGATTCAGAAAGTTGCTGCATCAAAGCCCATTTGGGCCTGCCTCTGGTCCTTCGTAAGGTGAAAATCTGTTCCCTCTGGAATCTTACTTACTGTTTCCAAACAGGAGCCACCGGTCCAGCGTATGTGTTCCTTTGTGGCTTTGGCATACTCGGTGTTCATTGTCTTGGTTGATGTCACTCGCGTTATCCATCCTTTCTTCTCCGTTTGGCCTGTCTGATCCCCACTCTGCAGAGCTGGTGCTGTCCTGAGGACGCCCTCTGAACCTCCTTCGGGACGGCGCATCCGACGGTCTCCCATCTCCTCTATCTTCCTCTGTGGATATGCTTGGGTTTTCTGTCTTACCTAGACTCAGTTCTCAGAAGTTACATTCCTAGACAATGATACCTTCGACGTTTTCAGATGTGTTCGCATGGAGCTGAGCAAAGTACAGAGCGCAAGAACTCACGCTGTCTTCAGCTCAGACATACGAACAAACGTGACGTGAAGACTTGGTCTGCATGGCACATGGCGCTTTCATCGGTGTCTTGCCTTGCGCAACAGTGCTGGCAAACACACACGGACACAGAGGCAGAGTGGTAGTATTCAGGCATAAGGAGACCATCTAGATCCATCTCAGGAGTCTTTTTTTTTTTTTTTTTTTTGTAATTATTAGAGAGGGAGGGAGTACATGAGTGTGGAGGCAGAGGCAGAGGGAGACAGAGAATCATTAGCAAAGTCCCCATGCCCAGCATGGAGCTGGATGTGGGGCTCGATCTCCTGCCCCTAAGAGCCTGATCTGAGCCAAAACTGAGTCCCCACACTTAACCGACTGAGCCACCCAAGCGGCCCCTTATGAGTTTTTTAAAAATTAAATTAAAATTCAAGTGCGAGATGTAAAACTTCTCATAAAGCACCTGTGATCTCTGGAAAGCAAGTCCGAGTTATCCGTTTGCAAAACACTCAGATGAACGGTATTTAAACCGTTAATTTCTTAACAGCTTAATCTCACAGCCCTCGACCTTCTCACACAGTGCTTCTTGCATACCCCACGTCCCTGTGCAACTGAATCGTTCTCTGTTTGCTGGTTTCCCCACCTCTCTGCCATAATTCTCGCCGCTCTTTACAGAAGGCCCCTGTCCTGGTCGTCTTGGCTTTGTACTTCCGCTTGTCCTTGAGTTAGCGCAAACATGCAACTTTCTCCTCGAGGCGTTGGAATTGCTTTCTCAGCTTTCCCACAACATAAGCCATGACGACCCCAGAGTACCCGGTTCCCTCTCCCTCCGCATGCCAACATCCGCTCAGTTACTTGCAGCTGGAATTCAGCTGAAGCTTCTGCCCTTAAACTCTGGGCTGACTAATGAGCTTTTCTCTCTCTCTTGGAGTCCCTTTTAAAGACCAATGACTTCACAATTAGAAGAGGTTAGGAAGTGGAAACAGCCCAAATCTAGCTCTCTGTTGATTAGATAGGCCCCAAAGGGCCATCCATGAGATAGGAAGCGGGTTTCAGACCCGCTGCTAGGAACGACCGCTCCGGGCAAGGCCTTCACGCACGCGGAGGTTTGGGCAGCTGCTCACAGCTGTTGGAGGGCCGCAGGCCCCTTGCACACACATGCACGTTTCATTTTACATTTAATTTGATGCCCCAGACAAAATAATGTAAAACGCACCTGACATTCCCACACTTTACTTTGTTCTGGACGTGCCTTTGTTTTTATTTACATGCGGGCACAAGCATGGTTATGTATTTGGGACAATGTGATACAAACTTTTTTGTAGCCTTCCTTCCACGCCACAAAATATCACAGACACCCTCACGTATCAGTGACTACGGAGCAACCCCACCATGTCTTGAGGTTGAAATCTTTAGTTGTGTATCTCTATGGGAAATTCTCAACCCATTCCTTCACTGGACCTTTTGGTTGTTTCCAACTTTTTGCCATTCTAACGACGCTGCAAGGTGGGTCTTTGCCTCCAGGACTGGTGCATCCCGGCCGGGTGTGCATGTTTTACACCTGGTCCTGCCAGTCTCCTAGGACGGATGTGTGTCATTTCTGCTCCCGCCGATAATGCGGGAGACCAGCCCATTTCCTCATGTCCTGGGCAGTGCTGGAGTCCGTCATTTCTGGCAGTCAGATTTGAAAGAATATCTTCTTGTGATTTCAGTTTTATGCTTCTTTGAAAATTATAGGAAGTCCAGGTTTTTTTAAATGTTAATTGGCCACTTCTCTTTGTCCTTTTTGTGGCCTGCCTGTGGTTGTCTTTATCTATGTTTCTTATTGTTGCTTGAATTTTTCTTGTTTCCAAGAACTGTATGTGTATGAACTAGTAATCTTTGTTCTCTGTTCATCTTCTGTATTTAAATATTATCCTTGTTTATCACTTGTCTCTCTCATTTAGATGCTTCTGTTTATTGGGTGTCTTTTTTTTTTTTTTTTTCTGTATGGATTTTACCTTTCCTGTCATGCTTAGAAAGTAATTTGCCACAAAACTACTAACATGCCTCCTTGTATCTCTTGATACATTTATTATAACTTTTTACTCCTATAGGTTAGTTACAACTGGAATTAATTTTGACAAATAGTAACAAGTAAAAATCCAATATACTCCACCACCTGACGCCTACGAGCAAGTTCAGCAGTTCCTCTGTACTATTAGTTTTAAGCTATTTTTAACATTTATTTGACATAGACACAGTGAAAGAGGGAACACAAGCAGGGGGAGTGCCAGAGTGAGAAGCAGGCTTCCTACTGAGCCCCATGTGGGGCTCGATCCCAGGACCCCTGGGATCATGACCTGAGCTGAAGGTAGATGCTTAATGACTGAGCCACCTAGGCTCCCCTGTGCTATTAGTTTTAAAAATCTATTTCTTCCCAAGGATTTGAAATACCACTTATATCAGTGTCTTAGCCAGTGTGGGCTGCTTTCACACACTCTCATAGATTCGGTGCCTTAAAAACAGCAGAAATTTATTTCTCGCAGTTCTGGAGTCTGAAAGTCTCAGATTGAGGCACCAAGAGCTCTGGTGTCTGATGAGGGCCCATGTTGCTGGTTCACAGATGATTGTCTGCCCACTGGGTCCTCACGTGGTGGAGGGGACAAGGAAGCTCTCGGCAGTCTAAGCGGGGGAAGTGCCCTCATGATCTATCACCTCCCGAAGGGCCTCCTCCTGGTACATCCCCTGGGAGGCTCGGCTCAGCACATCAATTGGAGGGGGACACAGAGCTTCAGGCTTTAGCATGCAGGCCATCATGGTGTACACTGGAGTCCGTTTCTGAGCTTTCTAGACTCTTAATAATTCTCTGCCAGTATCATACCATATTAGTAATTGTTTGTAATACATTTTAATATCAAAAGCATGTTTTGCCATGGTATTTTTGAATCTTCAAATCCTTATTTTTGAGTTCCAAAAAAAATCCTACTTTTTAAAAACAGTAATTACACCACATTTATAATGTTGTCAGTGTGCTTGTTCCTGTGCCACCGGTGATGAGGCTCCCTGAGTCTGGCAGCATTTGGTGGCTCTGTGGACAGGTGATTGTCCCAACTAGGGATCCTCCTGGTAGGGTTTGCCTTTGGGGGAGTAAGATTTGCAGAGCGGAGGCTGTGTGCATGAAGGCAGGGGACACGTGGGTCCCTGAATACGGCAAAGGCTGTGAACAAAACCTGCACTTTGGAGCTAGGAGGGGCACGAAGGCCCAGGAGGAAGGGTGGGCACAGACAAGGGCATCCTTCCCATTCCTGTGCCGTGGGCACAGGCCAGAGGGCTGACATCTCTGTCATACCATTGGTCACTCCATATAGGTGGTGGTGCTGGGACTGGCTGGTAAGACAATGGCTGAATTTGGGGGAATTTTGCAAGCTTGCACAGCCACTTTTTATTTTTACTTACAGAGGTAGAATTCAGTGACTCATCAGTTGCATACAATGCCCAGCGCTCATTCCATCACGTGCCTCCTTCATGCCCCTCCCCCAATCACTCCATCTCCCCTCCAGCCACCCTCCGTTTGTTGCCTACAGCTCGGGGTCTCTCACGGTTTGCCTCCCTCTCTGTTTTTTATCTTATTTTTCCTTCCCTTCCCCTAGGATCCTCTCTTTTGCTTCTTAAATTCTACATATGAGTGAGATCATATGATAGCTGTCTTTCTCTGACTTATTTCACTGAGCGTAATACCCTCTAGTTCCATCCACGTCATTGCAAATGGCAAGATTTCATTCTCTTGATGTCCGAGTGTTATTCTGTTGTATATGGACCTCATCTTCTTTATCCGTGCATCTGTCAGGGGACATCTGGGCTCTTTCCATTGTTTGGCTCTTGTGGACTTTGTTGCTATAAACTTTGGGGTGCAGGTGCCCCTTTGGGTCACTTCGTTTATACCCTTCGGATAAATGCTAGTAGTGCCATTCTTGGGTCGTAGGGTAGCTCTACTTTCAACTTTTTGAGGAACTCGCATGCTGTTTTCCAGAGTGGCTGCACCAGCTTGCGTTCCCACCCACAGTGTAGGAGGGTTCCCCTTTCCCCGCATCCTTGCCAACACCCGTCGCTTGCACACGCAGCCATTAGTAAGATTAGACTGTAAATTTACAGTGAAGTAAGCTACATTAGGAAGAAAGTTATAAATACAAGTCATCACGTCCTGGTTATTCTACGGTGCCTGCTCGTTATCTATGGTCTTGGGGTTATTTCTAGGTGCTGTACCTGGAAGGCCGAGGCACGACCCAATGCTGTGTTCTGGAGCTTTCCACCCAGCTCTGAATTCAGCGATGCCACAGTGGTAGCTGGCCACAGTCGGAGCACTTACCCTGGAAATTGGCAAATGCTACAAATTCGGGCTTGATTTATTCTTCTGTTGATCGTCTAGACGAGGGCTTGGCACCTCTTCCCGTAAAGGGCAAGATGGTAGATGTTTTCGGCCTTGCAGGCAATATGCCCCTGTCGCAACTACTAACTCTGCTGTTGCAGGGGGAAAGCAGCTGTGGACGGCACACAAAGGAGAAGGGCTGATTCCGGTATAACTTTGTTTGTGGAAACTGCAAGTTGAATTTCATATAATTTTCTTGTGCCACGAAATAGAATTCTTTTGATTTTTTTCAGCCACTCAAAAATGTAAAAAACATGCTTAGTTTGCAGGATGTACAAAAACAGGACATGGACAGATTTGGCCTGCAAGGCAAGTTTGCTAACCTCCAGTCCATGATTAAGAAAGTGAAAGTCAGTTGTCTATATGAAATTCACAATAAAGAGTATTGTATATTTTATTAGGATTGGTAAATCATATGCTACATATCTCTCATATCAATAAAATTTATAATAAACTATCCCCCCCACCCTCTCCAAGAAACTGGTTGTTAATATTGAATCGGCCTGAGGGCTCCTGGGTTAAGTGGGAAGGCAGTGGGTTAAGCCTCTGCCTTCAGCTCAGGTCATGATCTCAGGGTCCTGGGATTGAGCCCCGGATTGGGCTCTCTGCTCAGCGGGGAGCCTGCTTCCTCCTCTCTCTGTCTGCCTCTCTGCCTAGTCGTGATCTCTGTCTGTCAAATAAATAAATAAATATATATATTGAATTGTCCTGAACTTCTAGTGCTTGGTGCACTTACTTTAGTCTAGATAGTAATAGGATTGTTTCTGGTGTTTTATTTTTATATATGATGCTGACTGTTGACTTCAGATATTCTATTCTATTTTGTTTTACTCTATTCTTTTTTTTTTAGAGAGAGACAGAGAGAGAGTAGGGAGGGGTGGAGGGTGAAGGAGAGAGAATTGCAAGCAGGCTCCCTGATGCTCCTATGATCCTGAGATGATGACTGGAGCTGAAATCCAGAGTTGGATGCTTCATGACTGAGCCACCCAGGCGCCCCAAGATATTCTTTATCATGTGACAGAAGTTCCTTATTTTTTTAGTTCACCAAAAACAACCCCACCAAACCAAACCAAACCAAACAAACAAAAAACCCCAAAACAACAAAAAACCAAACCCCAAAAAACAAAAACAAAAACAAAAACCCACAGTCAGGAATGGATATGGAATTTCACTGGATACTTTTTGACATTTGGAATGATATGAAAAATTACATTAATACCTTCGGAATGACAACAGTCTTTCATTCTTATTCCATTCTTTCATACAGTGCAGATCGATTGGCTTATGTTGTGGCTTCATACCTCTGCCCATATATAATATTGACTTTTATATTTTTTGGCAGTGGCAGAGAGAAGGAATGTTCTCTGTTATGCTTAATACTGGCATGTGCCTGCTTTATAAAGTGAATTGGCAAGTTTTTCATCTTTTTTCTCATGTTCTCTCTCAGTTCAAAGAACATAAAACTGTTCACTTAAAGTTTCAAGGAATTCAACCATGAAAACTGTTCGCCTCAAGAATTTTTTCAGAGGTAGTTTTTATTTGTTTGTTTTGACACAAATTTCTTTTTCTCCATAGATACTGGTTTAGGTATTTAAAATTTTGTTATTATTAATTTATAACATTATTTTTCTTTTTTTAGTGTTTATTGCATTTTTAAAAAATATTTTATTTATTTATTTGACAGAGAAAGAGAGAGACAGCGAGAGAGGAAAAACAAGCAGGGGGAGTGGGAGAGGGAGAAGCAGGCTTCCTACAGAACAGGGAGCCAGATGTGGGGCTCAATCCCAGGACCCTGGGATCATGACCTGAGCCGAAGGCAGATGCTTCACAACTGAGCCACCCCGGTGCCCCTGTTGATTGCATTTTAAAGAAAGATTTTAAGTAATCTCTATACCCAGTGTGGGGGCTTGAGCTCACCACCCAGAGATCAAGAGCCACATGCTCCTGGGACTGAGCCAGCCAGGTGCCCCTAATTTATGATTTCTGAGAAAATTTCTATTCCATCCCTGTTTCCACTGTTTCTCTACAGTCTAGTGTCACAACGTGTCAGACATCAGATTGTTTACTCATCAGGTCAAAACCTTTGATACTCTTCCGTTGTTCGTAAAACAACAGCTATGTCCCGGGGTCCAGTCCTGGCTCCCACCTTCCCGCTGCCGTGGGTTCGGTGTCAGCGTCGTAGGAGGCTTCCCAGCCTCCTGCCTAGAGTCACGGGGTGGCGGGGGCGGGGGTGTCCCCAGGAAGAAGAGCTAGCAGAGGCATGCCAACAACTGGATCTCGTTCCGATTCTGGAAACAGTTTCATTTTAGCCTTAAAGGAGCCTTAATTGTCCTGGGATTTTTGCTGACATCATAGAGCTGGGCTCATGACTGATTCTTGTCCTTAGGCTTCAAGGTAGAACAGGCATTAGTAAGTGTTACAAAACGTCTCTGGTTGCACTCAGCCAGCTTTTTTCCCAGCAGAAGAAATGCTGTGCTTGATTAAATTCAGTCATTTTCCAAGGGCTTCCTAGGGACAAGAAATTTTGCTGAACTCTGGAGGGGAAGACATAGGTGAGGGGGACACACAGAAGTTGTCTCTGTCAAACGGCAGACTCCGGACTGTCGAACAGAATACGCCGGGGTTTGCGGCAGTCACGAAAACCTCAGAGGTTTATAACCGTCCGGGCTGACCGGTCAGTTATGCTGTCTGTCCGCCTACAGCTCCCCTCTTCAGCGAAGTGCGAGTGAATCGGGCAACCTCGATGTGGAAAGTGGTGGTCTCGGGAGAGGGAAAGGCTCTGCTTGCCGGTCATGTAACCTCCCCTAAAACTGAAGTTGACACATGCCTTTAGAGCTCATGTTTCACTGGCCAGAAAAAAATGACATGGTCAAGCCTGACATCAAAAGGGCAGGAGAGTATGAGGTGGAACCATATACGATCGCCATTTTATTAGGTCAAAAATGAGGAAACGGTAGCAATTTTATATGGTTCAACCTCCTGTAATCCTCCTATGGGGGGCAATGAATATCTGAATCTGCCCCATAGAGGTACCAGCAAAATTGCAAAATACCTATAGAAGAAAGAATTGTCTTTTAAATTCAGAGGAGGATATACAAAACATTAAAAACAAAAAATCCCGTATTTCACTTGAGTTTGACACATTCAACCCATCCTTCCATGTCTCAATGAATTAATTTAAAATATGCTGAGCTCTTGCAATGTGCCAGACTGTGCAAGAGAGGCTGGGGTAGAGCCGTGAGAGAGGCACCTGTCCCCAGGGAGCTGACATTCTAATTCCTGCCCCACTGTCTGGCGCCTGGTGCAGACCATTTGTAGGTAGGAGGTGGGGGCGGGGATGGGAGGTGGCAGCTTGCGGTCCTCCCCTAAATGCAGGTGTTGACCAAATTCATTTCCATGCAGCTATAGAACTCACGGTTGCTTAAATTACTGATTAGAGACCTTATTTACAACTGCAATAGTCCTCTGTCTTCGGCATTTAATACAACCTAATCACAGCATCCCACCCGCGGTCGTACCCACATTCAAGGCGCGGGGATTTTACAGGGCATATATATCAGGCAGGGGAAAGCTTGGAGGTGGTCCTAAAATTCCACTTGCCTGGGGTTGTTAGACTTTCATTTTAGCCATCTTTGTGGGCATGTGTTGTTGTTTTAATCAGTGTTTTCCTGACATCGTTGGCTGTTTGGAGATCTTCTTTTGTGAATTCTTTGGCTCAGATTTTTTTTTTCCTATTTGTCTTTCTGTTGTTGAGTTGTATATTCTGAATATGAGTCCTTGTTTAGAAACAGGTGTTGTAAGTATCTTCTCCCAGTGGATGATTTTCCAGTTTGATAGGCAGAAGTTCTTTATTTTAATTAACTCATAGTTATCAATTTTTTAAATAGTGATTTATGTGTCCTGTTTGTGAAATCTCCCTGCCTACCCCAGGATCATAAAGATATTTTCCCATCTGAAACCTTTCGCTGAACTCTGCATTGTTTTTACTTTCAAAGTTAGGTCTATGATCCACTTTGAATTAATTTTTATGTTTGATATGGGACCTATGCTCGTTTTCACCCCATCTGAATAGCTAATTGATTTAATGCCTTTGATCGAAAAGACCCTACTTAATTGCAATCATGTGTTTGTGAAATCAGGTTACTGCGTTGATGTCTGAGTCCGACACAGGCTTCCAACAATGGCAGGGGCCCGTATGTTTATCTTCATGCCAGTACCCAACAGTCCTGATTAAAAATTATGTTGTGACATCTGAACACCACCTTTAAAGGTATCCAGGGAGTCCTCACCTCCGTGGTGCTCATAAAGGTATTTCCTTGTGCCGGGGAGCAGGGCGCAGGCCACTAAGGTTGGGGACACAGAAGCTGGGAAATAGGAAGGGAATGAAGAAGCCATGTCCAGAGACAGACAGAGCTTTGTGGAAGACGTCAAAAAGGCGTATGACTGTCTTGGTGGATTAAAAAGCATGGAAAATGTCAGAAGATACAGATTTGGAACAATCTCTAAATTCTTTGAATTTGTTCAGTGCTAAGCACTTGGTGCACGTTTAGCTGTGCCCCGGGTTTGTGGGAGGCAGTAACGAGTAGAGTCTAGAGAAGATCAGAGCAAATGCTGAGCTCAGCAGTGGGACAGGGTGGGCCTGAGGGACAAGGTGTGACCACAGGTAGGAGCACTGTCCAGTGTTGGTGGGGGGGGGGGCGGTCTGCAGACGGGAGACCCTGCTGCAGGAAGAGCCTGCCCAGGAGCTTGGCTCCCACTGATGGAAAAGGCTTTGGCTTTCTCTTCCTTCTTTTAATTGTCTGCCTCTCCCAGGGTTACTGGTTAGTACAGAAAATGCCATCCATCACCCTTCACCCCTCCACCCTGAATCAACCTCAGGCTTTGTTCTGCCCATGTTTGAGTGTGGCCATCATTTTCTGGACAATCAGGAGCGAACAGCAGGCACAGTTTTATATCCTGCATTTCTTGCTTAGTGTATCGGCATCCCCCTGGGTCGTCACTGGGCTTCCTCTGGAATCTCAGACTAGGAAAGTGGAGCCTTAATGAGGATTTCCTGATTCCCTTTGACTGATCCCAGTGGCTGGGCTTGGTCTTCCTGCCACTGGGGGCTGGGTTATTTCTCCCTCCCTTCTCTCAAACGGCATGTCTTTGTGACGGGACGGCCGGTGTGATTTTCAGGCCCTATTTCTAAAGTGGGGACGCTTCTTTTTTAAGGAGTCACCTTAAGGCGTAGTGAAGTCACTGAATGACTGGGTGCCAGGCACTGGGCTAAGCTTGAGTGCCCAGACACTGCCTACAAGAAGCGGAGTCCATTGGGAAAGAGGGATGCAAGTCTCCACCACGCGAAGTGACACAGCTTTAAGAAAGGATGGAGAGGGGCCAGTGGAAAAGTACCTTGGCCGTGAATCATCAGGGATAATGCTCTGCGGGTGCCACACCGTCCAGGAGGGCCGACAGCTGACGGCTGGAGGACGCATCAAAAATAGAACCAAGTTTGGGCGAGATGGGTAAAGGGAATTCAGAGGTACCAACGGGGCGGGGGGAACAGAATCAATTTCAGGGAAGAAAGTACATGAACATCAAGATAAAGTGTCTGCCTTCAGTGCTGTACAGGCATCTGCTGTCCGTACAACAGCCTGAGCCCCACAGGGCTGGTACCGGCGGGTAGCATGGGCAGGTCAGACGCCCCGTTCCAGACGGCTCCCAGCCCTCGGGGGGAGGGCGATGGTGTCCCATCTGAAGACATCCTGGCTGATTCCAATACAGGCTGCGGAGTTAGACAAATAGAATTCCCAGAGCCATGGAATTTTGGATGCACCCTGGCTGTGGGAGAACGGGAGGGTTTAAACGGGCGTTCCCATGGTGTCAACACAGAGAAATGGCTGGTCTGTGGTTCTCAGCCTGACTGCTCACTAGCGTCCCTGGGGAGAGGGGGGCTCAGAAGAGTCGTCATCAGGGACGTTTCATCACACCGCATAGAGCATTTTTTTTTTTAAAGATTTATTTATTTATTTGACAGAGATCACAAGTAGGCAGAGAGGCAGGCAGAGAGAGAGAGGAGGAAGCAGGCTCCCTGCTAAGCAGAGAGGCCCGATGCGGGGCTCGATCCCAGGACCCTGGGGTCATGACCTGAGCCAAAGACAGAGGCTTCAACCCACTGAGCCACCCAGGCGCCCCTGACTTTTAAATTTTTTAATTTGATTTAAAATCAATGAATGAACATACAGGGTATTAGCGGTAGAGTTTAGCGACTCATCAGTTACATAAAACACCCAGTGCTCATTCCCTCACATGCCTCCTTGATGCCCATCCCCCAGTCACCCCAACCCCCGCCAGACTCTTTATACAAGTGACCTAGGGGGTGTGAATCAAAAGCTCACTGTGGTCTTGATTTGATGGTGACCGATGATGTTAAGCATCTTTTCATAGGCTTACTGGTGCCTCTAGAGTTTTTTACTCAACTGATCAGGGGCATTTAGTTTTAAAAACGTTTTTTTTTTTTTTAATTTTGAAATAATTTTAAGTTTAGACCAAAGTCATAAAAATAGTATAAATCTCTCACTTACCCTGACCCCAGCTTCCCCACAGGTCAACCACACTTGCTGTTTCTCCACCTCTGAACCATCTAAAAGTGAAGGCCCTTGACCTCTAAATGCTTTCATGTATATTTTCTTTTAAAAGACAAAAATAAAAACCAACTCTCTCTTATGTAACTACAGTAAAGTCATCAAAATCAGAAAGTCAACACTGACCCACTACTATTATTTACTGAATTTAATCAAAGTTGGCCAAATTCCAGGATGTCATCATTTGGGAAGAGCTGCATGAGGGATTCTAATGGACACCAGGTCTCCATCACCCCTCCTATAGGGAAGGACAGTAGAAAGGAGAATGCCCTCGCCGAAGTCACCAGCCCTTTAGGGCAGAGTTTTCAGGGTTCCGACCCTTGACGTATCTTTATATGCTTAGGAAAAGATGCCTCTCCGGAGCTGAACCAGATAGGCAGTTGGCTTGGCCAGGGGACAATACCTTTGTCATTGTATCATGCCCCTGCACCCAAGAGTAGGACACATTCTCTATCCAGGACTGACTACAGCTGAGGAGGGTGGGGCGTGGGGAGGGCATGGCTCCTGAGGGCCTGGGGCCATCAGTCCATTCTGCTCAGTGCGACATGCGCCCTTCATGTCTGACCTTGGAGAGTCTCTGCTGCGTGCTGGGTGGGAAGGAGAGTAGCTGGTCCTACGCAAAGGGCCGAACTGTTCCTGAGTGCTCCTCCATGATGCCAGCTGCAAACTTTCGGACCCTTCTCTCCCGCTAGAACCTGCCTCCAGACTCCCTCTCCTTCCACACCCTCATCCCTCAGAGCCGTTTTTGCCCTGGTCCCGGTGGTCTTCCCAACCCATAAATCTGACCACATCCCTTTCCTGATTAAAACCACTAGATGAAGCCAGAGCTCCTCCATATTCAATAACTGGAAACAGAGGCTGTCTCTGTTCTGCCCTTCGCGCTCACTGGCCTCTAACTCCCGCTCACTCCTAAGGCTTGCTCGGAGGTCTCTAGGCAGAAGCCCCTCTGAGGCTGGTTATCTGTTCCCCTAAATGAAGCCATGCTTCTCCCCTGGTGATAGCACCCGGCATGTACGTGGAGACGGGCCAGCAGAGCAGGAATGGGAGGTAGACAAGGGACAGGAGGCAGACACAGATTATTTGTTACTTAATGTGGTGTCTCCAGGCCAACAACAACATCACCTCAAAGTTACTAGAAATGCAAATCCTCAGGCTACCCCACCCCCGACCTAATGACTCAGAAACTCAAGGTGCCTCCAGCCCTCTAGGTGCTTCTGAAGCACGCTCAGGTTTGAGAACCCCTGGCCTCACAGCTAGAACCAGGGTTGATTCAGCCCTTCTCTGGGTCAAGCAATTCAAGGTTATATATTCCCTATAGCTGGTAAGTCAAGAATATCGACAAATATTTCCAGAGCAGCAGACAGAGGAGACAGGAAAAGGCACTGAGTGGGAGAATGTGATTGGGTAGAGGAAACCCACAGCCCGTAGAAGGCCACCTGGGCGGCCCCCTCCAGCTGCTGGGTTGGGTTTATGGAAGCAGAGACCTCCACCCTCAATGACTTGGGGCCAAGGCTTTTAGAACACCCACTAGGAAAGGGGCTCTCACAGTTTCACATTTCTCCCAGTCCCATTAGTTTGGGGAATAAACAAAAAGAAACATTTGCCTGTATAGGTAACAATGTATATGTAAAATAACAATGAAAGTTTGTGGAGAAAGAATCTGGGCCTTATCTAGGTCAAGTTGGTTTAAAATGTTGGCATCCAAGCATCTCCCAGATCCTCCTGATGAACTCAGTAAACGCTTTCTCATACTTACAGAACTTTGGATGCTTGTGTGTATTTTAGTGCCTATGTAACTAGATGATGAAATAACTCAAAGCTTGAACACCCTTCCCCATTTTAAAAAATTTCTTTTTACAAGCACTTTTAAAATTCTGGCTCATAATTTCTTTGATTTGACCTCACATGTTCCCGCCCAAAGGCAGCACATTCTATACGTGACCTTGGCCAGCTTTTTATGCTGCTCCCGAGTCACAGAAAATTGACAAGCTGTCATTTGTTACACTTTGCTTGCTGCCTGTGGTTCTATTTGAACTTGGGTCTGTCTGATCCAGTTGGTCAAGGAGACTGGAAACATTTGGTCATATGGCATGCACTTTTAGTTTTCTAGAGCAAATATGTTGGAAAGAGCCGATTAATGCAAACACAGACGGCAGGTCTTCTGCAATTGATTTAGGGGACAGGTTAGTCTAAATTAATGAAAGATCTGAATTATAGATCTTGGAGGCTTGTCAGGAAGCATGAAACAGCAGCCAGGCCAGGTTTTGTTCCCACGGGTCCTCCTTTAATTACAGGACAGGAACGTTTTGTGATTTGATATTAGAAATGCTAATATTCCCAAAGTGCCTCTAAAGTTCCCCCCAAATATTTTAAGCATCCTCACCATTTGCAATATTTTTGGAGGAGGGGATTACATCGAAGAGGTCACGCCGAAATGAGTTACTAACATGTTACCAAGCTATTGGAATCTCTTCACTTCTTGTCTGATTAAGTTACGTTAGCTGCATCTTCAGCTTAACTCAAAGTGCTTCTTAACCTAAACTCTAATAATGTAGCTCCGTTTAAAAATGTCTGTTGCTGAATCCACACTGCAAGGTGATTCGCCCAAAATGCAGCTCCTTCCAAGCCCTGGGGAGCTCTGCATCAGCACCAGGATAAAGCCCAAATTCCTCAGGAGGGCAGCGGGAGCCCTTCACAACCTGGTGTTCCCCTCCAGCTGCCTCTTCTGCCCACAGAGACCCCTTTCCTGCCTCCAACCACACTGGACAGCTGGCAATTTCCCCAACTGAGTGGACGCACAGTGTCGACCCCCCACCTGTGCGCCGCCCACTCCTGTCCGCCTGGTGACTTGCAGGAGCACGGTGTGCACTTTGTCAAAGGAGATGATACTTTCCAATGGGAATAATGGGAATGTGCCTGGTTCTCTGAGGGAAGGGAATCAACACTGGCTCAGAAGTCATCTTTTACTTGGGCAGCCAGTCCCCAGCCGAGGTTCTGTTACTATGGAGAGGGGGAAAATGGACATGAGGAGCGACTGGGGGATAGATGTCGGCCACCCTGAATGCAGAAGACAATCGGGCTTGAAAGGCCGTTTAGGTGACATGGAGAATTCTGGATGTCAGGTTGAGAAGTCTAGACTTCTTTTTACCGGGATTGTCAGTTCCCGAAGTTCACTGAGTAGGACAACTCTAAGATTATAGAAAGAGCTACAATTATTACTCCAGCTTCTCAGGTTTTAGGTTCTTTGGATTAGGAAAGGCAATGTGAGTCCCCAAGAATTCTGGGTCCTTCTTGCTTTGGAGACGATAGTGGCCCCGAGTGGAAGATCTTTCTCTTCGGGGGCAGCACAGACAGGGTCGCTCTGTTCCAGCTCAGAAACCTCACTTCCTAACAGGCTTTGTCAGCCGTGATGTTTTATTGTTTATTATTCATGAATAGGCTTGACTTTGTCCAAACTTAACTGCAAATTTGGGCTGCAGAGAAAATGGCAGGGAACTCACCCTTGTGGTTTGGAACTACCCCCTTTCCCCTGGAAAAAAATCTTCTCTAGGAATCTGTGCCAAGACCTAGTGAGAAATGAGTTTTCATGATGTATCAAAAATATGCATCTCGTAAGAAACGGTCTTTATAAATGGCAATAGAGGGGTCAGAAAGAAAAGAAAGACTTGCCTTTTCAGACCCAAAGCATTACTTCTAGAAAAGGAAACGCTAGGATTAAAGGATGAGCAATCAATGGCGGGCTCTTGATGCTAGGTTTCAATTGAATTATTCTGTGTCCTTCCATGGATGCCCTCACATGGACATAGGCAGACACACACACACACACACACACACACACACACCCCTCCTGAGTGGACTGTTCAGGATCTCCCTAACCCTTCAGGTGGGACTTTAATTTCTCCATCTCCACGTTGAAGGGCTTGGGGGTGGGGCCCTCCGATGGGCTGGCTTTGCAGTGATCCCTGTTAAGTAAGGGCGGGGGCCAGGGTGGGGGAGCTGCGGTCATGCCTGGGACATGATGTGATGTGATCACGGTCTTTCTAAAACCATGGGCATTGTGAGTTCTGCTTGTTGGGAATGGCTCCGTCTTCCATGCGTCCCTCCGCTGACTCCTTGATGCCACCGCCAGCATGGGTCCCAGGGGCGGCACGATGCCTTCTTCCTTCCACATGGCCGAAGAGCCATGTGGCCTCTGTGACTTGCATTTCCTGGTCATCGCCATTGCAAACACCCCTTTTGGGTTGTGAACCAACACAGGAGTGGTTTTGTGGCCACAAAACACCCTTTTCAGTCACTAGATGTGCAGTGACCACCACATTCCTGGTGAAGGTGTCCGAGGTTCTTAAACTTACCGAAAGTCACAGAATGAAGGGCCAGAAGCTGGAGTTTGACTCCTGAGCCCATCAGATGACGTGTCTCCTGGCAGCTTCACTAGGTCACACTAAATCACCCTGGAGAGGAGGAAGGGCATTTCAGGAGGAGGGGAGAGCATGAGCAAAAAAATAAAGGCTTTTGACAGGAGAGGGTATGTTCCAGAAAATGCAAGCTATTCAGCACTGGGGGAGTAAAGTGTGTGCAGTGGGAATGATGAGGGAGCAGGAGGCTGGCTGAGGACAAAGCAAGAGCTGGCGCCTTGCAACCGCCCCCCTTTTTTCTTCATCCGCTCCCCTCCACAGGTGTAGCATTCCTCAGGCACCCCTGACTGCCATAAAGTGATAAATAGTTAACTTGCTGAGATCACAATCCTGCAAGACAGGAGTCTCCCTTGGTTTGCAAATTTCTTTGAGATTACAACAAAGAAGTTACCTTATCAATAGCCCAATTTCCAAGGACACAGAACTCAGTTTCTCAAGCCAAATGTCACCCTCCCCTCCATAAAACCTAAGGAGGCGGAGGTGGAAGGAAAAGTAAATAAAGTTAAATTTCTTCTAAACCTAAATCTCATTAACAAGGATGCTTGATAGCAGGAATGTAACATTCCACCAGACTCCTAATTGTCTTTACTTGATAGCAACTAAGCCTTCAATATCCTGATAGTATTATTTGCCCCAATAGCCCTTCTAAACACCCCTTTGTCCTCACCTACCCAACTCCTGCGTATATAACCAACCACTCCTAACAACCCGGGGCGGCAGCCGCATCTCTGCCTGCCCACGGGCCCTGTCCCCGTGCTTTAATAAACCACCATTTTGCACCAATGACGTCTTAAGAATTCTTTCTTTAGTCGTCGGCTCCGAACCTCCTCACCCCACCGAACCTGACTTAGGTTCCGGGACTTCATCAGGAAGATGAGAGGGAACATGGAGGGAGGGGCAGGCAGGGAGGGGGACTCCGTGAAACCATCAGCAACTTGTCCTCTGTTAGGGAAAAAGCCAGGAGACCCACCCAGCAGATAGTTATATTTTTAATCTGCTATTTCACAGCAGTAGCTTGGCTGAAAGGTGGAGGGTGGGGTCCCACTCTTAACTGGTAGTGGGACCCTGAGGGAGTCACTTATCCTTCCTGACCCTTAGCTTTCTCATCTGTAAGATAAGAGGACTCGACAGAAGTTTTCACCACAAGCCCTGCTTAATTGATCTGTCCCCTGGACCGCAGTGGGGACCCTCATTACTGGCTGATGAGCTTTGTTAATTACTTCCATCACCCTTAGGCACCCTGCTTTTTGGGGTAATCACAGCTAGCCAGGCACTCAGCGCCCCGAGTCAGTGGAGGTGACTCCTCTCCTGTATCCAGGGCTGAGTGAATTCTGGGTCAAGGTCTCGCTTTCCACAAGGATGAGGTTCTGGCTTTGAAATACTTCCCTAACGTCTTTGTCTTCCTCCAGCTCACCCCTGCTGAACCTCCTGTTTCCCAACTCTTGGTCCCAGGCACTCTTCTCCACCCTCTAGCATGGCTCACATTTGGAACCTGCTTTGGGCAAGAGTGGTTATAAATATTTGGATTTTACTTTTTAAAACTATTTTTATTGGAAAAATATCGTGTGCACGAGGGAACCATCCAAATAGGGGGGAAAAAAAGTGCAAAATCACTAAGCCTCCTGTGCACCCTCCCACACCTACTCCACCCAAGGTTCACGGGCCCAGCCCACCCACCCTTGGGCGTCTCTGCCTGGGCAGGGCCTGTGTGAACCTATCTCCTCCTGGGTCCTCAGGCGTCAGCTTTGTCTATCTGCTCAGCATTGGCCTGGAGGCCTCAGCCGGGGGCCTGGCGCCACCAGTGCACCTAGATCCACCTCCGGAGTCCCCCGTACCCCTCCAGGTGACGTCCGGACTTGCATCTGTCCCCAAGGATGCGTTGAAGACTCAAGTGGAAGATCAGAGATGAACTCGTTTATTTAACAACAACGTTTTGGGACGCTCATGCACGTGGTGAAAAATGCAGCGGTACAAAGCCCGGGTCTCACCCAGACTCCCCCTGTCCCCGCCCCGGCGCATTACCAGCCGCTGGAGTCTCGCTCCGGAGTTACTGTTTGGGCACAAGCACACATCCCACCCGAAACAACTTTTTAAAGGAATCTGACACGAATGATTATATTCTGATTACTTCTGCTCTTTTATTTTTTCATGTAACCGTGGGTCTGGGCGTTGGCTTTCCGCCGGCCCCGCGGGCGCCACCTTTTTTGTATGCTGCACAGGGACTATGGTCACGGTCGCGCTTGCGGGACACGGGGGTCAATGCCAGAGAGGCGCCCGTTCCCCCTCCTCTGGAGCGCGTGACCAGAGTCCGCGGTGGCACCACCGCCCGTGGTCCGGGTAGCGGGTCCCCAGTAATTTGGGGGAAGTTTCTGGGGCCCGTACGCTCGGGGCCGCCGCAGGATCCCCCTCGCAGAGTCTTTGGCTCGCGAGGGGCGCGAGAGAAGCCGCGATCCGCGGAGAGGAGCGACGCGCAGACCGTAAGCCCGGGCCCCGCGAGAGGGCGGACCCG
Organism: Mustela nivalis; assembly: GCF_964662115.1. NCBI lineage: Eukaryota > Metazoa > Chordata > Mammalia > Carnivora > Mustelidae > Mustela > Mustela nivalis. Next base: position 178,197,913 of record NC_139021.1, read on the forward strand.
CGCGCTGCCCCGCCCGCGCCCCCCCACCCCGGCCGCGCCGTGCCCGGGCGCGCCCGCCCAGCCCCCGCCCTGCCCCTGCCGCGGGCAGTCCCCGCTCCAGCCGTCCGCCCCCCCGCGCCGCCATCCGGCCGGCCCCCCCCTCGCCCCCCCCAGCCCGGCCGCCGTGCCCGTCCCCAAGGCGGCTCGTCACCGCCGCGAGGCCAATGGGCTGGGCCGCACGGTCGCGCGCACTCGCACCCGCTCCCCCTAGTCCCTCCCGCGCTCTCCCCGGCGCCGCTCTCCGGTCCTCGCCCAGCCCGCTGCCGCCGCCGTCGGAGCCGCCATGCAGCCCCCGCGCTCCTCGTGCCTCCCGCTGCTGCCGCTGCTGCTGCTCCTCGCGGCGCCCGCTCAGGCGCTGCCGTCCCGGCCGGGACGCTCGGCGCCTCCCGCCGCCGGGTGCCCGGAGCGCTGCGAGCCCGTGCGCTGCCCGCCGCCGCCGGATCACTGCGAAGGCGGCCGCGTCCGCGACGCGTGCGGCTGCTGCGAGGTGTGCGGCGCGCCCGAGGGGGCGGCGTGCGGCCTGCAGGAGGGCCCGTGCGGCGAGGGGCTGCAGTGCGTGGTGCCCTTCGGGGTGCCCGCCTCGGCCACGGTGCGGCGGCGCTCGCAGGCCGGCCTCTGCGTGTGCACCAGCAGCGAACCGGTGTGCGGCAGCGACGCCAACACCTACGCCAACCTGTGCCAGCTGCGCGCCGCCAGCCGCCGCTCCGAGAGGCTGCACCAGCCGCCGGTCATCGTCCTGCAGCGCGGCGCCTGCGGCCAAGGTACCCGCGCGCCCGAGCTCCCGGGTCTCGCCATCCCGCCTCGACGGGTCCCGACGGGCCGGCCGGGCGAGCCGAGGGGCGGCGAAGCGTCGCGGGGCGCTCAGGGCTCCCGCTCGCCGGGAAAGGGCGGGCACCGGCCCTCGGGGAGCAGCGTTCCGCGGGGGGTCCCCCTCGGAACCCAGCTTTGCGCCCAGCCAGGGGCTGGTTCCGCGCCCGGCGGGGCGCCCCGCGCGCTCTGCCCCGAGCTCTGCCCCGCGGCCCCCGGCCGGGATGGCGGGGCGTCCCGCCCGGTGCTGGCCTGGGGGTGCCCCGCGGGGCGCCCGAGCGCGCCACGGAGCGGGGACAAACGAGACGGCGTGTGCGCGGGAGTTGAGAGGGACTGGAAAGGTGCTTTGTGCCGGAGGCGTTGGGACCACAAGGACTCATTTCGGTCGCTTTGCTTCCCTTTACTTCCCCGCGCCCCACCTCCGCCATCCCTCCCCGAGCCTCTGGAGTTAACCAGGCGTTCGTTTTCTTACGGACCCCGTGCGCGGAAACTTGAGGTAACTCGGTATTTGAAAGGAACGGCGTTGCCCGCGGCTCGGCGGTTCCCGCGATGGTCCCCGCGGGCCGGGCGCGGGGGGAGCCGCGCAGACTCCGCAGCGCTCTCGCTGCCTGCCCGCTTCCCGTGTTTGCAGCCAACCCTACAAAAACGAAAGTGGTTTTTGGGAATAAGCTGAACTGGACTCCGGAGGGCGGAATCTGAGGCAGCGGGTAGGAGGCGGGTTAGGGATGAAGACGTGAACCCCTTCTCCTCTTTCGCGTCTTTTCGGTATCTTCGACAGGACCCGGCTTGGTAGGGGGGCGGCGGGGATGGGGCGAAGGGTGGAGATACTGTCTCTCTCGCGGTGCCTTCCAGGGGATGCTTCTGGTCTCCAATCGGAGAGACCATGTGGAAAACCAGTACGGAGTTCGGCTGCGGCCAATCCAGCGGTGGAGGGACGGGCCAGCCTCGCTTGGCAGTGCTCTTGGCCGCTGCCTCCTGCTGCGGGGCCGTGCACGGAGAGGTAGAGAGGGGGAACCCAGCGCCAGGAGCTGGTCTAGATTTTCGTAGTCAGAACAGGGTCCAGCATGACCAAGGAAAGCCTGGTACAGGTTGGCCCACAGGGAGAGCAAGGTGCCAGCGCTGTGCAGGAGAAATTCCAGCAACACAGGAACAGGGAGCCGGGCTGCTGCCCTCAGGAAAGAGCCTAGACAGGCGGTGCAGGAGACTTATCTTGGAGAGAAATGATCCATTGGTTGACAATGCACAGGTATGTGGGTGCACTCTGTGCCCCAGCCCTGGGGGCCACACGTGTCACCCATGTGACTTCACTCGGCTTCACAGCCTCATGAGGACAGGGGCTTCTGCTATTATCCCCCTTCACAGTTAGGGGAACTGAGGTTCAGTGACTTGCCCAAGGCCACTCAGCTGGAACTGGAACCCAGACAGCCTTCTTCCCAGCCAGCCTTGTGCTCAACCCAAGGCTGAGGAGAAGAGGTCAGGCAGGGTAAAGGAAGTTTCCGGAGGGCCGGGAACAGTCTGGGCAAAGCCTGAGGCTTGCTTGGGAGCTGGCGAATAGATTGGTGTGGCTGGGGACATTTGGGGAGGGCAGCGAGAGTGACCCAGGCTGGTGGCACAGAGTCGCCGGCCCAAGGAGGCCAGCTGTGCTCTGATCTCAGAGGTTCTCGGACTGGGCAGCTCCGAGAAATCCCAGGGCAGGACTCACGCAGTGGCCGAGCGCAGAGCACACCAGGTGTGGCGTTTCGGCGCCCATGGTCATCTGGGTGTGAGGTGACTGCAGCGGGAGAACATATTGCATATTGTTGTTACATGTGTGTCGTCTTGCTGCACCGGGTCCTGAGTAACTAACTGGCACCGTCTGGCTCCTAGTTTATTGCCCACGAGGTGGAGTCACTCTGTGAGCTTCGGACTTGGCAGAGGCATTCCTTGTCGCTGTGGGGAGAGACACAGGTCCTTGCCCATTAGCCATCAGGCCCACAGCAGGCCCCCAGAGAGCCAGTGAGGGGACAGCTGCGGGAGAGTGAGCGGGGCAGCTGAGAGGAGAGACCGAGACAGAGGGGCAAGGCTGTTCTCACCCTTTCCTCTCTCTGAAAATATTTACTGAGCGCCGCAGGGTGTCAGACACTGTGTGTTTCTCTGTCTGCCTGGCCCCCAGGAGCCACATGATCGCTCTGTGGATAGCTGATGAATGACCAGAAACCAGAGACACGGGGCCAGCCCGACTTCCCTCCACGGAAGGCTTTGCTTTTGCCCCCGGCCCCGCCCCCTCTCTCATCTCGCACTCCACCCTCGACTTCCCAGAGGTACCTCTGAGGGCCAGAGCCTGGGAGCCAAGACTTCATTCGGTCGCAGCCCGGCCCGTGAGCAGGTCACTTGACGTCATTGTTAAATGAGGTGAATTGGCTGCTGGCTCTGGCAAGAGGGTTGGCAGGGATGCTGTTTGTGCTGGGGCGGACGCGGGAGGCCTGGAGCTGGAATGAGCCATGCAAGGATGTGCGGAAGGAGCTCCCGGGACAGGAGTGGGCTCCATCATGTCCAAGTTCCTGGGGGGGGTGGTTTGCCCGGGGCAGAGAGCAAGGGGAAGGGAGCAGGAAATTGGAAATGGCTGAGGACCAGAGGCCCTGGGCAGGTGAGCGGGTCTTTGTGGTCATGGTAGATCTTGGGATGGCGGAACATGCCACCATTTAAAAGAAAGCACTTTGGGGGCGTCTGGGGGGCTCGGTCACCGTGGAGCGTCTGACTTTGGCTCAAGTCACGATCTCAGGGTCCTGGGATCGAGTCCTGCGTTGGGCTCTGCACTCAGCAGGTCGTCTGCTTCTCTCTCCCTCCCTCTGTCCCTCCCCACCACTTGTGTGCTCTTTCTCAAATAAGTAAATACAATCTTAAAAAAAAAAAAAGGATAAAAGAAAAGAAAGCACTTTCATCTGTACACCGTTTAATGAAAACTTCAGATAACCTCTCTTAAAAATGGTTCTGGAAATGAAGGCAGATCCTCTATTTCAGAAATCAGTGCTGTTGTCAGGGTTTGGACAGGCAAGGGTCCAATTACACTAGAGAACAAAGATCTCTCCTCTTCCACCATTAGCCGTTTGGATTAGTTTAAAGCAAAAAACTCTCTACTCTCAGGAAATAATAACAAAGAAAGGAATTGCAATGAATATAATAGTTTAAGAATAAAGGCCAACATACGTTTAGTGCTTACTCCGTGCCAGGCATATGTTAACTCATTGGACACTCCTAGAATCATAGGAGGGGTGTTCTGGAATCTTCCCTGTGTCACAGCTGGGAGACAGAGTCACCGAGAAGTTCCTTGTCCAGGACTTGAACCCGTGTGTCTGGTCCAGGGCCCATTCATAATCACCATGCTGTGCTGTTGACAGAGAAGCTAAGGTTACACGCCAACGTCCACTAAGCTGCAGCCCATAGCTGGAATAAACAGTGCTCCAGATGGCTGTGGCCTTGAGATGAAATGTAGGACACCTCCCAGCTCTCATTCCACAGGCACGGGAGCTGGAGGACACGGTTGCCCCCGTTTGCCATTGGGGCAGCTCTTGCTGCAGAAAAGTAAAGGGAGCAGAAGGGACTGGAGTAAAGATGTTTCCAAACCAGAGTCCCAGGCCCCAAACGGCTTCTGGGGAGAGAAAGGCCCCTCTGGATTCCCAGATATTACAAAAAATGGGCCAGGATGTCTAGCGCTGCAGACCTTTGCCAGAAAATGGACAAGAAGCTAGGAAAGAGGCTGAAAAAGACTTCCCAAAGCAGAAGGATCCTCATTTCTGCTCTTAGTAACCCTGACAGGATGGCCCTCCCCACCCGAAACAGAGCCTAGACAAGCGGGGAGCTCTCCCCAATCCTGGTCCTGGTCCCCCTGTCTCCCTAACCCCCCACCACCACTCCCCGCCTGAAGCGCGAGGGCCTTTGAAGGGGGATCCCGGTGTGCGTTCCCGGAGAAGGACCACTGGCTTAGTGGAGAAACTGTCCTTGCAACAGCTTACGAGGATTTGCGCTCTCTTGTTGGCTGTTTGCTTTTATTCTCTGTTGGTTTTGCTAAAGAGTTAAAATATTAAGATTTCATAAAATTAGTAAGAGTATCAAAAGCCAAGCATTGGAGTAGCATCATTCTGTCCAGAAGAACTGTAAATAGGTTGCGTTAGAGCTGAAAAAACTGCCTTCAGCAGGCAGCTGTGGCCAGACGTCCGACAGCCTCCGGACCGCAAGGCTAGATTCTCAGTCCGTTTGGAGTTGTGTGATCCTGGACACCGTTTCGTGCCTTGGACTGAGAAATCAGACTTTCCATGAGCTTATATTTCAAGTGAATAAATAGCTCTGGTGAGGCTTAGTTTGAAGAAGAAATCAAGTTTGGCTCGTGGTTGAGGGCTCCTCGGAAAGCCAGCTGGAGGGAGGCAGCGGCAGCTGGTCAATTCCCAGGCGGTTACCTGACCAGGTGACCCGCCCCCGACGTCTCAGGGCCTCGGAAATGAGGGGCTGGGGCCAGATGATCTCTGAGGTCCCTTCTAGCTGGAGTGGTCTGTGAGTTTTGTAAGAAAACTAGTCTGAAAATTGTGGTCATTTCATCCCCATTTTAAAGGCTGGGCTGAGTTCTTTTCTTAAACTATTGATGAGTAAAGCTGGGGTTGGCATAGGCCCATCTGGCGTGTGGCCCATCTTGGGCCTGGATCCCTAGTACTTCAGCTTTTTCTGGCTGTGGAAAACCCCTGGGTGACCACTGTGGTGGCAGGCCCGCCCCCCAAGACAGGAGCGCCAGCAAACCTGGTGCTTCTTGCTGCTTCCTGGGGGCTCTGAGGCTGAGGGGCACGGGTCCCTGGAGTGAGATCCCTCCTCGGTCATTTCATCTTTCCTTCCCACCTTCTCTGCCATAGGAGGGAAGGAAGGAAAAAAGAAAGAAAAAGAAAACTGATAGTAGCCCAGAACCTGAGGAGTGGAGCTATTCTAAATGCTTTTGGCAAGACTCCCAGAGGCGGTAGGGAAGATGGTGTGACCCAGTGCTGCTGGGTGACGTGTGTCTAGAGCCACTGACAAACACCAGCTAGTACAATATGGCACAGGCCAGAGATGAGTGACAGAGACGGGGCGTGTCGCTCGCGGTAGTCAGAGCCCAGAGTTTAGCTCTTGGAATCAGTGACCTAAGTTCTAAGTGTACTCAGAGCCTTTATGGAACCCCTACTATGTACTCAGAAGGCCTGGATGTAGGGAGTCAGAGGGAATAAGGCCAGGCAGCCCATGGTTTTCAGGAGCTTGTCGTAGGTCACGCGATACCCGGCTGAAGGCGTCAGATCTCCATTTTCTAAGTGTGGGACTTCTTGAGTGCGACTTAATCTCCATAAGCCTCTGTTTTCCCATCAGTGAAATCATAATAAAAACACGAGGACTTACGTGCATTATCTCCTGGGGTTGTGGGAGGGTGGAAACTCTTAGATGAAGGGTTTGGGGGTGTATGTGATGTATTGCTAGAACCCAGTCAGTATTAGCTGTCCTCATAGTAACTGCCATCACCACTGAGGCATCCAACCAGGCTTCGGCTCAGTGGGGGAAGTGCTAGAATGATCGTGCCCCCCTCCCCACCGGGAGTAGGGTTGGGGATGGGTTAGAGAAGGCCTGGCAGGGAAGGAAGGTTAGGTAACGGACATGTGTCCTGCGGGCTGACTTAGAAGTTGCCAGTAAATATGTTTAGAGAGTTTCTCCAGGCCCAGGGACTCAGACACCACTTTGTCTGTCACTCCCTGAAACCCCTGGTCCTTGCTGAGATATCATTGACAAGTGTGTGACTTCCTAGAAAGAAGAGCTGGAACACCTGGGATTTAACAGGTGTGAACCTGTTAACCCTCCGCGGGGTCTGTGATGCTCAGGGGATAGCAGTAGACAGCGTGGAGGCCCCCAGACCTTCTTGAATAATCCTTGGTTTGCTTTCCATGTTTTAGGAGCTCCTCCCATGGAAAGAATGGTCACATCTTAAGGGGGGAGAAAAGCCTAGGAGCCTATGGGTACCCTGTGATTTGAGATTCCTGGGACAAAATTGTCAACTAAGCACATTAAACAGCCCTCCATGGCCTCATGTGACAGCAGCTGGTCCCTTACCAGGGGCCAAGCCTGTCTCCTTGGGCTCAGGATGGTTTCGGGGTGCATATTGTTGTGGCTGGAATTTTTGATAAGTTTCAAACTTGAGTAAGTCCTGTCTAAATGAGTCAGAGCCTTGTGCAAGATTTTCAAGCCTCAGGAAACTTCTTTTTCATGAGTTATGCAATCAGATCTTGCAAAGAAGACAGTAGATCTGTGTGCATGTGTGTGATGAGCTGTTTTTTTGTTTTTTGTTTTTTTCCTTTCCTCGGGGTCTGGCGAGATGTGCAGTAGAGTTCCCTTTCACACAGTTTCGGGTGAGATTTCCCTGGCTCATCTAGCACTTGAGTCATCCCTCTCCCCATGGCTAGGAGAGCCCCGTCTTTGGTGTCAGTATTCCGAGTGGCGTCCGCCGCTTGTTGGGGATGGATGGACACAGAGAGCTCCGCCTGGCGGGGATGCCCAGGCAGGTGGCCGCCAAACGGATGGAGAGAAGAGAAGCCTCAGTGTAGAGCGGACGCATCTGCTTTTCTCTGGCAGAGCGAACCAGCCGGGGTGGGGGGGGACCCAGGGGAGGGCAGTATGACAGGCAGGGGGGTTGGGGAACAGCTCCGGCAGAACAATGACCCGAACAGCTACGGCCACTAGGTGCTCTCCGGGAGGGGGCGCTGTGCTGCCCAAGTTAGGGCCTGCCTGGGTGACCACCCATGCTCAGGGCACATGCTGGACACACCGGGGGAGGGAGGGGCACTGTCCTTGCGGCCTGGCTGAGTGGCGGTCCACTCCCCAGCAGGGGACTGTAACCATCCAAGGCCAGCCGGGAGGGATGAGGCAGCACCGGGATTGGGCCCCGGGCCTGCCGCACTCCCAAACCATGGCTTGAGACTTCTCTGTGTCGAGTGTTATTTGGAAGCATGTGACTTAATCTCCAAGTATTTGGGGGGTTTCCAGCGATCTTTCTGTTATTGATTTCTAGTTCAGTTCCACTGTGGCCTGAGAACATACTTCGTATGATTTGTGTTCTTTTAAGTTTGTTAGGGTGTGTGTTCTGGTCTGGAATGTGGTCTGCCTTGGTGAGTGTTCCCTGTGAACAGCAGGATCTTCTGCTGTTGTTGGGTGGGGTGTTCTGCGAATGCCAGTTAGGTCTGGCAGACTGATAATGTTGCTCAGGTCAACTCCGGCCTTACTCATTCTCCACTTGCTTGGTCTGTCAGTTCCCGAAAGAGGGGCGTTGACGTCTCCTGAGTCTATTCTGAAACCTTGATCTGCTATCTCCTCTATGACCTGCCAGTGTCCTGGGAAACACATGTTCTAGCCCCCCCTCGGAACTTTTGGGGGAGTTACTAACTCCCTTCAGCCTCAGTTTCCTTATCTATGATGTGGGGGTAAGGATGCCGCCTCGGAGACCTCAGAGGAACACTGTGAGGGTCAGGCTGGGAAGGTGTTTTGTCACCTGGGAGTCCTGGCGCATCGGAGCTGAAAGGAGTTAGGACCTCTGACTGGCAATTCCAGACTCTCTGGAACTCCTGGTAGAACCAGCACCAAGCAGTGGAGCCGGAAGGATGGAAAAAGTCATAGGCTTCCTGAGTGTCAAGACCCAGGTCTTGGGGGCACCTGGGTAGCTCAGTCGGTCAAGCATCTGCCTTCGGTTCAGGTTGTGATCTCAGGGTCCTGGGATGGAGCCCCGTGTCGAGCTCCCTGCTCAACCGGGAGTCTCCTTCTCCCTCTCCCTCTGCCCTTGGCTCAGGTATGTGTGCTTTCTCTCCCCACCAATCGTAGGCTCCCAGATAAATACATAAAATCGGAAAAAAAAAAAAAAGACACAGGTCTCTTCAGGGCATGTTATCCCACTGAGACACCATAGCTCTTGGCCAAGGTCACTGAATTGTTTGCAAGCACTGATCCTCTATTTCAGAAGGCCAAAGGCAAGAGTCCGCTACCATCAGCTCCAAAGGAAGGGCACTTTGGTTCAAAATGCTAGGACCCCAACTATTATTGTAGGGCACACCACCGTCTCTTGTGTCTTTAGGGACCCCGTGGTCTGCGTTCTATTTTCTCAGCCTGAGTTTCTTTTGAACAACTGCTGGTCAAGGAATGGCCCAAGTTGAGGTTCCTTAGTCCCAGCTGGGAACTTCTTCACTCTCTTGACATTTTGGCCTCGAAAAATATAGCCGCACATGGCTCCGCCCTTATTGGAAAAACCCAGTAGGAGAAATCTGATAACAGAAGGTACAGGAGGAAGGTCAAGCATGTGAGATCATCTAGAAAAGACCCACATGCTCTGATTCCTTTCTGCACATGGGGTCACACAGTACGCTCATACACAGCCTGTGCCCTTGGGGTCCCCATCACTGGCCAGCCCGATAATTCTTCATCTTCTGAAAAATATCAGTGTGCCTCAGCAACGGTCTCTGACTACAGCAACTTCCATTTGCTTGTTTTCGGGGGTCCTATGGACAAGGACAACGCCTTCGCTGCAGTGACGCTGGTGGCTGGCCATACTCACCCACGGACTGGAAACCTGGGTGTGGAAGGTCCTGGCAGGTCCTGCAGCCCAACCCTTCACTTTACGGATGGGGAAACGGAGTCACCCAAAGGGAGCATGCCTCTCACAACGAACCCCACCCATCAGCAGGGGAGCCCATGGAGACTCTGTGCTGAGGCCCAAGGAAGAGCCCCTGAGGCCTTCCCGCCTCCGCCACACCTTCCTGCTGGAGCAGGCGGGATGGATGGGAGGGCACGGATGAGAAAAATCTAGACGATTTTTCTATGAGGCTGAGGAACAATGGGTACTTTTGCTTAGTCTCCCGGAATGAGGCTCAAGGAAACGTCCCCCTCTCCCGCCCGCCGACAAGCAGTCTCCTTGGGTTGGAAGATGACCCAAAATCTATCCCTGTAATGACTGATTTCCCCTTTCAAGAGTTCCGAGCACATATTATTAATGTCCTTGAACCGTAATTACAGTGCTCTTGCTGACGGGGAAAAAAGAGTACAAATATCCTGGTGGACATGCCAGATAGGTCAGGGCTGAGGTGCTTCCGTGCCTTTTAAGCTGTGGTTAGATTTTCTTTGAGATGAATATACCAAGCTTCCCTTCTCTTGGCATAAACGCTCTTTTTAGTTTCTTTTACCGTCCTGTGTAGATACCTTGGGAAACGCATTCATACTTTTGATGACATATTTTACTGTATCAGTTTCTTAAGGTTGCAAATACAGTTTAATTACATCAGAAATAACGAAAAACAGAAAAAGAGCCACAATTCCGGCAGCTTCATCGTCTCCGTCCTGAGCATCACCAGCGTCTGGTAGACCAGTCCCGGCCTCGTGTCCATTGATCTGTGGCCGCCGCTGCCAGTGACACTGGAATGAACCTTTCCGTGTTCATTGTTACTTCTGTATCTGGGGTTATTCCCTTGAGTAGATTTTAAGAAGTATGACGACTGGGGCGCCTGGGTGGCTCAGTGCGTTAGAGCCTCTGTCTTCAGCTCAGGTCATGATCTCAGGGTCCTGGGATGGAGCCCTGCATTGGGCTCTCTGCTCAGCAGGGAGCCTGCTTCTCCCTCTCTCCCTGCCTGCCTCTCTGCCTACTTGTGATGTCTGCCAAATAAATAAATAAAATCTTAAAAAAAAATAAAGAAGTATGATGACTGGATGGACGGATATGGATTTTTGATGCCCCTTGGTGTATGTTGCCAGGTTGTTTTCCAAGAGGATTTTACCCGTATTTGTTGCCATCAGCTATACAATTATCAGTCTCTTAAGTCACTGATAGTTGAGGCAGGCAAAAATAAATTTCCCTGAGAGAAATCCTTCAAGACAAATAGAAAGGAAAGTATAAAAGGAATCATCCTGCTTAGTGAGTTAATTACCTGGTTGATCTTTATTCTCAGGTGGATGCTTTTTTTTCTTTTTTAAGGTTATTATCTATTTATTTGAGAGAGAGGGGCTGGGGAACGAACAATGGACAGAGTCCGAGGAAGAAGGAGAGAGAAGTAGACTCCCTAATGTGTTTAGTGAGGAGCCAGGACCAGCCAGGGGATGGGAAGGTCCGACGTCACAAGCCAGACTATGACTGAGAACATGAGTGATTGGAAGGACACGCAGCCCAGGCCTTTCCACACTGAGCCTCCCGGATACCAAGGCTCCCCAGGATGTAGGAGGAGACCAGAATGCTTTTGTTTGTTTTGAAAAGCGAAGAATATGTTTATTCGACTTTTTTGTACTCATGGACAGAACTATAACATAAACCACATAGATAAAATCCAACTTTCTAGTAGTCACATTAAAAGAGTAAAAAAGGAACAAGTGACATTTTTTCTTTTTTTATTGCAAGTTCTATTGAGACATAATTCACATACCATAAAATTCACCCTCTGAAAGTGTATGGTTCACAGTTTCCCTATATTCACGGAGGGGTGTAGCTATCACCACGATCTAATTCTGGAACATTTTCATCCCTCCCCAAAGAAACCCAGTACCCATTAGCACGTACCCCATACATCCCCCCCTGCCCAGCCCTGGGCACCCACTAATCTGCTTTCCCTCCCTGTGGATTTGCCTGTTCTGGACATCTTATGTTAACGGAGTCACACAATATGTGGTTTTTGGTGGCTGGTTTGTTTCACTTAGCGTGTTGTTTTCAAGGTCCATTCATGTGGCGTTCCTGAGCACTCCGTTTTATGACTGCCTCATGTTCTGTTGTCCCGACAGGGGAAGGCCAGACTTTTTATTGTATCTCCTCTTCCTGACGGCAGATTCTAATCCCAGCCGGGAAGGTCACGTTGAAAAGTCTGAACTCAGGCAGCGGCCCTGGCTTGTTCTGTCGGAAGAAACCCGAGCATGGGACACGGGAAGCCAGTGTTGAAAGCAGGAATATTCTATATGGCTGGAATTAATATGCTAAAAGGAAAAGATCAGGGAATGCGTTTTTCAGGTTTATTAGATCATATACCTTTTTTGGGAGCTGGAAAGGATGTCGGAAATGGTGTGGCCTAGCCCCTCATCATCTCAGCGCTGAGGTAACGGGGGCCCGGAGAGAGGAAGCGGCTTGTCTGGAGGGTCTCAGGGCCCACGTCTCACGTCTTTCTCGAGCCAAAGATTCCTTCTGGCTTCTGTCAGTTTTACAAGTTACCTTCATTCTCCTCCTCGGATCCGGAGGGTCGCGTTCATCACGAATGGGTGTGGGGCACGTCTCAGGAGGACCTGTCCCCTTCCTGGATGGGCGTGGGGGGGCGGTGGTTCTCTGGTCACATCCCTCCCTGTCCCTTCCTGTTCCTCCAACCAATCCCAGCCACCCCCCTCCCCACCCCCCCACCCCCCCGCCACCAGGGGGCTGTGGGAAGGGACCCAGGACAGCCGAGGAGGGTGTCTCCCAGTCTCCCAGGCCCCTTGAGCAACTCAACCATCTCCTCCCAGCCTGCGGCTTACGGAGCCTGAACCTTCCCGGCCCCTCCAGACATCACAACCAGGAGCAGTGGGAGCAGGAAGAGAACCCAGATGAGAAATCTGGGAAGGTCCAGACCGGAGCCAGATGCTTATCAAGGGGAACGCTAATAGTGTTTTTGTGAACGGAGCAGTCAGCTGTTTCCCTGATGGTAATAAAAGACACACATACTGGGCATTCCGGAGACTTCGGGAAAAGGAAAAATTGTGTGAGGGAATGGATTGGAGACTTTTTTTCCTAATACATACAATAGGTCAGGAAAGAATGTCCAAGGCAACAATACTGACCAAACCCAGGCCCTCACTGTGGTGTGCAAGGAAGGACTTTATCTGGGAGGCGGCGGCGGGGGGGCAATGAAACTGCAAAGTGATTAGCAATGACAGGCACCATTAAACATAGACACATTGTTCTGGAAAAGGCACATTTTACCATTGAAGCTGAGCCATGCTTGTGGCTGAATTTGTAGGGCTTTGCAGCCAACTGGCCGGGCGCCCCCGAAAGCCAGCAGGGGGTCGGGAGAGACCTGTCCCAGCCTTGTTTGGGTCAGAGTCAGGGTTTGTGCTCCTTCGTTTCACCTGCCCTGGTCTTTCCAGCACCATCTGCTGCGGCCTCGGCCTGGCCTCGGCGGACGGCTCGGCGGACGGCTCGGCGCTCAGGGCACCGTGGACACGGGGGACGGATTCGCAGGCTGAGGTCTGGCGTCAGACGAGCTTTTCCCACTCTCAGCCGTCTGGGAGCCTGCTCCGGAAAGAGAGGGGCTGCCAGCGCTCAGAAGTGCCAGTGTGGGCTGGAAATCGAGGCCAGGCTCCGGGGCTCCGCCTCCTCTTCCTCCTTTATTCACGATGAGGCAAGAAATAGGTCACACAGAGCCCTCCTGAATTTTCTTTCTTTATTTCTGTGCAGAAGACAGAGAGTCTGGGAGTCCCTCCTCCAATTTCGAATCTTAAAAAAAAAGATAAAGGAACAGTTGCTACTTGTGAATTCAGTTTATTTTAACAAGAAGAGGTCCAAGAGCCTTTGGCCTTGGGAAGTCTGACTCCCCGACGGTGTCTTCCGATTTGCTGCCTGGTGCTCCCGTTGGTGCACTTGATGCACGGGATTTTCAGGTTTATTCTAGAACTCAGCCTCTTGCCTTTGCCACAGCCAAGTGATGCCTCTCTGTCCCTCCTGTGCCTTTTCTCTGCAAGGTTCAGAGAAACCTCATTGCACGGGGCCCCCCGGGGCCCTGGAATTTGCAGCCACAGCACTGATTAGAATGGGGGTCTGGTTTCCCGGAATGTGCAAAGTCTCGCTTCTGTTTCGGCTGCCTCCACAGCCAGACCAGCGCTGGGCCAGCCCCTGGGTTGGAGCCGTGACTGACAAGTGTCCTTGGAATGGGACTGCGTGGGACAGACGGAATGCAGCCCCTCAAACTGAAAACATGGAGAAACTGGGGCATCTTTGCTGCTTTCACGGGGTTCTGCTTCTCCCCCCCGCCCCACAGGCAACCACTCTTGCAGACTCAAGGCCTCAGCCTCTTTGCACGTCATGACCCCTTACCCATTAGGAACCTGTTTAAATGGATTTCTCTGCTGACCCTTAGGGAGAAAGTCATGAAAGTTCTCCGTTAGAGGAGGAAGCATTCTGTTTTCCTGCCGTCTGGTTCATGCCTGCCTCTCTTTCTACCCGCCTTGGCTGCCCTGCCCCCGCCCCTCTCACGGTCATTCTCGAATTCATCATGCAACCTCACAAAGAGAGCTTTTCTTAGTGAAAAACCATCCCCCTCGCCCTCCCTGAATGTGGACCGGCTTCCCTCCCAGCTGCACGGTGTCAGGTTAGTTAACTGCCTGCTTCTTGTTCCCTTCCCCACGCACCTGCACAGGTGGGACCGGTGTCCTGCTCCGGCTTCGGATGCCTGTGCCTGCAGAGTTGTGGAGCCCAGCTCCAGTTCTGACATCAAAAGGTCTGAGGTGGGGCTCCTGGGTGGCTCAGTGGGTTAAGCCGCTGCCTTCGGCTTAGGTCATGATCTCGGAGTCCTGGGATCGAGTCCCGAGTCGGGCTCTCTGCTCAGCAGGGAGTCTGCTTCTCTCTCTCTCTCTCTTTCTCTCTACTTGTGATCTCTCTGTCAAATAAATAAATCTTTTTTTTAAAAAAAGGCCTGAGGTGGCAAGCAGGGCGGGGGAAACCCGTTACTGTGCGAAAGCATGCTGTTCTTGCCGTCATAGCTATGGGCCAGGGTGGGCGCTCCCTATTGGTTGGCCTCGGCCTGCTGCCCTCGCATTCTCTGATTTGTCTCTCTGCTGTTGCACCCCCAGAAGTGTGGGGACCTTGGGCTCAGGACAGTGCCGTGCTGGGGAAGTAGGAGGAGCATCGGAGCGCAAAGCATTGGACCCAGCCCCTCTCCCCCTGCGGGGCTCCCTTGGCTTCTCTGTGAAGGTGCCAGACTGAGCAGAACAGGGCAGGTGGGAGAGCAGGTCATGGGCTGGGGGTGTCAGTTTCTCTTGGAGATCCCCCCTGGATTTGGGCCCAAATCTACTTACCCAGCAAGTAGCCTGTTGGTAGTTATTTTTAATTTGGCCATGCTAGGGACAAGGAAACGTTAGATGTGCCCCTTGGACCATCTAATGATGAGAAAGAGGACGGCCTCCAGTACGCACCCCTGTGGACATACGTTCCGGGGTCTCAGTGGCCTGTGCCCTGAACTGAAGCTGGTACTTGGAGCTCCAGAAGCAGGACCTCACATGGGGGGCTCATGTTCTGGGTGTGGGGGCTGTGTGCAGGTGGCTGATGACTGCTCAGGAGTGTGTCCCAGACCCCTCAAGCAAGTGAGCCCTTCTGAAAGACTAAATACTTTAGGACACCCGGCTTGGGACATGCTGTGGTTGTTTCTTTGGTTATAGTTGCTGAGTCGGGGGGAGCCCGGCTGGCTGTGCTTTTGCCGGCAGTCTGGGGAAAGCTTTTGGGCTGGACCTTGAGTCTAGAGCAGTGGTCCAAGCTGGCATCTCAGGGATGGTTACCTCTCTCCATCACCACAGGGTAGGGGGTGGTGGGCTCCTGGCCCTGCAGGTGAAAACGGGGACATTTTGTCCATTGGCCTTCATGTCCAAATTCTGTGCACTGCATTTTGTGCCTTTGCCTTTGAAGGGATCTTATTTCTTTTGTCACTTGTGCCCATGCGACAGAAGGAAGAGGCGGCTGGAATGGCAGCATGGGGGCCGGGGCGAGAGGAGGGCGAGTTGTCCCCAGCCGCCCTCCTGTGGTCCCATGGCCAGCAGGCCCTGGCTGACTCTGGCCTTTTTGGCTGAGTTTCTTCCTTCATGTTTCTTGTCCTTCCCCCCCGCATCCTGCCGACTGTGGGAACTGGGCTGCGCTATGATTTGTAGGCGCGAAAAGGGCCCATAGCTTCAGTGGCACTTAAAGTTGTAGCAATTAGGTGAAACATTACAAGTGATGTCTTTCTTTTTCTTTGAGAGTTGGTGTGGGGGGGGGGGATCTGGGAAGCCACCCCATCGAGCCTCCTTATTTTAAAGTTGAGAAACCTTCAGCCCAAGGGGCTTGCGAGGTCATGTGCCTCCCGCGTGTGTGAGCAGTGCCCGAGCTTTGGACCATGGAGGGCGGGGTAGGGGGTGGGGGGCTCCTGGCGCGTGGAGTGTCCATCAGCTCCTGAAGACTGCCTGCGGGCTCCTGGGCTTGGCCGGATTCAGCATCCCGGTCAGCAGCACGTGCTGCCTTCCAGTACTTCATCCGCCCCTCGGCTTTTAAATCAAATGAAATTGAAACGCAGGTGTGCAGTCCGTGCAGTCCGTGCTCAGAAGGACCCCATACCCGGGTTAACGCTCTGCTGTCCCCCTCTTGGATTTCTCCGTACTCTGGAACAAGGAGCCCCTGCGTTTTTGTTTTGCACGGGGCCCTGCAAATCATCTCTCCCGTCCTGAACAGCGCATTAAAATGCCAGTGATTTGATCAATCTGCTCTTGCAACTGATTTAAATTTTGGGAACATGCCGTACCCTGTGAATAAAGGGGGATTCATTTCTTTTCCCTCGAAGACACTGTGTTCTGTTTTCCAAATTAGCTCTACTTCTCGATTCTGTTGAGAAACTGGAAGGCACGATTGTTCTTGTTGGAAGCCAAGGTTGGATTGTGAATCTTGAGTTCCGGCCCTGAGCTCTCAGGCATGGAAGTGGGAGGCATTTTCCTACAGCTGCGGGGGCTGCAGGGGGCTGGCGGCCGAGGGAAGGACCTGGAGGGGAGGCTCCGGCTGCAGAGTGGAGGGGTAGCCTCCCACCTGTGCCACTTGCCGGCTCCGAGGACACGAGTCACATGTTCCACTCCTCTGCCTTACTTCTCTGATTCTTCCATTTTTCCATCTTTCTGTAGACTGGGCATAAGATCCTCCTTCAGGCTGCAGGAATAACTAGAGGTAATGTTTACGGAGTGCCTGGCGTTGGGCTTGACACATAGTAGATGCTCAATAAATGAGTAAGATTATGGTTTTATTATTTGATTGCCAACATTGCGGGTTGGGTAGGAATTGGCGAGCTGTCTGGGAGAACGAGGATCCAGGCAGGAAGACAAACAGGGTGAGTGCAGGCAGGTCGGGTGGTGCGTGGTGTCTTGGAGGCCAGTGAGAAGTTTGAGGCAATGGAGAGTGTACATCAAGAAGTCATGGGACAGAGAGTTGGGGAATCAGAGCCCCCTCTGGAGGAGGGAGCTGTGCCCATGTGATGGAGACCAGCCTGGGGGTCCTGAATAAGTTCATGCACCCCAGGTCATAACTATCGTTTTGGGGAGACACCTGAAAATGGGTCAGGTGTGCCTGAATTAGAATGCTGAAACGGGATTCTGAGAGGCCTGAGAAGTGTGGGAAGAGGCCCTCGGAGCCTTGAAATGCACCTGGACAGTGGCACACCTTGTGAGAGCGGGGAGGTGATCATGGCCTTGAGGCCAGGCTTTGTGTGCGTTCTCTCCCTTAGGACTCGGCACGGCCTGGAGGAGGTGGTATTATTTCCATCTTGCAGAACAGGAGACTGAGGCTCAGACAGGGTCACTGTGTGAAGTAACACGGCTGTGAAGGGGCAGAATCAGGATCTGAGAGGCCCAGTCTGGCTCAGGCGTCATCCTGGCACCAATGGGAGCCTTGGGACCTTTCCCAGCCTCGCTGACCCTGCTAGGAATCTACTGGGGTTGGAGCTTTGCCTGGCATTCCATCCATCCCTGACACTCCAAGTGTCAGATCGGGGTGGCGGGGTCTGTCTGGAGAAGGCAGGATGGAGCCCAGAACAGGGACAAGGTGTCCAGGATCCATTGCTAGGATTCCTGGAGCCAGGTCTGAGGCAGCTGCCCCCAGCCGGGGTGGCCCTGGGGTTCTCCTGGGACTGCCAGAGAGGGCCTGGAGGGCTCCCTTGGTCCTTCTAAAGCGGATGCTTCCCATGCTGGCCATGCTCTCTGGTCGGTGACTGAGAGTCCTGGTGGCCGAGGCAGTGCACCCTGTAAGTGTAGGTCAGGGGTCCCCCCACCCCCTTACATTGCCAGCTGTCATGAGCTCCAGAGGGCCTGAGACCTGGGAACCTGTGGGACTCAGGCCTGCTACTTGGGTAGGGTTGGCACTCCTGCCTTTCTGTTGGCAGGTCTGGGTTTTATGGGGTCTGAAAGGCATACAGTTTGGGGGACCCTCTTTGGAAAAAAATTCCAAACTATAAATATAACATTAGGCATGGACATGATCTTTATTTAGATTGAAAAAACAAACTGCCCTAAATTACAAGTTTTTCAAAATAAGAAAATCCTACAGACTCCAAAAACCCAGAAAAATGTCATGATGTTGTCATTAAATGCCAAACATACTTTCACCTTTAAAACATTTTCCCTCCCGGGGCACCTGGGGGGCTCAGAAGATTAAGCATCTGCCTTTGGCTCAGGTCAGCCCCATATCAGTCTCCTTGTTCAGCGGGGAGCCTGCTTCTCCCTCTGTGTCTGCTGCTGCTCCCCTTGCTTATACTCTTTCTCTCCTTGTCAAATAAATAAATAAATAAATAAATAAATAAATAAAATCTTTTTTTTTTAAATTAAAAAAATAAAATACCTTCCCTTCCCTATATATTTTTGGGGCTATAGACTCAACCATCTTTTCATAGGACAGTGAGTTTGTATTTCCTAGGGAGAGAATAGAAAGATTTATTATTATTATTATTATTAATTTAGTCTTTCCTCTGGTATATTTCCCCACTACTATGTACTTCCAGGCCAGGACACCATACCCTGTACAATCTCTGGCTTGTACTAGGAGCCAGGATAGAAATGCAGAAGTGACTTCAAAGCACATAAGTGTATCTAATGAAACCCAAGCAAAATGACTCTACAGTTTGACTGTTTAGGCCCATCCCCAAATGCTACAATTGCTCTGATAGGACAGGAGATGTGTGGCAGAGAGAAGGAGACAGTCACCTCAACCAACTACAGTTTAAATATTTTTATAAATTTTTTTTGTTATTTATTAATTATTTTCCAAAAAGTATCTGACAACTGAATGCTTTGCTAGGGCCCCTCGCAGGGCCAGTGTTTACCTTTACCCTTCACTGTAAATCCACTTTTGCTCTGAATTATTGCAACTGTGTTGGGATTTGGGACCCTCTGCTGGAGAGAGCCCAGAGGCGTCAGGCAGAGGTCCCCAGATTTTCATGGTTCGTGACACCCTTAGTGTTTCAGTAATCTTTTCGTGGTACCTCCTCAGCCAAAAGAAATACCTAATGGTTTTATTCATCAAGTAATTAAGTCCCAAGAAATAAATATGTGTTAGTGTCTTTGCAGTATAATTGTCACTTGCAAAGAAAATAAAGGAAAAATGGAATTTTAATTTTGTTACTCAATAACCACACCTGTTTGTGGATGGGCTAGGTGTACTGCTGGGTTCCATAGAGCCTCTTAAGCCTTAAAATTAGCTTGGACACTGCCACGCCCATTTCCAAATTCAACATTGATTTTTGTACAGTATTTGCTTTTAATCACAGTGACCACCAGCCTCCAAAGTGACAAAGATACAAAAATCATCCGAAGGATCATAGTGCAGTCTGATCTTGAAACTGAGAACTAGCTCATCCTGCAGGCATCAAGTAGCACAGTGTTTCTGCAGAAAACTTAAACTATCCTGTGAGTTTGCTGTGGCACTCCGGGGTGCCTTGGGGCAGAGTTTGAGAACTATGGCATTAGAAACATAAACACTTCTCTCTTCTTTCTGCACCACATCTAATCTTTATCTGACATTTTTACCTTAACTATTTAAAAAAAGCACACCTTTTGATGTTTTTAAAGCACATACCCGATTTTGTGTTGAAGTTTTTCCTAGAAACACAAATAAAGTTTATCTGTTGACTCGTAGTCCCCACCTTGTAGATTTTCATTTCCGCTGCAACACATTCTCTTCACTGTGATAATGTATGTCAAATATTTAACTTAGTGCTGGGCTCTTTTTGGCAAACACTTAATAATGGAAGTGTCTGTTATGCTAATTTTGGTACTAATTAATGAAACTTAGCAACACTGTATCTCTTTTTCCTCCTGTAAGGAAGTTGTTGAAAATAGTTAAAGAAGTATTATCTGTAAAACTCCATGGAACATGGGTTCCAAGGAAGTAATATTTATGGAGTTGTGTGCTTTCCTAGTAGTTTATAAAGAGGAGACAGGAATCATTTGTTATTTTTGGATGAAATCCTGGCAATTGTAAAACTCGTTAAATTATAAGAAATGTTGGCTACTCTTAGTGGGTCATTTGTTGTGTTAAAAATCAGTAATGATAAATATTTATTAGCTAAATGGAAAGGCCTGTCCTGTAAAATGTTGTGACTCATCATTCTACTAATCCTAGTTATTCAGAGTTTTTCAGTCTAAAATAAAATCACATAGTGGCAGTCATTTGATTTTCTCTTTTTGAGAATTGTTTTGGATATCCCATATTTTTTGCTTTCCCCATAAGTTTCAGAAATAGCTTATCAATTTCTACACAAACACCTGCTGGGATTTTCATTGGGAATATGCTGAATCTGTAGGTCAATTTTGGGAAAATCGGTAACTTCGTAATCGTGAGACTTCTGACTCATGAGTAGGGGGTATCTCTTGATTTACTTAGATCTTTTAAAATTTATTTCAGCAAGTAGGAGACAGGGAAACAAACCATAAGAGACACTTAACGATGGAGAACAAACTGAGGGTTGATGGAGAAAGGTGGGCAGGGGATGGGCTAGATAGGTGATGGGTATTAAGGAGGGCACCTGTTGTGGTGAGCATGGTATTGTATGTAAGTAACAAATCACTGAATTCTGCTCCAGAAACCAGTACTGTAATGTTTGTTAACTGCCTAACATATAAATGAAAAAATAAAATAAAATACAATTTATTTCAGCAGTGTTTTACACATACTTTATTAAATAGTTACCTACCTATTTAATGTTTTGATGCTATTGTAATTGATATTTTAAAAATGTCAATTTTTCCAAGGGTTAATTATTAAAATATAGAACTACGGTTTTGTGTATAGTGACCTGTTAGCCTGTGACAATGAAAAACTCACTTATTCTAGCAGCATATTTACAGATTCCTAAGCAACTTCCATATGCACTATTACGTCATCTTCAAATACTAAGAGTATTACAGTCTCCTTCCTAACCTTTATGCTTTTGATTTCCTCTTCTAGCTTAATTATTCCAGCCAGGACGTCAGTAAAATACTGAATAGAAGTTGTAAGAGCGGATGTTCTTGTCTTATTCTCAGTTTTAGAGAGAAAGTATTCGATCTTTCGCTATGAAGTATGAGATTAGTTTTAGGTTTCTTATTGATCCCTTTTATCAGGTTGAGGAAGTTCTTTTTCTAGTTTGTTGAGTGTTTTTATTGTGAATGAGTGTTCAATTTTTGTCACATCTTTTTGCCTCTGTTGGATAATTGTTTGGGTTTTCTTAGTATTATATTCCAATGTTAAACCTTATTTGTGTATTTATTTTAAAACATATTTATTTATTTGAGTGAGAGAGAGAGCGCAAGAGCAGGGGAAGGGGCAGAGGGAGAGAATATCCAAGCAGAGTCCTGGGTCTATCCCATAACCCATGAAATCAGGACCTGAGCCAAAGCCAAGCGTGGACACTCAACTGACTGAACCACCCAGGTGCCTCATGTTAAACCTTATTTATCCTTTCCTGGAATAAATCCTGACTGGTCATGACATATTATTCTTCTTGCTAAATTGCTGAATTCTTTTTTTTTTTTTCTAAATTGCTGAATTCTGTTTACTAAACATTTTCATGATATTTGGTCTGTGTTCATGTTGGATATTAGTCTGTAGTTTTCTTATAATGTCTTTTGTCTGGCTTTATGTCAGAGTAATGTCGGGTTTATAAAATAAGCTGGGTAGTGTTTTCCCTATTCTATTTTTGGAAAGCATCTGTGAAGTGTTAGTATTTTTTCTTTCCTAAATGTTTGGTAGAATTCACGCATGGAGTCATGAGCATGAAACTTTCTTTGTGGGAAGGTCTTTAACTGCGAAGACAATTTCTTGTTTGGGTTAACTATATTTTCTTGAATGAGCTTTGGTAAATGAAGTCTTTTAAAGAAACCTGTTCATTTCCCCAAGTTGTAGAATTTATGTGCACAATTTTGTCCAGAGTATTTCCATATCATACTTTTAATGTCTGTAGGATCTATAGTGATGCTTCCTCTTTGATTCATGATATTGGTCATTTTGTCTTTCCTGTTGTTTTCATTAATCAGGAATGTAAAAAAACACTTTACCCCCATGTTTCTGAATTCTGAATCACCAGCTTTCTGTAAACGGTGGGCTGTCAATGAACTCCAAGCAATTCCAGCTTCTGTACCATAATGGAGCAATGAGAACAGTTAGAAGGGTCAGACCTTGACCCTGCATGAGGCTTCCCATTTTCATTACCTTCTGCCACATTGGTTTGGCCTAATTAAGCAAGGCCCTCACTTTGTAGAGGGAGTTACATTTGTCTTCTGGTGCAAGCTAGTTGCTGCTTGTGAGTTTGAAAGTACAGATACGCTGCATGTCAGGTCAGATTATTCTGCTGACCCAGTGCCCTGTTTCCCTTCTGCAGTGGCTGTGGGTTAGCCTTGTACACAGGGGAACACAGGTAAACCTCAAAGCCAGAAAAATGGGCCTGCTGCACAGCTTCCCCTTGATCTCTGCCTCTGTGGGGGTGGCCACGATGGCTCTGTTAGGAGGAGTTTCCAGGACCTACACAAATTTGCCAAGGTCGGGAGAGTAGTTCTGTCCCTAATGTATCACTGAGCTGTGTGGCACTCACACCTGTCCAGAGCGGCCTACTGGATGGCACCTTTATCTATTTTCTTTTTATTTTTAATTTTCAACTGTATGGCATGACTTGGCCAAGCACTTCATATACAGAACCTTATAAAATCAGCATCAAAACCACTCCGTAGGTGTTATTGTCATTACATTTTATGGACAAGAGGAGAACTCTTGGGGGAGTCAGGTGACATACCTAGGGTCGGTCCCACAGCAGGTAAGTGTTGTGTGGAGAGTCATACCCTGATCTGTTTGATACCACGTCTGTGCTCTCAGCCGTTGTCCCCGTACTGAGCAGCCTGGATGCCGCAACCTGCTGTCTGTCTGCATCACTTAGACACTGGGTCCACCTTATCCATAAATCAAGAGCCAGAGCCAGTCTGGGTCCACCTCTGGGGATTCTCCACCTCGGCTGACCCCTCTGGAAGGAAGACAGTTGGCCGGCAGTTGAGATCAGAGCACATGGAGTCAGCCAGGTCTTGTAAAGACTAGGGGGCAGTGGCAGTGTCCTTTAGCTTGACAGACAACCTTTTACATGGAGCGGGATTCTGACACGGAGCCACGCTGCTCTTGAAAGATGTTCATCCCTTGTTCTGAAGTAGGATTTTGAAAAGCCAAACACTTCTTTGGTTTGACATCTTGCCCATGTTTGAACAATTAGTTGCTGTTCCTTATGTTCCTCGTTTCTGCTCTATTTCATGTTCCTGTTGGTGCTGGTCCACTCAGTGGTGGTAATGGAGGTCCCTGGTTGCTTTTCATCTAAGCTGCACAATTCAGGCTTGTCAGTTGGGCTTTTCATTATGGTCTGTCCTCCTGCTTCTCCTTTCTGTTTACTCATCTGCAGTCTGCGGAGTCCTGCGCCCAGTCTCCGATTCCACAAACTCTTCATCTTGCTTCAGCTTGCTGAGAGGAAGGGGATTCGATCATAGCATGTTGGATCTAGACCGGATGGACTTTGCGGCTCATTCTAGAGGCACCTGGCCCCATTTTACAGATGGGGAAATGGAGACCATCGGCAGACAGGACGGGCCCTGGGTCTTCCGGTGCCCAGGCCAGTGTCTTCCCTGCTCTCCCATCTTGCTTTCCCGGGGTGCACAGGTCCTGGAGGCTCTCTCGCTAGTTTGTGTGAGAGAGCAAGTGGTTCTCGCACTAGCTGGATAAAACCATGTTCATTTTTACTCCTACTGCGGGCAAATTCTCCTATGCCTGCTTTGGGAAGTCAGAGAGAGGAAGTGAGTTAATGTTGGTAAGACTCTGGTAATGGCCCTGCTTGAGAGAGTCTCTGATACTCCATGCGGCCTTGCAGGTTCTGGCCTTTGGGCATTAAACCTCCTTTTGGCCTTTCCCAGGAAGCTGGTCTGAGGAAGCCCAGATGCGTGTGTTTACAGCTGTCTCGGGGTGAGGCTCACCAGGTTTTGTGGCCAGAGGGAATATTTCTATCACCTTCTTTATAGCTCCCTTCGGTGCACTTGGGGAAACAGGCTAATTAATAGAAACCTAGGATGGTGGTAGTATGTCTGGGGCCAGGATTAAGAAGAAAAGTGGTAGATCTGCCCAGATATTCTTATTACTTATACTCTTTATTAAGAAAATTTAGTATCTATGGAGAAGTCATTTAGGGTCTATGAGTTTCAGTTTCCCTAAATATAATACAAGCACGATATCTGAAGGAAGAAAATAAAATAGGATCCTGTATGAAAGGACTTTGAAAGCAAAACTAATAAGATGATGCTACTGTGAACTTGTCGAATTAGTTTTCTTGGTCTAGTAGGTGCTGATCTTTTTCTGACCTTAGAAAACCGTGCTCGGCAAAAAGAGAGGGATTCCAACCCGGAAGGAAAGCAGCCGAGAGCCCGGTAGCCAGGACGGAGAGGGGCCCTTTGCTTGTGGATGGCCTCTCACTTCCCAGAGGAAAGGCTTGGGAGAGGCAGGCTCGTCCCTGAGATGTCCTGGGGTCCAGTGGTATGAGTCGCATTGCTGATGTCTCTGGTGGGGTCACACAGCCGTGGCAGGGACCGAGGGAAAAATCTGGACAGCTGCTGTGGGGCCGCCATGGAAGTCTGTGGATATGCAGCTTTGAGGGCCACAGAGGACTTGAAAGGGTCACAGCTTTGACAGCTGGCCCCGAGCCCGGGCAGAGGCCCACAGGGAGGGAGGCGTGTTGGGGTGTGAGTCTCTCTAAGTGTCTGTGAATATAGATATGTGTGTGTATGAGTGTAAGTGTGTGTTAGTGCATGTATATATATGAGTGTGTGTGTGAGTGTGTGTGCAGCTCTGTGTGTATGAGTGCACACGTGTAAGAGTACACACATGTGAGCCTACACATATATGTGAGTGTGTGTACATGCATGTGCGCAAGTGTGTATGTGAGTGGGAGAGTATATATATGCACATGTATGTGTGTGAGAGAGACAACGTCTGTGTGTGCGTGCCTGTGTACATGTACATACGTGTGCATGCTCACAACTGAGCGTGTAAGTGTGGGTGTGTGTTTGTGTACACCTCTGCACATGCGTGTTGGGGTTGGGGAGCAAATGCCCTTAGGGGAGTCAGGGGCAGTTTTGTAGGCCAGTGGTTTCTTTTTAAACTGCAAAGTTGTGCTGTGAATCCTTCCGGGTGAGCTGTGGCAGGGAGCGACAGGGGCGGGGGACAGATCAGTGCTCCTTAGACCATCTGTGGCAAAGGAACAGATTTCCTTTATTTCCTATTCATTATGGCTCAATTACAACATGCTAGAAATGAATTCCTACCAAGATGTCATAAGAAAGGCACAAAATATAAACCCCAGTTTAAAATCTTTCGATGCAACAGACAGAAGAGGACTCTGTGAAATTGCTCTAACAGTTTCTGGAAGCTTCCTGCCAGTGTCTGCGGGGGACCAATGGGTAGCGGGGCGGGCAGAGCCTGCCTCCCTGGAGCCTGCTTTTTGTGGCTTTAAGCGAGGCGACTGGGCCAAGGGAGACAAGGAGAGAGAAAGGAAAGGGCGTGTGCGTTCTCTGCTGCAGACTAGCCTAGAACCCCTCTGGCCTGTGAAGGCAGAGAGAGATGTGTTGAGGGATGTGTGCAGGTGGCACGGATTTGGGACCAGGACTGCAAGCTCGGGTTGCACTTGCGGGGGCCACACTGGCCCCTGCTGCCACCTATGCCCGCAGAATGGGTGTCCTGGGACCTGAGTTCCCAGAAGCTCGTTTCTGAACCAGATGCCGTGGTGTGTGCATCTGGTGGGTGGAAGCCATTTTTTGGCCTTGCTGGGTGAGAGTCCTACACTGGGATGTGGGATTTCTGTGTCTAAAAGTAGCTTTGAAATGGGGGTTTGCTAATTACTTGTGTGTATGTTTATATAGAAATTATGGTCATTTGATTTCCCTCTCTTTCTTTTCTCCCCCCAATAGTATCAAGGCACCTCTTGTGCCTTCTGGCCTGGGATGTCCCAGGGGGCTGGAATAAACAAGGCATAGTGGACAACTGCTCTGGGGACGGACAGTGGCCTCTGTTCACCTTGTGGGATCAGTGGGAAGACAGGATCTGTGCCTTTGCCCTAATGCCTTTTCAGTCTGTAATGTCTAGTGGGCATCCCCTCAAAGCCACCTCAGCTCTCCGCTCGGTGGTGGTGGTAGCAGTGGCATGCTGGGAGTGGCTGCTTCTCTGTGGCACTGTGGGAACTGGCAGGGGCATGGCGGAGGGTGGTGCCATGACCGTGACCATGACCCCTTGCCTCACCACCTTTGCCGAGGAGCCGCTAGGAGGTCCAGGTATCAGCTGGTGCCTCTGGGTCAGCATTTTTGCAGTGAAACCATTGGGAGGAGAGAAGCAGAGCAAAGAGGTCATCTCTGATGGGTGTTACCTCTTACGTGAGTGGAAGTTCCCTTGTGAGCCCCGAGAACCTTTGCAACGGAGTGCAGGTCTGGGGTTTTGTTCTCACTTGTCCGGGGTTCCAAAGGTCCGGGTGTGTATTTTGGCCCCTTCTCACCCATGTCTTTCTCAGGAGCCACAGCACAGAGCACCGCGTCTTGATGTGTCCTGTCTTTGCTTTGTTCTCAGGCCCGGAGGACCCCAACAGTCTGCGCCATAAATACAACTTCATTGCCGACGTGGTGGAGAAGATCGCTCCTGCCGTGGTTCACATTGAGCTGTTTCGCAAGTAAAGAGGGCCTTCATGTTTTCCCATGGCCTCTGAGGCTACCGCTGGAACGCGCTGCCATTAGCAAAGCATTAGGGCTGTTTCTGGGGCCCTTTGAAATGTCCAAGAGCCACCAAATATGTTCCTACGGGAAGATAACATTTCACCCTTAGTATGCTTTCCCCTTAGACTGTTTGAATATACCTTCTGACCCTTCTAGATCACTTAAGAACCTCTAGCTCTGAATAGAGTCCCTAAGAATATTTTGTAAGTGGAATTTTTGGATGCTTGCAAAAATCAGTAGCCTTCCGTTGTTTTGAAGGTTAAATAGACCCGGCATGTAAAGTAAATTCCTAGATGTGTGTTGCTGAATCAGTACGTTGAACAGTTGATCTGAAGGTGTTTGGGGCTTAACTGGGCTGTCCTCTGGGTTCTAGGCTTCCTTTTTCTAAGAGGGAGGTGCCGGTGGCCAGTGGGTCTGGCTTTATCGTGTCTGAAGATGGACTGATTGTGACAAACGCCCACGTGGTGACCAACAAGCATCGGGTCAAGGTTGAGCTGAAGAACGGTGCAACCTACGAAGCCAAAATCAAGGATGTGGATGAGAAAGCAGACATTGCACTTATCAAAATTGACCACGAGGTAAGTCCGCTCCCTGCCTGCAGACCGGAGCTTCCAGGTGGCAAAGCCTGAGAGAAGTTAGAGCACCCTGATTCCCGAGAACCAGTCAAGACTGGACCCCAAGAGGAGAGCATTTGGGAGATACTGAGTGTGGCTTCTGGTGAGGGAAAGCGGGGGGACCTGTGGAAGCATCTTTAAGAAGCAGGCTGTAAGATCCGAGTTTTAAAAATGGAAGCTTATATTTTTATAAAAGAAAGCAATAGTTTTATAAAGAAATTAGTAGGTAAGCAGTGAATATTGAGTCTCCCTTCCATTCCTGAGGCAACTCTTGTTCTTTTGTGTTCATTTTTATTCATTCATGTGTTTCACTGGGTTTGAAAACAAGCCATGTCTCCCAAATTGGGGTTTTTCAGGGTTACTGGATGTGTGTGCATGCATGCGTGTGTGTGTGTGTGTGTGTGTGTGTGTGTAGGCTTTATCTGTGATTTGAGAGAGGGAGAAGGGAAGGGATGGGGGGAGGGAGAGAGAGAAGCCCAAGCAGACCCTCCACTGAGCAGAGAGCCAGTCGCAGGGCTCGATCCCACGACCCTGAGATCATGGCCCGAGCTGAAACCAAGAGTCGGACCCTTAACCCACTGAGCCATCTAGGCGCCCCTCTAGACGTGTTAACAATGCTCCCTTCTTCAAAAAGTTTTGGAAACCTTGAATTAAAGCAGAGCTAATGGATTTCTTTCTTGGAGACTTTCTCAGAACTTTTGATATGCTAATGTGCACAGCTCTCTCCCACGAAAGGGTGTACACCCCAGGTGATAAGCATCTGTGCTTGAAACCTTTTTTTTTTTTTTTTTAAACTGAGACACAGTGAATTCAATCTGAGAAATGCTGTATTTGAAAATGGTTTGCTTTTTATTTAAACGTTCTCCTTGTAGTCATGTTTGCCCTGTTTGATTTGTGTAGTGAAGACTTCATACCTGAAATTAAATCCAGTTCCTACCAGACCATCAACAATTCCCACTTGTCGGTAGATGTCGGTAGGCAAGGTTTGGTTTGCAGTGAGGTCGCATTTTTTGGTTTCTTCATGTCCTTGTAATTTTCGGGACTTCCTGTGGAAGGAAGGAAGACTTCCGGTAGGCTGGAATCTTCTTGTGGGCCCAGGGAAAGATCCTAGACTGAGAGCCACGAGGGGTCTTTTGACCAGATCTTTACACACCTTCGCTTGGATGTGGACCGTGAAGGCAGACCACCGTAGGAGCCCACGGGCTGTTTTTTTCTCTGTCTGCTCTTCATCAGGACAGCAACGGGCTCCGCGGTTGGTGTAGGAAACTGGCCTTCTGCAAGGTCTCAGTCAGATATTACTTCTATTAGGTAACTGTGGAATTTCTAGCAATAACTATCTTTGAAAATGTGTCTATTGGTCATGACATAATCATAATAACTTCTGCTTGATGAGCTCCAACCGCCTGACCCAGCCTCTGCCTTCATTTGTAATGTCCACCTAATCAGCAAGACGGCTCTATCATCCGCATTTTATAGAGGACGAAATAGGGGCTCAGAGAGCTTAAGTAACCTGCCCGAAGTCACACAGCTGTGCTGTGGGGAAATGAACCTGCCTCTGACCCTCAAGTCCCCAAGGCCATGGCCCTTACTGGATGGATGCAACCTGGCCTTTTGGTGGGATGGGCTGGCTGGACTTTAAATAGCTCGCCGGGAAGGCTGGTGCTTCTCTGTTTAGGAACCTGCCGCTAGGAAGTGTCCAGGATGTGGTAGTCTCACCGGAAGGAGGCTAGCCAGAATAGCACATCCTGTGGCCAAACACAGGACTTTTCAGCTCCCCCCCATTCCGAGCCCCTGGAAGGCAGCCAGCAGTGGGGCTCTCTGCAGGCACGGCGCTGGCCCAGAATCTGCGTGAGCTGCTGCCACTGAGTAATTCTGTGTTTGGAATGCGTGGGCAGTAATGCGCCGCTGGCCAGGGGGGAGATTCTTTTCAGATTGTGAGCCAAGGTGGAGACGGTCTTGGTGTCATCCCCGACATGTCCAGGCAGGGCAAGAAAGATCTCAGTGGACCATCTTGGCCGTGTTTCTGTCCCGACCCTTGCTGCCCGCGGGAGGCCAGCCCTGTGCCGGCTGCATGGTATTTGAGGGCTGTTTCTAGCTCGAGAAAAAGATGCTTAACATTGAAAAGTTGAATTAAATGTGGCTTTTCAAAAAGGAATCGGAAATGAATGGATATTAAATTGCAGACACCCACACAAGAGACTGGTTTCCACTGACTAAACTGCTTTTTTTTGCTGATAGTGGTTGGAAAGTGGTGGGGGGTAGAGTAAAACCATCTCTTCCAGCTCTTTCCCTTTTGTTTGATGATTGATTATGAGGAGGGGGCGGAGGCTGGCTTGGAACGAGGCTCAGTATGGAAGGAGCCTCTCCTCCCAGCAGATCTGAGTCCGCCTGAGCACAGGGACGAATAAACCGCAGGCTGGGGACGGGCTGTGCGCGTGCCTTGCGCTGGGTCACTCTCGGGAACAGCTAAGGGGCGGTGGGGGACGACTCAGAGCAGCCCAAACAGAACCAACAAAATTGGGCCTGAGGATCGAAAATCATTCCAAATGCTGCCTTGCCGCATGAGGCTGTGACCCAGCCTCCCAGTCTGTTTTCTAATAACCCAAGGAAATTGACGGGACTGTCCACCACGTCCGCGAGCTCAGTGGCTAACTTGGTGGCTCCTAGCCTGGGCGCGTTTCCTGCCCCCACCGTCGTGATTTCATTCGGAGGCTGTCCCTTACTTTAAGAGCTATTGTCCTTCCTGAGGGTGGTATTCTCAATACTTTTTTTTTTTTTTTAAGATTCTTTCTAAAATTTATTTTAGAAATAAAATTTAAGATTCTTTCTAAAATTTATTTTAGGACTCAGGGCTTGATCCCAGGACCCTGAGACGGTGACCTAAGCTGAAGTCAAGAGTCGGATGCTTAACTGACTAAGCCACCTAGAGGTCCCTTGATGTTGTTAAGGAATAGAAATTACCCTGGACATCTGTTGTCATGCTTCCTTGTCATTCAGCACCCCTGTCTCCTGAGAACAGCAGCTAGCATTTACACTGGGGGCTACGTCTCCCCCACTGGACAGTCTTGGTGGGACCAGTAGTCATGGTGCCCCACCCTCCTGGGGCCAGGGGGTGGACACAGGACACAGGACCTCTGGATCCAGCTGGCCTTCCCCTCGGAGGCCTCACAAAACCTGCCTGGGCCCATGGGCAATGCTGGTAGAGCCCCTGCGGCTGAGCAGCCTCCCCTCCCCCGCCGGGGCGCTGGGTTCCCTTTCTGTGATCTGTCTACTTTTCTTTCCATTCTTGGAACTCCCCTCGTGTCTCCAGTGAACCCCCGCCCCCCTTGGCCTGAGATTGCCAGCGACATGTCTGGGCTGGGGACCAAAGAACTCTGTTTTTGCTTCTCACTGCTGAGAAGACACATGTGCACTTACTTTCCCTGCTGAGTTTGGAGACGGAAGAGCTTTCAGAAGGAGGCTCGCCAGCAGAGCGGCCTAGTCTGTCCCCTTGTCCTCCACATCCCAAGTTGGGGGAAGAGGGTGCCCCCTGTAGGCCCATCCCCTCACCCACAGCCCATTCTGTGCTCCTGCCCTAGGATTTGCACCTCCTCTTTCCTGGGGCTAGCCGCTGTGGGAAGAGGGGAGGGAATGCCAGTGCCAGGAAGCAGGGACAGTGTGCATGCAAACATTTTAATAGAAAGCAGCTTCGAGGGCAGACGAGTTCAGCTTCAGATACAAACTGTTTCCAAATGTGTTCAACATGACACGGGCCGTGTTTGCAGAACATTCAGAAATTTTATCCAAAGGCAGCATTTTGTCTGTGCAGCCCCCCCCCCCCAGTAGTTCTCGAAGAGAGGGTGAGAGGGAGAGAGATAGAGAAGGAGAGAGGGGGGTCAAAGGAGAGGGACTTGGTCTCTCTAGGCCGGACTCCAGGACAGAAGTACGGGCATGTGCTGAAGACGGTGAGCGGGGAAAGCCACGTTTGTTAGCGGGGTGCCCCAGCTGTGTCCCTGAGGAAGCACCAGCAGAAAAGCCTCTGCTTCCCTTGCTGAGTCCAGCTTTTGGACCCTGTGCTGTCTGCCCTTCACACACGTCCTTGGGGGCCCGGCCTGATGGGGCACCCCTGCACCCCTCTTCCCAGCCTCATCTCCCTCCTCCCCTCTCCCACTCTGCCTGGCCTCCCCTCCTCTCTGGCCTCCCGGCGCCAGAGCTGCTCTCCTGGGGTCCAGGCCATGGCTCCCGGGCTGTGTCCCCACAGCTGTTCCAGAGCCGCCCTTCCCATTCTTCGGGTCCTGCCGGAAATTCTGCCCTGGACAGCCCTTCCCCCGACTGCCCAGGGCAGCTCCCCACATCCCCACGCCGGACTGGACGGCCACTCTGAGGACAGTCGCATTTCACTCTTCACCACCAACCCCCATCTACTTAGCCCAGTCGATGGTTGTCTTACTTGCTGATTTAGGTCTCTGGGCGCTGCTGGAGTGGGAGGGACACGCCGGCCTGATGCACTTGTCAGGTGGTCGCTGCGGGACAGCGGGGTCCCAGGACCGGCCCCAGCACTCTCTGATC
Organism: Mustela nivalis; assembly: GCF_964662115.1. NCBI lineage: Eukaryota > Metazoa > Chordata > Mammalia > Carnivora > Mustelidae > Mustela > Mustela nivalis. The sequence goes on from NC_139021.1 coordinate 178,229,910, forward strand.
AGGAGGAAGTGAGGCCCACGGCTCTGAGGCATGGCTGAGTGGGGAGGCCCGGGGCCCCTTCTCTGATGAGGGCCTGATGGCGCAGGGGGCCGGCTGCCACCCCACCTCCCCGGCCCACACTCCGCAGCCAGGCCTCATCCGATCCCCGGGGCTGCCCGCTTTGGACGGACACCCGGCCTCGCCCGGGCTCCGGCAGCCCTGTGGTCTCGGGCAATTGGAGTGCGGCCGAGGCAGGGAGGTTTCCTGTGGGCGCTCCCCCTGACGCCAGCAGGCAGGGAGACGTGTGCAGGCCGCCAGGTTGAGGCCTGTGAGGTATTTTTCTTCCCTCCCCACCCAGGCCTGCATCCGTCCCCGGCCACCTTCGGGCCGCCGGCCACCTACAGGCCAGAGCCGTTTGAAGTGGCTGAAGAGGAAGACTGCGGGGCGGGGGGCTGCTCTGTTTACACAGGGTCCTCTTACTGCTGAGCCCACTTCTGATCCCTGAAGCTCAGGACAGGGGTCACTCGGGGCCGGGGGGCTGGGGGCGTGGTGGCCCTGGGCCTTCGAAGTGCAGGTGCCAGCAGCTGCTCAGCGGGCTCTGTCTCCTCCAGGCCTGTGTCTCAAGGTCTGGCCCGGTGCGCCGTGACTCTGTCCCGAGTCCTCAGCGAGGAGGGTCCGGGTGGCCCCCGGGACGGTGGCGAGGGCGGGGGTGGGGCGGCGCTCGGCGTGACTCATGCCCGCCGCCGGCCCGTTCTCCTTAGACAACCTGATTGTCGGAAGCCGCTGACTCAGCCGCTGGAGCCGTCCAGGAGTGAATCAGATAACACAGAGGCCGGGCTGAGACGGCTTCGCATCTCCTGGAGTCTGTCCCGCAGCCTCGTAAAGCGACTGGGAGCCTGGGCTGCGATGGCACTGCCGTAGTCACCCTCTAACTTCGTTTCTGTGTTTTTCCATTTCGGGTTCTTTCCCCCGCTGCCTCTGTGCGGGTCATCTGTGGTCTCGTGCTCTGGGTGCCGGAGCTTCGAGGGCTGCCCTTGAATTTGCTGCCGGCGCCCAGGCCCCTGTTGATGTTACAAGGCTTCTGTTACTGTATTGATTTTTACCATTTTCAGGGCGTGGGAATCAATATTTCATCAGGGAATGTAAACCAGGCAGCGGAGCGGCGGCCCTCATTCCTCTGCGCGGCCTTTGTCCAGAGGCCGATGGGGACGTGGCCCCTTCTGCTGGGACTGCAGCTCCTTCTGGAATGTGGAAATGTTTCAGTTCCCCAAACTATCAAAACCGGAGCCCGTGTGTGTTCTCTGGCCTGGGTTCAAGAAGTTAGCTGATTGTTAAGGAAATTCTTTGGCTGTGTTTTTCTCTTAATATGGTAATGCCTTTTTTCACTTTGGCGCTCTCTCGTCAGGGAATTAGGTTAAGACTCTTATTTATGGTTCTGACAAAGCGGTTCCCGGGTTGTTGGGACTGAACATGTAGGTGCTGCGTCCGGAATGTCTCCCGTCTCCATCACTGAGCGGGGAGCGGGGACATACAGACATACACTGCTTCCGTTGGACAGGTTAGCGAGTACGTAACAATGCGGGAGAGCCCAGGGCTGGTCACCTGTGGCTTGCAGGCCACATCTGGCCCTCCATCTGTTTTTGTAAATAAAGTTTTATTGCGAAAGAGCCATGCCCGTGATTTAGAGTCTGTGGCTGCTTTTGTGCTGTATCAGCAGAGTGGAGTCGTTAGGATGGAGACCACATGGCCCATGAAGCCGAGAATACTTACTTTTGGGCCTTTCATAGATGAAGTTTGCCAACCCCAGTGTGAGACAATTAACACCTTGTCCTAGAGGAGCTGAGTGTTCTAGAGGCCAAATACGCTCATAAGACCCAAGCTCTAGGTGACCAAAGGGCAGAGCACAGAGAGGCTGAATTCACTTGCTCTGTCTCTTGGGGCTGGTGCATGTGTGCATGCATGCACGTGTGTGTGTGCATGTGTGCATGTACATGTGCGTGTGCTCAAACTGTGTTTCTTTGCTGCTGCTGCTGCTGCATCGCTTTTGGTGGATTAAGCAGAGAAGCTTTGTGTTTACTCATTTCTCTGCATTTTCAGTAGAATTCCAAGATGTTTTGAAAATGATTATCCAATTCCAAATCCAAAAGATCTTTTAAGGTCTCGGTGGTTCATTTTCTTCAGTTACTGTTTATTCATTCATGGATTCTGTAAGGCTTTACTGAACCACTGTCTTGGGAAAACACTGTATTAGGCCCTGAGCACGTATTAGCCACGCACAAGAGCCACGTGACCCTGGGACGACAGGCAAGCGGGGGAAACAGAAAAAATGGGATATTAGTGTAACAAGTACAGAAAAGGAACAAACAGAAGAGGCAGGAGGCACGGAGGGCTGGGGAGGCCTCTGTAGGTAGTGTAGGCAGGAAGCTTATGTCTGGGGTGACAGGAAGGACAGAGCCAACCTAGGGGAAGATTAGGGGGCAAGGCTGGACCCTGAATCAAGCGCAAACTTATTTCTCAGTGAGTTTATTAGAGCCCTTCAGAGCCCAAGCTACTGTTTCCGGTTATTAGCTGGTTTCTGTGCATATTGTCTACATTTCTTACTGGCCTTGTTCTTGGGGATTCCTGGTCATATTCTGGAAAGCTCCAGTTTTTTATGTCAATCTCTTGAGAATCTGTAGGTGCAAAGGCTTTGTATGAACTGCTCTTTTCATAGCAGTATAGATGCAATTTCGCAAATCTGGCTTCCTGCAATCACCATGGCCACCTTCTGTGGCGTGGGAGAAATAAGACATTCTGGTGAATTGAGAACTGATTATTTAATGCATTAATACATTAGCATTTAGTAATGCTTATCAAGTCACTCTTGTTATTTAAGGCACCAGAATCTGATAACAAGAGTGTGTGACTCATGGTATTTCCCTCTTTGTTTTGGCCACTGGGCAGCTCATAGAAACCATTGGTTTTGTGGTGAGAATATTCTCTATGACCCCATTTTATGCCACAAATATATGTTAATTAATTTAATAGAATAGGCCTGTGTCACCGACCATCTCAACTGGGTCGTTGCTGTGCATTGTGCCCTGAATTGACCAGAGAGAGACCACTGCCCTTCCCTTCTGGAAGGCACTTTTAAAATCTGGCTTGTTCATTCTTTCCTTTTCCATTTTCATATTCACCAGTTTTTAAAAAACCAGTATTTATTGGCCAAAATCTCTTGGAGCAGCATCCATGAAGCTGAAGTCCGTGGATAAAAGTGGAGGGATCAGAGGGGCCGGTGTATACGAAAACCAGAGTGACTCTTGATGGAGACCATGGTTTGCCTCCTCTGGGTGCCACAGAATTTGTACAGTCACCGGCCGCTGGGCTTCTGCATAGAACTGTTGACATTTTGTGGTTTAAACAACAAGCGTAAGGGAATTTTCAAGATGCTCATGTTTCTGGTTACAGTTAGCTGGCAGGAGAAATATTACGGTGGGTTATGTAAACAGGGAGGACGAAGGTGGTCGTGTTTGCCTTTTCTCTTTCTGCTTGTACACGATCAGACTCTGTTCCTCTTTCTCTCTCCCCCGGACTCCCCACTTCTCCTGTCTCCCCCACAGCCATCGGTGGAACAGCCTTAGATGCTGATGCCCAGCTTAGTCTGCTTTTCCGAGGGAAGCAAGCAGGTTCTAGAGCTCTGCTTCTTGCTGGGTATGGGGGATGTGCTATTTTCTCCATCACATATTTTTAAAAGAAAATGAAAGGTTAGCATAACTGTTTCCAGAAAGCACGTTGAATCACTCGGTTGAGTCCCTGCCAACTGCTGCAACATTAGCCTTTGAAGCAAGCTTCAAGCGACACCCAGGACCAGCCTGGAAGCCCCGGGCCCTTGAAAATGGGCCTGCTGGGTGGCTGGCGGAGGCCGTGGCTCCTGCAGATTCGGCAACAGAAAATATTTTTGTAACAGGAGTACTTTATACTTTCCAAGGAAGAAAAAGAAGTAGTTCACTTGCCTCATTAGGCTAAAAAAAAAATTTTTTTTTTCCCTTTAGCTTTATTCGTTTGTTTCATTGCCCTTCTCTGCAAGCTTTGGGGAAGGAGGGAGCACTGGAGTGGGGACTCAAGGCCTATTAGGCCAAACCAGTGTGGCCAGAAGCTGCAAGACTGATGGGCCTTCGCTGTTAGAGCCTCTCTAGCCGACTCCTGGCTGAGCCGGCATCTGGAGAATTCCAAGAGTCCCCTCTCCGCTTGTGGCCCGAGCTTGCAGGCTCATCTGACTCCACTGGGGGGTTGTATGAAAAGAGATCTATTAAGGACTGTGGTGCCTCTTCTGATCTCACCAATTTAACCATCGTCTGCTAATAGGTTTTTTGGAAATCATCCAGGTCTTTTGGAAAGGACCTTAATTGTCAGAGCTGAGATGACCTTGGACATCATCATCCTCAATAATCTTATTTTAGAAGTGGTAAAACCAGGACTCAAAGAAGCCAATCAAATGGCCCAAGGTCATGGCATGATCTACTACAAGGCAAAGTCCAAGCCCAGCTGTCCTGCTGCCTGGGACGTGGTGCTCTTGGGGTCTGCAGGGGCTGAAGTGGCATATATGGTTGTGCCTGGGTGCATGTGTGTGTGTATGCGTCTGCGTGTGCATATGGTATGTGTGTGACTTTGTCTGAGTCGTCTCTTCTGCACCAGCCTTGGCTGCTACTGGAGAAGAAGCCTGAAGCAGGCCATCACCCGGGGACCTTACTCAGCACACACCCAGATTTTCTTCCTGAGGGGCTCCAGGGCTTGTGATTCACTTTCAGCGTGAGTCCGGATCCCATGCAGAGTCCTCGAAGCAGGTGGTACCGCACAGGCCTGCCTCTAGCCCCAGTCTGGGCTTCTCTGAGGATAATTCAGGCTCCCAGCATGGGAGAAGCAACACGGCCCAGGCCCTCACCCTGGGGACTCGTGAACTCGGCCTCCTCTGGCTGGTTTCCGTGCTGGTTGTCCTTCGACTCCCCAACTACTCGTTGTGTGTCATCTCTGCTGCCCTCACCTGCCGCTGTGCAAAGGTCCTGTGCTCTGAGCATCCGGACAGCGAGCAGGGGAGGCTGGAGAGGACACCTGGGTGGGGGCATGGGGAGGACTCTAGTCCTGGTACTGCCACCACCTAACTGGGGGAACGTGAGCAGCAGAACAGGCCGGAGGATTGGTCCCACGGAGCAGCCGGCTCTAACAGCAGGGGGAATGACAGAGCAGGAGGCCCGTAGGGCACATGGACGAGGGGTGGGTTTGGCCAGGCTCTGCTTGGATCACTTGTGTCGTGCACTGATGAACACAAAAATTTCTTCACTGTTACTTTTTTTTTTTCCCCTAAAAATTCATTTATTTATTTTAGTGAGAATACTGGGTCATTGGAATAATAACACTCAGGCCAATACCAGTTTTTTTTAGAACCTGACATGGGGCTTGATCCATGACCTGAGATCATAACCTGAGCTAAAACCAAACATGGGACAGCCAACTGACTGTGCCACCCAGGCACCCCTTGTGACCGTTACGGTTTTCCGATGAGGATTTTTCCTCTTGCTCCCATCTCTACCCCATAAAAACCTGCATGAAGGAGCATCTACTTATCAGAGCCCTTCCCAAACACAGTTAGGTATTAGGATTGCTGCTCTAAAATGAACCACTTTGCCCCAAGCTTTGGTGGCCGCTGGTGGCCGCTGCTCTGCAGCCTTCACCCACAGCAGACTGCTGGTACAGCCCTGGTCCGTCCACTCATTCCTAACACAGCCGAATCCTGGGGAGGGTAAGGCCATCGTGGGGGCCATGTTCCCCTTGCCAAAGAATGGTTGGGGGTAGCCTTATGACTACTTTCTGGCCGATGACCCAGGAGGAAGAAGGTGCTAGGCCCCACATTCTTTGCTCTTCGAAAGAGACTCATAGGGGAGAAGACATCCTTTCCTGCCACTGGGCATAGTCCTGTCTTTATATAACGCCCGGAATGGAGGTGGCTTAAGTTGATCCCACCTAAGGAAAGATGTCCACAAGTCTTTGATGTGACTGGCCCTCGCACAACCCTGCCCTTGAACAGCTGGACGTTTATTCCCTTTGAGTTGGGTTTTCAGTTACTTGCAGCTAAAAACGCCCTCAGTATACACCCAAATCATTTTTAGTTCTGATCTCTATTTAGTTCTTACGGAACATTCTGGACTGAGCTGACCATGGCAATGGAGATTGGGACTTTGTCTCTTTTTACTACCATGTGACTCCAACCCATCAGACAGTAGGCCTAGAGGCACAGATGGATTGATTGATCTTCTCTGTGTTCACTGGGCCCGGCTTGTCAGAGACACTCAGTGGATGTTTGTCGAGAAAGTTCTGTTTCATGTTGGTGGTGTTTCACGGGAGCGGTGCTGCCAGGCCTGCTGGTTGTTTGTTGTAATTAAATGAATGGGAGAACCTTCTTTAATCACACTGTGCACCATCCTCTTCCAAGTTTTCGCATTAAATCTACCGCACAATTAGTATCCTGCCTATGGGTAGTATGTAGTCATTTAACACAGACGTGGTAAGTCTGGAGTCCGCACCCAGGACTTCTGACACCTCCCACCCTCCCCTGGGCGAAGTCTTCCTCCACCGGCCCGGGTGGTAGTGGGCTGGAAACCTAGGTGATGGGGGAGTCATGTTTTCTTAAAGCCGCTCTCTGCGGTGGTGGCGTGAGGACGTCCTTTAGCGTTAGTGAGTCCCGTCTCAGAGAGCCACCCCTGCTCTCGTCGGCATGAGCGTGGCCTTGAAAACGAGCAGCACAACGGAAACATCTCGGAGGACTTGGGCCAGTCTCGGGCCCCATGCTCTCCATTGTGGAGCCTTGGGGATTTCCTGTGGGCATTTACGAGCTCTCCCAGCCCACCGCCGTGGTGTGCACACGCGGTTCACGTTGTCAGGCCCCTGGTGGTTCGAGAGGCTGACGTGGGAGTGGGATCCGCTCACCCCCTTGCTTCCTGCCACGTGGAGGAGAGATGTCTGGGTTTGCCTCACGGGCGTGCTGCGAGCCAGGCTCCACCGAGGGGCTGGGGTGTGGGAAGTGGCTGTCAGGAGAGGGGCGCTTCACAAGGAGACTCGGGCAGAGTGTCTGCTCCGCGAGCCTTGGGGCGCCTCTGATGTGGGTGGCGTGGGGACCAGCCTTCGGTCGGCGCTGCGGAGGGGAGCCGGGAGTGCGCGGACCCATGTTCCCCATCCGGAGGTCAAGCGCGAGACCTGTCTGCGTTTCGTGTCCCCCAGGCCCCCCGCAGAGCTCGTGTCTAGACAGCTATGGAGTCGGATGCTCAGTTACCGAGTAGGAGTCTGGCCAGCAGAGGGGTAGCTGCGTTGAGCAGACAGAGCCGTGGTGAGGACTGAAACCCAGAGGAACCCCACTCCGACCTGGGGCAGCCGGAGGGCCTGATGCTGGTGGGGCCGGCAGCCCCTGTGCGGAGCAGGGGGCAGATGGCCGCGAGGAGACCTGGCGGCTTCCTGGAGAGCTCTAAGTCTGGCCTGACCCACACGACCATCCCATGTCACCCCCTTGCAAGGGTTTCTGCCGACAGTTGGGTTCCAGGTTAACACGGACCTGGAGTGCAGGTCGGCCCGTGAGGAGGCCTGTTCTCTTCTCTAGCCAGGCTGCTCCTTAGCTGGGAGGGGTCGCCCTGTCTCGGAGTCCCGGTTTTCACTTCTGTAAAATGGGGAACACCTGCCCTAATGCCCACCCTCCCCACCCCACCCCCACCTCCGGTCGGCCATGAAAGGCTTTGCCCGCCGGGAGGCGAAAGGCGCCTTCCTTTCACATCCACCAAGTTTTCCTATTAAAAGCCCCACCCCCTTGGGATATGTCCACTTGCTTATTTCTGTCTCTGATCGTCCTTCATGATGTAGGGGATACTTGAGGGAATAAAACTTATGCGAGGCAGATCTGATGTTGCCCATGGGGTCCATCGGTGCGCATCTGACTGGCCACTTGGGACCCAGACGTCCCCTATTTTGTTTAAGTGAGAACTGGTTTTTGGGGAGACTCCCTGGTGTCCACCTGTCCAGGCCCATGTAGTCCCTTGAGTGTGACACCTTCACAGTGGTCTGAGGGTCCCAACCCCTCCCCAATGAGCGCAGCAGAGCTGCTCGCGGGCCCCGGGGACTCTCCCCTCAGTGGGGTGTCGCTCCTTCGTCCTCACAGCTTCCATGTTTGCCTCCCTGCCTCGTCCGCGGGGCCTGAGCTCAGACTTGGGAAAGAAGAGCTCTGGGGGTGCTGTCTTGAGGCTCCCCTGCTTCTGAATTCCGAGAACCAGGAGCCTGCTCTGCACCTTCCCAGGGTAGGCGAGGACTAATTAGGATCTCCACAGCCCTGCCCCACGGGACTTTCTGATGTGGTTCCCAGATTGCGGCTGAGCTGATGTGGGCTGGGCCCACCTCTCTGTTTGAACTTGATCTCTTGCCTTGAAGTTGGTGAAAAGCCAGACATACCCAGCCCCAGGAGTCTTTCTTGCCATGTCCCTCTGCCCAGCCCTGAAGGAGCAACTGGGTCCCCAGTAGGCCTCCCCCAGACTGGCTTGGTGCACATCACGGGCCCCCTTCGCCCACCCGCTGTGACTGTTGGATGAAATCATTGCTGGCAGGGGTGGCTGGCATGGGCCCAGGGTAAACAGGCCGAGCTGAGCTCGCCAGCGTGCCGCTGGACGCCGGAGCTCGGGGAGTGTGGAGCGGCAGGCCTGCCCCTTCCAGAGCAGCACCGGCACTGTGGCCTCAGGTGACCCCAGGGGTCACTGTTAGGGTAGCCCGGTGCCGCCAGCCTTTTCCTGGGTGGAAGGCTGGGTGACACGGGCTAGCTTGTGGGAGTTTAGTGGGTGGGGTTCCCTCACTAGGTCTGCACAGATCTCCAAGGCAGCAACAATCACCATCACTTCTGGGACGCTTACCTGTCCCACTGACAGGATGCGTCACACGAGCCAGGCGATATTCAAGGGCTGTTGGGGTCTTGTCACCTCCTTCTCACAACCAACTCATGAGAGCGGTGTGCCGTGCGTGGTAGTCCCATTTTCCAGATGCGAATACTGAGACCCGAGTGGTTGTAAACTCGGGCCAGGATCTAATCAGGCAGCCTGGCCGGGGGTCTCTGCTCTTCACAGCTCTCCTGGGCCCCTCCCTGGCTGTGCTCTGAGAGGCGTTCCTGTTCAAAGCCAGTCTTAGATCCCTTCTTCAACGTTCCTTCCTCCACGCACTTTCTGGCCCAGTACCTTTCTTATTTGGGGTGGGGAGGGGTCTTTGTGGCACAGTGCTGTGGAGCCGATGGGTCTGGGTTCAGGGTCACAGTCCCAGGTGCGAGTCTCTGCTCTGTCTCAAGTCACCCAGTCTCTTGGAGCCTTAATTTTTTCATCTGTGAAACGGGCCCAGTGATCACCTCACCTCACCTCATCTGCTTTCAGGGTGTCTGCTCTATCCCTCTCAGGGCAGCCGCGAAAGTAACGGCTCATTTCGACTCACCCCACCTTCCTGCCCCGCCCCCCACCTCTTCCTTTCTTTTTTGAGGTGGACAAACAGGAGGACTGGAAGTGCTATTTGCAGGAGGTCAGGGCGGGGTCTTGGCCTCCTGGGCCTGGGCCTGGTTGTTGGGGGGCAGCTGCTCCTCTTGTTGGGGAACGAAGGCGAGAGGAACTCGGGAGGTTTGCTTGGCTCTGGAAGGAAAGGAAGGGGAGGGCCTCACCTTCCTCATGGACGCCTCAGCCCCGGCCGCTCCAGCTGGCTAGATCCGGTCTGAAGACTGGTGTGGAGCCTCTGACTGTGCCTGGCCTCCGAGGGCATCGGGGAAGGGGCTTGTTGGATTAGTGAGTTCACTAGGGCCAGGGAGCAGAGGTGGTTCATGGAGGGTCTTTTCAGGCGAGGGGAGAGCCTACATCTTGGGTCTTGGTGCTAGTGGAGAGGTGGCGGGGGGGTTCGATGCCTTGTCACCCCAATGCCCCCTCTGCCTGTCACCGGAATTGCCCTGTACTCAGTGTGGAGCCTCACCCAGTGGGGACTGTGCAGTTCCCGCCCTCAGGGCCTCTGGCTCCACAGGACTCTGGACAGATGTGCCTCTGATAGTGGGAACTGATCCTTTGCACCCTGGGGGGTGTGAGCTCAGGATCCCTCCACGCATCTTCACTCTCTAAGACGGCCGTAGGCAGCCGGGCCCCGAATCCAGACTGTGTCTCCTAGTCTCAAGGTTTCATTAAGTCGGTGCTGATAGCTTCAAGATGTGTGACCCCGAGACGGCCTCCCGTGACCTTCTGTGTTTTCCTTGGCCCCGCGACAGCTTGCAACATGCTGGTGGCAGTGGGTGGGAGGGGCCGTGTGGCCTCGGCCTGGAAGGGATGGCGGGCCTGACCTCGCTTTCCCGCAACGCCTGTCGCCGCGTGGCGCATCGGTCCGTGCTGTTCACTGACCGCAGCGACGCCCACCTTGTGGTTCCAGGGACGGCTGCCGGTCCTGCTGCTTGGCCGCTCCTCTGAGCTGAGGCCAGGAGAGTTCGTGGTCGCCATCGGAAGCCCGTTTTCCCTTCAAAACACAGTCACCACCGGGATCGTCAGCACCACCCAGCGAGGCGGCAAAGAGCTGGGGCTCCGGAACTCGGACATGGACTACATCCAGACGGACGCCATCATCAACGTGAGCCCTGCGGGGTCGGGCCGGGCGCTCGGGAAGCTGGGCTTGGGGAACAGGGGTGGAGTCAGGGCCCTCCAGGTGCCGGGCAGGGAGTTCCCGTGGAACCCCTAGAGCAGATGAGGCCGAGGGGCCGTCCTCAGCCTTTGCCATCTCCAGGGGCTCCTGTGAAGGGGCCTTCAGATACGCCAAGGTCCGTAGCCCAGAGGAGCTTCCATCCCATGGCAGAGGCCACGGCTCCTCTGCTTCTAGGCCCTTTGGCGGAGCTGCTTTCGAGGCTTTGTGCAGAAGGGATGCTCATGCAGGCATGGACACTGCTGCCCCTCCCCCCGGCCCCCCCAGGTGTTCGCTCTGCCTTGGGGCACCGTCTGAGCCTTAGGCTCTTACTGACGGATGTCTAAGGAGGCCGGGCTTTGCTCCACACCGTCTCATCAATGGGATCTTTTTTAAAGTCACCTTTTTTTCCCTTCGGCAGTCATCTCACGGGGTAGGTGTTTCTAAAGAGTAATGCTCCACCCCCCACATCTGTTTAATAGATAAGACGAAACGCGTTTTACGCACTTGCTGCCTCGCGTTTTACGCACTTGCTGCCTCGAGTAGGTTTTATTCCCAAACTTTCCTGCGATCTGCATGAAGTCATGGAAAAAGAACAAACCGTGCAGGTTTCCAGCCCCAGCAGCGAAGCAGGGGTCGCAGAGCTGGGAGGCGGTGAAGTCTGGAAATCCTTGAGCCAGTTGGCAGCCGGGCTGTCGCCAAGAGAAGGAAGTAGTGCGGGGCGCCGTCGGGAGGTCAGAGTTGGCCTCTGGGCTTCGGAGCCGCACCCCCCCCCAAAACATCTCATTTATAGCACATCTGAAACTCCCTGAAAAATTTTAAGATCCCTTTTTTCAGCAAAATATTAGGTTGACAGCAACAAATCTGAGAAAACCTGAACCCAGGGGCATGCCAGGCAGGGAAATACTTTGGAATATGTAAAGATAGGAACTCATAACCTTTTAATTTTTGCTTAATTTCAGTATGGAAACTCAGGAGGCCCATTAGTAAACCTGGTAAGGCCTTTTTTTTTTTCTTTTAAAATACTTGTATATGCTATTTTTTTTTATTTTTTGCTTTCTTTTCAGACTTGAACTTGCCAAAGCACATTATCTAATTCTTTTAAAGTGAAATCTGTGAATGTATTCTATCTTTGCAAATTACCCTTCTTATCTTTTCTGAAAAGAGCAAGGCCCCTGGAGTCTGCCTGAGGACACGCTCCTGTTTCAGGGTTATAAATCAGGGCGGTGGAATTCAGGGCCTATCTGGGAGTAGCGGGAGGAGGAGGCCTTTATTTTGAAGGTGTCAGCACTTCCGGCCTGTTATAGAAAGTCGTGGCCTCAGAGGAGGTCTCCAGGCCGCTGCAGGAGCTGGCTTGGCTCCTCCACAGTCTTTGTCTTGGCCAGAGGCCCTCCCTCAAGACCTGGCTGGAATGAGGAGTTACACCCCCTGATTCCCCCCGCCCTTCGCACTCCTCGCCCCCCCCCCCCCAGATGTCACTTCTGTCTGTATTTAAATACATATGCATCAGAAGGGAAGCCTGAGAATTTGTCCGAGTGAGGTCCGCACAGTTCAGGGGTCACCTAGCTCTATTCTCAGGTCCCTCAACGAAATTGAGGCCGTCTTTAGCAAAGCCCAAGGCAGCAGTGCCTCCTGGAAGGTTCTGGATGTTGGGGACCAAATTCCCAGGGCTCGCAGGAGGTACCAGGAAGGGACTGATGCTCCCTAGGCAGTTTGCCCTTCTCAGCCTGCGCCGAACAAACCATGTAACAGGAGGGTTAAAATGATGGTTGACCAGCGTGAAGGGAGTCTGTGCCTTCGTGAGTAGCGTTCACTGAACCTGTGAGTCTGTCTTGAACCGAAGCCTGTCCCCGCAGACTGGCTTGCTCGGGGATTTCAGGCTGGTCTGTGACACACAGAGGAGGGGAGGGGTGCGTACCCCGCAGCCCCGGCAGCACCCATGGCTGCTCCTGCCATTTTCCTGGGAACTCTAAGCGCTAAGGTTGTCCTCTGTGCTGTGGGCAGAGGCCTGTTAAGATCACTGAAAACGGAAGAAGCAGGAGGGTGTAGACAGCCACCTGAAGGACTCTGAGACCTGCTCCCTGTGGAAGGAGTGGAGGGGCACCTTGAAACTACCTGCTTCAGGCTGCTTTTACGGCATGGCGGTCCCCGGGGACTGAGCCTACTTTGTGTCAGGTCTCCCCTTGCTAAGGGTGGGTCCTGCTGCCCGCGTGATACCTCCCTGCTCCGGCGCTGGGGACCCCCCTGCCACTACCCCCCTCAACTCATTCAGGAGCTCAGAGACTTCCTTCACACTGACGACCTCTTCATCTTCTGCTAAACCTTGGTGCATTCAGAAGGCTGTTTCCATCTCGCTTTTCAGGACGGCGAAGTGATTGGGATTAACACTCTGAAGGTGACCGCCGGCATCTCCTTCGCAATCCCATCTGATAAGATTAAGAAGTTCCTCACTGAGTCCCACGACCGGCAGGCCAAAGGTAAAACACAGCTCTTCCTGCCGGGAAGGTTCCGACGGGGGAGGCCACACACCTGAACATGAGTCAAGGCTTTCAGATCGGAAAGGGAGATGGGGTGCACGGTGTTAGGCCCCTGGTATTGGGTCACAGGTGTCGGACCCTTGACTGTGAACGTTTCATATGGTTTAGTCTAACACGTACCAGGTGGGATTGGGGGTGATTTCTAGACATCGTTTTACTTCATTAAGTTCCTTTGCCCTGTCAGGTGGAAAGTATCGGTCCCATTTCTCTGATGAGGAGACTGAGATTCAGGGAGATCATTCATGCCCCAAACGGCTATTGATCCATCTGCTTGGGGTGAGGCTGGGGGTCCCGTGGCTCCGCGGGGGCCTGTGTGACATTCACCTTCTGCCGGCGGCAGACAAACGGGCCGGATTTCAGAAACCAGTGATGTTTTCCTGCAAGTGAAGCAGGTGGCGAGCTGGGGAGTGACGGGGTTGTGGGGCTGGCATTCCAGACCCAGGAGTCACAGCCTCAAGGCCCCTCTCCCCCCGGGTGGGTCTTGTGTCTGGTGTGCGGGAACGTGCTGAGCTGCACCGACGGATGTGGAAAGAGGTCAGCCGGGGTCACAGTGGCCAAAGTGAAGGCCTTAGGGCACATGTCCACATGTGCGACAGGGAACAGACAAGTTCGTGGTCTGGTGGATGTCTTTGAGAAGCGTGTCTCGTGGTGGGTGGACACTGCCGGAGGGGCTGCGTGGGAGCTGTGGGACTGGGGAAGAGGCTCTCCCAGCCATGCACACCAGCGTGGGATGGATTTTTAGGAGGGATTTTAGGAGGGATTTTTAGGAGGGATAGAACCCTCATCAGATGTCAGGACAAGGACAGAGGAATCAGGTTCTCAGCCCTTCACGGAAAGGACAGGACTTTCCCAGGTCCCGCGGCAGGTGGGGTTCTGAACAAGATACGAGCCACAGCCTCAGGGTACCCCGATGGGCCCAGCTTTACACTGCCAACTGAGGGGTGGACTCTTGTAGCTCCTGGTGTCCCCAGGACAATGGCCCCCTGAGCTGACCTCTTGTCCTTTTGCTGCCACACCAGGCAAAGCCATTACCAAGAAGAAGTATATCGGCATCCGAATGACGTCACTCACATCCAGGTGGGTAAGCAGAACTTCGTGTCTCTGTCTTAGATTCGAATAAACCTGAACTTTGGAAGGCTCCCACTGGCCCCTTGACAGAGAAACCTTATGCTGCCTTAAGCATCTCAGTTTCTGGTTAAAATTAAGAAATTTTAACCGGCACTTGGGTGGCTCAGTCAGTTCAGCATTTGCCTGTGGCACAGGTCATGATCCCAGAGTCGTGGGATGGAGCCCTGCATCGGGTTCCTTGCTCGGGGGTAGTCTGCTTCTCCCTTTCCTGCTTCCCCTCCCCCCTGCTCTCGTGCTCTCTCTCAGATAAATAAAGTCTTCAAAAAATAAAACAAATAAATAAAATTGAGAAACATCAGGAAAGAGAGGAAGGGCCATGAACCTAGGCCTCTGGTTTTATCCTTCTTTGTGTGCGTGTGTGTGTGTGTGTGTGTGTGTGTGTGTGTGTGTGTGTTTGGAGTGGCTCCTTCCTTCTAGAAGATTCTGCCCTCCTTTTTGAAGGCAGCCCTGAATAGTGGGGCGTGTTGGTCACTCTCCCTCATGCCTTACTTTCACCACTTGTTCTGTTGAAACGCACATTCCAGGAGTGCCCCAAGCACCTCCTCCAGCCCAGAGCGCCCTGCCGTTCCTAAGCCTTGCCGCCTGTGGGCTGCAGCTACCGGAATGTCGGGTCAGGCCTTGATGACGGATGGGCTTGTTTTCCCCGAGCTAGTGGAAGGTGCGGCGTGTGGCTGCCCGCCTCGTAGCTTACCGGTGTTTTAACCTTGGTGAAAAAGTCCGGTATCATCACATGAGTCCTGGTGACTAAGGGCATGATTGAAAGGCTTATAGGTCATGTCAGCAAAGAGTAGAACATATTAACATATAACATAGGTGTTACTATATTCATTATCAATTACTTTATTATTAATCAGTTGTGACTATATTACTGTGATTTAGATGCATATTAAATTTTTGGCCCTCCTGAATATACACTGAACTGCCAAGACTAAAATGTGAATCAGTTACTTGTCTTGGAACCGAGGGAGATGGAGGTAAGGAGAAGGAATCTAGGCCCTGGCATCTGGCTTCCTGAGTTCTTCTCCCAGCTCTGCTACTTCCTGGCTTATGACCTTGGGAATGACTTGACCTCTGTGCCTCAGTTTCCCTGCTCTAAGACAAGGATAACAGTGCAGGCATTTGGGTGTGTGGCGAGGGCCAGGTGACTGAATGTGTGTCAAGGCAATTAAAAGCAGAATCAAAGCTCCTGGAGGCATTTTCTGTTCGAATCCGGGACAGGAGGAGAAGCTGGGTGAGAGTCTCAGCGGAGCGAGTCCCCTTGTTCACTTAATGTTGAAGTCAGTGTGTTTCTTCCCAAGCAGCAAAGCCAAAGAGTTGAAGGACCGCCACCGAGACTTCCCAGATGTGCTTTCGGGAGCGTATATCATTGAAGTCATTCCTGATACCCCAGCAGAAGCGTGAGTTAGAATTATCTTCCCTTTCCCTGATGTCCTTGTGATTCTTGTGGATCGTGGGGAGGAGGCTGTGTTCTTTTCACATCGGCTCAGGTGGATGTGGAGATCCCTGATGACATGGTTGGACACCCTTGGGCAGTCTCATCAGCCAGGCCTTCTCACCTCCTTCAGCTCAGGACTCAACAGCAAAAGGGTGCTTCCTGTCTTCAAAAGTCCTCACTTCATGAGGAGTCATTCAGGTGGAAAGAGTGATTATCAAACTCTTCATGGATCTCTGGGGCAGGCCTGGCTGGCGATAGAGGGTTTAAGGAGCTGTGTCCCTGATAACTTGGACAGTGGTCCCATTCTAGGCCCCCCGATGGACATATATCCCCCCAAAGAAGCCTTCTGTAATTCTGTCTGTTGTCAGTCAGGCCATACCTGTCCACACCTCCAGAAAATAACCCAGGTAACATCCAAGGAACACGGAAGGAAGGAGCTCAACCAGCAGCCGCGTTTGTTACCTCGACTGACATACTGTGCCGAGAGGAGAGCCAGACCAGGGACCTGCAGACCCTTCCCTGGAGTCTGGGTCCGGCCCACCGCCCGCTATAATTTTATATGACCACGGGCTAAGACTAGCCTTTCATTTTTGAACAGTTGAAAAAATTTTAAATAAGAGTAGTTTTTTATGATATATAAAAATGATATGAAATTGACATTTCAGTGTCCATAACTGAAGTTGACTGGAGTCCAGCCAGTAAACGGGGCCATGCTCAATAGTCCTACACAGCCCACAGTGGGCTGAGTTGTGAAGGATGCCCTACGGCCTGCAAAGCCCCAAGTATTTCCTATCTGGCCCTTAAAGTTTGCTGGTCCTGGGCTAGACCATCAAGGACCATAATAGCTTATTAGACACTGTCCTATATGAGAGCGGAAGTTATGGCCATAATAACACAAAGGAAGGCCTCATAATAGAACGATTCTACCTGCTCCTCTGGGACCTGCCCTCTGACTTGTGACACCTGTTACAGGCAGGCTGGCCACGGTCATGGTCCACCGTAGGTGACACATGGCACATCCTTGCCTCCGTTGGGGTCAGTCTGTCATCTGACCATACCAGTTCTGGGAAGGATTTCTGCACTGGACATGTTGGATGACTTGGCCTAAAACTCTCAAAGGAAATAGTACAATCCATTGGCATTTCGAGCCTCCCCGCATAAGTTAACTACGTCATCCCACTGATTGGCCCTGGGGATTCTAGGTTCTAAGCTGTGTCTCTGTCTACCTCCAGTCGAGAACCTCCCAGGGCAGTTAGACCAGGAGGCATGGAAGCATTAAATGTGTGTTTCCCTTTGTGTTGCAGAGGGGGGCTCAAGGAAAATGATATCATCATCAGCATCAACGGCCAGTCTGTGGTCTCTGCCAGTGATGTCAGCGATGTCATTAAAAAGGAAAACACCCTGAACATGGTTGTCCGCAGGGGCAATGAAGACATCATGATCACCGTGATCCCTGAAGAAATCGACCCATAGGTAGAGGCATGAGCTGGCTTTCATGTTTCTCTCAAAGACTCTCCAGTGGACGACACATGATGACTCTGGGCTGGTGGCACGGGACAGCCAGGACTTTGGACCACCATGTTGCTTGTCCAGCAGAAACACCTGGCCAACAGAATCCTTCTTGATAGTTTGCAGCAAAACAAATGTAATGTAGATCCGCAGGCAGAAGCTCGCCCTTCTGTATCCTATGTATGCTTTTCCTCGCCAGCTTGGACTGTTCCTGCTTAGACAGTCAACAACTGTCTCTTCCTTTTACCGAGTCATCATCTTAGTCTGACTAAGGCAGTCGGTAGAGCGCAAAGATGGAGGAAGGTCCCATAGGAGCCAGGATGGGTCTGGGCACATTTATGCTTTTCCTCCCAGTGGGCACCCAGAGGAGGCTGAGGCCGGAGACCATGGGTGGGTGAACGTTGGCTTTCAAAATGGCCAGAGTTGCCGCTTTTAGGAAGCTCTTCAGAATGGGGAGCACAATGACTTTGAGTTTGAGCTATTAAAATACTTCTTCATACTCTGCTTCCTGGTGTGCTTCTTTCCCCGTTCCCTGAGAATAGCTTGTCGCCACCTTGTGAAATGATTACAAGGTCAGCAGCAGTTCCTCATTAAGCCACAGTGTCGGTGCGGGGTTAAGCCTAAGGACTTACCAGTTGTTTCAAAATCATCACGTGGGGTTTTACCAGTGCTCGTAACTACTGTACTCGCCCATTCTGGCTTCATACAATAGGGTTTGAGGACAGTTGCCCTTGCATCTGGAACTTTACAAACTGAAGAGAGTGTGTTGACCCCATACATCATGCAGTCAGTCAACAAAGATTTCCTGACCCTCGGTTCTGTGCCAGACCTGGTGCTGAGTCTAGAAGGGTCAGTGCAGGACAGGATGGAGCCAGGCCCTCTGTGACCCAAGAGCTCTCCTGTCCTGAGTTCCCAGAAAGCACAGGCTGAAGATGAGTCCTGTTGTCCTGGGTTCTGACATCAGAACCAGACCTTAAGTCTTGAGGGGGAGGTTAGGGCAGGGCTCCCCTTGGCATGCCCTCAGTCAGGTGCGGCTTTAAGCAGCTGGAGATACCCTGGTCTCTGTAAAAGCTTCCAGGAGTCTGGGAGGCTGGACCCAGCTAGATTGTTGCAGAAACTTAGCCTGAAGGTCAGCGCAGGCCTTTGTCCCTGTGGGGAGCACACACCGGAGAGGAGGCCCTACACCAGGAGCAGAGGGGAAAGCTTTTCACATGTTTGAGGAAAAAGGGGGGCCTTGGGTCGGGGGTGCGTTACAGTTTTCTAGACTGAGAGCTTAATCCTTCCTTGACCAGTAGATCGCCAAGGTCCAGTTCCTAACTGAAGAGGCTGTGGACAAAAGCCCAAATTCAGGGTAGGGGACATCCAGTTAAGCGAGGCCCTCACAGCAGCTGGGGGCCTGGCATGCCTGCTGCTTCCCTTTGCTCTCTGCTTAGATGATCTCGGAAAGGTGGGAGAAGCCAGTTCCTTCCACTCGGGGCCTGGGTTTTGCATGGCTTTCCTCTCCACCAAAGGTGATGACTCAGAGAATGGCTCCATCCTGAGACATTTTCCCCGTGGGCCTGCTGCTCTGGTGGTTCTCGGGGCCGAGGTGCTGGCCCAGGTGGGGAGGGAGCACCGGGAGGCATTGAGGTCAGAGGCAGCCCCGGCCAGAGCCCATCTGGCTCCAGCTGTCATCCAGTTGGGAGATCACGGAAGGCTCTGCTGGCAGCCGGCAGCCTGGAGATCACAGGCTCAGCCTTCCGTAAACACTCAGCATCCTTTCCTCCTGTGGGGCGCGGGGCTCCGGGGGGCCTGGGGTTTTGCCTGCATGTGGGGTCGCACGCAAGACCACGAAGATGGAAGCTTGGCACACGTTGATACACTGTGTTTGGTGCCATGGCCACCCTGACCTGTGGCACCCAGGGTCCTGAGCTGGCTGCACCCCACGCTCCCACGGCAGGTTCTCTCAGGCCGTCTTAGGACCATTGTTTCCTCTTCTTGCTTTGGGTTCTGATGGAGACTTTTGCAATATAAAGGAGCCTCACAGCCTGGAGGCAGACTTGAGTTGAAAGCATACCTTTTGGAGTTAGACACACAGGGGTTCAAGTCCATGGTCTGCGGGCACCTGGGCTGCTCTGTGAGTTAAGCATCTGACTCTTCGATGTTGGCTCACGAGCCCCGCGTCGGGTTCTGCAGTGGGTGTGGGACCCAAACCCGTATGGGATTCTCTCTCTCCCTCTCTCTGTCTCCCTCCCACCCTAAAAACAAAACAAAACAAAACAAAACCCAAAACATGGCCTGCATCTTACTGGCTGTGCGACCTTTGAACAAGTTAATTAACTTCTCTGTGCCTGTTTTCCATCTGCTTCTTAGGGCTGTTGCAGAGAGTGAATGAGTTAATACACGGCGTGTGGTGAGCATTTGATAAACATTAGTGACATGGATGTTCACTGACGTCTTTGAGCCTCAGTTTCCCCCTCAGTAAAAGAGGGACTGATAAGTGTCCCCCCTTGCCCTGGAGCTGTGAAGGCTGACCCCGAGGGCGCAGGCTGGAGAGACGTGCAGCTGCATTGTTTCTGCTGTTATCAGCCTGTCCTCATTCCTCCGCTGGCAGGCTCAATAGGAACACCTGTGGGGCCTTGCCGCACGTCAGAGGTCACGCCTAGCGTTTTACATGTATTCGCTGTTCCATTCTCTGATCAGCCCTGAGCTGGATGCTATATTTATCCCCTTTGACAGGTGAAGAAACTGATGCTCAAAAATTAAGCATCTTGCTCAAGTCACGGAGCTGATAAGCGGGGGCTGGGACATCAGCCCATGCGGTCTGAGCGCCTGGTCCGTGTGCAGGGCTGGCAGCCCCTCTTGCAGGGTGATAACTCCCAGCCTGTCCACCTCTGAGCCAGTCTCGGTCCATCCCCACTTCAAGAAGCTGGTTATGGGGGCCTGCAGCCTGCCCAGTGTGGGGTTCCTCCAGACCCTTTCAGATGCATCCATAGCTGGTGCAGGGCTTGGCGGGGGGCGGCCAGCGGCCCCTTCTCTGTCTCCCGCAGAACTCCTGCTCACCCACACTTCTCCCAGTCTCGGCTCCACGGCTCCAGTCCCTGCTTCCAGCTTTTGTGAGACCTTGAGTGACACCAGTCGGCACATGTGCATGGCTTGGCAGGTCCCCCATCCAGCCCTACCAGATGCTTCTCTAGATGCGTGGGCCAGGAGAGAGGCCGCAGCACGAAGGGGGCTCCTTGCCATATCTTCTGGGGCCCAGCTGAGCAGGTGCTGTGCCCAGAAACCATACAGTGTCCTAGTCTTTTCTGGCTCCATTTCGGCATCTGCAAATTTTGAGGAAGGCTCACGTCTGGTGGGTGGGGGGAGGAGCAGCCACGTTTTTAGTAGAACGTGCGCCGTGCTTGTCTTCACCCAGTCAGGACCTCCAACGGGCCCGAGACTTGGGCAGTGGTATGTTGACTGGCTAGCGAGGTCATTGGCCCATTTCAGCAAACATCTCTAAAGGGAGCTGGCCTGAGTCAGTGCAAAAAGGCGTGTATGTATGGGCAAATGGCCCAGTGCAGGTTCAAGGTCACTATTAGAAAGCTGGCCTCTCCTTGAAGGTGGTTCCAGGCAAGGTGAGAGGTAGGACAGCACCGGGATGGCACAGAAGTTTCTACTGTGTTCTGCCAGTGTGGGGCAATGGGGAGGAGCTGCCCGCAGCCCTGGGCTGAGCAGGCGGTAAGGCCTGTGTCTGGGTGTCACCCTGGACCATCCTGGGGAATGGCTGGAGGGTGAGCTTGCTCTCCCAGTTGCTCTCTGCCCTATGCCCCTCACCTCCAGGCAGCTCCTCCTCACCCTGAGACCTCCTGGCCTCCATGCTCACCTCTGCAGCTGGCTCCCAAGGCCAGCGTCGGCCGCACGCCCTTCCTCAGCCCTCCTGCTAGGGCCAGAGCCCACCCAGTTCTAAAGAACTCTCGCTCCAACTGAGTCAGGAGACGTGACTGCCACCTGGGATCTGAGAGGACCATCAGGATGCTGGCTTGTAGAGCCAGGCCCCTGTTTTAAAACACACGCTGTGTGTTGTGGGCTGCATTTCAGAGCACCCCCTGGCACCCCCAACATGTCCCTGTCCGTCCCCCACCCCCATGCGCTCAGCTACAGCTCATGGAGGGGAGTCTGGCTGCTAAGCAGGAGGCCAGTTCTTGGAATCAAGCAATGCCTGCCTGTTAGAAGCTCTGACCAGAGGGCCCGGGGCTTTGCAGGGCGCGAGGCCCAGTCCCGCAGGAGCCACAGGAGCCACACAAGCCACCAATACTGTATGTGTCCTGCATCCGGGGCCCGGTTGGGCAGACTCATGGCTGCCCACACGGGCTCCCCCAGGGGGCTGGCCGTGGCCCTCGGCCCTTCCATCACCCCGCAGGTGGAGAGCACAGCGTGGCCTTCCTGCCATCGGGCAGGGGTTTTCTTAGCCCTTTTCAAAGTGGTGGCCTCGGTGTGGTGCCTGCCAAGAAGCAGCTAAGGCCAGATGAAGTAAACACTAATGACAGCATTTTTAGTTAAAAACAAATACAAAGCAACTCGGACTCTTGATGGAAACGGGTTTCTGTTAAATGGGTCTCACTGAGCCCGGTAAGCTCTTATGCACACGCTGCCTGCTCCCCGGTCAGGCCGTCCCCTCCCCCTCCTCCTGCTCCTGCCCCCCCTCCTCGTGCACCCCCACGGTCTTCACTGCCACCCTGACCCCACCTGCCACAGGACTCTGCCGTATGCGTCTCGCTTCCCAGCCCCCTGAGGAGGCCGTTGTTGCTCCAATCCCCATTTTACAGACGAGGACACTGAGGCCCAGAGCATCAAGTAGCCAGCCGGGGGTCACAGAGAGGAGGGAGGTGAAGCTGTCGAGTCGGAGCTCGGGCTTCTAGCTCCGGAATCCTCACTTCTCACCACGAGGCCTTTACCCACTCCTGCTGAGGATGCCCAGTAACCTGTGACAGAATTTTCCATGGGGCCGTCTCTGAAGCGGTGAAGAAAAGTTGGCCTCACGCGGGCTCCGTGGCTGGTTGGTAAACAGCACTTTGCAAACCGAGAAAGCTCGGCCCCTGGTTCACGGGCAGCACCCCCACGACAAGGTCACAAACGCTGTGAGGAGGAATCGAGCCCGCGGGGGCCCCATCTCCCTACGCCCGCAGATTGCCCAGACCCCGCAGGCTCCCCCGGGCCTGCCTGTCTCGGTGCCTTTCGCTCTTTCGCTCCGTGCTGTCTCCCAGTGAGCCGTGAGAGCTGGATACAAGGGCTGAGGCAGTTCCCGGGGTAAAAGCGTGCTTCACTGTCGAAGGCTCTGCCCTGATATGGAGCATCAAGAGTACATCCTAGAAACCGCAGGGAAGGGAAGACTAGTGCATCATGTACGTAGGACTCAAACCTCTTCAAAAATCCCAACATCAAGAATCCTCAATTTAAAAAAAAAAGTATTTATTTGTTTGACAGACAGAGATCACAAGCAGGCAGAGAGGGAGGGGGAAGCAGGCTCCCTGCTGAGCAGAGAGCCCAATGTAGGGCTCGATCCCAGGATCCCAGGATCACGACCCGAGCTGAAGGCAGAGGCTTTAACCCACTGAGCCACCCAGGCACCCCAAGAATCCACAATTTTTAAAGCTATTTTCCAGCTTGTTATATACTGTTTCCTTCATAAATTAATTGCACTGACATTTAATGAATGCGATCAAGAGAAGCGGCATCGGCATGGAAGCTTCTGAGCTGCTCTCTCGCGCCAGTGAAAGTAGACTGAAGCACACGGAAGCTTCCAGAGAATGTTCTGTTGGACTATGACAACCGAGCAAGGGGCTTATCAGCTCAGCTTATTTTAATCTTGGCTGAGACTTTTCTCCTGCCTGGTTTCGTGCCTGGCACTGTATGAAGGCTTTGTAGCCACTGTCCCAAGGAATTCTGAACAGCTGACCATTGCTGCCCCTCTTTTCAGAGGAGGAAACCAAAGCTCAGAGAGGCAGCTTTCCCTGTTCAATGACACACAGTAACAAAAGTCAGAGCAGAGGGCTCCTGGATGGCTCAGTGGGTTAAGCCTCTGCCTTGGGCTCAGGTCATGGTCTCAGGGTCCTGGAATTGAGCTCTGAGTCGGGCTATCAGCTCAGCGGGGAGCCTGCTGCCCCCTCTCTCTCTGCCTGCCTCTCTGCCTACTTGTGATCTCTCTTTCTCTGCCAAATAAATAAATAAAATCTTTAAAAAAATTTAAAAAGATTTTTTAAAAAGTTAAAGCAGAGGGTGAAAACCAGGATTCTGCCTCCGGAGCCCCCAAGCTGGTTCCCACAGCAGCGGCCACAGCACATCCTCATGGGGGCACCCGAGGGTCTTGTCGTGGCTGCCTCGGTGGTCTAAGTCCTGAGCCCAGTCCCCCGGCTCGGTTTAGGTGGGGAAGGGGGAAAACAATTGTCAGCCACGGTTTTCTCAACACAAATGACTTAAAAAGTGTGAAACTAGAAACCCACAAAGAGTAAAAACATTGAAAAGCATCTGAAAGAAAACTCGTCCACACAAAATCTTGCACACAGATGTTTATAGCAGCTTTATTCATAATTGCCAAAACTTGGAAGCAACCAAGATGTCTGTTGGAGGTCAGATGGATAAACAAACTGTGGTCCACCCAGACAACAAAATTTTATTCAGTGCTCAAAGAAATGAGCAATCGAACAGTGAGAAGACATGGAGGAACTTCAAATGAGTATTTTCGAGGGAAAGAAGCCAATTTGTGAAGGCTGCATACTGTAGGATTCCAGCTGTATAACATCCTGGAAGGGTAAAATTCTTTGGAAATAGGAAAAATTAACCAGTGGCTGCCAGGAGTTAGTGGGTAGAGAGAGATGAATGATTTTTAGGGCAATGAATAAGAGACTCGCACATCTTTCCAAACCCATCGAATCTACAACAGGGAGTGTGAACTCTAACATAAACTGTGAATTCTGGGTGATAACAATGTGTCCGTGTCGGTTGTAACAATGTACCAGTCTAGTGGGAGATACTGATAACGGGGGCCCTGGGGGTTGGGGGGGTGAGGTACTTAGGAACTGTGTACTTCCTGTTTAATTTTGCCGTGGGCCTAAAACTGCTCTAAAAAATAAGGTCTATTAATTAAAATCAAAAAAGCAAACTTCAGAACCATATGAGGTTCTAGATCAAGCCCTAGAGCCAAAGGAAGCACCTGTCTGATCCAGGAAAATGCTTCAGATTCGGCGCGCTCCCACCAGCCTCCAGAGCGGCCCAATCTTTTCCCAGGATGGAAACATTTGTTCCGAGGGGAAAATAATCTGTTCCTGACCCCTGAGGCCTGGGAACGCTATGCCTTGGGCTGGAGTGGCGCTGTGAGGTACTCGGGGGTTGGGGGGGGGGGGACATAGCGGGAGTTTCTCCGCCCTGGTGCAGACCCCTCTCCTGGGGGAGTGCCCGGTCCTCCTTACAACCCAGAAAGGACCAGGAGGCTCTTGATGAATGACCAGAGCTGGCTCTGCTCCACGAAGCCACTCTCATGTCCCTCTTGGGCTCTCAGGTCATGCCCTTCGCCCCCGCGTTGTGCACCTGCCGGGCACACGTCCTCTCTTCCCTTCAGGCGTCACCCCCTCTGCACTGTGTGGGGCTCCTCGGTTTGGGACCACTTGGTCTCTGCTCAGACAGGGCCCCTCTCCTCCCAAGTGTTGTTCTTATAACATCCTCTTGATCTGTGAGGTGGGCACACTGCATCTGAGCCCCAGAACCCTTGAGTAATTCCTTACTAGGCTAGCAGAGGTGCCAAGCTTCCCTTGAACACCTTGGCTGGGGTGATGGCAGAGGTGTGTCCACTAGGGGGCGAGCTGGCTTCAGAAAACTCCTCCGGGGAGGTGTCCCGAGACCTGGAGGTGAAGGGGAAGGATGCCAGGAGGAAGCAGCCAAGAGAGCTGGAAGGGACAGGAGCCGGCAGCTTCCTCCCGCCCCGCCTGTGCATTGCGCGGTCCTGGGCAGAGGCTCTGAGCCCACCGCCTCTCTGCTCCCTGCTGCCCTCTGGTCGCAGCAGCCCTGTCTTGTGCACGGTGTTCCTAACCCCCACGGACTTGTTTATTGCTTGTTTCTCTGGCTGAAATGTCAGCCCTGTAAGGGCAGGGACCTTGGGCCACAGCCCATAGGAGGATGAGAGTGTGGTAGGCGAGGAATGCTGGAGGAGAGGCTGAAGACGGGCAGTTGTAGAGACACGTCTGCGGCGTCCTGCCTGTTCTCCGGGAGGCATCCTGCAGCCTCTGGCAGCCGGCGCTCTGGAAGGTGGGGCTATTTTAGAGGCAGAGGAGCACCGCTTGGCCCCGGGAGCACCTCTCTGATGTTCCATTTGGGTGGCTTCTTCTCCCTCCTGCTGTATTTACCTTCCATTGATGGCTAAGCATTTCTCCCAATTTTGAAAATTAGTGGGATTTAGGTGCCCCCCGGCACTGGGCTGTGATCTGGTTTAAGCCACTGTGCATTTGCTCGTGGGGACACTCCTGGCCCGAGGACCCCCTCCACCAGGGGTGCCTGACCCCACACACCCACCCAGAGAAGAGCTTGGGAACGTGCCTGCTAACGGGCACTCCAGCTGAGAACCGCTGCCTGCAGAGACCAGACAAGGTGTCTCCTTGTCATGCTGGGTCAGAAACACCAGGAACCAAGGCGACAAGTGGGTCTTCTCCAGGATGGCAAGTTGTCCGAGAGGGAACGTTTATGCACAGCCATGTCTGCCTTCCTCTGTGCTCACCCCCTGCCCCTGAGGGCCCCTGGGTCCCTGCCATCATCATTGGATGCTTTCTCGGGCTCTGAGGTCCGTCACTTGCCCCTTTCTGGGGTGCTCAGCAAGCAGTTCCCCCTCCCTGGGCCTCAGGAGCCCTCACTGGTATTACCGGTTGAGGCTGCTGGGGTTCCAGGCAGAGGATGGGGAGAGAGGGGACAAGTAAGGAGGAGGAGCTGGCGGGCATGATGGGTCCAGCTCGGGGCAAGGCAAAGGCAGGAGCTGAGCAGAGCGGGGTCAGAACGCACTTGCTGCTGGTCCACAGCTGGGAGCGAATTTTCACCAGCATCTCAGGGACGCTGGAAACATTCTTCAGCTGCCTTTGGCCTTGGGCTTCGGTTTCTTCCCGTGTCTGACTCTGAGCAAGCAAACACCCCTTCTCTGTCCAACCAGGCTTAACAATTGTTTACACTTTGCTCTACTTCCTGTTGATAAATGAAAAAAAGAAACACCCCGCAAACCTATCTGAGCTCTCCTTCGACTGCTTTTGGCAATCCCACTCTCCCTACCCCTCACCCCCTTGCTATTAGTCCGGTGTGTCATTTTTTTCATACACGTGTATGTTACATACATACCTACGGGCAGTGTGTATCGGTTTATGTGGCTTTAGGAATTTTGTTAATGATACCTAGTGTGTACTATTCTACAACTTTTTTTGGTAACTCAACTTTTTCTTTTGAGATCTACCCTGTATGTGTAGGTGTGTATATATACATTTACATATAATATATAAAATGTGTATATATAAAATAAGTATATATATAATATAATAATGTATATTATAAAATAACTATATATACACACACATATTTCTATTTTGCTCCATGTTAGTATCCCATCATATGAACATGTCCCAATCGATTTTTCTATTTCCTGAACAACTGGACCTTTATGGCGATGGGGTTTGGCCTCTTGATCTGCAGAGCGGGAATTGCTACATCTCCATCATGTACTGTGGAGCTTATGGGAGGGGTCACAGGGGACAGTACCTTGCATGGCGATTGGCCACAAAAACTTCTCAAGACCTTTCAGGGAGAGTGGTTTTCAGCTCCCAGGTTAAGTGCTGGTGCAGGACACTCTATGTCCAGTGTCTTCTCCAATGTCCAGTGATGGCGGCCTCTCAGGTTGACCCCACGAAAGGGGGGCTTGTGACCCAGCGAGTAAGGTCAACACGAGGCTCCATCAGACACTGGAAGAAACATTAGGAGTCACGTAACCCAATTTCCTCCACAAGGGACCACCACGGGCTGCCCACCCCTTGTGGGAACCACACCCCTTGTGGGAACCTCTAGCCCCAAAGGCAGCTCAGGCTTATATTGGGTCAGAAATCTGTGTGTCCTGGTGAGTTCCACTTTTCTGTCTGGGGCTTCAGGGTACGTGGCCTATTTAGCAGCGGCTGGTGTAGAGGCCCCGACCCCGGCCTTTCATTCTCCGGGCTAACGTCACATTTCAGAAAGGAGATGCGACTCTCCGAGGACACCTTCTCTCACGCCCCTGCCTCCTGCTCATCCTCTGAATGTGCTTCTGTTCCCAGTCATCGGTGGCAAATTCCTGGCTGAGCTGAGAGCCGGCTGGAATGTTGGGGCCTGTAGGACACACCAGCGACGGCATGAGGCGCCCTCTGCGGCTGCTTTCTGCCTTTGTACAAACAACCTCGTCCTGAAAGCCTGGGGCTTTTCTGCCCTCGCGTCTTCTTCCCATTCATCACTTTGCTTGGAACTGACCCTTCAACCAGTTCGCACGGAAATCCAGACGGGTGTCTAGGTAGTCTCTTATTAATCAGTGTAGCCTCCCTCCTGGCACTGTGAGGGGACCAGGGGGCTGGTGGCTCTGCGAGCCTAGACCCTTCCTTCCTGGGCCTCTGAAGCCCACTCCCACGGGCCCCCATTCTTTGATGAAGACAAGTGATGCTCAACCTTGGATAACTTGCACTTGAAAGCAGCGTCAAGTGCTGCCTTTTCACTTGTCTTTTCAGTGAGAACCAAGAGCTTCTGGACTCCAGGTTGTGGGTCTCTTAGAAGGAGCCCATGCAGATGTGAGAGCTGTAGGCCGCCTGAGGCTTCCTTGAGAAGCAGAGAAAATGCAACGAGAGATGAAGGGCAGCGAGAGCAACAGAGAGAAGGACGTGGACGGGCAGAGCGGAGGAGGGGTCCTGGTGCATCCCAGCCCTGGTTCCCAGCCGCTCGGGGGCCACCAGATGCCCCGCGCGCTCATGATGAGTCTTCCTTCGGCACGAGCCAGTTTCGAAACTGTGCAGTGTCTGTTCCTTACAACTGTGTGAGCCTTGATTGATGCAAACACAAAGCCGAGACAACTTTCTTGCCCAAACCAGCCACTTGACCCACTCCGGAGCCGCTCCTGCCCCCTCTCTGCCCCTGTGCCCGTGGCCTCTCGGCCGCTGTCCTGCCATGTGCCCTTTTGCGATGTGTTTCTCTCGTGAGCCGCGCCTATTGCCTTGGATGGTGGGAGGGCACAACCCTGGAATTAATAAGACGTGGGAACATAAGAGGAAACTCCGCGTTGAAAGGGCCAATCTGGACTTTGTTAGGGACCCCGTTCCCCCAGTTCATCTGGCCTGGAGAGAGGAAAACAGCTGCCAGAGGGAAAACACCTGGACTTAGAACCAATCTTTCAGTTTACGCAAGCAGAACCGTCCAGCCCGAGGCCGCCGGAAGTGCTCGGCTGTCTGGGCCTGGTTCAACGTCAGTCACACCAAGTTGCTAGAAAAATTGCGTTACCTAAGGAGGAAGTCTGCCCCCATCCCTGGCCCACTTTGGGCCACCCAGTGTGGCAGCTCAGAGCCTTGAGTTCCGCAGCAGCTCTGCTGGGACGCAGGGGCCGCCTTGGTTCTGGTCTGAGCTCAGCTCTCAGCTGGGCCACGTTGGCCAAGGGAACCTTCACTTCTGTGGGTTGTTGTTGTTGTTGTTTAATGGTTGTAATGAATCCTGGGCCCGCCTGTTTCGCAGAGTTTTAGGAGAATGAAATAGTAAGAATAAGGAGTGAAGGAGTTTTTGCCGAGCAGCCATACGCATGACAAGAATGGCTGCCGCGTCTACTGAACGTGGAAGGGTGTGGACTCGCGTATTTCGTCCTTCAACACCTGCGGAGGATGAGATGAATTTGGATTTTTCCTGAGCAGCCCGGAGAGAAAGGTGAGCAGGCTCAGAAAAACCAAGGGCAGAGGGGGCAAGGGGCACAGCGTGTGACAGGAAAACAATGGGAAATTCTTGAAGGTGTGAAGAACCGAAGGAAGGATTTCTCCTCAGTGTCCTGGCTCTTCTGTAAACTCCCTTCCTTGCCCCCAGACTTCAGTGCAGGTTTGCTCATGGGTCAACGCTTGGCAGAGAAGAGCAATGGGGGAGGTGGTAGTACCATGACAAGACCAGCTGTGGAGCTTAGTGGGCACAGGAAGCTTGAGCTACAGTGACCTTGAATCTGAGCTACAGAAGTCATGGGGACTGTGTCGATGCCCTCAGCAGGTGGCAGAGGAGCGGGAGCCCTTTCTACGTAAATCTTATAGACCTGAGCGACTGACATGGAGAAGGGCTTGAAGGTCATGGGCACCCAACACCTCCATGAGGTGTCACCTCTGCTTTCTACTTCCCCTCCCGTGTTCTCATGTCACCTCTCCATTGCACATCCAGAGGATACTGGGTGTCTATCTGTGCCTTTCTTGTTCCTGTGAATTTATTCCCTCCCTGAGCTAGGATTCTGGCACACAGAGAGGAAGAGCGTGAGCTTCCCATGCTCCAAACTCACTGGCTTTGTACTTTTAAGAATCTTCGAGACGTATGGCCGAGTCAGCTGCCAGGATCATCACCCACAGTCCCCATCAGACTGATTTGTTTGCTCACAAACACAACCCAATGCTTTAAAAGAAAAACTTCTCGGAGGAAAGCTGAGGATAGAGCATCTCCCTGGACAATACCCAGCATGCAGGCACAGCCCAAAATGGTGCTGCCCAGGGGCAGTGTGGTGCTGGGTTGTTATGGAAATGGTTTCCTGACTGGAGCCAAGGGCATTTCCTTTGGCTTGACCACACCCTCAGCTTCTTTTTATTTTGGATGAAAATAGCCAAGCAGTTTGGCAGGAGACCTTGACCACTGGATGTGGAACTCGTAACTTCTGGGAAAGACAGTAGCACCGTAAGATGTTTATATGGTGACTCTTAGGATGCTACATTTTTCATGGACAATTTCTCTTCTGTTGTGTTCTTTCAGCCTCGAGGGGGCCCAGTGCATAATGAGTTAAGGTAGGTGTCATCTCTGATGTTTGCACATGTTCTGTAGATTAGTTCCATAGCTTAGCTAGGCCCTTTACATATATCATCTTATTTAATCTTACCATAAATGAAATAAGTATTATTTTAGTCTACGTAGAAGAAAACTGAAGCTTCAGGTTTGCCTAACTCCAAAACTCTTCTCCTCTCCCCCCACCTGATGTGTCCTTCCAAGCTTAGCTGGAAAGCCTATTGTTCTAGAAAGCCAATCCCTACGACTGCCACCTGGGGACTTCCCCAGCCCCAGCCCTCTTTCCTGGATTCCTAGACCTATGCTTGTGTGATGTTGGCTGAGCACCCCTACCTCACACCACCCCATGTCTTTATCCCAGTTCCTGAAATCTGTCAATATGCTACCCTAGGTGGCAAAACAGATTTTTGCAGGTGTGATTAAATGAAGTATCTTGAGATGTGAGAATTATTCTGGACTATCTGGGTGGGTCTAGTGTGACCACAAGGGTCCTCAAAAGAAGGAGGCAGGAGGGACAGAAGGAAAGGAGATGTCACTAGAGAAGCCGAGGTTTGAGGGATGCCTTGGAAGACAGAGGAGGGGACACGAGCCAAGGAGTCGGAGTATCTCCAGAAACTGTAAGAGGCAAGGAAACGGCCCCTCCCCTAGCACCTCCCGAAGGAATATACAGCCCAGCTGACACCAGGATCTTAAACTGTGAAGCCCATTTTGCTCTTCTGCCCTCCCAAACTCTAAGATGATAACTTTGCGTTGTTTTGAACTACCCAGTTGGTGGCACTTTGTTATGAGAACAATCAGAAATGAATACAGTCTGTGTTGGGATTTCTTTTCCCTGCACTTACATCCACCTCCCTGTCAGGATGTACGGTTCTGAAGGCTGGAACCACTTAAGTCAGTAGCTATATTTTGAGCAATCACTGTATTTTTGAGCATCCTGGAAAGCAAGGCAGACTTGAGTGACACATGTCTCTGTCCTCAAGAGAGAGAGGTTCGTAAAGATACAAACTTTGTATTTTTAGAGGTCCCACTCAAAACCTTGCACAAAAGAGATGGGCGGTAATTAGTGACTGAGGGTCCCCATGATACAAAGAAAAGATTTTGATAATACGGAAGAAAACACGAATATATTTAGTAAGCTTTTATAAAAGAAACTAGAAATAGGGGTCCTCTGATTTTTAAATTAACAGCCGTGAAAGTAAAAATGTCCTTAAGCTTAATTTAATTCCAACTGAAAGAGAACAAGGAGAAGGGGAGGCAGCTGGAGCCTTGGCCCTGTGAAGGGGGGGATTGTGAGAGGCTGGTAGAAATGAGCTGAAGGCTGTGAAGGTCGAAAGGCTGGGAGGTTCTGGAAGGAGGAGGGGCTGGGTAAACTCCTCTAATTAAGTCTGCCTCTGTGACCTGTAACTACTTATTCTTGACTTTGAATTACTAGCTAAACAAATTAGACCATTTGCCCAAGGTTAGAGTGGCCTATATCTTTACACCTTAGCTCTTACCTCTGAAAAGAATAGCGGGGGGCAAGAACTGGAATTGTTAGCTTCTGCTCCCCGCACCAGGTGTGCCTTGACCCCTATGTCAAGGACAGGCATCCACCCTGGGAGGGAGGGAGACCGCCCTGTACCCAGATAGGTCAACTGCTTCAATGTGCAATTCTCAAAGATCACCTGTATCAGAATTACGTGATTCATATTAGGGTTCCTGAACCCTTCCCTTTCCAGACCACTTGATTCTTTTTTTAATTATTATTTATTTATTTATTGTGGAGGGTGAGGTGGAGAAAGAGAGGGAGTGGGGAGGGGCAGAGGGACAGAATCCTCAAGCAAACTCCCTGCTGAGCACAGGGCCCAGCTTGGGGCTGAATCTCAGGATCCATGGGATCGTGTCCTGAGCCCAAACCAAGAGTTGAACCCTTAACCAACCGAATCACCCAACGGAACCCCTAACCAGTTGAGGCACCACCCAGACCTCTTGATTCTGATGTTACCTAATATTTGAGAACAGTACAACTTTGCAAAATAACAATCTTGGTAACTTTATGAGCTCCATTAGCATGAAGTTTGGGGCCTTATTACACTTGGACTGGACCAACCGATTTTTGTGATTGATTTTCCTTTTAATCTCTAGAGAATTGGACAGTTGGATAAACCATACCTCATAATTGCCCTCTATTAAACCTTTAGTAGGTGTAACAACAGTAGACATTTTATGGCCATTTTCAGCATATGCCAGTTGCGCGAAATAAAAATTTATTACTCTACCCGTTTGACACATCTTATCAGATTAGTACACTACTCAATAGCATGATGTACAGCTCTTAGAAGCCCGATGCTTGAAAAAATAGAGGATGGTGGATTTTGCCTAGAATACTTTTGGGGTAGCGCCTGGGTGGCTCAGTGGGTTAAAGCCTCTGCCTTCGGCTCAGGTCATGATCCCAGGGTCCTGGGATCGAGCCCCGCATCGGGCTCTCTGCTCGGCAGGAAGCCTGCTTCCCTTCCTCTCTCTGCCTGCCTCTCTGCCTACTTGTGATCTCTGTCTGTCAAATAAATAAATAAATCTTTAGAATACTTTTGGGAATCAGTGCTATCCATAATAATAAAGCCACTGTTGGGAAAAAGTATATTCCCACACTCCAAGCATTTGATGGCTTGGATGTTGGTAATTTGGCTGTTTTACAACATGATGAAGCAATGAATATTAATCTTTCTGGCAGATTATTTCATCACTCTTCATTACTGGCATTATCTAAGCTATAAATGATTAACGGCCATGTAGAGATGGACACACTGGGTAATGTCCCTGCATGCAACGCTAGGAGGCTGGTAGAATTCCTTGTGCTCATTTTCATGCACAAGGAACCAGTTTGATCAGTGAAGGTCAGGCAGCTCCCCAGAAGGTGGGCTTCTAGACTCTAGTCCTGGGCTTGTGGTTGGAGATATGAGTTACTCATGATAAAATGATGAGAGAATGGTGAATGGTAGATTTCTTAAAAATGGCATTGAAAAGGAAGGTCAACACAGGGCTTTAACATTTCCTAGATCATGGGTGCATGTTGTGTGGTGTTCACATTTAGAATTACACTGCATTTTTTTTTTTTTTTTTTAAGAGGGAAGGTAGGGGGAGGAGCAGAAGGAGAGGGAGAGAGAGAATCTAGGCAGGCTCCATGCCCAGCATGGAGCCCAGTGCGGGGCTTGAACTCATGACCCTGAGATCATGACCTGAGCTGAAATCAGGAGTCAAACGCTTAACCGACTGATCCACCCAGGCACCCTAT
The DNA here is from genome assembly GCF_964662115.1 of Mustela nivalis. Taxonomy (NCBI): domain Eukaryota; kingdom Metazoa; phylum Chordata; class Mammalia; order Carnivora; family Mustelidae; genus Mustela; species Mustela nivalis. The sequence continues at coordinate 178,263,466 of NC_139021.1, forward strand.
GCCATATTTTTAAAATTGCTATTTTGAATATGCTTCCTGGAAAATCAAATATGTAAAAGAGATGAGCCAGGGGGAGTGTTTACATTACAGCAAAAGTTTTGCAGCAGGAGCCAGTGGGAAGCAAGCAGGGCTCTGGAGGTGGATAGAATTGGGGTTCAGCTGTTGCTCAGCTAGCTTAGTTACTAGCTCTGCGTCACTGGGGATTTTTCTCAACTTTATTTCATCTCTAAAATGGGCCAACAAAGTCTACCTTATAGAACTCTGGTGGGGTTTTGAGACACTTCATATAACATGGAAGCCCTGAGGTTGATCCTTGCTAAATGGGGTTGACAGTGTTGATCTTCAACCCCATTATCACTCTTCAGTCTGACCGCTTAAAATATGTAAAACAATAATTTGTGCCTAATTTTTAAAACAGTATTGATTAAAGAAAATGTGTCCTGCCTCTTTTTTTTCCCCCTCCAGAGGGATATATGAAATGTTTTATTAGTCTTTGTGATCACCTTCCTTCCCACAGTTACCTGGAGCCTAGGGTCTTGTTAAGAGGTGCACGCTACATAGACTGTGGTTGAATTGGGTTGGCAAAGCAGTCTTGACAGGGGGTGGGGAACTTGGGTTTCTCACCCTGTAAGCAGACCATAATTAAATAGCTAGACCTGAGAAGAGTCAACAGAGACTATTATGTCCATATATTTACCTGTAATTAGGATGCACAATGGTTCTTTGAAATAGGTGTGCACTGGGCGTCACAGCTCCTAGCACTGCGAGATCTTGGGAACCTGTCTGGATTTCCTTTTTTTCTAAATTCGATTTTGCCGGAGACGTCTCTGGGGCCTTCTGGTCCCTGGCTCTGGATCCAGTTTTAACAGCAAAGGGAATAAGCTAGAGTCTCTTTGTAATCATAGGCTCCTTGGCTACCATGGGCTCCCACAGGAGGTGGCAAGCATTTCTGACCATAAGAAGAGCAAATGCAAGGTCAGGGTTAAGCATAAGTCCCGGCACCACATCATTGTTCTATAAAGGGGGTGTGATCATAGTCATACTTGTCTTGGAAACTCTGTGAGGATACATGAGATAAATGCTGCCACCGTTCTCAGCACGATGCACTGAGCCAGATAGAGCTTACTGCTGTCATATCGTCTGGTCTTCCAGGCTGGCTGGGTGCCCTCCTGTGGGTGACCATGACTGCAGAGCATGGATTTCTGCACGTCCGGTAACAGCCTGTACAGCTCAGACTTGCCTGAGAATTGGAGGAAAGCCATGAATTCCACCCGTGTCTAGCAAACGCACACCCCCCACCCCTCACTAAATGTCCATGGGGCGCTCGATTCCATAAGTCTGTGGGACTGGGTTTTGGAACATGCAGCTCAAAGGAAATTACCAGCAAACGTATGGAGCACTTACTGTGAACTGTCCTTGAAGTCCATCAGGATGCAAAATGGCAACGGCATTTATTACTTTTCACCAGCACTTTCTTCTTCCACATATACACACAAACACACACATATATGTATATATATAAAATTTATTTGACAGAGAGAGAGATCACAAGTAGGCAGAGAGGTGGGGGGAAACAGGCTCCCTGCCGAGCAGACAGCCCGATGCGGGGCTCGATCCCAGGACCCTGAGATCATGACCTGAGCCAAAGGTAGAGGCTTAACTCATTGACCCACCCAGGCACCCCCCGCTTTCTTCTTTTTGAAGCTGAGTGTCCAGTGGGCTGACCCCAGTCTTCTTCCTTGAATCTCAAGTTTGACCAAGGTCAGAATCCGGATCTCCATGGAGGAAATGTCTTTCCCAGCGAAAGGTCTAAACGCTCGGATGAGAACATCCATACTAACGAGAATTGCCTTTATGGCGCTTCACTCACATTAAAAGTATTTTTATGGTCAAGTTTAAGCAAGCTATCCCAGTAAACTTCTTATGGGGAGGGATGAGGTAAATCTTGAACAGATCACATGGTTCTTTTCTGGTGGTTAGTAGGTGAGTTACCGAATAAGGTACTTGGGGGAATAAAATAAAATAGGAGTGAATAAATGAGAGAAATGCTGGTTCAGTCCATCTTTACCCAAATGCTTGCTTGTTCCTCCTGCAGTCTAGAAGCCCCAAGTAAAAAGGGCCCCTGAGTTTGTGGCTCGCTGCACAAGAGAGCCTGGCCCATAGGAGACCCAATAAACTGTTGTGCTGTAATTGATGAGCTCTGATTCTCAGACCCCTGTTCCGTGACAGAAACTCCACCAACTGGCCCAAGTGCCTCCATGAGTATTTTAAGGACCCATGGAATGGTTTTGGCATCTCTATTTGTGGTAGAAAAATATATTAAGAGAAAAATCATCAGCTCATATAGAGCACTGAGCCATCCAATATATCTTTCCCGAAGTTCTTAAAAATTCAAACAAGGGAGCGCCTGGGTGGCTCAGTGGGTTAAAGCCTCTGCCTTCAGCTCAGGTCATGATCCCGGGGTCCTGGGATAGAGCCCCGAATCGGGCTCTCTGCTCAGCAGGGAGTCTGCTTCCTCCTCTCTCTCTCTGCCTGCCTCTCTGCCTACTTGTGATCTCTGTCTGTCAAATAAATAAATAAAATCTTAAAAAAAAAAATTCAAACAAGGCTGGCACAGCTTATGCGAATTAAAATGTTTCCTTCCTGGTTGTTATGGTCATCTTCACTTTAGTAACATTTGCTGAATCTGTGACTAATTTGTTGTTGAGTTTTTGACGAGGAACACAACATCCAAATATGATACTGTTTTTGTAAGCTTTCCGGTCATTTTGCATTAAAGCTTCGGTAGTTGGTTTTATTATGAATGTATTTTATGTATGTGCAATAGATTTAAACGATGTCAAAGTTTACACTGTAGGAGTCACATTGCCACTTTCAGAGGCAAATATTTTTCATATCTTGCTGTTTGGTGATCCCAACTTTTATGGATGTTGGCATTTACCGATACAATTGGAGGGCCAGGAGATGGCTTTGGCAATGCAGGTACCAGCAGGAAATAGTCTGAAATCTGCTAGTGGAAATACGGGTCTTTGTCTGGTCTTTTGCACTCTTTAAGTGAAGATCTTAGACTGGTACGAGGCTTTAGCATTCCCTTCACAACTACGGGTCTCTTTTCACAACGATAGAACAAAACTCATGTTAACCCAATCTGTATTTTGAAAAGCAGAGTGTGTCCTTATAATCACATTGCTTACCTCTAGGAGCTCAGGGTTAAGCTCAGGAGGTGAGAAGTAGACGTAGAAGAAATTTGACAGTGCTAGTTGCATATACGAAATGCCTCATCAGTGGGCAGACATTTTCTCCTGCTCCATTAAAGGTGGCAGCTCAAGGTGGGTCTTGGGGGGTAAAAAAGTTGCAGAAGGAGCTGAGCTGTTGTAAGAAAATGAGATGAGTTGAGGCAGGGTAGGTCTATTGCTGGGACATGGGTCGGCCAGGAGGAAAGGTTGTGCAGACGCCAGTGGATTGAAAGGAGATAGTGGAACGCCTTGCATGTCAAACTTGGAAGTCTGTCTTGTAGACGATGGGCACTGAAGGCTTCTAGAAGATTGTCTGATAGCAGCGGGACATAGGGCAAAAGGCTAAAGAATGGATTCAAAGTCCAGAGAAAAAGCCCAAAGCATATTACGGGCCTCTAGGTCCATTCACAATTTCTGCAGAGAGAAAGCTGAGCCTCGTTCTGCAGCCACAGATGCACCGTCTCTCCTGGATCAGGTGCACGCACGTGGCCTACCACAATTGGCCCACCGCAATCGGGCTCCTCCGTGCTTCTGCAAACCCAGCTCTCGCCACTTGCCTTCCTGGATGTTATGCTTCCCTTGCAATTCTCCCAGCGTGTCTGTGCTTTTTTTTTTTTTTTAATATAATAATTTTTTCAAAGTGGCTGTCTTTATTTTTCCCATTTTGGAAAAAAATGTTAAATGAAAGAAAATAACCTGGGTGGTCCCATCAAATTCAAATGTCTGTATTTAACAATCCCTGAAGCATCTTTTTTTAAAAAAAATTTTTAATTTTTTTTATTTTTTATAAACATATAATATATTTTTATCCCCAGGGGTACAGGTCTGTGAATCACCAGGTTTACACACTTCACAGCACTCACCAAAGCACATACCCTCCCCAATGTCCATAACCCCACCCCCTTCTCCCAACCCCCCTCCCCCCAGCAACCCTTAGTTTGTTTTGTGAGATTAAGAGTCACTTATGGTTTGTCTCCCTCCCAATCCCATCTTGTTTCATTCATTCTTCTCCTACCCACTTAAGCCCCCATGTTGCATCACCACTTCCTCATATGTGCTTTGTTTTTAATTCATGCCCCTGTACATACTAATCCCCGTGCCCTGAAAGCCCTCCCCGCCCGCCCGTCCTCCCCCTGCCTTCCACTGCCGCCTCTTTTCTTTTGTGACTTGGCCCAAGCACCCCCTTTATGATTAATGCTCTTGCCCTGTGCCCTTCCCTCCAGCTGGGAGCCTTTCCTAGGTGTCCACAGAGCCTCTTTGTCACCTTATCATGCTCTGTTGTTGTCACCAGCTTGCACAGGCCTTCCCGTCGCATCATACACTCTTCAAGGGAGGAGACCTTTTCTTCATTTCGAATCCCAGTACCTGGCCCAGGACTTGACAGGGAGGGATCGATCGCTCTATGTACTCTTACTGAGTTCATGATGGAGATGAACTCTTCACTTTCTCCTCCCAGGAACTGACTTGAGCTAAAGCAAAACATTCTGAAGGGAGAGCTTTCAGGATGTAAGGATAGTGAAACCCTAGGAGTGCGGTTCTCAAGCATTGGGCTGTGGCCCCTCGATGTGTTACGAACTCTTCTCAAGAAGGATCTGTAGAGGTGGATAAACACTTACGATACATTGTTGTTTTATCTTATTATCATGGTGCTGATTGTAGCCTCATCCAGCTAAGCAGGGCCTTTGAAGTGAGGGGGCTCTTTCCCTGATCTCGCTTCTAGGAGGCTTAGTGTGAAACTGGGTCAGAGACAGATATGGAGGTGAGGATGTGAGTATGGAAGAGAATATAGTCTGCAATAAATATCCCCGATCAAACGGAAATAGGGTCGCAAAGGGCAATTGAGTGACGATCCCACTAACAGTGGCTGCTTTTATAGAAGGCATGGGAATTCTGTTGTAATCTTTAATGTTGTTTGTGTCTTATATTCTTCGGGTTCCTTCCTGCCCATATTCTGGGTGGGAACTGCTGCCCTAGAGAGTGTTCCTGAAGGTTTACTAGGCCCCCAGTCAATAGGTCACAGGTCTTAGGGTGCAGACCATGGGGGATGTTAGTGGCCTCCTTGTTCCCTAAACCTGCCACCATTTTTTTTTTTTCAAACTGATGAAATGATAAAAAGTCAAGAACTGCTTTGCTCTTGTTTTTACAAAATTGTCTCCCTTTGGCAAGTTCTACAAATGTGTCTTGTATTCCAGGTTATGTAACCACTTCCCAGTAGCAATTATTTTTCAGTTGGGCTATTCAGGGGCAGATGATTTTCAAGCTAAGAGAAAGGACATTCACAATCACAGTGTGGAAACTTACTACCCCTTTTACAATTGTCCTGAAATTGTGTTAGTGGATGGTTCTTCATCATAGATGCTGACTAATGTCTCCCTTCCATATGCATCTCTTCTTCCTGCTTGATCAGTAAGTGTCGGAGAAAAACATACTGAGAAAACCCCCCACCAGGCTTGTGGTTTTATGAATTTATCTTTGCATTTGTGTCAGTTTTTGCTTGACATGTTTCAAGATCATTTTGACAGATGCAACCGAAGTTTGGTAAGATGTTTCTTTTATTACTCTGTGGCATTCCTCTTTTTATTAGTGATTTTTACCATAAGTTGTATCATATTTTGCTATCAATTAATGTCTCCATGCCAATTTTGATTTAGCACTTATGTGTACAGCCTTTCCCAATATTTTCTATGCCATCTTGTTTTAGGCATAACCTTACAGACAGGATATAGCTTGACGTTTAAAAAATATACGAATGGATAGTCCTTTTCTTTTAAGCAGTGGGCATAACCTATTTGCATTTATTTTGATTCCTTGTATATTTGAACTGATTGTAGAGACCTCTCTTACATTTTGTGCTTACCTTCCTTTCTGCTTGCATCCTTTTCCCATTCCTTCCCGCCTTTACTTAGACTGATGACATTTTATTTTGTCCTCTATTTCCTCTTTTTCCTGCATAAATTTTTCATTCCTTTTTTTTTTTTTTAAGATTATATTTCTTTATTTGAGGGAGAGAGAGGGAACACAAGCAGGGGGAGCAGCAGGCAGAGGGAGAAGGAGAAGCAGGCTCCCTGCTGAGCAAGGAGTCTGATGCAGGGCTTGATCCCAGGACCCTGGGATCATGACCTGAGCCAAAGGCAGACACCTAACCAACCAAGCCACCCAGGTGCCCTGAATTTTGCACTTCTTATTTTGACTCTTGCCATTAAATTTCAAAATATAAATATAGATGTATATTTTTATATGAATATAAAATTATTCATATCTATGGTTTTCCATCTTGTAATAGCTATTGGCATTTTGATAACATCTTTCCAATGCATTTATTGTGTGTAAAAATGTCTCCAGGAGTGATGTCATCATAACTCATTACACCCACATGCAGACTTACAAATACTTTGTCGCAGGTTTCTACTGTTTGGGGTATTCGTCTTCAACTCTTTTGGAAATAGCCTTCCTTTTGCTTTTGGAAACTGTTTCATCTGGGTGGGAGTTGCCATGTTCTTGAGACCTCTGCAGCTGCCCTTTGACGATTGGATGACGGGTGAGCGTGCGACCTCACATTAGGCCAATCAGAGTCCTTACCTGATTTTTTTGAATGGGAGCAGGAAAAAAAGAGGGCTTGTTCTCTCTAGCCATAGATGCTGGGATGGCTCGTGGGTGCGCAAGTACTGTGGCCTCCGGTGGCCGCTTCTTCCAATCCTCAGTGGAAGGGAATGAAGAAACAACACAACCCGTCCAAGAGGAACATGACTGAGAGGTTGACTCCTCAGGAGAAAGTACGTGAACTGTCTGGAGGCTGTCAGCCTGCTGAAGGACCTACATAGTCAAATGAGCACCTACATTTAGGGAGGAAAACCGCTTTATGCCTAAAGTACAAATGGTTTTGACTTTTCTGTGGAGATCTAAAAAGGGGGGGGGGACGTTCAAATTGTAATCATTGTCCTTCAAGGAATAGTGGGAAGAGACTAAGAGGTTCATGCCCACAGATACGCCACCACCTGAAGAAAGAGGAAGGAAGCAGCTTTGGAAAAGAAGAGGAAGCTGGAGTGGGATTGGAGAAAAGTTTCTGGAATCAGGGAGGATGAAAGGATCAAAGAGAGTTACTCTTTGAAGTCCATGGAAGTGGTCCCTTCAGAACAAGGGACGGGACCATGAACTATGGTATGTGCTAGAAGGTGAATTCATGTACCGTGTGAACGTGAGAGATGACACTGTCTAAAAGAGAACATTCAAAATGAATTTTGAAGAAATTTTGAATGACAGGCTTGGTTTAATACCCAACCTCTGCCTGAATCTTCTCTTGTTCTCTGTGCTGGTTTGGAGGTGCCCATGTGTGCACCTGCTTACAGCGGGCAGAGGTTATGTCCTGCCAGGCGGGAGCTGGAGAGGCATGACCGTCGGCCGCTCCAGCTCATTCCTGTTTGTGCGGGTCTCCCAGGAGGACGGGGCAGGGTTGGGGGGAGGATAGTATTGGCCCAGCAGTGCTGGGACAAAGGGAAATGGGTGTTTTCTCTTCCTTATTTTGGGCTGTGTCTAACAACTTTTATTCTCATGGCTTTTGTGCTTTGTTTTCCATGAGAAAGGGTGAGTGAAGAGAATGGGGCCTTGGCTTTTGAAAACCTTGCACAATGTGCAGGCTTCACCATTAGGGCCTGGTTCAAAGAGATATCCTAGCTTGAAGATGGGGGGATATGTTGGCTTCTTAGCAAGTCCCTTCTTGTCCGGAGATCTCCAGATATTACATCTGCGCGTGCTGAGGTGAACGTGGCGATGCCAGCAAGCCCTGGCCAGATGCCCTTACGGAGGACACCTGAATGCAGACGCTGACGCTCGGAGTGTTAGCTCACAGGCTCCCGATGACAGATGGCTGCAATACTCGGAACACATCCCGAGGCAAAGGAAAACAGAGAGTGATGGGGAGAGGAATCCCGTGAAAGAGATAGCTGGGAGGGAGACCTACCTGCTCCAGGCACATGCCAACAGGAAAGCAGGCGGGGTGCTCGGGGGCGGGGAGATGGGCAGCCAGGCCAGGGACAAGAAGCCCCGGGCTCTCTGGCAGGACCAGGTGTGACTTCTGAGATGGGGCTGCCGACACACGGGCTGAGCTGGGAGAAGGTGTAGAAAAAGGTCCTGAAAGCCAGCCAGGCAAAGGGGAAGCTAGGACATCAGCTGCTGTGGCTCCAGAAGAGCATGAAAAGAAAGAGGGAGATGGACCAGGAAAAGGTTGGAAAAGGTTAAGGCCTCACAGCAGGGAACAGCAGACACAAGGTGACCGAGCTGAGGTGAGAGAGGGGAGTTGGGCAATCGTGTTGGCAGCGCGAACAGGAAGCTGCCCCCGATCCCTCGGCAGCCTCTGCCATAGGCATTGCCACACAAAGGGCACTAAGATAATCTGACCCTTGTGCCAGGGCTTCTGGGGCACCGTGGGGGCTGTGATGGATACTCATTAATAGGCCATTTCCTCCGTCCTTCTTCCGGAACACACTAACTGCCAAGGAGAAGAAGCTGCCCCTCCCCCCCGCAATGGCTGTCGCTTCACACACATCCCCTGCCTGAACTGTCTGGAGGAACCAGCAGCTCTGTGTCCCCGCCTGCAGCTACCCTTCCTCAGGAGGCCTTTTCAGAAGCAGAGTGACCAGTGGGAGGAAGAGGGGTCGCGTCTACTCTACCGACTTCCCTGAAGCTCTGTGGTCTCATCTGTGAAATGGAGGGAAGGAGAGAGAGGACTGGGCATGGCTGTTCTCCAGGTGCCTTGCTGGTTCTGGGATCCGGTGACTTAGGGGCACCTTTAGTTGCAGGGGTGCGAGTTTCCAAGTGGAGGAGGGAAGGGGTCCTGGCAACCGGCGTGCTCCTGCTCTCTGGACACAAGGCCAATTAATTTCCCTTTCTCAGCCAACAGGAGAGAAAAACTTAAGCTAAAATTGAAGGGAACTAAACTAACCCTTGGTGCGACATGAAAGTAAGAAGCCCAGCTCCAGTTAGGGGACAAAGAAGCAGCAGGGCCGGGAGGCACAGCGAGACCACGACAGTCACCACGGTGGTTCAGAGAGTAGATCCCAAGAGTTCTCATCACAAGGAAAAAACACATTCCTTCTTCTTCCTGTTTGCTGCATCTATATGAGAGGCTGGATAGTAACTAAACTTACTGTAGTTGTCATAAGTAACGCACATCATTATGTTATATACCTTACACTTAAAAATGCTCTATGTCTGATATCTCAATCAAACTGGGAAAAAAAAGTCTGACTCCCCCCACCCCCAAATCACTAGGAAACGTTATTTTTAGGTATGGGAGGATTCCTTTAAATAACCAACTTCCCCAGTTGCCGTACAAATAGGGTCCCATTCACGCAATGTTTCTCATGAAGTTTGAAGAGCAGGTCTGTTGGGTAAAGAAAAATGTAATTAAGATTCTTTCTGGGGCTGGTCTGTGACTCATAAATTCTTTAAGAACAGATGGGAGCCTGTGTGTGATGGGAAGCCATTTATTTTATTATTTTATATTTTACTTAAAAATTGTGCTCATCCTTTAGAAATTTGCTAGTATAAGTGATCCACTAAATAAGTGTAATTGATATCATCACAACACAAGTTTACTTTTTGTTTTTTTTTCCCTTAAAAATGTATTCAATGGGAATCTCTTCCCTATTCCAGTAAGAAACCTTGGGCTGGAATTTCTTCAGAAATAGAGTGCTACGGCCCTTCGAATCACAAAGCAGTTTTTGGGCTAGTGGCCTGGGGTCACTAAGGCTTGGGCACTAAGCTTAGGGCTCAGACACAAGGGTCATCCACAGCTTTGTGATCCAGCTAGCCAGGGCAGAAAGTAGGTGCAGCAAGACCTGCCTCTAGCAGCTTCAGTGGTGGGTGGGTGGGAAGACCAGGAGTAGCGCAGTGTCAGTGAACCACTCAGGGAGGGTCACTGCAGGACGCAGGAGGAGTGCTGAAGGAGGGTGGGGGTGGGCCTTCTCGACAGCACTGGTGAGTGAGAGGCTTATGGCCAGAGCTGATTAAGAAAAATTACTCTAGAATTTCTTCCATCTCATGATTATGGGGCAAAGACAAAAATGTATTCTCCTTTCTTCTTCTTCTTCTTCTTCTTTTTTTCTTTTTTTAAGATTTATTTATTTATTTTAGAGTGAGCATGTGCGCAGGTGCATGCGTGAGCAGGGGGAAGGGCAGAGGGAGAGAGATGCTCATCAGACTCCGCGCTACGTGTGGAGCCCAACGTGGGGCCCGACCTCACCGCCCCAAGATCATGACCTGAGCCGAAACCAAGAGTTGGATGCTTCCCTGACTGACCCACCCAGGGGCTCCTACAACTGTATTATCCTTCTTAAGGATATTTATTTGGGAAGTGTATTTAATACAAATGTAAAAAACTATATCCCCTGAAAGACGGGGATATAGTTTGCTCTCTTAAATAAAATAAAGCATTTTCTCTTTTTAAAAAATTGGACTTTTTCTTCCATTATGAAATTACAAAATGATCTGGAAATTAAATTTTGATCACTGATTGCAATGATTGGTCACCGGGACTGTTTTTGGTTTTGTTTTTGTTTTTCGGTTTGTCATTTTTGCTTCTGTTTTCGAGGAGACTGTTTTAAACCTGGGCACAAGTGATAACTCGGGACTCAAACTTTATCTCATTTTAACTCCCTCTGGCTGCTGTCCTGTCAGTACATTAGAATTATCTGAAATGGTTTGTGATGAGACACTTATGAGATCTGGGGTATCTCTTCTAGAAATGGCAAGGATACTCCCGTCCCCATCCGTGGGGCCCAGTGGAAGCTCTCACCTCCTCTGTGGAGCCTGGGTAGATCCCCTGAGTCCACAGAACCGGCTTCACAGAGTCCCCCTGGCCCAAACCAGTCCCAGCATGGGTAATCTTTGTACTGTTTGTGAGTTCATTTTTACTTTTGAAATTAAAAAAAAAAATCATTTGTATAGATAATAGTTCAAACCAACCAGTGATTTTCTATTTGTAAAAAGTTAATAGGTAACTTAGATGAAGATACACATTTTTTAATGTTTAGGCACTGCTAGTTACCGCCTCATAAATCTTTTACTATTATGGATCTAACTCTTATCTGTGCCCCAGAGACAAACTTAGAAAGGTCTTTGAATTCACCGAAGCCTGTTTTCTTAAAGCCATTTGCCTCCTGAAGTCTCCAGCACGTGTCTCTAGCGCCAGTCCTGATTCAGGGGTCTCTAAGGGGCCAAGTAGTTTTCCTGCGTTATTTTCCGCTGTGCCAGTGACATTTCTCTCCAGCTGGATTGTAAATGCCTTCAGGCAGGGATCATTTTCTTCTTCCTAGTAGGTTTCCAGACCCCTGGCACAGAGCATTGGGTATGACTGTGTTCTTGAAATATGTGTCCCTCCGTGTACCCCAATACGCACATGCTGTCATGTCTTGTTCTGCCGTCTGTCTTCATAAAACTCACCTCTCACTACTCTCCTCCTCAAAACCCTGCCAGGGTTCCCCATGTCCCACTGAATTTTATACAGAGTCCTTGAGAAGCTATTTAAGACCAGCGACCCAAACTACTTTTCTGCTCATCTCAAATGAATCCCCTGTGGCCCCATTCCGAATTTCCTTCCAGCCCTGCTCAGAGCGTATCTCTGGGGGTGCCCCAAAACCACCTAGGAAGTTTGAACAGAAACATCTCCAGGCCCAACACCAAAGGCTATGTATCAGAATCTCAGGGTGGGGGGCCCAGGCATCTGTATTTTAAACCGGTTTCCCTGATGATTCTCCTACAGGACCCACCATAGCTCTGTGACCCCCATCTTAGAATGAGTCCTGAGGAACCCCAGCAGCCCGCCATTGCATGTGGTTCTATTGAAAAACAAAGTGGAAATTCAGCCAGCTCCGACCCCGTGTAAGTTTCTGAGTTTAATGAAGATGGCTTCTAGTAGGACCTGGAAAAAGCAGCTTGTAGTTTCTTCATCCCCAGGGGGGCCCTTCTCACCTTTGGGCCACAAGGTGAAGAGGCAAGATGGTTTCTGGTTCAACCAGGAAGCCAACTTGGAGAAATCTGTCTCTCTTATCTCTACTCTTATCTAGCAGATTTCTTTACAGCTTGCTACGGACCAGCAGAGCATGGTTGAAAAGTAGCAAGGAAACCGACCATGAGAGCTCTGTAAGGAGGTCACAGATGGACCAGGAAGACCCATGACTAGGGGGTCGGGAGACCGGGTTCCAGACTTGGGAAGACATATCCCCTTCTGGGGCTCCATTTCCTTCTTGGAAAATAAGAGGCATTGATTAGGTGACCTCTAAATTCTCTTTTTCTATTGGGAAGATATCTAAGAAAATAGTCTTTTCTAACCAATCTATTTTTGTTGATTCTAACATATATGTGTTTTGTTCTGTTTTTAATATTTCTCAGATGGGGAATCATCTCCCCTCAAGAGACACTTTTTTAAAAAATGTAAATTCAGCTCATCAACATGTAGCGTATTATTAGTTTCAGAGATGGAGGTCAGGGGTTCATCAGTTGCAGGTAACACCCAGCGCTCATCCCATCACGTGCCTCCTTCATGCCCATCCCCCAGCCACCTCGTCCCTGGCCCCCACATCCCCCCAGCAACCCTCAGGTTGTTTCCTAGAGTTGAGTTAGAGTTCCTAGAGTTGAGTCTTTTACAGTTTGTCTGATTTCATCAAGACGCCATTTTAACATGTCTCATCCTTCTTCCTCCCTCAACATGGTTACTTGATCCAATGGCAAGACTTACATATAACCCACCACATGCTGTGACCGAGGACATTCTGTGTCTTTTGTGTGGGGGAGGCAGTTTTCTCTCCTTGGGGAGGGTGTGACGTTTTCCCCTTCTCCTTGGTTTCTGAGCAAAGAAAAGACAATTCTATAGAATTCTTGTGGGAAATAACAAATGTTAGAAGAGGAACTCCCTTTCCTGGCGGCTTGTTAGCCCAAGTAGGGCTTGAACACATCACCTGGGCTGCTGGCAGTGAGGAGGAAGTGGAGGAGGGGCAGGAGGAAGGGCATAGGGCATCCATGTGTGGGACCTCGTGTATGGGATTGAGATTTTGCACATCTGTCTGCGTAGAAGAGTGAAAGTTTTCTGGGAGTTTGGGGTGTTAGAAAATAGGATAGGATGGAAGGTTTTCAGCAAGTCAAAGTCAAAATTCCAGGCAAGAACTAAAAGGCAGCAGATACCTATCTCTGGGCTGCACAGGCCACATGCTGGGTGGTCCTCAGCATTCCAATGGCTGTCGAGAGAGAGCAGCTTCTCTGCTGGAGCTGAGGCTGGTGGGAAGGGGGGTGGCATGGGAGCACAACCAGCCCCTCATCCTCTTCGTTCACCCCATGGTACCTCCGGATGTGGGACTACGCTTGACAGTCACTGTTCTTCACCTAGGTCATCTGTCCATGAACCCTTTGGGAAATGCTTTTTTCAGGTCTAGGGAACAAGAAGAATTAACACCTCTAGGAACAACAGATGGGTTAAATCTTATGCTGATCTTGTTTCCTTCTTTGCTTGGGTTCTAGGAAGCAGACAGCCACAATTCCAATTGATCTCTAGCAACTACAGTCCTCTAGGGGAGGGCCTTACAGCATTTCCTGTTTGGTTGGTAATTTCACCCTGGCCTCATGTTCCTAGCCCATCATTAGTTTTCCCTTTACAAGGTCTTCAAAGTTTCTTTCTTTGGCTGTCACTTCGTATGTGGTTTTGAAAATTGCGTGAAATTGTTTTAGAGCAAAGGCCCAGCCCCACATGGCGTGTGAAAGAGAGGAGGCCCAGGGTGACTGTGGGCCCTGGTGGCCGGCAGAGAGAAAAGTCTTCCCGGAGGGAAGCAAGACAGACTAATCCAGGTTTCTGAAACATGGTTGGGCAATGACAGGGAAGGAAAGTCTCTCGTGGCTGAATGAGAACGCGTTACAGCCCTTCCCGTGCCCTGGCACTTTTGGCATGAGGAAAGGGTTGAGCCCTGGCATGCCTCCCAGTCTGTACCCTGTCCGCAGAGCCCAAGCCACTCTGGGAGCGACCCCAGAGGTGCTGGAGGTGCTGGAGGGCTCAGCTGCTCCAGCCCAGCCTTGGGTAAGCCTGGCTCTTCCCACAGGGCTAGTGCTCTCTGGTCTGGCGCCAGCTCCCCACAAGGCCCTAATCTCTCAGCCTGTTCAAAATCACAATTTAAGGTCATGGAAAAAATGTGTTCGCCCAATTACATCCAGTGAAATGGTGGGTCCGATCTCTCCTGGGGGATCTTGTTCAGGCACACACACACACACACACACACACACACACACACACGTGCTGGCTCTTGGGGCTTTGTGTTGTAATAAGGAAGAAGGAAATAGGAATGAAACATTTCTCACTTAAGGAACCAGCTTGAGAGTCAGAGACGGCTTTGTGGAGGTCATCAGTCATGGCTTCCTTCTTCACTGGACGCACATAAGACGTCCATTATGGCTGGGCTGTTGTCAAGCTCTGGCGACACAGAGGGCACATTTGTTTCTTTGGTTTGGCTGAGTGTTGCCTGCTTGTCATTACCCCTTAGGTATTTAAAATTCTTCCTTTGTTCGAATTTCCTTGGAGTCATAGCATTTGTTGTGGTTTGTAACACCACCTGTCAAGGCCATGACAAAGACTGACGTGGTGGTTGTTGATGAATAACGCAGTGGATTTGAACCATTGCCTTGAACCCAAGGTGAACCAGTTCTCCAGAGTGGAAGAGCCATGGCAATGACTTCCTCATCTCCAGGGCCATACCTGCCACCTGAGCTCCCTTAGGACTACAGCCAATGTGGGCAACAGAGGATCTTCTTTTTTCTTTTTTTTTAAAGATTTTATTTATTTTTTTACTTGAGAGAGAGACAGTGAGAGAGAGCATGAACGAGGAGAAGGTCAGAGAGAGAAGCAGACTCCCCATGGAGCTGGGAGTCCGATGCGGGACTCGATCCTGGGACTCCAGGATCATGACCTGAGCTGAAGGCAGTCGTCCAACCAACTGAGCCACCCAGGCGTCCCGAGGATCTTCTTTTTGAAGAAAAAGCTTTCCTTCTGGGGGATGGCTGTCCTTCGGGCTGCTCCCTTGGCCTACTTTGCTTGGAGTTTAGAGCCACTGCCTCCCTCCTCAGAGTCAGAAGGAGAGCAGGACAGAGGAAGCCTCTCTGAGCCTGGAGAGCAGGTGGTGTGGACTCCCCTTGTGTTGACCTCCAACCCCGGGGCACAGAGGAGTGTGAAGATCAGCAGCGCTGGGAACGGTCAGGCTGGGAATCTGGGGCCCTTCCCACCAGCATGTCCCATCCTCTGAGCCGGCTCTGCTCTCTTTCTTGTTTCCTTTCCCTCCTCTGCCCTTGGCTGGTGCCTCACTGGCTTGAAAGGCTTATACTCCTTGTTAAAGGCGAGAGAGTGAGAAGGACAGGGAGTTCCAGATTCCAAGGGGAGATACTCCATGAAGTCATCCCACCAGGACTGGTGGAAGAGGACGTGGGTTCCAGCAGTCAAGGCCCTGGATCCAGAGTAAGAAGCAGGATGGTCTTAGGACAACTAGGCAGACATGTGGTCCTGACTCAGGCTCAACTGTGGAGTTTGGTCTTTCTGTCAATGTACTCGGATTGCCCCTGAAGGCTTCAGCAGAGCAAGGGGGCCCATCCTGTTTTTTCAAGTTCCCTGTAGCTGCTGGATGGAGTTGAGATTGGAAGGGGGCCAAGGGGCTGTGGGGTGAGGCCAGGCTTGGGGTGGAGGGCTGGCCCTGGGGCTGAGCAGTAGGGGGAGTAGACCTCACCAGCAGGTGACTCTGAACTAACATCCCTCCTCTCTCTTGGTGGTTTAGTGTCCATTAACTTATGAAATGCTGATGAAAATAGGGATTTAAAAACATTTTTGGGGCACCCGGGCGGCTCAGTTGGTTGAGTAGCTGAGTCAGTTTTGGCTCAGGTCCCGATCATGGGTGCGGGGACGGAGCCCCGCGTCAGGCTCCGTGCTCAGCCGGGAGTCTTCTGGAGACTCTCTCTCTCTTCCTCTCCCCCTGCCCCTCCCCCACTCTCTCACACTCTCTCTCTCTCAAATAAATAAATATATCTTAAAAAAATTTTTTTTTTCATTTACCAAAAACAGGATGATAGCATTGTGTTCATCATAAAATAAAATCTGTTTGAAAATCAACAGGTTCCTAACAATAAATGTTTGGAAACAGTAGGCCTGCCTGGAGCCCAGAGCCTTTCATTTCTTGGACCCTCTTCCCAGTGACTTCCTTTATCCCCCATGGCCACTCCCCGGGTCTTTGGAACTTCTGGAAACTCAGCCTGATGCTGCCAGACCGCAGTCCTGGCACAGAGCCCATACCCTCTCCTGTCTTTGGTGCACGCACATGGATGGTGACCTACCCAGACCTCACCTCACCGGTGCCTCTGCTCCTCCTCAGTTCATCAACCACCCTACGCCCAGTCTTTCAGCACACCCATGACCTTCACGTTCCAGACCCCTGGAACCACTGACAGTTTTCTCCACCTTACCCTGGGCCTGGGCTCCTCTGATTCGTGCCCCAATCTCAGCCACCCTGACTGCTTATTAGACCTTCAGTTCACCTTTCCCAGGGCCCCTCTCCCATCCCTCCAGGCTTAAATCAACTGAATATGTAGATGAGGGTTTTGTGCATGTGGAGATAGCCAGCAGGTAGCCAAAGACAGGGGAAGCCGGTTGGATAGAGAAGCAGGGTCAGAGGTGCAAAGCTGTGGGGGTAGATGGAGTCCTTCGGGGGAGGAAGAGCAGGGACCTCGGGCAGAGCTCAGGAAAGTGCCCATTATTCCCAGTGTCATACCCCTTCTTCCTCCCAAGTTCCCTGTCTCAGGTGATGGCTCCTTTAGTTGGTGTCCCAATGACTCAAAGCAGAACCGGACATTCTAGGCTCCCCCATCTCTACCCACTCCTCTGGCGTCTAGCTGGACCCCAGCTTATGGCTCTGACTTCAGTTATCTCCCCCCGCCAAAATCTTCCCCACGGCCACTGGCCCTGCCACATTCCTGCAGTGCAGGGCTCTGCCGTACTGGACTGCGTGCCCCTGGATGGGGATACGAGCCAGGCACGTAGGTGTGCTCCCTGCAGTTTGCTTAGTTAGTGTCACTGTCCTGTGAGCAAGCCTTGGGGTTACGTGAAGGGCCTTCCAAAGCACGGATTGCTGGGGGCCGCTCTGCAGCCCAAGATGTTCAGTTTTGACAAGTTCTTGGGTGATGCTGACCCTGCGGGTTCAGGAAACTCACTCCGAGAACCAGCAGTTCAGTGTATCCAATGCCTGGATGAACCTACATGAGTATCGATGTTCTTGTCCATCCGGAGGGAACTGGGTGCTCCCTCCTTCAAGGCCACGTGCATCCATGAGGACACTCTTGGGTGCATGTGCTCTCAGTAGCACCTTGTTCCCCTGGGCTCTTACTACCTTCCCAGTCAATTCTAACCCTGCAGGTGTTGTAAGAGACGAGCACGAGGGACCGTCTTACGGTTCAGGATGCCCTCTGGGGAGACATTGACCAATCATCAGCCCCTTTGGATCCCAAGACTTCTCCTGACATAACTAAACTTCAGTCTCTTCATGTAGCCAAGCGACCACCAAATGTTATCCTTCTGAAACAAATAATCATGAAGTGAACCACACTGGCTGTGGCCCAAGTTCACCCGTGCTCCGGCTGGAGGTGCCCTGCCTAAGAGTCTCCCTTGTCTCTTCCATAGCAAGGGCCGCATGTCTGGGAATTGGGAGCGCAGTCATGACCACGAGCATTTAGAAGTGCCCTGAATAGTTCCTTTTGCAGAGACTTCCAAGAAAGGACAATGACAGGCTCCATTATCTTGAGAGTTTCTTTTGGATACCGTCCAGTTTCCTTGTTCTTATTCTTTGCTCAACAAACTATTGGCATATAATTTGGTCTTTCAAGCAGACTGATCCTAGAGCCAAAGTATACTCCTATTGTAAATGAATGAATTGGACTCCTGGCTTACCAATTAGTGTCTGGTGAGTATAATTAGTGTAACTGGATTTCCTAAAACCTGATCGCCCTGGGGTGAATTGAACTTGAAAAGACTAACACTCCGTGATGCTGCCGTCTCACATGAGCGTGCCCCCACCGTCCCCCAGGCTCCTTCCCCTTGCTTCCTTCCTTTTACCACTGGACCCTCACCCTTGGGGGCTCCCTGCTCAGTTATAACGACCCCCTTGGAGAGGCAGTGCACCGGGCCTATGCTTCCGTGGGAAAGAGTTGTAAGTAACTCTTTCGAGAATGGTGATGGTTGTTGAAGGAGAAACGGCTCCCAAGGGTCTGATGGTAGGGAGAGAAAGGGGCAGACAGGCAGCAGAGAGAGGCTGGGAAACACAGTTCTGATTTCCTTTAATTTTTCCATTTAGTTGTGAGCCAACTCTGGACTGCAACTGCCTATGTGGCTTCCAATTGTCTTGGTCTAGAGCTAATGTTGTCCTTAAAAATACTCTCTCTTCACTCCTTTGGGGACCTAGGGTCTTTCACAGGGCAGAGGTCAAAAAAATCAGCACCTGTTCTGAAGACCTCAGAGCCTATCTTCTTTCTTTACTCATTCCTTTGAATGTTTCTGAATATCAGGTTGGCCTTTGGTGGATGGCACTCAAACCCAAGGCTCTCCATTGGATTGGAAATACAGTCTTCTAGGGGTAGGACGAGGAAGGTTTTGGGGTTTAGTAAGAAAATACCAGGCATTAGAGTCAGACTCCTGGTTCAAGTTCTAGCACTGCCACTTCCTAGCTGTGTGATTTTGAGTAAGTTACTAACCCTCTCTGAGCCTCAGATTTCTCCAAAGCAGTTATTGAGCTACTGTGATATTTGGGTCACCTCGTCCAAAGTAGCTCTTCCCACCAATATGCTGTTCGATCACCTTGTTCACTTCCTTCCGAATTCTCCCCACAATCTGAAATGCTTGTCCCTGCTTGTGTATTTCTTGTCTGTTCTCTGTGTTGCCCTAATTTATAAAGCCAGTGAGGGCAGGTAGCATGTCTGCCTGGCTTTGGACTTTAGCCCCATTACATAGAGCAGTGCCTGGCACATCATAAGTGCCCAGGACATATTTGCTGAGTGAAGAGAAGAACAAATATAATCTTTAGCATGTGGTCGGTACCGGCACCCAGTTAATGTAGAGCTCATTCCGTGTGAACAGTCCTGGTCTCCTTCCAGATCTCCTCACACTCGCTCAGTCAATTCAGTCTGCAAATATTTGGGGGGCACCTACTATGTGCTAAGCATAGATTCTGGGGTTACAGCAGTGAACAAAATAGACACAGATTCCTGCCTTGTAGAGCGTGTATTGTAGCAAGAGCAGACAAGCAAAACAGTAAAGATATAAACTCTAAGGAGGCCAGCTGGTGAAGGGCACGTGTTGAGCCAGGAAGGGGTTAGGGAGTGTTAAAGAGGGGTGGTTAGTAAAGTCTGCAGGGAGGAGACACAGACGAGAAAAAATCCGAAAGAGGGAAGGGAGTGAACTCACAGATTTCTGAGGGAAGTGTCTTCCAGGCAGAGGAGACAACAGATGCAAAGGCCCTGGGGCTGGACTATCACTGGAGTAAGCTGGCCCTCTGGGGCCTGTAGACCATGCCAGGGCCCTCGGCATGATCCTGAGACAGATGGGAGGAACGTGATCAGACTCCTACTTTTCAAAGGTCATTAAAGAGTTTGTTTCTGGAAGATTCTTCAGTTGGCTTGTGTCCTGATGGACAGTAAGCTGTATCCATCCTCTTACTTCCATCCTTATGATGGGAGGCAGTCTCTGCTGGAAGTTGTCCTGGACACTGGCCTGGATCTGTGTTACCCCCTCCACCCCACCGCTGCCCCGATCTCAGTGTTCCCACCTCGAGGCTACATGTTGGTAACCCCGGAAAGCAGGAGTGGGAGCGCCTTCTGAGACCCACCTTCGACAGCCAACACATCTCAAGCCCCCACTCTGCTTGAGACAAGGTGATTTCAGAGGAGCAGCAGGGATGGGGAGACAGCTTGGTCTTCAGATCATGGCAGGGCTGCACGGGGCGGGGGTCCGTCGTAGCTTGGTTGGGAAGATGGGGTCTCTGAGAGAGCAAAGCTGAGTGGCACCATAAGCTTTATAGACACAGTGCTTCAAGGGTTGTTACCATGGTAACAATGGCTAGCAGGTCTGAACTGTCAAATCAGATTTCAGAGGTCAACCTGAAGGGGAGCCACGGTCACACCGACTTCTGGGACCCAGTGGCCAGAAACACATGGCCGTGTCTGAAGTTGTGGCAGCCCGCCCCTTCCCACCCAGGCTCTCGGGCCTCCCTCTTGTACCCTCAGCTCAATGACCTGGTTAGTCCCAGGTCACAGGGTTCATGGACTCAAAGACAGGAGACCCAGCGGCGGGGGCGGTGTTGGGGAAACTGTATCGCCTCCAGCTCCCCCTGGTGGCCAGCCGGGCACTTGTCCGTGCACAGAGCAGTCTCCAGAGAAAGGCGGGTAGGCCACCTGGCTCTGGGGAGTCAGCCTGGGACCCCAGCTCAGCACTGGGGCAGTGCCTCTGGCAATCCCCGGAGGCTTGCTGGGCCCCCAGCTCCCTGCTCTGTAAAAGGAGGGGTGGAAATTGCTCCAGGAACTCGCACACGCTGCCCTCTAGGAGGAAATGGGATGTGCAGTAAGAGAGAGGCTGGTGAGGACAGAAAGGAGGCTGGCTGAGCCCGCAGGGGCTCCTCCTACCGCGGTCTGAAGAGCTCTACTGACCTGTTCTACCTTTGGGGGCTTCCTATGAATTTCTATTTAGGAAAGGTTTTTGCTGCTGGAAAAGTAAACACCACTTGCAAACCTATAGGGTTCCAGTGTGGGCCGCGCCTCCGGGATGGAGGGCGGGGGGCAGGGTGCTTGGTTTCACCTCCGGAGTCTGCAAGCAGGTGGCCATCAGGGTCCTATTAGCCTGGGGAAGGTCCTTCACACATGGGGCCTGGGGGCCTAGCCTCAGAGCTTTGATGAGCTTCTCTGTCCTGTTGCTCTTCCTGGCAGCTCCATAGCTCTGGTCTTCCGCCCAGACATGCTGCAGACACAGGGCTTCTGAGCCAGTGGGTCGGGGAAAGGCAGGCCCTTAGAGAGGGAGCAGCTGCTGCTGGAATGGGGTGGGGGGGGTCCTCCCCAGAGCCTCTTCTCCACACAGGAAGACCTGTCTGAATAGGGTCTTATCACCCACAAAGCGCCTCAGCACAAGGGGTTCCTGGTGCTGAAGGACCTCCCATGATGGCGGCAGGTGCCCTCAGCTCCACTGTGGTCTTCCTGCTTGCTCAGGACACCCACCTTCCTCCTGCTCCGTGACATCGCCCATTTTCCCACCGGGGTCAAGTGGCTTTGAAATGATGGGCAGGTTCCCTCCACTTCTCTCTCCCTGGAGCCTTTTGAACAAAAAGCTCACAAGCTCTCGTTGCCTTAGGCTCTTTACTGCTGATGAAAGAGGAGGAAGAATGGGGTCACAGAAGTAATAAAAATGGGGGAGCTGCGCCGTTGGGAAAATCATACCAAGTTCCAAGAAGGATGTTCCCAGTCTGAGCTGAGCTGTCGTTGGGGTTTATCCCCTGGTCTTCTGGCAGGACACCCTCTTGCCGCCTTTCTCATATGGTCCAGAGAGTGATGCCTTGGTCCTCTCTGGGTCTTCCCACTGGTGGTCACTGGACGGCCCCTGTTTATATATGAAGACTATGTTTAGGTGTCCCCCTCTCTGAGAAACTGCTTTTGTCATCTGATTCAGATACTTTTTCTGTGTGTTCCCAATGCAACACACATGCATGACTGCTCACTGGTCCCTGTTGTGACTGTCACCAGGTGGGTCAGGCAATGTGCTTCAAGTAAGAGAAAGACATACTGATCCCCTTCTCCCTCGCAGATATTTCATACTCCTACCACCCCTTTGCTCTGCTCTGCTCAAGGCAGACATCACTAAGCAATCACAGCTCCCTTGTTCTGATGATCCCAGACCCACCTCCATGTTCATTTTCAGCCTAGCCCACCAGGAACCAAACTGTCATAGCCTCCAGCAGAGGAATCCGACGTGCTGTCTAGTCTCAGGCATTCCTAGCAGATGGGCTTCCTTGCTCTCCTGTCACCTGATACCTACCAAATTGTTGGACTGACAGCCAGAGAATAAAAAACAATGAGGCTGTCTTCCAGAAATGTGCCTGCTTTCATCAGGGAGAGAAGTGGAAGTTGAGAACAACAGGATTAAAAGTGAAATCCCCAGGTTGAATGTATCTTTCATCTGGATGAAGCCAAGTGTGGACGCCCAGCATTAAAGCCTGCTTGGCACAGGTTCCTGGTATCCTTCCAGAATGAAGCACCAGGAAAGAATGGGCTAGCACCTAATGACAAGGCAGCCAAGTGTCATCTGATAGTCTCAGTGCATCATTGGAGAGGAGGGACACCGCTCCTCCAGGTCAGGATAACAGAGGCAAACGTTACAAAGCTATATGCTATGGCTACCAACCCCTGGGAACATTTTGATAAAAATAAATGACAGGTAACCTTCTTGGAGATGGTAGGGGTTTACCAGAGTCTGGTGATAGAGGGCAAAGTGATATCTACATAAGAAATCCAAGGAGAGGGATGGTGTTTGAGGTAGAAGGAGGTCAAGGATTGTGGGTTTGCCAAGCTCCAAGAGTTATACAACGTGAATGCCAAGGGCCAAGAAATCAAAGCCTGTGATATGGTTGGAAGTGGTTCAGTTTGAGGTCCCATGTTTCTCAGCTCCTGTGCTACAGGATTAGTGTGAGATCCAGAAGATGGTGGAAGTTAATTCGAGCCCACAGAACCTATGGGCTCAGCCCTCATACCTTCTACTCTTCCATCATGTTGTTTCTCTAAGGCAAGGGGCCAATAAGAGAGTGCATTGCCAGGACAAATCATCCCAGATACACTTTTCCCCTTGGCACCACGTCCTGTGTTTGCCCAGCAGCCCACATCCTGCTCTGCCCCCCATCTTCTGACTTCCCACAAGTTAATTCGATTTCTCCACGATTAAAATTGAGCCTCTATTCAGAGAGCACTTGAGAGTCCTTGAGTTGCTCCTAAAAGGAAATGGGGAACTGTATCACTGTCCGTGTGTCTGGCACTGGAGAACAGCCAGATCATTCATACAGCAATCAATCTAACACACCTAACTTGTTCCCACTGATTAGCCATCGACTGTTAGCTCAATCCTCACTTCCTTTACACTGATTTATGGCAACAATAGAAATATACCACCCTGGGGGACACGCCTCTTTTCAGCAGGGAACCTATAAATGTCAACGTATTTTTATTCTAACTGAGAAGAGCCCAGCAAAATGGGGATCTCCATAGTCATCCTTGAAATATGTCTTTTACTGGATCCAGTTCTATCTACAGGTATATATATCTAACTCTTCTATTTGTTAATTTCACTCTTGCGAATCCAAGTCATGGCAGATTCTATCTACTTATTCCCTGGTGCTAGACTTTGCATCGTGGGGGGAGTTTTGTACCAAAGAGGAGGCAATGCTTTGCTCATAATTGTCATTGCAAGTATTGACAAGGACTGGCTTTTTTTTTGAGGGGGGGGTGTTCTGTTTTGGCTGAGAAATACAATGGTCATAGTTAGAAAAAGTCATTATGTTGATGTTCTAAGGAGTAGCTCAACTAAGGAAATGATTGATTTGCCGTAGAAAAATTCCTGAAGTTAAGGAAAAGTGCGTGTGTACTACTAATAGACTCGAAAACTTTGGCATAGTTGGTTAAGGACGTGGTTTATGTACTCTAAAATGGGCAGTAAGATGGCCCCTGAAAACACTCATTACGTGGTTTCTTTCCGCAGGTGTCTATGGCTTGGTAGTATTTACCAAGCAAACTCAGGTCAAGTTGCTGAGCACAGATAAGATCATTAAGACTCCAACTTTGTGGCTGTCACTGTCTGCTTTAGATAAATGATCTGAAGCTTAGGGTGTGAAGGTATTGAATGTACACCAAAGAGCCACTGGCAAGTCAGTGTGGCTGTGGCATCGCAGTGTCCATGTAGGGAGAAACTATGTGAGCTGGCCGGCTAGCCAGTCTGCCTGTGAGCTACTGTGTCCATCCCCTTCTGTCTCTGCTTCAGTTGTCCCTTCTGTTTTCTCTTCCTTCCCTCCTCCTCCTTTCTCTGCCTCTCTTCATTCCTTCTCTTCTGCCTCCTTCCTGCTTTCTTTGGTGTCACGTTTTGCTACATTCATGAATTTCAGAAGACAGGGCAAAAGTACCCTAATTTCTGGAGAACTTCCAGAACTCTCAGTCCTACCCCCAGGTTTTGTTGGGGAAGCTCTGGAGATGCAGGTTCGTTTGGGAAATTGCCTTCATGAAAGCAGCACCCCATAAGGGACCCCCCCCCCCACACACACACACTGGTGCAGGTGAAGGGGCTGGGTCTGCCGTGTGTGATGTGGGCCGCTGGCATCGTGTCACAGGTGGGCGGGTGGACAGAGGACGCCCACCTTCTTTTCTTGTCAGGGGGACACCAGGGGGCACTGGCTCGGGGGCCCTCTGGGGGCTGGAAATTGTGTCTCCATCAAAATACTTGAAAATGGCCAGGCCGTGTTGTCAGCTCTAGCTTCCATCTCTGGAATGTGGATTCGCTGGGCTTGCTTTGGCTCTGAAAGGTGACGTGGGATTTAAGTTGGCCCCCGAGGGACAAGATGGGAGCAGCCCCGTTCTCATCTACAGAGGGGGTGAGGGCAGCCGCGCTCGTGGATTGAGGGAGCGTGTCGTTTTCCCACGACGTTCGGGGCATGCGCACGCACAGGCGCACGCGCACGCACACTCACACGCACACGCATGCGTGCCCACGCTTGCAGTTTAGAGCTGGGAGCGGACCTCCCCAAAGTGCGTGTTCTGTTCGGAGCGCCCAGCGGAACAGCATGCCTGTGTCCTCCTGTCTCAGTCTGCTGACCACCCGAGAGCTCGGGGTCACCACTTCCACATGCGGATGCGGGCAGCAGCCCCAGGAAGGGTGCGTGGCTTGACCCAGGTCGGCCGCGGTGAGCGGCGGGGCCAGGGTTCCACCCTGGAGCTGGTCCACTGGCACGCGGGTAGCAGTTTCGGCCCAACGACCCTGTTGCTCCGCGCAGAGAGCCGAGGAGATGACCCTCGGCGTTTGCCTCACGCTGGAGCCCCAGGGCGGGGCTGGGGAGCCGGGCGCCAGAAGGGCGACGGCAGCTGGCACGGTCCTCAGCTCTGGGCCTTGCACATGCCCTTGAGAAAAAGCTCAGTGCCCCCAGGGTCGTGCTGGACGGGACGAGCCGTGGAGCCCCTGCCTCTTCTAGCCACGTCTTTGGTGCTGTCACTTACTGGCTCTGGCACCCCTCCAAGCCTCCGTTTGCTCATCTCACCTGGGACCTTGCTCCAACCACCCAGGTGGTGTGGACATGAGGCCAGCAAGCAGCGTCTGGCACAGACAGGGTGCCTAGGAGCCACTCACTGTTATTGTCCTGGGTCCCAATGTTGTACCCAGACCTCACTTCCCAAGTGCAAGGTGGTGTCTTAGATTGGGTCCTAGAAAGGGACAAGGAAAAGCTGGTGAAGTCCACATAAAGGCGGAGTTCAGTGCGTGGGGAGTGATCGAGGGCTGGTCTAGCACCGTGACAAATGCATCATGGTCTCCCTGGATACCCTCTCGGCAACGGGGGCAGGGTGTGTGGCAGCTCTCTCTCTGGATTAGCTCCGCAACTTGTCTCTCACTCCAAAGTTACTCCAAGAAAAATTTTAGCATCACTGCTTTGGGGCCCATTTCTTGCAGGCCAATGATTTGCAAAACGAGGAAGCAACAAGTGCTTACAAATGAATTCCTAACAGATTGTTTAACCTTGAATGCACCTTTTCCAGTGCTTAGCAGGGGTTTTGCAATGATTAATGCCTTAAATAAGAAGGAGGAAATCGAATGAAGGGACATTCAGATGTTGGGAGAATGTGTTTCATGTGGGTGGCATTTGGACGGTGGTGGGGGGTACTTCTGAATCATTTAAATAACAGCCCACCAGGCTACCTTCTGGAGAAGCTCTCCTTTCTTCAGCAGATGTCTATTATGCAAACTCACCCATGGATATCCTGGGACTTAGCCTGATCTCAGTCTGCTGGATGTTTAGAATGAGGAGAAGGTGTGTCATGCCGGTGTGTCAGACTGAGTCCTGGTTGGGGGGCCTGGCATCCAGGACCCCGCGTCCTGCTCAGTTGTCTTCTCCAGCCCCATGTGTCTCCACATCTTGCTGGGTATCTCCCACCTGTGTTGCTGTTCCCCACACGGTCCATGCTGTTTTTGACCCCGAGATTTTATTTGTTCTGCAGGATACCTTGGAGCTCACTTTCTGGTACAAACAATCTGTACTCCCGGCCTCCCCCACTCCAGTAGTGCTGCCTCTTTGCCTTGTTGACTGCTTTCATGCTGTTCCCTTCACCTGGAACAGTCTTTTTTTTTTTTTAATGATTTTATTTATTTATTTGGTAGAGAGAGATCACAAGTAGACAGAGAGGCAGGCAGAGAGAGAGAGGAAGGGAAGCAGTATTCCTGCTGAGCAGAAAGTCCGATGCGGTCCTCGATCCCAGGACTCTGAGATCATGACCTGAGCCGAAGGCAGCAGCTTAACCCACTGAGCCACCCAAGCGCCCCTGGAACTGTCTTTTTTTTAAGTACCACGGACAGTGCCCATCCAGACTCTCTCCCTCCTTGACATACACTCCCAACACACACACACACACACAGACACACACACACACGCAGCATCTGGGTGGTTCCATCCATTAAGCATCTGCCTTCAGCTTGGGTCATGGTACCAGGGTGCTGAGATAGAGCCCCGCATTGGGCTTCCTGCTCTGGGGGAAGCCTGCTTTTCCCCTCTCCCACTCCCCCTGCTTGTGCTCCCTCTCTCGCTGTCTCTCACTCTGCCAAATAAATAAATAAAATCTTAAAACACACACACACACACACATACACTCTGACACACACAAAAACACAGACACATATAGACACACATACTACACACATAGACGGTGTCATCCTACGGTCATCACTCTTATTCTCCCATGACATCTTAACTCTTGCACCAAATTATCTGTGAATTTTTTCTAGGGATCCTGCTATGCTGGGGGTCCATAGAGGGCAAGGACTGTGTCTTGCTCATTTAGTACCCAGCAGAGCACCTTGCATGGCCAAGAGCCTCCAGCGAGCCTGGCTCCTGCTGAACATAAGGGAGTAACCTGGATGCCTGGTGCAGGGCCAGCTCAGCCAGAGAGAGCGTGTGCCCATCAGCCGTCTCCAAAGGCGTGTCCCCAGGCTGGGTCCTGGGCAGGATTTCTGTGTCTTTGTGTATAGTTTATGGGAAGCAATATTACCCACATTACTGTGTATTATTACTTCAAGTTGTTTTGCTTTTTTGACACATGGCAATAGAATCTCATCATTTTAATCTGAATTGGGAGAGGCACACATCGGAGCTCTGTGGTACCTTTGCTCAGGGCTCTTGACCTCAGACATGAGTTTCCCTTCTTGGTAAGCTGTGTGACTTTGGACAAGCTGTTTTACCTTCTAAGTCTTGGATTTCCAGCTATAGAATAGAAGTGCACAATACTTGTAACAGATTTTGTAAAGTGGGGTACTACGATTTTTTATATTTTTAAAGTGGGGTCCTTGCCCAATATGAGGGCTTGACCTCACAGCTCTGGATCAAGAGTTAGATGCTCTACCAACTGAGTCAGCCAGGTGGCCCTGTACTTTTATTCTTATAAGACTGTTTGGAAGGAGCCCTTAATTCATAGTGTCCCAACTTCCTCAGAGCCCACTGTAAGCCCTGTCTTCTTTCCTGCCTGGCCCACGTCTGCTTGTAGTTCCTGGAGTAGAACCAGGGAACCACAAATGATCTCCGCCAGACCCTGGGCACCTGTCAACCGAAGTCTCTTGCCCTCTAGCTGGTTATGTGGCCATGTCACCTACTAGACCAAACTTGTGAAGGACGAAGGATGGTGGAGGCACCGTGCCGTGTCAGATCTCCCCCTGCCTGAGGTGTCCAGCGTCCTGCAGGGTCTCTGTAAGCGGTTGTTGAAGGAAGTGTATCTCACCTGCCTCTTGAAACTGCTGTTACATTTCCCTTACATAGGTTGCAACTCAGTGCAACTCAGATCAGAATCACCTGGAGCGGGGCACCTGGGTGGCTCAGTGGGTTGGGCCTCTGTCTCCGGCTCAGGTCATGATCTCAGGGTCCTGGGATCGAGGCCGGCATCAGGCTCTCTGATCAGTGGGGAGCCTGCTTCCCTTCCTCTCTCTCTCTGCCTGCCTCTCTGCCTACTTGTGATCTCTGTCTGTCAAATAAATAAATAAAATATTAAAAAAGAAAAGAATCACCTGCAGTGCTTGTTACAACCCATATTTGGGCACTGCCTCCAGAGCTCCTGATTTGTAAGTCTGAGGGAGCCCTAAGGATCTGCAGTTTTAATAAGTTCTGGGTGATGACTGCTGCTGCTGATTCATGGCCCCCACTTGGAGAGCAGAGGCTCTGAAATACCTTTTCACCTTTTTTTTTTAAAATTTATTTATTTAAGAAAGAGAGAGAGAGAGAGAAGAGAGTGTGAGCCGGGGCGAGGAGGAGGGCAGAGAGGGACAGAAAGAGAGAGAATCTCAAGTAGGCTCCATGCCCAGTGCAGTGCAGAGTGTGATGTGGGGCTCTATCCCAGGACCCTGAGATCATGACCTGAGCTGAAATCAAGAGTCGGATACTTAACCGACTGAGCCATCCAGGCGCCCCTAAAATAACTATTTCTAAAGTGTCTGGGAAAGGTAGTTTGTTGGTTACTCAAAAATGTCATTTAAAACGGGGAACCATAAAATATGATACATACAGATTTTAAGTGTTTTGTTTTAACTGAAGACACATCAATACACTTTGAGTAACAAGTTTGTTGCTGTAGGCTTTTCTCCCAGGATGGATCTTCTGTGGATCTGCAATGTCTCTCTTACATAAGGCATACCCATATGGCATATCTGAAATTTCTAGTTTTTGTTTCTCCAAAGGGGAGCGTGAAACAAAAGACACTTGCAAAGTGGTGTGAGCCCCGAAGGACTGTTGTACGTTTTTCTGTCACTCTTCCCTGTCCCACCTGCCTGGTTTCTTTTTTTAGCAACTGGGATTTATTTGCAAACCATTCAGCCTTATTTGTATAGAAAGCTATCTTTCTTTTTTTAGCTCACATTTCTTTGATTTACTTAATATTTAACTGATTTTAATGCCAAGGACAGCTGTCATAAGCAAGTTCAGGGCTTATACCTGCCTCTAGCTCATCGTACAATGAAGCTGGTTGGAATGGAAGTTGCCAGTTAGACTAGAAAACAGCCTACCAGCGCTGTTTTCTACCAGTGATCAGTAGGTTTACAGGGAGGATGGAGTGCATTAGTTGACTGGCGAGGGGCTTAAATAAAGGTCAGTGAATGGAGCTTCTTGTTACTGCCCACCTACTGGGTGCATCTCTGCTAGAATATTCAGGTACTGCAAATAAAAATACAACACACCCAGTTCAATATGAACTTCAGATTTATAAAGAAAAATAAGTTTTTGTTTTGTGTGTCTGTGTGTAAGTGTGTCTCAAGCAAATATATTTGGGACATACTTATACTAAAGAAGTATTCATTTTTTATCTGAGATTCAAATAAAAAGATTTTTTTTATAATATGTCCCATAGAATATTTAGGATATACTTATATTAAGACATATCCTTGTTTATTTGAAATCCCAATGTAACTGGGCATCCTGTATTTTATTTGACAATCCTTTTGCTCCATTTTTTTTTTCATGACATATGTGTATGCCTTCTTTCAAGTCTAGAGGAAATATCTGACCCTGTCTGGAATCCTCCTGCTTCTCTTCTAAGCCTGTGAATCGCTCCCTTTGAGGTTCCCAGCCCCCTGTCCTCCGTGTTCCTGCCAGGGCAAGACTGGAGTACTGGCTACCAAGTCTGGCTGCCAAGTCGCCTCTGAGCTCCGAGGGCTGAGCCTTGCCTCGCTGATGGATCCCTTCCTCCTCCCTGACTCTCGGAGCAGTGTCTCCTGGGAAGTCAGGGATTAATCCATACCTGATGAGTGAATTATTTAATGAATGAGGCCGAGATAACCCTCCAAAGTCAAGTTTGATGCAGCCCCCTCCCCTGCTTGAAATAGCTAGGTGGTCAGATCTAATGCTTGTTTTCAGAAGAGCTCTCATTTGGCCCTTAGTCTTTCTCAGCAAGATCACTTGCTGGAAACACTTTTGAGAGGACACAGACATCAACCCATAACTCTAAACTCTTGGTGGTTGTGGGGCCCACACCTACCCCCAAGGGCCTATGAGGGACTGCTGCAGAGAACCTTGCTGGGTCTTAGATGTAGGACAAGGAAGGACCTCTTCTGATAGGGTCCACCTGGGTCCTTGGTGCCTTCCTCACAAGGTTCCACACAGACCAGAAGACAGCCCTGGAGTCTCGATGCCAGCCAGTGCCCAGTCACACCTCTTTCCTAAGATCTCTGTCTCCCCGGGTGTCTCCCAGGGGGGTTTGCAACCCTCAGCAGGACAGTGAAGGCAGGTGGGGACGGTAGCATTTAACTAAAGCTCTCTGAGTATAATCAGTTACTATTCCTCTTCTTTCCTAGGTTTTTATAAAGTGTTGGGAGAACAGTGGAAACTTCTACCTCTATTGATGCTTTAAGTGCCAACTTCTTCTGCCACTTCTTGGTCTTATTACAGTCCTCTGTGTGCATGAGTGTGCTTGCTTGTGCAAGATGGCGGACCTTATGATGGGGCTACACAGGTCAAATGTTAAATATATATCTACCAAACTGTGAAATGGTTAACAGCAATGGCCTCAGTACAAAGTCCTGCCCCTCATCACTTACCAGTCGATCGGTCTTGGGTCACCTTCCTGAGCCTTGGTTTTCCCACTGGTTATTTTGAGGATTAACTAGGATGATATATGGAAAGCCCTTGAATAGGATCTGAGGAAGTCACTGTCTGGTCAGAGCTCAGGACAGACTGTCCTGGATGAAGTGTGCTGTTCAGGAAATGAATCCTACCTATGGGAGAGATGCCAGGATCATCTGCTTGCTGAGGAGTGGGAGTGATGGGCTCCAGGGGATAATGGGTATTACATGACTCAGGGCAGAGTAGTAATAGCAATGACCCCTGTTCTCCAAACTGATTTCTCTATCTGGGAAATGGAAATAAGAATAGTACCTTGGCCAATTTATTTTACCTCCAAGTGCTTCAGTTTACTTCTGTGTAAGAGGAGGGAAACCCACCTTTATGGGTTGCCATGAGGACCAAGAGGGACAATGTGGGTGAAGCACTTAAGACAGTGAATGTTGGAAATTGTGTGATCATGGTCAGAAATGAGGTGAGGATATTCTGATGCAGATATTTCCTAGGTCTGTGGCCTGTGTTGGAAGAATGTTCTTGCTCTCTGTTTCTATCTCATATTGCTTCATCATCCTCAGGCATGTGAAGCCACATGTCTTTACTTGCCCTCTTACTGAGCCATCAACAACACGAAGCAGGGCCTCTGGGAAGTGCATTGTGGACCCCACATTCAAGGTGTTGAGACAAATGGCATAGTTCTCTGGCATCAAGTCCCCTCATTGACCTCTTGGTTTTACCAGAGAGATTCCAACCTGTGAACCTCTGACCGTTGCTCCTGGTAGGACTCACATTTACAAGGAATCTGAGTTAGTTGGATGCCTCAACTTTCCTTATACCAGGAAGTAAGAAAAAAGGGATCATGAAAACAACCTCACTTGAATTTTTAATAAGACTTTAAACCTAGCAATCCCCTTTTAGCAAGTAGATTTTGGTATATAAGCATGAGAAAAACTAAAAGTTACCATCGTCTTTCTCCACTTGACTTATTTCACTAAGCATTCACAGACCTGTACCCCTGGGGATAAAAATATATTATATGTTTATAAAAATTAAAAATTTTTTAAAAAAGTCACCATTGTATGTCCTTTTAGCAAAAGGAGATAGTCTGAGATCTTGCTGCAAAATATCACCAATGAAATCCTTTCCATTGAAGTGGTTGAGAGCACTATTTATTTATTTATTTATTTTTTAGAGAGGGGAAAGAGAAAAAGAGAGAGAGAGAGGAGGGGCAGAAGGGGAGGAAGAGAGAGAATCTTAAGCAGGCTCCATGCCCATCTTGGAGCCTGATGTGGGGCTTAATCTCATGACTCTGAGATCATGAACTGAGCTGAAATCAAGAGTCAGATGCTTAATCAACTAAGCCTCTCAGGCACTCTGAGAGCAGTATATTTTATTTTTGTACTTAAAACTATATTAGTGACTCCTTTATTTTTGAATTTGAGGAAATTCATCTAGGATATTATCAAGTGAAGGCCCAGAATCTGAGATTTCAGATGTACAAGCAATTTCACAATTACTCTTAGCATCTACGGGGCTACTCTCTATCTCTTTACATTCCTCTTCTGATTCATCTAGTTATTGTGAAGCATCTTCAATGTCAATTTTCTTCTCTTTGCTGCTGGTAATAGACAATGAAAATGTCTAAGTTCTTAACTGCAGTCAATGAACGCTGAAAGCATCTTACAAAGACAGTGACTCCAGTCTTTTTAAAAAATACCTTCTTGAAAGGTAATGCAGTATTTGGGGCACTGAAGAATAATGACCTATCTTACCACTTCATCTTTCTTCTAGATAATGCTACCAGTCTCTCACTGTCTTATAGAACTCTTTTTTAGTGATAGTTAATAATTA
The DNA here is from genome assembly GCF_964662115.1 of Mustela nivalis. Lineage (NCBI taxonomy): Eukaryota > Metazoa > Chordata > Mammalia > Carnivora > Mustelidae > Mustela > Mustela nivalis. The sequence continues at coordinate 178,296,422 of NC_139021.1, forward strand.
ATGAGTAATGATGGACCAATTCCTTGAATGATGAAATAGCGCATTATTTCAAGCTATAGGAAAAATGAGATCATTAAGAGCTTGTAATGTATTTTGGATTTATAGAAGGATCCAATGAATCCATATAGTGACTATAAGATACAATGATTTTTATTCTATTTTCTTTACATGAATGAATATTCTTTTTGTTCTTTGGAAGATCTTCTGAAACATGTAAAAGTCATGAAATATCAATCCTCACAGAGTGAGACCTGCTGGAAAAAGAAACTCGAGAAATATAATTGAATCTGATGGACCTTTAAGGTGTCCTAAGGGTTAACTTGAAGTAGAGGGACTTAGAACGCTTTAGAGTGGTCTCACAGATAATAAAAACCCAGGGTCCTCTGCATGTTGGCTTTGTTCAAAATACATTAAAAATTTCTCAGGATCTGGATCAGAAGGCACAGGATCTCAGACAACAAAATATATACTTATTTAGGGAGCCTCTGTGTGGCTATTCCAAATGCTAACTCCACTCAAATTTCAGACTGGAGTGAGGATTCAACTGGCATCCAGAGTCCTTGACAACCAGTCAAGAACTGCCTTTTCTTGCCCTGCCCTTCTTCTGAGCACAGATTACATCCTGTAACTATAAATTGTAGCATTAGGGTACAGAGTAAAAAGACATGTACTTTTTTACATCTAAAATTATTCAACACCCCACATCCAACCCACTTGTAATCTACTACTGCAAAATACAGAACACTTTGCAAAAATGCAGGAGGCACAAACCCAAGAGTGAGCCACCATGACCTCTGGCACGATCATAAGGTGATACTCAAGCCAATTTCTGTGACTGTAGATCATTTACAAAGAGTGGAACCTCCATTCCAAGATGAATTTGTTTTCTTTCTAGATCTGGGGAGTTTCTCAACTACAGACTATGGGAAAACCTTTTTTACTTTACCTGTCTTCCTAGAGTTTTGCTTACTGGCAAGGACAGTCAGTTCTGCTGTTGCTGTTGGCTTGTTGAGGCTGAGTACAGGTTTGGCCACAGAGCAAATGCCTGCCCTTTGGAACGCAGGGATGGGAAGGAAGGAGTCAGATGATGCTGAGACCCTAGGCATGTCCCAGGTGCACACTCAGCCAGTCTCATCTGTCACTTTCCTTTTTTCTTCTCTCTGCCTCTCAATCATTTGGTGCATGGGATTAGCTTCAGCTTTGTGTCAGGAGACATGGATGATAAAAAGCCAGTGTCTCTTCTTACCACTAGTGACAGTTATCTGGAAGATGGCTAACATCCCACAAACATTTGTTGTGTACCTTGCACAAAATTATTTTCATATACCAAATAAGTTAATATAGAAAAAAATCATTTAATATACTACTTGATGCATAATAAGGGTTCAACGAATGCAAATAGTAAGCACTATGGTCATGAAATCTTTCCAACATTTTGAGGTAAGCAGTATTATTACCCCCAGGTTGCAGATGGGGAAACTGTGGCATAGTTAGGTCACTTGTAAACAGCTATATGTCCAAGGTCACGTGGTGACTAAGTGTCTGGGCAGAAATTTGAACTCAGAACAGGCACCTTTGTCTCTGTCCACTATTCTTACTAAATCTATCCATCTCTCCTCATCCTCTGAGGGAATCCACACACTTTGCACTGAATTTGATATGTCAGACCTCGATATGCTCTCTTAGGACAGTGGACCCTGACATGGAATTCTTGGCTCTGTTGAGGTTAATCCCTGCCCATTCAGAGCATGTTCTGAGAGTCCAGAAGTGACCTGGGAGAGGCTTTAACAGAGCTTTCTGGTGATGGACACCCAGCAAAGGGCAGGTTGATGCAGGGAGACTGAGAGCTCTTCTGCAGGGACATTCACAGGAGTGACCAAAAAGGACAGCAGGAAGGGCTGAGGAGACCTGTAGTGCACCTTGGGGGCACTCTAGAAAGAGCCCAATTGACTTTTCATTACAACAACCTTACAACAACCACAGAAACCATCTGCCCCCTCATCTTACATCTCATTCCAACCTCTGGTCACTCCCTGACCATAGATTTCTCATAAATTCAAACTAACCACTGAAAAGCCATACCTAGGACTCACCTCATGCTGTCATGATGTTGGGCTGGATCTCTCAAGACCTGTTCTCTGTTTTGCTTGCATAATTAGTGAAGGTGGTTTAGCGGGATTGTGTCAGGCAGGAGCATGGCGCCCATTATGGTAGCACTCAGGCTCTGTCAGCCTTCACAGGAGGCTTGAAAGGTGAGTTGAGGCCCACTCTTGGATGAGTCCTGAGACTTGACCCTGAAGGCAGCAGAAAGTATATTGAGGCATTTTGAGTAGGGAAGTGAGTTGAACATATCCGCATTTTACAAGGTAAAACTTGGGACATTCTAGGGGAGAGAGGTAAATCCTGTCAGCATAGGAGTGGGCACAGAGTAAACATTCCATAAATGCTTATTGAATCCACCAATGTGGATGGATTACAGAGGGAGGGACAGGGAAAGGGAGATCCACAGGCAGGTCCCTGGAGTAGGCCAGGTTCAAGAATAGGAAGATCTAATGTAGCAAAATGGTGGTGTGTATAAAAAGAAAGACAATCTTGTTGATAAATTAGATATAAGAAGTAAAGAAGGGGAGGAATCAAATATAACAACCAGATTCCCAACACATTTCTTGTGGAGCACGGTGACACTGTTGATTCAAGTGGAAGAAAGAGTCTATGTTGGGTTTGGGACATGGGGTGGATGTCCAAGAGGCCACTGGAAATATTGGTCTAGAGCTTGGCTGGGGTTGTAAGGGCTGATCAGCATGGGAGATGTGGATTTTGGGGTCTTCCTTCTAGAAAGTTCTCAGAGTACATGAGCTCTTTCAGAGGGAAGACAGCATGAGAAGAGACCTAAGACAGTGCTTGGCAGAGCAGCAACATTTAAGGTGTGGGAGGGGAGAAAACAGGTGAGGGAGATGGGGCAGTGGTGAGAGGAAGGAGGAGACCAGGAGGAAGGGGTGCTGGTGAGTGAAAACCAGGGAGGCAGAGAGAGTGGATGAGGGCTTTCCATTGTGTCAATGCAGGTTTGCCTCTGAGGCTGGTGAATTGAAGTGACTGGTGTCAGGATCGTATGGAGGTCCTGTACCAAGGCTAGTGGGGTACCGTGTGTGATGAAGACTGGGACATGCAGGATGCAGATGTTGTTTGTCAGCAGCTTGGCTGTGGCCCTGCAGTGTCGACACCAGGCGGGGCCCACTTTGGTCAGGGCTCGGGGCACATTCTCTTGGGCTTTGTATACTGCTCAGGATGGGAGCCCTACCTGTCAAGCTGCTCCCACAGTGGGTGGTACAAATACAAATGTGGCCACAGGGAAAATACCGGAGTCATGTGCTCAGGTAGAGCTGACCTCACCTTAAATGTGCCACTTGAACAATAGGGGTTTCTGCTCATCTAACATCCCCTTGCATGTGGACAGTGCTTTGTATTTTACCTGCTTTACTCTAGGTCATGTCTTATTTGATGTTAGAGGGCAGGTTCCTTTTCAGATAAATGGAGGCTCAGAGAGGGCAAGTAGCTTGCCTGGAGTCCTAAAGCTGGGGAAGTGGTGGAAGCGGCTTTCAACCTCAGCCTCCTCCAGAGTTTGCCAGTGCCTTCAACCAGTGGTGTTGTTCTGAGGATCCTGCCCTGGGGTGACAAAATACCTTTCTACATAAATCTAAATCAAATAGAGAAGTAAACAGTATGTTCTCTTTATTGGGGATTAAATGATCTGCTAGAGATATATACACCTGCAATGGAAGACAGAAATTCTTCCTGACCCAACCTAGGGAAACCCAATGCTGACTTTCTCCTTTGTTCACAGAGGGCTGGTTGGTAGTCACATACCAAGAGGTCTTTTAATCCACAAAGAAACTCTGAAGATAACAATCATTGTGTCCCCCAAAGGGGGTTTCCTAGTTGAGTTGTTCATCTTTAGAGAGACCTCTGGCATTTGCTCTGTGGATTGGTATGCGCGCATGCCACCATGCATGGGATGTGACCCTGATAATCCAACTATGACATGAGAATGGCTTCTGCCAGAGAGTATGGCCCTCCAAGCAATCACTTTGGAGTGGGTTTATTTTAGCATTTGGGGATGCATCCTTGAAAACTACCTTTCTTCTTACTTGGGGCCACCTTTCAGGAATTCTCAGCAATGGTAGATATTTCTCATCTGAGGGGGTAGATAAGCTATAGAAATAAGAAGTTGGAGTTTGAAATGTGAGCTTGTTAATCAGGTGGGCCTGTTCATCAATGGGGTGATTTTTTGTTGGAGACAGTGGATACAGAGGGGTGGGAGGTTGATGGCAGGAGCAAAAAACATCTTTGATGGCATTCCAGCATTGCATAAGGGCTGGCAAAATGGCAGAGAGATGAACTCTGTCTTGTAAGTAAGAAACACAGACTTTTAGCAGTGGGTAGGGTCACTGCATCCAGCCCTTGTTTCAGAGCTCAGGAAGCAGAAAGCCAGCTCTTCTCAAATGAGAGCCAGCGTCAAATGACCTCTTCTGTCCTCCACTCAGTAGCTTCTTTGTCTCCCACAGAGGCATCTCTGGCAACCACTGAGGCAGAAGGTAACATTGCATTTATGTGGGATCCTTATGGCCTCATTACCTGAACTCGTGAGGTCATTTCTGATCCAGAAGAGGTACAAAAGGTTTAAGAGATAGGGGTGCTCAGTTCCCAAGAGGGAACCTCTGAACAAGGCCTCAGGCCTAAATGGGTAACCCTTCCATGAGCTATGTCCCTGAGACTGGGAAGGGATAGACCTGCACAGCTACTTCCAGGGAGTTCCAAGGTCGAGCTTGGTGTCCAGGCTTTAGAGGGGGTCCTATTGCTCATGCTCAGAGCCTACCCTTGTGGTCCTCACCACTGCATGCTGATGCCTGGACAGACTGGGGTGCTGGGTCTCTGGCTGCAGGGCCTGGAAAGGCAGATGCATTAGAGGTCCCATGATCCTCCACCCCCTGGAGGCACTGCCAATGAAAGAGCTCAAGTAGTCAATACAGCTGTAGTCAATACAGCTCAAGTTTTTGGCAATCCGAGCTTTGGGAGGGACAGTCACTGCCTATATCCCATGGGAAACTTTGACCCTAGAACAAGAGGAGGATAGCCTTCCCATGAAGGCCCCTGACCAGAAGTCAGCATGGATTATTTGGGAATCTTAATGGTACACATGTCAGGCATTTCTGTTCCTCAGCTGTTATGCTTTCCTGTCCCTAAAGCCCATGGGGTAATGTCTGACTTGACCGTTTTCTATTCCTTATGATTAAGGACACAGATGTCACTAGAGCTAAGGATGAGACTGACTTTATTATAATTTAACCATGTCTCTCCCAAGATTCTTATTTGCAGCAGCTATAAGAGGAGAATCTACTCCTCTCTACAGTAGCTTCCCATGAGAGCCCTGCTATGTATTAGGAGTTATAGCTGGGCCTGACAAGTTATTTTGCACAACTAGTTGATCCAGGGTACAAGTGAGGGGCTCAGGGGCTTGACTATCTAACTATGAGAGAGGACTCCAGATAGGCCTTACCTAGAACTACTCTTGCAGAACCTCGACTGTGGGGTGAAGGTGGGAGACATACTTTCTCTAGATCCAACAAAACAAAACAAAACACCTCATGTAGAAGCCCAGCAGGGCGTTCAGACATACAATGAATGCTCTGGTGGCAGTGGACTAAGAGGAGCCATCAGGTCATCTCCTCTTGAAGCCCTAACACCTAGTAGGCTCTTACTGGGAACTGGGGCAAAGAGCACAGTTTCTTGAAGCAATTTAAAAATAATAGTTTTAAAGCCATAATCTTACTTAATGGGTAAACATTAGAAGAATTTTCACTAAAGTAAAAAGGCAAGAATGGCATTCAGGCCTCTTGTCATTTAACAGGGTACTAGAGATACTAGCCAATACAATTAGACAAGAGAAATCAATTGGAAGCAGAAGGATTAGAAAAGCTATTTTCCCATCTATTCATAGAACCCTGCACTGGTCACATGTGAGATGGTGAGTATCAAGGTCAGTAGGTTAGTAAAGAGATATTCCCCCCAAACAGCCTTCTAGAATGAAAGAGTGTGAGGTTGGCATGTTCTGTTCCCTTTTCTAAAGTTCCATAACAAGATAAAATCCAAGTCAGAAATGATATCTCTTAGCAGATTCTACTTTAATTTCAGTCCTTGAATCTCCTCAGAGGGTCCTAACTTTACATTTTCTGTTTTTTCCCTGTCCTTCTACAATTTGTCTATGCAGATAGCACTATAGAGGAGACTATGCTACTAATACAATAGGTAATGAAAATTTTATTTGATTATCCCTCTGAAGGTAATTATACCAACTGCATACATGGGTTTCACCCTTATACAGGGAGACGTCTAGGGGATGGGTTAAAAGGGTGTTGTGTACATATAGCACAAAGGAAGATCCCATGTGACCCTGCAGAAAACAGTTTTCAAAAGCTGTTTTCCATGATGTCTAACTCTAGTCATTACCTTTGTTACTATATACAGCTACCACCTGGATCCCCCGCATTGCATCTTCAACAACAGATATAGATAAATATTTCAATCCACCACCCAAGGATCATTCTCAGCTTCTAAATAAAGTTTGGGTTTGCAAGTGACAGGAGGCATCTCAGGGTGTGTCTTTCCTTATCCTTGTCCCTGTGTGTGTGTGGTTGTAAAGCTGGGAATAAAGAGAGAAGTCTCTGAAGATCAGATCCCGGATCTGATCTTAGAGCATGGCCCACTAATTCCACTGAGATCCTGGGTTTATTACAAAGATCTTCCCCACAGTGCTCAGTGTAAGTTCTGGGGGCCTCTCCAGGACTGCTGGGACCATGCAGGTCTTTTGGCTCCAGGCCATGAGATAGAGCCCTGAAAAGAGGAGGGACATGTGCTGGACTGGCACATTTCTTCCCAAGGTGCATCACTTCCTGGGATGTTGGCAGAAACAAGTCAGGATGCGACAGAAGGCAATAAGTTGCCCATTCATGCACGGGTCTTGGCATGCCCCAGTAGCTATAGAGCTCCATGCTGGGTGTGCCCAGGGTGGATTAGGCTTGTCCACCCCCCCACCTTCATCCAGGTGATGGGGTGCTTCTTTGCAGTGGAGCATCCTCAGTCTTGAGCTGATTAGGATGTCTCTGCTCTTTTACTTGTGCTGAAGATTAACCACTGGGCATGCTGAAAAGTCATAACCTGCCCAGGGGACATAACCCAGAAAGAAGTCACTGAGTCTTACAAATGCTTTTCGCTTATGACCTTGAGATACACTCAGTGGGGGATTTCTGTTCTTTATCCCTCAGAAACTGAGTCAGGTTTGAAACTGAGGATGGTGAATGGAGGGGACCGTTGTCAGGGCCATGTGGAGATCTTGTACTGAGGCTCCTGGGGCACCATATATGATGACAGCTGGGGCTCCAATGATGCCAATGTGGTCTGTAGGCAGTTGGGCTGTAGCTGGGCCATGTCAGCCCCAGGAAGTGCCCAGTTTGGTCAAGGCTCAGGGCCAATTGTGCTGGACAACGTGCGCTGCTCTGGGCATGAGTCCTACCTGTGGAGCTGCGCTCACAATGGCTAGAACTCCCACAACTAGAGCCATGGAGAAGATGCTGGTGTCATCTGCTCATGACACCAGGTGGGGATGAAATATACCATTATCTCCCTCTGAGATTATCTTCAACGGGAAGAAACACACTACCCTTGATAAGACCCACATCCAACCGTTTCTGAGGTATTCCATGAATCCCAAGGTTTCCTGGTAGCAGCTGGCTACTGAGTGCAATGGAAAGGAAAGTGTTGGGTCACTGTCCTCCCTATTTGGCCAACAGAAAAGAACCAATATCACTTGGTAGCAACATGGCATACTGGGGGAAAGGGCCATCCACTATTTACTGAACAGAAATGGTAGGATCATGTATTCTGCCAATACCCCTCTTCCCAGGGACTGATGATCAGGCACAACTTTGGGAACACAATTGGAAAATAAACCACCTTCCCTTCTTCATGGTTGTATTCCTCTGGGTCCTCCATGAAGCTGACTCAGAAAACAGGATTGCAGTCTACACTGTGAATTTGGGAGGGCTATAAAGAGCAGTTCAGAAGTAGGGAATGGCAGGTCGCTGGAACATAGAAAGCTAATGAGTCTGATGTAAATGTGGAGTGTGAGCCTGGCCCACTTCAAGAAAGCTTGTGAAGCCTGTGAGCATTGCACCTGGGCTGGTGGAATTTGGCTCCTTCTAAACTAACTGCCCTGAATTATTCTTGTTGCTCCTTTACAGAGGGAAAGCTATGTCTTTGATAGTCCATGCTGGCCTGGCAGGGATATTCCTCCTCCTGGAACCGTAGTACTAAGGCCCAGCAAGGCAAGCAATGGGAGGGTAGAGCTCCCAGAGGACTGAGGGATTCAGGGCGGGCTCTGGCTCTGTCCACCCAAAGGCATGTGGAAGTGTGATCTCAGGTGGTATTCACTGAGTTTCTTCAACCTTTGGTCCACTTGGGGCACCTGTGTGCTGTGTGTCTGACTCTTGATTCTTTCTCTCAGCTGCATGGACTCAGTCCACACTTCAGACAGGTGAGTCCTCTGCCACCCCACTGGGGCTCTTCTCTCCCACCCCCCCTTCTTCAGTCAGGCTGGTCAACCCGCTGCTCTTTGTGAAACTTGTGGACACTTGAATTTTCCCCACTGTCACTGAGATGCTGGCAGATGGTTCTTAAGTAGCTGTGGGATTTCCAAGAGTCTCACCTTCCCATGAGTCTATGAGATTTCATCTAGTATATGGAAACTGTCCCAAGAGATGGCAGCCTGCAGTTTCAGAGAACTGGCCCATGTGCCATGAATCTCAGCTCTCATGTCATCCGGGCTGATAGGTTGAGTGGGAGAAAGGATGCTGAGGACCACCTACGTTCTCATGAAGAGCACCAGGGCAGGCTGGCTCCTATCCTGGGCTCAATGCTTGCAATAGCCTCAAGTTACTTGGACACAGATGTGCATCCAACGAGGCAGGAACAGCAGTTGCAGGGGATGGGACTGTCAGAGGTGATGGAGGTGCTCTAGGAACTGGGATATCTAGTTGGATCTGTAGTGACCCTCAGTGCACCTGAATCTTTTCTTCAAGCACCCTATGTACCAAAGCCCTCAGATCTACATGAGTCAAGAGAGACGGGTGGTAAAAGTTTTCTATGGGAAAAAAGAACATGCCAGGCTTAGAGATGTGGAGGCACCTGGCTGACCTCCCGATAGCCTTTGTCCCAAAAAGATTAGAGCAGGAGACTTGCACAGCCCACCCTTTGGGAAGGTGGCAGGAATGCAGTTGGGCAAGTGTCATGGTGCCTGTGACAAATGGTTTTCAGAAAATGCTTATCATGTTTAACTCTGAGTTTTACCTTTCTTGCCCTATGCAGGCACCACCTGGTTCACTACCACTGCAGCTTCAAACACAGAATTCGGTAAATATTTCAGTCCACCCTCCCAGGATCATTCTCAGCTTCTAGATAAAGCTTGGGTTTGGAAGTGACAGGAGGCATCACACAATATGTCCTTCCCTATCCTCCTCCTTGTGTGTATATGTGTGTGTGTGTGTGTGTGTGTGTGTATAGCTGGGGGATAAAGAGAGAAGTCTCTGAAGATTAGATCTGGGGTCTGATCTAAGATGGTGGCCCACAGATTCCATTGGGATGCTGGGCTCACGTTAACAAAGGTCCTCCCTCAGGTGCTCAGTATAAGCACAGGAGGCCTCTTGAGGACTGCTGGGTCCACGCTGGTCTTCTGGCTCCCAGGCAATGGGTTTGAGAATCGAGAAGAGGAGGGCCATGTGCTGGGCTGGCACCTCTCCTCCTGAGGGGCAATACGTCCTGGGATGTTGGCAGAACTAAGCATACCACAGAAGGCAATAAGTTGCCCATTGATACACGGGTCCCGTCATACCCCAGTGGCTGTAGAGCTGCATGTTGAGTGTTCCCAGGGCAGATTAGGCTGGTCCACCCCCTCACCTCCATCCAAGTCATGGGGTTCTTTACAGTGGAGCATCCTCAGCCTTGAGCTGATGGGATATCTTTGCTCTTTTTCCTGTGGTGAAGATTGACCTCTGGCATGTTGAAGGTCACTACCTGCCCAGAGGATTAGGCCAGGAAGAAGCCCTTGGGTCTTACAAATGTTCTAAGCTTATGACCTTGAGATAGACATGAAGGGGGTTTTCTTTTCTTCATCCCTCAGGGACTGATTCAGAATTGGCCCTGAGGCTGGTGAACGGAGGTGACCGTTGTCAGGGTCGTGTAGAGATCCTGTACCGAGGCTCCTGGGGCACTGTGTGTGATGACGACTGGGACACCAATGATGCCAATGTGGTCTGTAGGCAGCTTGAGTGTGGCTGGGCCATGTCAGCCCCCGGAAGTGCCCGGTTTGGTCAAGGCTCAGGGCCAATTGTCCTAGACAATGTGCGCTGCTCTGGCCATGAGTCCTATCTGTGGAGCTGCCCTCACAATGGCTGGAACTCACACAACTGTGGCCATGGAGAAGATGCCGGTGTCATCTGCTCAGGTGGGATGAAATAGACCCATATCCCTCTCTGAGATGGTCTTGGATGGGAGGAAACACACTACCCACAAAAAGGCCCACATCCCATCCTCTCTGAGGTATTCTGTGCCTCCCAAGCTTTTCTGCAGGCATCAGGTTACTGAGTACAATGGAAAGACCCTACTGAGTAGGGTCTGCTGTCCTTCCATATTTGGCCAATAGAGAAGGGCAATATCACTTGGCAACAACATGGCATACTGGGGGAAAGGGCCATCCACTATCCAGTGAGCAGAAAAAAATGGGTCTCTTCCTTCTTGGTAGGATCATCTATTCTGCTCACATCTCTCTTCCCAGGGCCTGATTATCAAGGCACAACTTTTGGGTAATGGTTGGAACATAAACCACCTTCCCTCCTTTATGGTTGTATTCTTCTGAGTCCTCCATGAAGCCGACTCAGAAAAGAGGATAGCATTCTATACTGTGAACTGGAGAGGGCCATGAAGAGCAGTAGGTACTGGGGAAGGTACAAGGAATGGCAGCTCACTACTACATGGAATGATAAAGATACACATAGGAATGTGGGGCTTGGATTGACCCTCTACAGAAACCCTGAAAAACTTTGTGAAGCCCAATAGCACTGTACTTGGCTCCTTCTAAACTAATTGCCCCAAATCATTCTTATTGCTCCTGTACAGAGGGAACGCTATGTCTTTGATAGTCTGTCCTGGGCCTGCAGGGCTATTCCTCCTCCTGGGACAGTAGTACTAAGGCCCAGCAAGGCAAGCAATGGGAGGGTGGGGCTCCCAGAGGACTGAGGGATTCAGAGCGGGCTCTGGCTCTGTCCACCCAAAGGCATGTGGAAGTGTGATCTCAGGTGGTATTCACTGAGTTTCTTCAACATTTGGTTCACTTGGGGCACGTGTGCTGTGTGTCTGACTCTTGTTTCTTTCTCTCAGCTGCTTGGCCTCAGTCCACAATCCAGCCAGGTAAGTCCTCGGCTACCATCCTCAGGCTATTATCTCCCACCTACTCTACTTCCGTCAAGCTAGTCAAACCACAGCTCTTTGTAGATCCTGTGGACACTTTATGTTCCCCACTGTCACTGAGATCCTGGAAATTCTTTTTTCTTTCTTTCTTTCTTTTTTTTAAAGATTTTTATTTATTTGTCAGAGACAGAGAGAGAGTGAGCAAGCACAGGCAGACAGAGAGGCAGGCAGAGGCAGAGGGAGAAGCAGGCTCCCTGCCGAGCAAGGAGCCTGATGTGGGACTCCATCCCAGGACCCTGGGATCATGAACTGAGCCGAAGGCAGCTGCTTAACCAACTGAGCCACCCAGGCGTCCTGATCCTGGCAATTCTTAACTAGATGTGGGATTCACAAGAGTCTTAACTGGATGTGAGATTCCCAAGAGTGTCACCTTCCCATGAGTCCATGAAGTTCCATCCAGTATGGGGAAACTGTCCCAATAAATGGCTTCCTGCGGTTTCAGAGAACTGGCCCATGCACCATGAATCTCAGCTCTCGTGTAGTCCGGGTGGATAGGTTGAGTGGGAGAATGGATGCTGAGGACTGTCACCTTCCTACCAAAGAGCCACCAGGGCAGGCTAGCTCCTATCCCTGTGTCAGGGACAGCCCCCAATTCCTTTGACACAGATGTGCTTCTAACGAGGCAGGGGCAGCAGTTGCAAGGGAATGGAGTGTCCCAGGTGTTGGAGGTGCTCTAGGTCCTGAGAGAGCCATTTGGCTCCATGGTCACCCTCAACACCCCTCACTCTTTACTCCAAGTTTTGCTATGCCAAAGCCCTCAGATCTACATGAGTCAAGGGAGACGCGTGGCAAATGTTTTCTATGGGATAAAAGAGCAAGCCAGGCTTAGAGATGTGGAGGTACCTGGTTGGCCTCCCCAATGCCTTTGTCCCAGAAAAGCTAGTAGAGCAGGAGACTTGAACAGCCCACCCAGGGAGAATGTGGCAGGATTCAGATGGACAGCTGTCATAACGCCTGCCACATGTGGTTTTCACAAAATGCTTTCCATGCTATCTAACTGTGGTCTTTCCTTTCTTGCCCTATACAGACACCACCTGGTTCACGACCACCACAGCTTCAACCACAGATTTTGGTAAATATTTTGTCCACCCTCCCAGGATCATTCTCAGCTTCTACAAAAAGCTTGGGTTTGGAAACAACAGGAGGCATCTCATGATGTGTCCTTCCCTAACCTTCTCCCTGTGTGTGTGTGTGTGTGTGTGTGTGTGTGAGTGTGTTTGCATGTGTGTAGCTGGGGGATAGAGAAAATTCCCTGAAGAACAGATCCGGGGTCTGATCTTACAGGGCGGCCCTCTGATTCCATTGAGATCCTGGGCTCAGGTTCAGTAAAGATCCTCCCCTAGGTGCTCAGTGTAAGTCCTGGAGGCCTCTCTAGGACTGCTGGAAGCATGCTGGTCTCATGACTCCCAGGCCATGTGTTTGAGCCCTGAGAAGAGGAGGGCCATGTGCTGGGATGGCACCTCTCATCGCAAGGGGCATCACCTCCTGGGATGTTGGCAGAAACAAGTCAGCATGCCATGGAAGGCAGTAAGTTGCCCATTCATGCACAGGTCCTGTCATGCCTAAGTAGCTGTAGAGCTCCATGCTGGCTTGTCCACCCCCTCACCTCTATCCAGGTCATGGGGTGCTTCTTTCAGTAGAGCATCCTCAGCCTTGAGCTGATGGGATGTCTCCGCTCTTTTACTGTGGTAAAGATTAACCTCTGGGCATGTTGAAAGGTCAAAACCTGCCCAGGGGACTTAGGCCAGGAACAAACTCTTGGACCTTACAAATTTCTTAGCTTATGATCTTGAGATATACTCAGAGGGGGTGTTCTATTCTTTATTCCTCAGGGACTGATTCAGGTTTTGCCCTGAGGCTGGTGAACGGAGGTGACCGTTGTCAGGGTCGTGTAGAGATCCTGTACCGAGGCTCCTGGGGCACCGTGTGTGATGACGACTGGGACACCAATGATGCCAATGTGGTCTGTAGGCAGCTTGAGTGTGGCTGGGCCATGTCAGCCCCCAGAAGTGCCCGGTTTGGTCAAGGCTCAGGGCCAATTGTCCTAGACAATGTGCGCTGCTCTGGCCATGAGTCCTACCTGTGGAGCTGCCCTCACAGTGGCTGGAACTCACACAACTGTGGCCATGGAGAAGATGCCGGTGTCATCTGCTCAGGTGGGATGAAATAGACCCATATCCCTCTCTGAGATGGTCTTGGATGGGAGGAAACACACTACCCACAAAAAGGCCCACATCCCATCCTCTCTGAGGTATTCTGTGCCTCCCAAGCTTTTCTGCAGGCATCAGGTTACTGAGTACAATGGAAAGACCCTACTGAGTAGGGTCTGCTGTCCTTCCATATTTGGCCAATAGAGAAGGGCAATATCACTTGGCAACAACATGGCATACTGGGGGAAAGGGCCATCTACTATCCAGCGAGCAGAAAAAAATGGGTCTCTTCCTTCTTGGTAGGATCATCTGCTCTGCCCACACCACTCGTCCCAGGGCCTGATTATCAAGGCATAACTTTGGGAGTACGCTTGAAACATAAACCACTTTCTGTCCTTTATGGTTGTATTCTTCTGGGTCCTCCATGAAGCTGACTCAGAGAACAGGACTGCAGTCAACGCCGAATTTCAGTGGGCTGTAAGCAGCAGTACAGTACTGGGGAAGGTACAAGGAATGGCAGCTCACTACTGATGAATTTCTAGAATAAAAGTGAGGCTCAGTTGGGTGGAGGACCTGAGCCGATGACCAAGAACAAATTCTTGAGATATCTTTGGTAAAAAATGGTGGTTTATTGTAGCCTGGGGACAGGTCCTGTAGGCAAAAAGAGCTGCTGCCACCGGGTTGTGAGAGGTGGCCGATATGTAGGATGGGGTTGGGGAGGTAAGGAAATGGGAGGTTTCAATAGAACTTTCATAACTAAAGAGGACCTACAAGATATTGGATACCAGAGGCCTTGTCATTGTCAAGGTCTTTCCCCCCTTTTTAGCAAGCTATTAACATTAAGATAGTTGGGAGATTCCTAAAGAATGTCACATATGTCCCACCCAGGAGTGGGGGTGGGGAAATGTTGCAGGGTGTCAGCTTTTGATTTGTCCTTTGCCAGGCTTCTGTTCCCTCATCATTGTACATGGAATGCTAAAGAAACACATAGGAATATGAGGCTTGGATTGACCCTTTAGAGAAACCCTAAACCTTATGTACCTTGAGAGCAGTGTACCTGGTCAGGTGGAACTGGGGTACTTCTAGACTAACTGCCCCAATTCATTCTTGATGTTTCTATGCAAAGGGAATACAATGTCTTTGATGGCCTGTCCAGGACGGGCAGGGACATTCCCATACCTGGAACACCAACCCTCTGGCCCACCAAAGCAGGCAGTATCAGCAGGACAGAGGGTGGGGCTCCCAGAGGATTGAGGGATTCAGGGCGGGCCCTGGCTCTGTCTACCTGAGGGCGTAGAAACATGACTCAGGTGGTATATTCTGAGTTTCTTCAAACTTTGGTCAGGCTGGGGCAGCTGTGTGCTGTGTGACTGACTCTTGTTTCCTTCTCTCAGCTGCTCGGCCTCAGTCCACAATCCAGCCAGGTGAGTCCTCGGCCACCCCACTCAGGCTTTTCTCTCCCACCTACTCTACTTCCATCATGCTAGTCAAACTACAGCTCTTCGTAGAACCTGTGGACTTTTAATGTTCCCCACTGTCACTGAGACCCTGGCAGATCGTAACTAGATGTGGGATTCACAAGAGTCTTAACTGGATGTGGGATTCCCAAGTGTCACCTTCCCATGAGTTTCATCCAGTATGTGGAAACTGTCTCAAAGAGATGGCAGCCTGTAGTTTCAGAGAACCAGCCCATGTGCCATGAATCTCAGCTCTCATACAATCTGGGCTGAGAGGCTGAGTGGGAGAATGGACTCTGAGGACTGCCAACGTCCTCCTGAAGAGCGACCAGGACAGTCTGGCTCTTGTCCCTCGCTCAGTGCTTGCAACAGCCTCAGATTCTTGGACACAGATGTGCATCCAACGAGGTAGGGACAACAGTTGCAGGGGATGGGAATCTCATAGTGATGGAGGTGCTCTAGGAACTGGGATACCTAGTTGGCTTCATGGTGACCCTTAACACCCCTGACTCTTTTCTTCAAGCCCCTGATATGCCAAAGCCCTCAGATCTACATGAATCAAGAGAGAAGGGTGGCAAACATTTTCTATGGGACAGAGGAGAAAGCCAGGCTTAGAGATGTGGAGGCACCTGGCTGATCTTCCCATCCTCTGTCCCAGAAAAGCTAGCAGAGCAGGAGACTTGCACAGCCCAAGCAGGGGGAAGATGGCAGGATGCAGATGGGCAACTTTCACAATTCCTGCCACAAATGGTTTTCACAAAATGCTTTCCATGATATCTAACTCTGGTCTTTACCTTTCTTGCCCTATACAGACACCACCTGGTTCACGACCACCACGACTTCAACCACAGAATTCGGTAAATATTTTGTCACCCTCCCAGGATCATTCTCAGCTTCTAGATAAAGCTTGGGTTTGGAAGTGACAGGAGGCATCGCATGGTGTGTCCTTCCCTATCCTCCTCCCTGTGTTTGTGTGTGTGTGCTTGTGTGTTCGCATGTGTGTAGCTAGGGGATAGAGAGAGAAGTCTTTGAAGATCAGATCCGGGGTCTGATCTTATAGGGTGGCCCACTGATTCCATGGAGATCCTGGGCTCATGTTCAGCAAAGGTCCTCCCCCAGGGGCTCAGTGTAAGCCCTGGAGGCCTCTCTAGGACTGCTGGAACCATGCTGGTCTCATCGCTCCCAGGCTATGGGGTCAAGTACTGAGAAGAGAAGGGTCATGTCCCGAGGGGCATCCCATCCTGGGATTTTGGCAGAACCAAGTTAGAATACTGTCGAAGACTCAAAGTTGTCCACTGAGGCACGGGTCCCATCATGTCCCAGTACCTGTAGAGGTCCATGCTGGGTGCTCCCAGTGTAGATGAGGCTGGTCCACTCCCTCACCTCTATCCAGGTCATGGGGTGCTTCTTTAGATTGGAGTGTCCTCAGCCTTGAGCTGATGGGTTGTCTCTGCTCTTTTACTGTGGTGAAGATTAAACTCTGGGCATGTTGAAAGGTCATTATCTGCCCAGTGGACTTAGGTCAGGTGGAAGCCCTTGGACCTTACAAATGTTTTAAGCTTATGAGCTTGAGACAGACACGAAGGGGGATTTCTCTTCTTTATCCCACAGGGACTGATTCAGGTTTGGCCCTGAGGCTGGTGAACGGAGGTGACCGTTGTCAGGGTCGTGTGGAAGTCCTGTACCGAGGCTCTTGGGGCACCGTGTGTGATGATGACTGGGACACCAATGATGCCAATGTGGTCTGTAGGCAGCTTGAGTGTGGCTGGGCCATGTCAGCCCCCGGAAGTGCCCGGTTTGGTCAAGGCTCAGGGCCAATTGTCCTAGACAATGTGCGCTGCTCTGGCCATGAGTCCTACCTGTGGAGCTGCCCTCACAGTGGCTGGAACTCACACAACTGTGGCCATGGAGAAGATGCTGGTGTCATCTGCTCAGGTGGGGATAAAATAGACCCATATCTCTCTCTGAGATGGTCTTGGTTGGGAAGAAATACACTACCCACAATAAGACCCACATCCAACCCTCTCTGAGGGATCCTTGTTTCCCAAGTTTTCCTGGAGGCATCAGGCTACTGAGTACAATGGAAAGGGAAGTATAGGTTCTGCTGTCCTTCCCTTTTTGGCCAACAGGGAAGGGCCATTATCATTTGGCAACAACATAGCATTCTGGGAGAAAGGGCCATCCACTATCCAGTCAGCAGAAAAAATTTTCTCTTCCTTCTTGGTAGGATCATTTGCTCTGCCCACACCCCTGTTCTCAGGGCCTGATAATGATGAAGTTCTAGAATAAAGGTGAGGTTCGGTGGGCTGAGGTCTGGAGCTGATGACAAAGAAAGAATTCTTGAGACATCTTTGGTGCAAAATGGTGGTTTATTAAAGCATGGGGACAGGACCCATGGGCAGAAAGTGCTGCTGTCCCAGGGTCCTGAGGGTTAATAGGTTATGTACCTTGGAGTAGAGAGGAGGTAAGGAAAAGGAGGTTTCAATAGACTTTCATATGCTAAAGACGACCTACAAGATACAGGATACCAGAGGCCTTGCCATTGCCAAGGTCATATTGCCCTCTAGCGATGTCTTAACATTCAGATGGGTGGGAGATTCCTAAGAATGTCACATATGTCCCACCCAGGAATGGGGGTGGGGGAAAGTTGGAGGGTGTCAGCTTTTGCTTTGTCCTCAGTCAGCCTTCTATTCCCTCATCAATTGCCAAGGCACAACTTCTGGGAGTATCGTTGGAACATAAACCACCTTCCTCCTTCATGCTTGTATTCTTTTGGGTCCTCCATGAAGCCTACTCAGAGAACAGGATTGCAGTCAACACTGAATTTCGGGAGGCTATGAGGAGCAGTAGGGTTCTGGGGAAGGTATGGCAGCTCACTACTGATGAAGTTTGAGAATATAAGTGAGGCTAGGCTGGGTGGAGGACCAGAGCCAATGACCAAGAACAAATTCTTGAGATATCTTTGGTAAAAAATGGTGGTTTATTGTAGCCTGGGGACAGGTCCTGTAGGCAAAAAGAGCTGCTGCCACCGGGTTGTGAGGGGTGGCCGATATGTAGGATGGGGTTGGGGAGGTAAGGAAATGGGAGGTTTCAATAGAACTTTCATAACTAAAGAGGACCTACAAGATATTGGATACCAGAGGCCTTGTCATTGTCAAGGTCTTTCCCCCCTTTTTAGCAAGCTATTAACATTAAGATAGTTGGGAGATTCCTAAAGAATGTCACATATGTCCCACCCAGGAGTGGGGGTGGGGAAATGTTGCAGGGTGTCAGCTTTTGATTTGTCCTTTGCCAGGCTTCTGTTCCCTCATCATTGTACATGGAATGCTAAAGAAACACATAGGAATATGAGGCTTGGATTGACCCTTTAGAGAAACCTAAACCTTATGTACCTTGGGAGCAGTGTACCTGGTCAGGTGGAACTGGGGTACTTCTAGACTAACTGCCCCAATTCATTCTTGATGTTTCTATGCAAAGGGAACACAATGCCTTTGATGGCCCGTCTAGGACAGGCAGGGGCGTTCGACCTTCTGGAACACCAACCCTCTGGCCCACCAAAGCAGGCAGTATCAGCAGGACAGAGGGTGGGGCTCCCAGAGGATTGAGGGATTCAGGGCAGGCCCTGACTCTGTCCACCTGAGGGCATGAGAAACATGATCCTAGGTGGTATATGCTGAGTTGCTTCAACATTTGGTCAGGCTGGGGCAGCTGTGTGCTGTGTGATTGACTCTTGTTTCTTTCTCTCAGCTGCTTGGCCTCAGTCCACAATCCAGCCAGGTGAGTCATCAGCCACCCCACTCAGGCTTTTCTCTGCCACCCACCCTTCTATCACACTGGTAAAACCACTGCTGTTCGTAGAACCTGTGGACTTTTAATGTTCCCCACTGTAACTGAGATCCTGGCAATTCTTAACTGGATGGGGGATTCCCAAGAGTGTCACCTTCCCATGAGTTCATGAAGTTCCATCCAGTATGTGGAAACTGTCCCAAGAGATGGCTGTCTGTGGTTTCAGAGAACTGGACCCATGCACCATGAATCTCAGCTCTCATGTAATCAGGGGTTAAGTTGAGTGAGAGAACGGATGCTGAGGCTGGCGCCTTCCTACCAAAGAGCCACCAAGGCAGGCTGACTCTTGTCCCTGGGTCAGGGACAGCCCCCGATTCCTTTGAAATAGATGTGCTTCCAAAGAGGCAGGGACAGCAGTTGCAAGGGATGGGAGTGTCACAGATGGTGGAGATGCTCTATGTACTGAGAGAGCTATTGGGCTCCACAGGGACCCTCAACACCCCTGACTCTTTCCGCCAAGCTTTTGCTATGCCAAAGCCCTCAGATCTACATGAGTCAAGCGAGAGACATGGCAAACGTTTTCTACAGGACAAAAGAGCAAGCCAGGCTTAGAGATGTGGAGGCACCTGGTTGGCTTCCCCAGTGCCTTTGTCGTGGAAAAGCTAGTAGAGCAGGAAACTAGAAGAGGGGAGTGTGGCAGGGTGCAGATGGAAAACGTTCACAATGCCTGCCACAAATGGTTTTCCCAAAATGCTTTCCGTGCTGTCTAACTCTGGTCTTTACGGTTCTTACCGTATACAGACACCACCTGGTTCACCACCACTGCAGCTTCAACCACAGATTTCGGTAAGTATTTCATCGACCCTCCCAGGATCATTTTCAGCTTCTAGATAAAGCTTGGGTTTGGAAGTGACAGGAGGCATCTCATGGTGTGTCCTTCCATAACCTCCTTCTTCTGTGTGTGTGTGTGCGTGTGTGTGCGTGTGTGTTGCTGGGGGATAGAGAGAAGTCTCTGAAGATCAAATCCCGGGTCTCATCTTACAGGGTGGCCCACTGATTCCATGGGGATCCTGGGCTCATGTTCAGCAAAGGTCCTCCCCCAGGGGCTCCGTGGAAGCCCTGGAGGCCTCTCTAGGACTGCTGGAACTATGCTGGTCTTGTGGCTCCCAGGCCATGGGGTCGAGCCCTGAGAAGAGGAGGGCCATGTTCAGGGGTGGTGCCTCTCTTCCCAAGGGGCAACCCTTCCTGGATGTTGGCAGAACCAAGTCTGAATGCTACGGAAGACTAGATGTTGTCCTCTGAGGCACGGGTCCCGTCATGCCCCAGTGGCTGGAGAGCTCCATGCTGGGTGTGACCAGGGCGCATTAGGCTTGTCCACACCCTCACTTCCATCCAGGTCCTGGGTTGCTTCTTTCAGTGGAGCATCCTCAACCTTGAGCTGACTGGGACGTCTCTGCTCTTCCCTGTGCTGACGATTGACCTTTGTGCCCAGGGGATTAGTTCGGGATCAAGCCTTGGGTCTTACAAATGTTCTAAGCTTATGAGCTTGAGAGAGACATGAGGGGGAATTCTGTTCTGGATCCCTCAGGGACTGATTCCGGTTTGGCCCTGAGGCTGGTGAACGGAGGTGACCGTTGTCAGGGCCGCGTGGAGGTCCTGTACCGAGGCTCTTGGGGCACCGTGTGTGACGACAGCTGGGACACCAATGACGCCAACGTGGTGTGCAGGCAGCTGGGCTGCGGCTGGGCCAGGTCGGCCCCCGGAAGTGCCCGGTTTGGTCAAGGCTCAGGGCCGATTGTGCTGGACGACGTGCGCTGCTCTGGGCACGAGTCTTACCTGTGGAGCTGCCCTCACAACGGCTGGAACTCGCACAACTGTGGCCATGGAGAAGATGCTGGTGTCATCTGCTCAGGTGGGTCCTCAAGATTCTGAGCCTCTACTTTGGCTTGTTAATTCCTTAGAAGAGCAATTTTCTCTCACGGTCGCTTCATCTTCCTGAGATTGCTGAAGGGCGGCCATTTTCCCTCTTAGCTTGAGAGGAATGTGCATCACTAATCTCCAACCATCCTGATGTGGCTGTGTTTCACGGGAAGACACAGCAGCATCTTTATCAGCCCGTCGAACAGACGTGTGTCAGTGGGCATAAAAGTTGTGAGAACAAATTCCTGCAGTACTTTTTTTTTTTTTTTTTGGTGGTATCCACTGTACGGCTACCATGGGACCCCTCTCTGAAAGTCTTCTTAGCGACAAGGGGTCAGGCACTCAGCATTTCCGGTTCTCCGGACCCCGTAAGGCTTCTTTCTGCACAGTCTTCCCAGAAACTGACAAGGTGTCCTCTTTTTTTGTAGGAGTACAAAGCACTGCTACTATCCCAGGTGAGTAGCTGTATCCCAGCCCAGCATGTTTCCTCTCTGGAATTTAACTCTCATGTTTCCAGAAACTAAAGAAGAGGTCTGGCCCTTCTCTTGGAGGACTCTAGTATTTGTTACAGTGACCAGCTGCGTCCCCAGGGCTTTGGCTCCAACTTAGCTTAGCCTCAGGACCCACCGGGATCCCCTGCCACTGTCCGCTGCCAGTTTTGCCAGGAGGAGCTGCAGCAGAAGGATTTTGGTCTCCTCTGCTCATTTCAGAGCAGAGCAACTGCTCAAGTCAGAATTGTGATCATTTGAGAGATAAGACAAGGAAAACGCCAACCACGGCTTCTGTGTTCAAGAATCCTATCCCGTTGGGAGAGTAATCCCCAAGGTTTCCTTTGCCCCCCAGTGAAAACATTCAGTGCCAAGTGTGTTGCGCAGGGTAGCTCCACACTCTCGCCCATCTGGGCTTTTCGCAGCGCACACTGGAATGGTCCAGGTTCTGAGAAGTGCTGCCGTCAGGAAGAGATATGTGTAGAGTTACGTTTCCTTACAACCTAATGACCATGGAATGAAAACTTTCCCAATAAAATCCTAAAATCACTTCACTTTCCTTCCAGATTGGTGGCATTCATCATCTGCAACCAATACTGGTAAGTCTCACGTTTGTCCACCTGAGGGCTTGGGCTGTGGAAGCAGCCGGGGTCTGTCAATGCACATCCCAGGTCAGCCTGTCAGTACAATCTCCCTGCTGTATACGGCTCCCAAGGTGCCCACACACAGCCAGCCTCTTACCTTCCAGATACTCAGCCTTTTTATCCCGCTGCCGGGTGGATGACTTTCGTTTTAATGAGGAGACCTACTTCCCCTTCCTCTAAGAAAGTGAAATAAGTTATTCATCAAAGAAGAAACTTAAATAATGCATTTCTTGGTGTACCTCAGAAGCTTTGAGAGAAGGAAGGGAGACAATGAATGGATATTATCACCAATAATTGATCCTTTCCAAGTAAAGTTTACCTCGTGGCTGTTGTTCAATACCTTTCCCTCGCTCTTAAGAAATGATATGGCCACTTGATTCTGTCATTGGATATATTCTCCGCAGCCGTTTAAATGCCTGCCTTGTATTTCGTTACACAGCTGTGAGCATGAAATAGTGAACTAGTCCTGAATTGCAGGACACTTGCTCTGTCCACATCTCCTGATTCTTAGGAATGATCCTCTGATGCAGAATACTTTTTCAGTCCTGCATCTGTCCCCAATTTTTCCCAGAGGAAAGCAATAAGTTTACTGGACTAAAGTTAACATAGTGCCTGGTACATAGAATGTGCTCACTAAATGCTAACTCTTCTGATGTTAAGTGTTCTATGGTCATTGCTATATGCGTGGTCCGGTGGCCATCAAGGCAGTTGTAACATTTCAGAATGTTGGCAGAGACACTGATCTCCTCCCTCATCTCCCAGAGGACTGAGGGATTCAGTCCTGGCCCTGAGTCCCTGGCCCAGTGTGCCTTACGGCATGTGGAAACTGGATCTCAGGTGGTATAGCTGAGTTTCTTCAACCCTTGGTCCCATTGGGGCACCTGTGTGCTGTGTGACTGACTCTTGTTTCTTTCTCTCAGCCACTTGGCCTCAGTTCACAACTCGCCAGCCAGGTGAGTCCGCGGCTACAATCCTCAGCCTATTATGTCCCTCTCACCCTGCTGTCGCGCTGGCACAACCACTGCTCTTTGGAGAACCTTTGGACACTTTAATGGTCCCCACTGTCACTGAGATCCTGGCAATCCTTAACTAGATGTGGGATTCACAGGAGTCTTAACTGGAGGTCGCATTCTTAAGAGTGTCACCTTCCCATGAGTTAATGAGTTCCATGCAGTATGGGGAAACTGTCCCAATAAATGGCTTCCTGCGGTTTCAGAGAACTGGCCCGTGCACCATGAATCTCAGCCCTCATGTAATCCGGGCAGATAGGTTGAGTGGGAGAATGGACACTGAGGACTGGCGCCCTCCTACCAAAGAGCCAGCAGGGCAGGCTGGATCCTGTCCCCGGGTCAGGGACAACACCCGATCCTTTGATGCAGATGTGCTTCTAACAAGGCCGTTGCAAGGGATGGGAGTGTCCCAAGTGACGGAGGAGTTCTATGTCCTGAGAGAGCTATTTGGCTACATCGGGACCCTCAACACCCCTGACACTTTCCGCCAAGATTTTGCTATGCCAAAGTCGTCAGATCTACATGAGTCAAGAGAGAAGCGTGGCAAATGTTTTCTTTGGGACATAAGAACAAGCCAGGCTTAGAGATGTGGAGGCACCTGGTTGGCTTCCCCAGCGCCTTTGTCCTGGAAAAGCTAGTAGAGCAGGAGACTAGAGCAGGGGGAGTGTGGCAGGATACAGATGGACAACGTTCACCATGCCTGCCACAAATGGTTTTCACAAAATTATTTCCATGCTGTCTAACTCTGATCTTTACTGTTCTTGCGCTATACAGACACCACCTGGTTCGACACCACCACAGCTTCAACCACAGATTTCGGTAAGTATTTCGTTCACCCTCCCAGGATCATTTTCAGCTTCGAGATAAAGCTTGGATTTGGAAGTGACAGGAGGCATCTCATGGTGTGTCCTTCTATAATCTCCTTCCTCTGTGTGTGTGTGCGTGCACGCGTGTGTGTCGCTGGGGCATAGAGAGAGAAGTCTCTGAAGATCAGATGCCGGGTCTCATCTTACAGGGTGGCCCACTGATACCATGGGGATCCTGGGCTTATGTTCAGCAAAGGTCCTCCGCCAGGGGCTCCGTGGAAGCTCTGGAGGCCTCTCTAGGACTGCTGGAACTATGCTCGTCTTGTGGCTCCCAGGCCATGGGGTCGAGCCCTGAGAAGAGGAGGGCCATGTGCTGGGCTGGTACCTCTCTTTCCGAGGGACATCCCTTCCTGGGATGTTGGCAGAATCAAGTCAGAATGCTACGGAAGACTAGAAGTTGTCTACTGAGGCACGGGTCCCGTCATGCCCCAGTGGCTGGAGAGCTCCATGCTGGGTGTTCCCCCGGCCGCATTAGGCTTGTCCACCCCCTCACTTCCATCCAGGTCATGGGTTGCTTCTTTCAGTGGAGCATCCTCAGCCTTGAGCTGACTGGGACGTCTCTGCTCTTCCCTGTGCTGACGATTGACCTTTGGCATGTGAAGGTCATTCCGTGCCCAGGGGATTAGTTCGGGATCAAGCCTTGGGTCTTACAAATGTTCTAAGCTTATGAGCTTGAGAGAGACATGAGGGGGAATTCTGTTCTGGATCCCCCAGGGACTGATTCCGGTTTGGCCCTGAGGCTGGTGAACGGAGGTGACCGTTGTCAGGGCCGCGTGGAGGTCCTGTACCGAGGCTCTTGGGGCACCGTGTGTGACGACAGCTGGGACACCAATGACGCCAACGTGGTGTGCAGGCAGCTGGGCTGCGGCTGGGCCAGGTCGGCCCCCGGAAGTGCCCGGTTTGGTCAAGGCTCAGGGCCGATTGTGCTGGATGACGTGCGCTGCTCCGGGCACGAGTCCTACCTGTGGAGCTGCCCTCACAACGGCTGGTACTCGCACAACTGTGGCCATGGAGAAGATGCTGGTGTCATCTGCTCAGGTGGGTCCTCAAGATTTGGAGCCTCTACTTCTGCTTGTTAATTCTCTAGAAGAGCTATTTTCTCTCACGGTCGCTTCATCTTCCTGAGGTTGCTGAATGGCGGCCATTTTCCCTCTTAGCTTAAGAGGAACGTGCATCACTAATCTCCAACCATCCTGATGTGGCTGTGTTTCACGGGAGGACACAGCATCTTTATCAGCCTGTCGAACAGCCGTGTGTTAGTGGGCATAAATGTTGTGAGAACAAATTCCTGCAGTACTTTTTTTTTTTTTTTTGGTGGTATCCACTGTTCGGCTACCATGGGACCCCTCTCTGAAAGTCTTTTTAGTGACTCGGGGTCAGGCCTCAGCATTTCCGGTTCTCTGGACCCCGTAAGGCTATTTCTGCACAGTCTTCAGAAACTGACAACGTGTCCTCTTTTTTTTGTAGGAGTACAAAGCACTGCTACTATCCCAGGTGAGTAGCTGTATCCCAGCCGAGCATGTGTCCTCTCTGGAATTTAACTCTCATGTTTCCAGAAACTAAAGAAGAGGTCTGGCCCTTCTCTTGGAGGACTCTAGTATTTGTTACATTGACCAGCTGCGTCCCCATGGCTTTGGCTCCACGTTAGCCTAGCCTCAGTGCCCACCGGGATCCTCTGCCACTGTCCGCTGCCAGGTTTGCCAGGAGGAGCTGCAGCGAAAGGATTTTTGGTCTCCTCTGCTCATTTCAGAGGAGAGCAACTGCTCAAGTCAGAATTGTGATCATTTGAGAGATAAGATAATAAAACTCCACCCACGCCTTGGGTGTTCAAGAATCCTATCCTGTTGGGATAGTAATCCCCAAGGTTTCCTTTGCCCCCCAGTGAAAACATTCAGTGCCAAGTGTGTTGCGCAGGGTAGCTCCACACTCTCGCCCATCTGGGCTTTTCGCAGCGCACACTGGAATGGTCCAGGTTCTGAGAAGTGCGGCCGTCAGGGAGAGATATGTGTAGAGTTACGTTTCCTTACAACCTAATGACCATGAAATGAAAACTTTCCCAATAAAATCCTAAAATCACTTCACTTTCCTTCCAGATTGGTGGCACTCATCACCTGCAACCAATACTGGTAAGTCTCACTTTTGTCCACCTGAGGGCTTGGGCTATGAAAGCAGCCGGTGTCTGTCAATGCACATCCCAGGTCAGCCTGTCAGTACGATCTCCCTGCTGTATACAGCTCCAAAGGTGCCCACACATAGCCAGCCTCTTACCTTCCAGATACTCAGCCTTTTTATCCCGCTGCCGGGTGGATGACTTTCGTTTTAATGAGGAGACCTCCTTCCCCTTCCTCTAAGAAAGTGAATAATATGTTCTTCAAAGAAGAAACTAAAAGGCTGCATTTCTTGGGGTACCTCAGAAGCTTTGAAGAAGGAAGGGAGACAATGAATGGATATTATCACCAATAATTGATCCTTTCCAAGTAAAGTTTACCTCGTGGCTGTTGCTCGATAGCTTTCCCTCACTCTTAAGAAATTACATGGCCACTTGATTCTGTCATTGGATATATTCTCCGCAGCCGTTTAAATGCCTGCCTTGTATTTCGTTACACAGCTGTGAGCATGAAATAGTGAACTAGTCCTGAATTCTTGGACACTTGCGCTGTCCACATCTCCTGATTTTAGGAATGATCCTCTGATGCAGAATTGTTTTTGAGTCTCTGCATCCCTCCCTAATTTTTCTCAGAGGAAAGCAATAAGTTTACTGGACTAAAGTTAACATAGTGCCTGGTACATAGAATGTGCTCACTAAATGCTAACTCTTCTGATGTTAAGTATTCTATGGTCTTTGCTATATGTGTGGTCCGGTGGCCATCAAGGAAGTTGTAACATTTCAGAATGTTGGCAGAGACACTGATCTCCTTCCTCATCTCCCAGAGGACTGAGGGATTCAGTCCTGGCCCTGAGTCCCTGGCCCAGTGTGCCTTACAGCATGTAGAAACTGGATCTCAGGTGGTATAGCTGAGTTTCTTCAACCCTTGGTCCCATTGGGGCACCTGTGTGCTGTGTGACTGACTCTTGTTTCTTTCTCTCAGCCACTTGGCCTCAGTTCACAACTCGCCAGCCAGGTGAGTCCGCGGCTACAATCCTCAGCCTATTATGTCCCTCTCACCCTGCTGTCACGCTGGCACAACCACTGCTCTTTGGAGAACCTGTGGACACTTTAATGGTCCCCACTGTCACTGAGATCCTGGCAATCCCTAACTCGATGTGGGATTCACAAGAGTCTTAACTGGAGGTTGCATTCTTAAGAGTGTCACCTTCCCATGAGTCCAAGAGTTCCATGCAGTATGGGGAAACTGTCCCAATAAATGGCTTCCTGCGGTTTCAGAGAACTGGCCCGTGCACCATGAATCTCAGCTCTCGTGTAATCCGGGCAGATAGGTTGAGTGGGAGAATGGACACTGAGGACTGGCGCCTTCCTACCAAAGAGCCAGCAGGGCTGGCTGGTCCTTGGGTCAGGGACAGTGCCTGATTCCTTTGACACAGATGTGCTTCTAACAAGGCAGAGAGAGCAGTTGCAAGGGATGGGAGTGTCCCAGGTGACGAGGAGTTCTTTGTCCTGTGAGAGCTATTTGGCTCCACAGTGACCCTCAGAACCCCTTACTCTTTCCACCAAGCTTTGCTATGCCAAAGCCCTCAGATCTACATGAGTCAAGAGAGAAGCGTGGTAACGTTTTCTACGGGACATAAGAAAAAGCCAGGTTAGAGATGTGGAGGCACCTGGTTGGCTTCCCCAGCAACTTTGTCCTGGAAAAGCTAGTAGAGCAGGAGACTAGAGCAGGGGGAGTGTGGCAGGATACAGATGGACAACGTTCACCATGCCTGCCACAAATGGTTTTCACAAAATTATTTCCATGCTGTCTAACTCTGATCTTTACTGTTCTTGCCCTATACAGACACCACCTGGTTCGACACCACCACAGCTTCAACCACAGATTTCGGTAAGTATTTCGTTCACCCTCCCAGGATCATTTTCAGCTTCGAGATAAAGCTTGGATTTGGAAGTGACAGGAGGCATCTCATGGTGTGTCCTTCTATAATCTCCTTCCTCTGTGTGTGTGTGCGTGCACGCGTGTGTGTCGCTGGGGCATAGAGAGAGAAGTCTCTGAAGATCAGATGCCGGGTCTCATCTTACAGGGTGGCCCACTGATACCATGGGGATCCTGGGCTTATGTTCAGCAAAGGTCCTCCGCCAGGGGCTCCGTGGAAGCTCTGGAGGCCTCTCTAGGACTGCTGGAACTATGCTCGTCTTGTGGCTCCCAGGCCATGGGGTCGAGCCCTGAGAAGAGGAGGGCCATGTGCTGGGCTGGTACCTCTCTTTCCGAGGGACATCCCTTCCTGGGATGTTGGCAGAATCAAGTCAGAATGCTACGGAAGACTAGAAGTTGTCTACTGAGGCACGGGTCCCGTCATGCCCCAGTGGCTGGAGAGCTCCATGCTGGGTGTTCCCCCGGCCGCATTAGGCTTGTCCACCCCCTCACTTCCATCCAGGTCATGGGTTGCTTCTTTCAGTGGAGCATCCTCAGCCTTGAGCTGACTGGGACGTCTCTGCTCTTCCCTGTGCTGACGATTGACCTTTGGCATGTGAAGGTCATTCCGTGCCCAGGGGATTAGTTCGGGATCAAGCCTTGGGTCTTACAAATGTTCTAAGCTTATGAGCTTGAGAGAGACATGAGGGGGAATTCTGTTCTGGATCCCCCAGGGACTGATTCCGGTTTGGCCCTGAGGCTGGTGAACGGAGGTGACCGTTGTCAGGGCCGCGTGGAGGTCCTGTACCGAGGCTCTTGGGGCACCGTGTGTGACGACAGCTGGGACACCAATGACGCCAACGTGGTGTGCAGGCAGCTGGGCTGCGGCTGGGCCAGGTCGGCCCCCGGAAGTGCCCGGTTTGGTCAAGGCTCAGGGCCGATTGTGCTGGATGACGTGCGCTGCTCCGGGCACGAGTCCTACCTGTGGAGCTGCCCTCACAACGGCTGGTACTCGCACAACTGTGGCCATGGAGAAGATGCTGGTGTCATCTGCTCAGGTGGGTCCTCAAGATTTGGAGCCTCTACTTCTGCTTGTTAATTCTCTAGAAGAGCTATTTTCTCTCACGGTCGCTTCATCTTCCTGAGGTTGCTGAATGGCGGCCATTTTCCCTCTTAGCTTAAGAGGAACGTGCATCACTAATCTCCAACCATCCTGATGTGGCTGTGTTTCACGGGAGGACACAGCATCTTTATCAGCCTGTCGAACAGCCGTGTGTTAGTGGGCATAAATGTTGTGAGAACAAATTCCTGCAGTACTTTTTTTTTTTTTTTTGGTGGTATCCACTGTTCGGCTACCATGGGACCCCTCTCTGAAAGTCTTTTTAGTGACTCGGGGTCAGGCCTCAGCATTTCCGGTTCTCTGGACCCCGTAAGGCTATTTCTGCACAGTCTTCAGAAACTGACAACGTGTCCTCTTTTTTTTGTAGGAGTACAAAGCACTGCTACTATCCCAGGTGAGTAGCTGTATCCCAGCCGAGCATGTGTCCTCTCTGGAATTTAACTCTCATGTTTCCAGAAACTAAAGAAGAGGTCTGGCCCTTCTCTTGGAGGACTCTAGTATTTGTTACATTGACCAGCTGCGTCCCCATGGCTTTGGCTCCACGTTAGCCTAGCCTCAGTGCCCACCGGGATCCTCTGCCACTGTCCGCTGCCAGGTTTGCCAGGAGGAGCTGCAGCGAAAGGATTTTTGGTCTCCTCTGCTCATTTCAGAGGAGAGCAACTGCTCAAGTCAGAATTGTGATCATTTGAGAGATAAGATAATAAAACTCCACCCACGCCTTGGGTGTTCAAGAATCCTATCCTGTTGGGATAGTAATCCCCAAGGTTTCCTTTGCCCCCCAGTGAAAACATTCAGTGCCAAGTGTGTTGCGCAGGGTAGCTCCACACTCTCGCCCATCTGGGCTTTTCGCAGCGCACACTGGAATGGTCCAGGTTCTGAGAAGTGCGGCCGTCAGGGAGAGATATGTGTAGAGTTACGTTTCCTTACAACCTAATGACCATGAAATGAAAACTTTCCCAATAAAATCCTAAAATCACTTCACTTTCCTTCCAGATTGGTGGCACTCATCACCTGCAACCAATACTGGTAAGTCTCACTTTTGTCCACCTGAGGGCTTGGGCTATGAAAGCAGCCGGTGTCTGTCAATGCACATCCCAGGTCAGCCTGTCAGTACGATCTCCCTGCTGTATACAGCTCCAAAGGTGCCCACACATAGCCAGCCTCTTACCTTCCAGATACTCAGCCTTTTTATCCCGCTGCCGGGTGGATGACTTTCGTTTTAATGAGGAGACCTCCTTCCCCTTCCTCTAAGAAAGTGAATAATATGTTCTTCAAAGAAGAAACTAAAAGGCTGCATTTCTTGGGGTACCTCAGAAGCTTTGAAGAAGGAAGGGAGACAATGAATGGATATTATCACCAATAATTGATCCTTTCCAAGTAAAGTTTACCTCGTGGCTGTTGCTCGATAGCTTTCCCTCACTCTTAAGAAATTACATGGCCACTTGATTCTGTCATTGGATATATTCTCCGCAGCCGTTTAAATGCCTGCCTTGTATTTCGTTACACAGCTGTGAGCATGAAATAGTGAACTAGTCCTGAATTCTTGGACACTTGCGCTGTCCACATCTCCTGATTTTAGGAATGATCCTCTGATGCAGAATTGTTTTTGAGTCTCTGCATCCCTCCCTAATTTTTCTCAGAGGAAAGCAATAAGTTTACTGGACTAAAGTTAACATAGTGCCTGGTACATAGAATGTGCTCACTAAATGCTAACTCTTCTGATGTTAAGTATTCTATGGTCTTTGCTATATGTGTGGTCCGGTGGCCATCAAGGAAGTTGTAACATTTCAGAATGTTGGCAGAGACACTGATCTCCTTCCTCATCTCCCAGAGGACTGAGGGATTCAGTCCTGGCCCTGAGTCCCTGGCCCAGTGTGCCTTACAGCATGTAGAAACTGGATCTCAGGTGGTATAGCTGAGTTTCTTCAACCCTTGGTCCCATTGGGGCACCTGTGTGCTGTGTGACTGACTCTTGTTTCTTTCTCTCAGCCACTTGGCCTCAGTTCACAACTCGCCAGCCAGGTGAGTCCGCGGCTACAATCCTCAGCCTATTATGTCCCTCTCACCCTGCTGTCACGCTGGCACAACCACTGCTCTTTGGAGAACCTGTGGACACTTTAATGGTCCCCACTGTCACTGAGATCCTGGCAATCCCTAACTCGATGTGGGATTCACAAGAGTCTTAACTGGAGGTTGCATTCTTAAGAGTGTCACCTTCCCATGAGTCCAAGAGTTCCATGCAGTATGGGGAAACTGTCCCAATAAATGGCTTCCTGCGGTTTCAGAGAACTGGCCCGTGCACCATGAATCTCAGCTCTCGTGTAATCCGGGCAGATAGGTTGAGTGGGAGAATGGACACTGAGGACTGGCGCCTTCCTACCAAAGAGCCAGCAGGGCTGGCTGGTCCTTGGGTCAGGGACAGTGCCTGATTCCTTTGACACAGATGTGCTTCTAACAAGGCAGAGAGAGCAGTTGCAAGGGATGGGAGTGTCCCAGGTGACGAGGAGTTCTTTGTCCTGTGAGAGCTATTTGGCTCCACAGTGACCCTCAGAACCCCTTACTCTTTCCACCAAGCTTTGCTATGCCAAAGCCCTCAGATCTACATGAGTCAAGAGAGAAGCGTGGTAACGTTTTCTACGGGACATAAGAAAAAGCCAGGTTAGAGATGTGGAGGCACCTGGTTGGCTTCCCCAGCAACTTTGTCCTGGAAAAGCTAGTAGAGCAGGAGACTAGAGCAGGGGGAGTGTGGCAGGATACAGATGGACAACGTTCACCATGCCTGCCACAAATGGTTTTCACAAAATTATTTCCATGCTGTCTAACTCTGATCTTTACTGTTCTTGCCCTATACAGACACCACCTGGTTCGACACCACCACAGCTTCAACCACAGATTTCGGTAAGTATTTCGTTCACCCTCCCAGGATCATTTTCAGCTTCGAGATAAAGCTTTGGTTTGCAAGTGACAGGAGGCATCTCCGGGTGTGTCCTTCCACAACCTCCTTCCTCTGTGTGTGTGTGCGCGCACGCGTGTGTGTCTCTGGGGCATAGAGAGAGAAGTCTCTGACGATCCGATGCCGGGTCTCATCTTACAGGGTGGCCCACTGATTCCATGGGGATCCTGGGCTTATGTTCAGCAAAGGTCCTCCCCCAGAGGCTCCGTGGAAGCTCTGGAGGCCTCTCTAGGACTGCTGGAACTATGCTCGTCTTGTGGCTCCCAGGCAATGGGGTCGAGCCCTGAGAAGAGGAGGGCCATGTGCTGGGCTGGTACCTCTCTTCCCGAGGGACATCGCTTCCTGGGATGTTGGCAGAACCAAGTCTGAATGCTACGGAAGACTAGAGGTTGTCCACTGAGGCACGGGTCCCGTCATGCCCCAGTGGCTGGAGAGCTCCATGCTGGGTGTGCCCAGGCCGCATTAGGCTTGTCCACCCCCTCACTTCCATCCAGGTCATGGGTTGCTTCTTTCAGGGGAGCATCCTCAGCCTTGAGCTGACTGGGACGTCTCTGCTCTTCCCTGTGCTGACGATTGACCTTTGGCATGTTGAAGGTCATTCCATGCCCAGCGGATTAGTTCGGGATCAAGCCTTGGGTCTCACAAATGTTCTAAGCTTATGAGCTTGAGAGAGACATAAAGGGGGAATTCTGTTCTGGATCCCTCAGGGACTGATTCCGGTTTGGCCCTGAGGCTGGTGAACGGAGGTGACCGTTGTCAGGGCCGCGTGGAGGTCCTGTACCGAGGCTCTTGGGGCACCGTGTGTGACGACAGCTGGGACACCAATGACGCCAACGTGGTGTGCAGGCAGCTGGGCTGTGGCTGGGCCAGGTCGGCCCCCGGAAGTGCCCGGTTTGGTCAAGGCTCAGGGCCGATTGTGCTGGATGACGTGCGCTGCTCCGGGCACGAGTCCTTCCTGTGGAGATGCCCTCACAATGGCTGGAACTCGCACAACTGTGGCCATAGAGAAGATGCTGGTGTCGTCTGCTCAGGTGGGTCCTCAAGATTTGGAGCCTCTACTTCTGCTTGTTAATTCTCTAGAAGAGCTATTTTCTCTCATGTTCGCTTCATCATTCTGAGTTTGCCGAAGGGCGGCCATTTTCCCTCTAGGTTAAGAGGAACGTGCATCACTAATCTCCAACCATACTGATGTGGCTGTGTTTCACGGGAGGACACAGCATCTTTATCAGCCTGTCAAACAGCAGTGTGTTAGTGGGCATAAATGTTGTGAGAACAATTTCCTGCAGTACTTTTTTTTTTTTTTTTTTTTTTTGGTGGTATCCACTGTTCAGCTACCATGGGACCCCTCTCTGAAAGTCTTTTTAGTGACTCGGGGTCAGGCACTCAGCATTTCTGGTTCTCTGGACCCCGTAAGGCTTCTTTCTGCACAGTCTTCCCAGAAACTGACAACGTGTCCTCTTTTTTTGTAGGAGTACAAAGCACTGCTACTACCCCAGGTGAGTAGCTGTATCCCAGCCGAGCATGTGTCCTCTCTGGAATTTAACTCTCATGTTTCCAGAAACTAAAGAAGAGGTCTGGCCCTTCTCTTGGAGGACTCTAGTATTTGTTACAGTGACCAGCTGTGTCCCCAGGGCTTTGGCTCCAACTTAGCTTAGCCTCAGGGCCCACCAGGATCCTCTGCCACTGTCCTCTGCCAGGTTTGCCAGGAGGAGCTGCAGCGGAAGGATTTTTGGTCTCCTCTGCTCATTTCAGAGCAGAGCAACTGCTCAAGTGAGAATTGTGATCATTTGAGAGATAAGACAAGGAATACGCCAACCATGGCTTGTGTGTTCAAGAATCCTATCCCGTTGGGAGAGTAATCCCCAAGGTTTCCTTTGCCCCCCAGTGAAAACTTCAGTGCCAAGTGTGTTGCGCAGGGTAGCTCCACACTCTCGCCCATCTGGGCTTTTCGCAGTGCACACTGGAATGGTCCAGGTTCTGAGAAGTGCTGCCTTCAGGGAGAGATATGTGTAGAGTTACGTTTCCTTACAACCTAATGACCATGGAATGAAAACTTTCCCAATAAAATCCTAAAATCACTTCACTTTCCTTCTAGATTGGTGGCACTCATCACCTGCAACCAATACTGGTAAGTCTCACGTTTGTCCACCTGAGGGCTTGGGCTGTGGAAGCAGCCGGTGTCTGTCAATGCACATCCCAGGTCAGCCTGTCAGTACAATCTCCCTGCTGTATACGGCTCCCAAGATGCCCACACACAGCCAGCCTCTTACCTTCCAGATACTCAGCCTTTTTATCCCGCTGCCGGGTGGATGACTTTCGTTTTAATGAGGAGACCTACTTCCCCTTCCTCTAAGAAAGTGAATAATATGTTCTTCAAAGAAGAAACTAAAAGACTGCATTTCTTGGGGTACCTCAGGAGCTTTGAGAGAAGGAAGGGAGACAATGAATGGATATTATCACCATAATCGATCCTTTCCAAGTAAAGTTTACCTCGTGGCTGTTGCTCGATAGCTTTCCCTCGCTCTTAAGAAATGATATGGCCACTTGATTCTGTCATTGGATATATTCTCTGCAGTCGTTTAAATGCCTGCCTTGTATTTCGTTACACAGCTGTGAGCATGAAATAGTGAACTAGTCCTGAATTCTTGGACACTTGCGCTGTCCACATCTCCTGATTCTTAGGAATGATCCTCTGATGCAGAATTGTTTTTGAGTCTCTGCATCCCTCCCCAATTTTTCCCAGAGGAAAGCAATCAGTTTACTGGACTAAAGTTAACATAGTGCCTGGTACATAGAATGTGCTCACTAAATGCTAACTCTTCTGATGTTAAGTATTCTATGGTCTTTGCTATATACATGGTCCGGTGGCCATCAAGGCAGTTGTAACATTTCAGAATGTTGGCAGAGACACTGATCTCCTCCCTCATCTCCCAGTGGACTGAGGGATTCAGTCCTGGCCCTGAGTCCCTGGCCCAGTGTGCCTTACGGCATGTAGAAACTGGATCTCAGGTGGTATAGCTGAGTTTCTTCAACCCTTGGTCCCATTGAGGCACCTGTGTGCTGTGTGACTGACTCTTGTTTCTTTCTCTCAGCCACTTGGCCTCAGTTCACAACTCGCCAGCCAGGTGAGTCCGCGGCTACAATCCTCAGGCTATTATGTCCCTCTCACCCTGCTGTCACGCTGGCACAACCACTGCTCTTTGGAGAACCTGTGGACACTTTAATGGTCCCCACTGTCACTGAGATCCTGGCAATCCCTAACTCGATGAGGGATTCACAAGAGTCTTAACTGGAGGTCGCATTCTTAAGAGTGTCACCTTCCCATGAGTCCATGAGTTCCATGCAGTATGGGGAAACTGTCCCAATAAATGGCTTCCTGTGGTTTCAGAGAACTGGCCCGTGCACCATGAATCTCAGCTCTCGTGTAATCCGGGCAGATAGGTTGAGTGGGAGAATGGACACTGAGGACTGGCGCCTTCCTACCAAAGAGCCAGCAGGGCTGGCTGGTCCTTGGGTCAGGGACAGTGCCTGATTCCTTTGACACAGATGTGCTTCTAACAAGGCAGAGACAGCAGTTGCAAGGGATGGGAGTGTCCCAGGTGACGAGGAGTTCTTTGTCCTGTGAGAGCTATTTGGCCACATAGGGACCCTCAACACCCCTGACACTTTCCGCCAAGCTTTTGCTATGCCAAATTCCTCAGATCTACATGAGTCAAGAGAGAAGCGTGGCAAATGTTTTCTATGGGACATAAGAACAAGCCAGGCTTAGAGATGTGGGGCACCTGGTTGGCTCCCCTAGCGCCTTTGTCCCGGAAAAGCTAGTAGAGCAGGAGACAAGAGCAGGGGGAGTGTGGCAGGATACAGATGGACAACGTTCACCATGCCTGCCATATGCAATTTTCACAAAATGCTTTCCATGCTGTCTAACTCTGATCTTTACTGTTGTTGCCCTATACAGACACCACCTGGTTCGACACCACCACAGCTTCAACCACAGATTTCGGTAAGTATTTCGTCCACCCTCCCAGGATCATTTTCAGCTTCTAGATAAAGCTTGGATTTGGAAGTGACAGGAGGTATCTCATGGTGTGTCCTTCTATAACCTCCTTCCTCTGTGTGTGTGTGCGCACGTGTGTGTGTCGCTGGGGGATAGAGAGAGAAGTTTCTGAAGAACAGATGGCGGGTCTCATTTTACAGGGTGACCCACTGATTCCATGGGGATCCTGGGCTTATGCTTAGCAAAGGTCCTCCCCCATGGGCTCCGTGGAAGCCCTGGAGGCCACTGTAGGACTGCTGGAACTATGCTGGTTTTCTGGCTCCCAGGCCATGGTTTCGATCCCTGAGAAGAGGAGGTCATGTGCTGGGCTGGTACCTCTCTTCCCGAGGGACATCCCTTCCTGGGATGTTGGCAGAACCAAGTCAGAATGCTACAGAAGACTAGAGGTTGTCCACTGAGGCACGGGTCCCGTCATGCCCCAGTGGCTGGAGAGCTCCATGCTGGGTGTTCCCAGGCCGCATTAGGCTTGTCCACCCCCTCACTTCCATCCAGGTCATGGGTTGCTTCTTTCAGTGGAGCATCCTCAGCCTTGAGCTGACTGGGACGTCTCTGTTCTTCCCTGTGCTGACGATTGACCTTTGGCATGTTGAAGGTCATTCCGTGCCCAGGGGATTAGTTCAGGATCAAGCCGTGGGTCTTACAAATGTTCTAAGCTTATGAGCTTGAGAGAGACATAAAGGGGGAATTCTGTTCTGGATCCCTCAGGGACTGATTCCGGTTTGGCCCTGAGGCTGGTGAACGGAGGTGACCGTTGTCAGGGCCGCGTGGAGGTCCTGTACCGAGGCTCTTGGGGCACCGTGTGTGACGACAGCTGGGACACCAATGACGCCAACGTGGTGTGCAGGCAGCTGGGCTGTGGCTGGGCCAGGTCGGCCCCCGGAAGTGCCCGGTTTGGTCAAGGCTCAGGGCCGATTGTGCTGGATGACGTGCGCTGCTCCGGGCACGAGTCCTACCTGTGGAGCTGCCCTCACAACGGCTGGTACTCGCACAACTGTGGCCATGGAGAAGATGCTGGTGTCATCTGCTCAGGTGGGTCCTCAAGATTTGGAGCCTCTACTTCTGCTTGTTAATTCTCTAGAAGAGCTATTTTCTCTCACGGTCGCTTCATCTTCCTGAGGTTGCTGAATGGCGGCCATTTTCCCTCTTAGCTTAAGAGGAACGTGCATCACTAATCTCCAACCATACTGATGTGGCTGTGTTTCACGGGAGGACACAGCATCTTTATCAGCCTGTCGAACAGCCGTGTGTTAGTGGGCATATGTTGTGAGAACAAATTCCTGCAGTACTTTTTTTTTTTTTTTTTTTTTTGGTGGTATCCACTGTTCGGCTACCATGGGACCCCTCTCTGAAAGTCTTCTGAGTGACTCAGGGTCAGGCACCCAGCATTTCTGGTTCTCTGGACCCCGTAAGGCTTCTTTCTGCACAGTCTTCCCAGAAACTGACAACGTGTCCTCTTTTTTTGTAGGAGTACAAAGCACTGCTACTATCCCAGGTGAGTAGCTGTGTCCCAGCCAAGCATGTGTCCTCTCTGGAATTTAACTCTCATGTTTCCAGAAACTAAAGAAGAGGTCTGGCCCTTCTCTTGGAGGTCTCTAGTATTTGTTACAGTGACCAGCTGCGTCCCCAGGGCTTTGGCTCCAACTTAGCTTAGCCTCAGGGCCCACCGGGATCCCCTGCCACTGTCCTCTGCCAGCTTTTCCAGGAGGAGCTGCAGCGGAAGGATTTTTGGTCTCCTCTGCTCATTTCAGAGCAGAGCAACTGCTCAAGTGAGAATTGTGACCATTTCAGAGATAAGATAATGAAAACGCCAACCATGGCTTGTGTGTTCCAGAATCCTATCCCGTTGGGAGAGTAATCCCCAACGTTTCCTTTGCCCCCCTGAAAACATTCAGTGCCAAGTGTGTTGCGCAGGGTAGCTCCACACTCTCGCCCATCTGGGCTTTTCGCAGTGCACACTGGAATGGTCCAGGTTCTGAGAAGTGCTCCCGTCAGGGAGAGATTTGTGTAGAGTTACGTTTCCTTACAAACTAATGACCATGGAATGAAAACTTTCCCAATAAAATCCTAAAATCACTTCACTTTCCTTCCAGATTGGTGGCATTCATCACCTGCAACCAATACTGGTAAGTCTCACGTTTGTCCACCTGAGGGCTTGGGCTGTGAAAGCAGCCGGGGTCTGTCAGTGCACATCCCAGGTCAGCCTGTCAGTACAATCTCCCTGCTGTATACGGCTCCCAAGGTGCCCACACTCAGCCAGCCTCTTACTTTCCAGATACTCAGCCTTTTTATCCTGCTGCCGGGTGGATGACTTTCGTTTTAATGAGGAGACCTACTTCCCCTTCCTCTAAGCAAGTGAAATAAGTTGTTCTTCAAAGAAGAAACTTAAATGATGCATTTCTTGGGGTACCTCAGGAGCTTTGAGAGAAGGAAGGGAGACAATGAATGGATATTATCACCAATAATTGATCCTTTCCAAGCAAAGTTTACCTCGTGGCTGTTGCTCGATAGCTTTCCCTCGCTCTTAAGAAATGATATGGCCACTTGATTCTGTCATTGGATATATTCTCTGCAGTCGTTTAAATGCCTGCCTTGTATTTCGTTACACAGCTGTGAGCATGAAATAGTGAACTAGTCCTGAATTGCAGGACACTTGCTCTGTTCACATCTCCTGATTCTTAGGAATGATCCTCTGATGCAGAATACTTTTTCAGTCCTGCATCTGTCCCCAATTTTTCCCAGAGGAAAGCAATAAGTTTACTGGACTAAAGTTAACATAGTGCCTGGTACATAGAATGTGCTCACTAAATGCTAACTCTTCTGATGTTAAGTATTCTATGGTCTTTGCTATATACGTGGTCCGGTGGCCATCAAGGCAGTTGTAACATTTCAGAATGTTGGCAGAGACACTGATCTCCTCCCTCATCTCTCAGTGGACTGAGGGATTCCTGGCCCTGAGTCCCTGGCCCAGTGTGCCTTACAGCATGTAGAAACTGGTCCCCACTGTCACTGAGATCCTGGCAATCCTTAACTAGATGTGGGATTCACAGGAGTCTTAACTGGAGGTCGCATTCTTAAGAGTGTCACCTTCCCATGAGTCCATGAGTTCCATGCAGTATGGGGAAACTGTCCCAATAAATGGCTTCCTGCGGTTTCAGAGAACTGGCCTGTGCACCATGAATCTCAGCTCTCGTGTAATCCGAGCAGATAGGTTGAGTGGGAGAATGGACACTGAGGACTGGCGCCTTCCTACCAAAGAGCCAGCAGGCAGGCTGGCTCCTGTCCCTGGGTCATGCACAGCCCCCGATTCCTTTGAAACAGATGTGCTTCTAACAAGGCAGTTGCAAGGGATGGGAGTGTTCCAGGTGACGGAGGAGTTCTAAGTCCTGAGAGAGCTATTTGTCTCCATAGGGACCCTCAGCACCACTGACTCTTTCTGTCAAGTTTTGCTATGCCAAAGCCCTCAGATCTACATGACTCAAGAGAGACCCGTTGCAAACCTTTTCTACGGGACAAAAGAGCAAGCCAGGCTTAGAGATGTGAGGCACCTAGTTCGCTTCTCCAACGCCTTTGTCCATGAAAAGCTAGCAGAGCAGGAGACTAGAGCAGGGGGATTTTGGCAGGATGCAGATGGATTACGTTCACCATGCCTGCCATATGCAATTTTCACAAAATGCTTTCCATGATGTCTAACTCTGATCTTTACTGTTGTTGCCCTATACAGACACCACCTTGTTCGCCACCACCACAGCTTCAACCACAGATTTCGGTAAGTATTTCGTCCACCCTCCCAGAATCATTCTCTGCTTCTAGATAAAGCTTCGGTTTGGAAGTGAAAGGAGGTATCTCAGGTGTATCCTTCCATAACTTCCTGTGTGTGTGTGTGCGTGTGTGTTCTGGGGGATAGAGAGAGAAGTCTCTGAAGATCAGATCCCGGGTCTCATCTTACAGGGTGGCCCACTGATTCCATGGGGATCCTGGGCTTATGTTCAGCAAAGGTCCTCCCCCAGGTGCTCCGTGGAAGCCCTGGAGGCCTCTCTAGGACTGCTGGAACTATGCTGTTCTTGTGGCTCCCAGGTCATGGGGTCAAGCCCTGAGATGCGGAGGGCCATGTGCTGGGGTGGTGCCTCTCTTCCGAGGGGCATTCCTTCCTGGATGTTGGCAGAACCAAGTCAGAATGCTACAGAAGACTAGAGGTTGTCCACTGAGGCACGGGTCCCGTCATGGCCCAGTGGCTGGAGAGCTCCATGCTGGATGTGCCCAGGGCACATTAGGCTTGTCCACCCCCTCACTTCCATCCAAGTCCTGAGTTGCTTCTTTCAGTGGAGCATCCTCAGCCTTGAGCTGACTGGGACGTCTCTGCTTTTCCCTGTGCTGACGATTGACCTTTGGCATGTTGAAGGTCATTCCGTGCCCAGGGGATTAGTTCGGGATCAAGCCTTGGGTCTTATAAATGTTCTAAGCTTATGAGCTTGAGAGAGACATGAGGGGGAATTCTGTTCTGGATCCCTCAGGGACTGATTCAGGCTTGGCCCTGAGGCTGGTGAACGGAGGTGACCGTTGTCAGGGCCGCGTGGAAGTCCTGTACCGAGGCTCTTGGGGCACCGTGTGTGACGACAGCTGGGACACCAATGATGCCGACGTGGTGTGCAGGCAGCTGGGCTGCGGCTGGGCCAGGTCGGCCCCCGGAAGTGCCCGGTTTGGTCAAGGCTCAGGGCCGATTGCGCTGGATGACGTGCGCTGCTCCGGGCACGAGTCCTACCTGTGGAGCTGCCCTCACAACGGCTGGTACTCGCACAACTGTGGCCATGGAGAAGATGCTGGTGTCATCTGCTCAGGTGGGTCCTCAAGATTTGGAGCCTCTACTTCTGCTTGTTAATTCTCTAGAAGAGCTATTTTCTCTCACGGTCGCTTCATCTTCCTGAGGTTGCTGAATGGCAGCCATTTTCCCTCTAAGATTGAGAGGAACGTGCATCACCAATCTCCAACCATACTGATGTGGCTGTGTTTCACGGGAGGACACAGCATCTTTATCAGCCCGTCAAACAGCCGTGTGTTAGTGGTCATAAAAGTTGTGAGAACAAATTCCTGCAGTACTTTTTTTTTTTTTTTTTTTTGGTGGTATCCTCTGTGAGGCTAACAGGTCCCTCTCTGAAAGTCTTCTTAGTGACAGGGTTCAGGCACTCAGTATTTCTGGTTCTCTGGACCCCATAAGGCTTCTTTCTGCACAGTCTTCCCAGAGACTGACCATATGTCCTCTTTTTTTTGTAGGAGTACAAAGCACTACTACTACCCCAGGTGAGTAGCTATATCCCAGCCCAGCATGTTTCCTCTCTGGAATTCAACTCTCATGTTTCCAGAAACTAAAGAAGAGGTCTGGCCCTTCTCTTGGAGGACTCTGGTATTTGTTACAGAGACCAGTTGCATCCCCAGGGCTTTGGCTCCAAGTTAGCTTAGCCTCAGGGCCCACTGGGATCCCCTGCCACTGTCCGCTGCCAGGTTTGCCCAGAGGAGCTGCAGCGGAAGGATTTTTGGTCTCCTCTGCTTATTGCAGAGGAGAGCAACTGCTCAAGTCAGAATTGTGATCGTTTGAGAGATAAGATAAGGAATACACCAACCATAGCTTGTGTGTTCAAGAATACTATCCCGTTGGGAGAGTAATTCCCAAGGTTTCCTTTGCCCCCCAGTGAAAACATTTAGTGCCAAGTGTGTTGCACAGGGTAGCTCCATACTCTCACCCATCTGGGCCATTCGCAGTGCACACTGGAATTGTCCAGGTTCTGAGAAGTGTGGCCGTCAGGTAGAGATTTGTGTAGAGTTACGTTTCTTTACAAACTAATGACTGATGAAGTTCTAGAACCTAGGTGAGGTTTGGTGGGCTGAGGTCCAGAGCCGATGACCAAGAAAGAATTCTTGAGACATCTTTGGTGCAAAATGGTGGTTTATTAAAGCACGGGGACAGGACCCGTGGGCAGGAAGAGCTGCTGCCCCGGATTGTGAGGGTGGGCATGTTATATACCCTGCTGTTGGGGGAAGGTGAGGGGAAGGGAGGTTTCAGTGGAGTTTTCATATGCTAAAGAGGGCCTACAAGGTGCCAGGATGTTCCAGGACTGCTGGAGGCCTTGTCCTTGCTGCTGGATCAATGTTGTCTCTAGACCAGCCATTAACATTAAGATAGTTGGGAGACTTTTTGGTGGGGTGTCACAATCCTGCTATCAATCGTCTTTGTTAGTGAGATTTAGGACATTTGTAAGCCAAGGGAGACTCCTGTCTAGCAGGATTGTGAGCTCTGCAAGTTAACTATTTGCTTATTGTTCATGGCAGTCAGGGCTGCCTGAGGGATGCTACACTTATGGAGGGGAGCGGGTGAAGAGGGGGTGCAAGGCGCCAGCTTTTGCTTTGTCCTCAGCCAGCCTCCTGCTCCCTCATCAATGACCATGGAATGAAAACTTTCGCAATAAAATCTTAAAATCACTTCTCTTTCCTTCCAGATTGGTGGCATTCATCACCTGCAACCAATACTGGTAAGTCTCACGTTTGTCCACCTGAGGGCTTGGGCTGTGGAAGCAGCCGGGGTCTGTCAATGCACATCCCAGGTCAGCCTGTCAGTACAATCTCCCTGCTGTATACGGCTCCCAAGGTGCCCACACACAGCCAGCCTCTTACTTTCCAGATACTCAGCCTTTTTATCCTGCTGCCGGGTGGATGACTTTCGTTTTAATGAGGAGACCTACTTCCCCTTCCTCTAAGAAAGTGAAATAAGTTGTTCTTCAAAGAAGAAACTAAAAGGCTGCATTTCTTGGTGTACCTCAGGAGCTTTGAGAGAAGGAAGGGAGACAATGAATGGATATTATCACCAATAATCGATCCTTTCCAAGTAAAGTTTACCTCGTGGCTGTTGCTCGATAGCTTTCCCTCGCTCTTAAGAAATTACATGGCCACTTGATTCTGTCATTGGATATATTCTCCGCAGCCGTTTAAATGCCTGCCTTGTATTTCGTTACACAGCTGTGAGCATGAAATAGTGAACTAGTCCTGAATTGCTGGACACTTGCGCTGTCCACTTCTCCTGATTTTAGGAATGATCCTCTGATGCAGAATTGTTTTTGAGTCTCTGCATCCCTCCCCAATTTTTCCCAGAGGAAAGCAATAAGTTTACTGGACTAAAGTTAACATAGTGCCTGGTACATAGAATGTGCTCACTAAATGCTAACTCTTCTGATGTTAAGTGTTCTATGGTCTTTGCTATATGTGT
Organism: Mustela nivalis; assembly: GCF_964662115.1. Classification (NCBI taxonomy): domain Eukaryota; kingdom Metazoa; phylum Chordata; class Mammalia; order Carnivora; family Mustelidae; genus Mustela; species Mustela nivalis. The sequence continues at coordinate 178,339,724 of NC_139021.1, forward strand.
GGTCCAGTGGCCATCAAGGCTGTTGTAACATCAGAATGTTGGAAGAGAAACTGATCTCCTCCCTCAGGAAGCTGAAAGTAGTTAATAATTACTACTGATTTATGATGTAATCACAGGTGTGACACATGCTTCAGGGGGGATGTTCGGTGTGCTAAGAGGGCATATTCGCAGAGGCTTTACTTGATCAAGAGATTAGGGGATGTTCTTTACAAAGGTGCCTCTTCTGCCAAGGCATACAATGAGAAGCAGGCGCACTTGCTGACATGCCTTCTAGCCGGAAGGAACACTTTGTAAGCCTGGGTGAGAAGGAGCTTGGCTGTTGTCAGATCATTTGGGGGAGCTTTGTGCACAGGGTAGAACTCCTGACTTTATCCTAAGGACAGTCAGAGCTGCTGGCAAGTTTTAAGCTGGTGAATTGCAAAATTGAAGTCTGTTTGCAAAAGATCATCCTTAACTGTTATGCGAAACTGTGCACTCCCTGAGGGCCAAGACCATATCCGCCTTTAACCCTCTTGCATCCTTATTACCTATCATTGTGTCTGGCGCAACATAAATGTTTCTAGAAAGAATAAATGAACACATGAATGAATGGGTGAATATTTAATCCTAATTGCATTTTCATACATTCGCCAGTGCGGACACATACACAAATGACAGCCTGCTTTATGCCTTATTTTATAAGATCCTTTCTCACATGAGCATAGAATACTTATTTTTATGTCCTTAACAGCGGCATTTTTATGGTATTGAAATTATTTTTACAGCATAAAATTTAGTGGGCATGCAGTTTTTCATTCTATGGTTCTATCATGATTTCATTAAACAATTAGTAATCACAGGACAAAAGAAATAATTCTAAGTCTATTCTATATACTTAGGTAATCACATACAGTAACACTTTTATTTTATTTTACAGTTGTGTCTGTTCCATTTTTAGAAATCTGTAATGCATACCCAGTGTTATGAAACTTTGGCTTCATTTTTGATTACTTCCCAGTATAGAAATAGAAATTAAGGGTAGGCATATTTTAAAGGCTAAATTATCTTTAAGAAGCTCCATTTTTCCACAGAAACTGAGGAGATATTTGCAAATGATACATCTGATAAGAAAGTTGCGTTTAGAATCATAAAGAACTTTCAGAAGACAATAATAAAAAGTCCAATAACGCACTTAAAGAATGAGCACAGGATCTGCACAGATATTTCTCCACGGAGGAGATACCAATACTCAACAGCATATGCAGATGTGGCCACTTGGTTATGTCATTGAATTTTCTCAGTGCAAATGTGTCACATCACTACCCATCAGGGAAATGCAAAGCACATCCACAAAGACATTCTACTTCACACCCAGTCGGTTGGCTAGAATCAAAAACTCAGATAATTACAAGTGCTAGTGAGGATGTGGAGAAGTCAGAGCCCTCATGCCTGGCTGATGGGAATATAAAATGGTACCTCCAGTTGGAGAAACCCTTTGGTAGCTCCTCAAAAAGTGAAACATAGAGTTACCATATGACCCAGCAACCGTAGCCCTAGGCATACACTCAGGAGAAAGGAAAGCACGTGACCGCACAGAAACTTACAGATGAATGTTCACAGGTGGGCAGCTGTGTTCCTAAGAACCCTAAAGTGGAAACAATCTGAAAGTTCATCCTGGTGAATGGATGGACAAAATGTGGCCCTTACACACGTGAGAATAGTTCTTGGCCACGGAAGGAGGTGAAGTCCTCGTGCTGGTTCATAGATGCTACAACAGGGACCAATTTTGAAAACAAGATGCGAGTCGATTTTGATTTCTGTTATCACTCAGTGACTAGGTATTTTTAAATGGTCTATTAAACTGACCAACAAAAGTTTGAACACTTAATATTATTAATATGATTAATAATAATATGATTAATATGATTAATCATAATATGATTTAGCATTCTGTGATAGATAATAGCAGCTGATACCATAGGGCCCTTGCTATGTGCCAGGCCCCACTCTCAGGGTTCGTGTGTATTATCTCATTTAATGCACACAGGAATCTGACGAGGCAGACTTTATTAGCACTCCCATTTTTCGGATGAAGAAACTGAGGCAGAGAGTTTCTGTAACTTGCTCGACTTCATGGAGCTGATAAAGGCAGAGACAAGATGCAAGCCCAGGCCTCCTATGGCAGAAACTGTGTTCTAGACCCCACTTCCCACTGTTCCTTGTCAACTGGCGGGAAACCTGGGTTATCAGTTACACTGCAGGGCGCTCTCCAAGGGCCAGCACTCCCGCTCAGCCGAGACGATCCCTGTACTCCACTGAACAAGGACAATAATCACTTTGTTGCTTTCTTGGCATTTTTGCCCCAAGGTGACTCGTGCTCCCTCTGGAGCTTGGGTCGCCTCTTGGCGGAGAGTTGCTTTTCTAGGCCCCCTGAGGAAGGCAGGTCCTCAGATCAAGGCCCATAATGTGGGCAGCGCAGGACCAGGAGCTTGTCGGCTGCGCCCTTGGTCTTCCCGCTCCGGGAGGCCGTGAAGGGGCCACTTCATCTCTGGGGGTTTCCAGACCCGGGGGCCGTCATGCTGCTGCACAGCCGGTGTGCACGTGTGTTCTCCCGCTTCCATTGACTCTGGGACCTAAGTGGAATGCCAGACAAGTAGGAAATGAGGAATAAGTGATGCTGTGACCTTGGCTGTGGCCCTAATGACCCCTAAGTGACGATGGGGCTGGGGGAGCAGCTGGGGAGAACTGCCTGAAGCCTCCTGCTGGTAGCACAGGCCTTACCGCCGTAACTCCATGACCCCCCAGTGTGTTCATAGAAGGGATCAGACTGGGAGTCACTTGGGTGTGCTCTTGCCACGTGCAAGCCCCTCCTCCCGCCACACTTCAGCGACTAATGCTTTTCTCCTATCCCTTTCCAGGAAGCCCGCCAATAATGCACAGTAAGTCCCCGTGATTTCTACCCAGCCGCCTGGCTGGCCCTCCTCACGGCTGGTCCCAGGATGTCCCTCGCTCTCCCACGAATTGCCCCTCATGTCTTCCTGGCACTGGTATTCCGTGCAGCGGATGTCCCCACCCGAGCAGGGCTGGGCCTCTCTCTGGGCTCCTCTTTGAGCAGCAGGAGCCTGGCCAGCCTAAGATTCAGATCTCCAGTCAGCCCCCAGGAGAGGCCAGGCACTGTAGGTCCTGCCTGTCCCCTCAGACACCAGGCGCTGGTCGCTGAAGGCCAGTGGGTCCTGCCTCATCACCGAACTCCGTGTGGAGCCACCAACAGCTGCGATGGCCCACGTCGGAGCTGCCGCTTCGCGTGCTCTAAGCATTGTCAGCAAGTCGTGGCTCCTGGGGGCTTTCCCCTGCGTCCCCATCCTCCCTCCTCACCACCTGCTTCCTGCAGCAGCGACGCCTCAACCTTGTCCTCGTCCATTCTCTACACAAGAGCTGGGGGCGTCCTTATGAAATGCCGGTGTCAGTCCCAGCCTCCGTATCTTCACACCCTTCACATGGCTCCTCGGGGCCTCCGGGTGCAGATCTCCACGGCCGGGCACAGAGCCACCTCCCTGTCTGCTTGCTTTCCTCCCCCGCCGCTCCCCGCTCCATCCACACGGACGTCCGTGAAGCGTGCCAGTGGCTCTCAGGCCTGTCTCTTCGCACAGGCTGTTCTCTCGGCATGGAACCTCCCGCCCCCCCTACTTTTTTGCCTGACCGCTCCCCCCCCAAACACTTGTCCCGTGTTCTCCGTTCAGTCTGGGTCAGAAGCCAATGCTCTGGGCTCCCACCGTGTCCTGGGCTTACCCTGATCCCAGCCCGCTCCTGTTATGCTAGGATTTCCTCATTCCCGTGCGCCGCTGCAGGCTGCGAGCTCCCTGAGGGCGAGCGTCCAGCATCTCGCTGGGAAGCCAGGGCTGGCTCCTTTCCGCACAGCGCCGGCGAACACTGAACAATCGTGCCAACCATCAGGAAACTGACTGTTACCTTTTTTCTTGCTCACAATGTCACCCACCCAAACAATAAGTTCTGGACTCGCCGACAAAACCCCCTTTCCCTTCCCCTCCATGACGGTGCCGCTGGGTGGGGAGGTCAGGGAGGGGGGTGAGGGGACAGTGACAAAAATGAGGACGTGGCTTCCCTAAGTAGAGCCTCCCTGTACAGTCTGGATCTATACCAGCTCCTGCTGAGTTTCTGGCCAGGGGGTTGTCTAAACATTTCCCCAGGCGGCTGTGCAGTGGGCTCAGGGGGCCCTCCACATTTCCATTTCTTCTCGACAGCAAATTATTCCTGCGGAGGCTTCCTGACCCAGCCATCGGGGTACTTTTCCAGCCCGTTCTATCCGGGGAGCTACCCAAACAATGCCAATTGTCTGTGGGACATTGAAGTCCAAAACAACTACCATGTCACCGTTATCTTCAGAGATGTCCAGTAAGTGCGTGGGTGCAGAGCCGAACCCGTGGGGACCTCGCAGATGTCTGAGAACAGAATGAATGGTACCTAGCCCTTTGGTACCTAGCCCTTTGGTACCTAGCCCTTTGAGGGATGTTGGCCCAATTGACATTTTCTCTTAAAGGTTCAATTTTTTTTTACCCAGAGGCAGCCTGTGGAGGTGGGACCAGCACGAGAGCCCTGGTTTAAAGTCCCGGGTCTGTCACTAATTTGCTGTGTGACCACAGGAAATCACTTAAATTTTTCTGAACCTCAGTCAAAACAAGGGAATAAAATACCTGCTTTCCTCTTATCTCTGCCTACTGGGAAGGTCACGAGAGAGAAAGAGGTGAAAATGCTTAGAAATGTTATCCTGCGGGAAGGGTGACTATTAGAGTAATGGTAAAACACAGAATCCTATTAACCATACCAGTTTTTTTTTTTTTTTAACCCTTTTCTCTCCATTGCCTCCTTTCTTGGAGGGTGAGTTCTGGGGGGGGGGGGGGGTGGCGGTCAAGCAGTGGTGGAGAAATCTCGGCTACAGAGGCTACATTATCCGTTCCTCATTTAATAAAGAGTGGGGATCACTGCTTTAAGCAGAGGAGACAGCATCAAAGCCCCAGTACTATATGATTGGTCCGAGGAGGGGGTGACCACACAGAGGTATGAGCATTTTCTGGTGTCCAGAAAAGGCGGTGCAATCATTTCTTCTGTGAAAGCCACTACTGAACACATCAGTAGTCTCTCTGGCTCTTTGGTTGCTGTGGCCTTGCAAATCCCTCGGAAAATTCATCCGGGTTTTGCATAAGTTATAATATTATTTTAATCACCTCATCATTGCAGTGATTTCGGGTCCCAGATACTGTACCTCGAGCTCATGTGATCTGTAGAGAAGGTCGACCACCTAACCCTCAGAGAGCTTATTTGACTTGTCCGATATTCATTAGTCCAGTTAGGTATTTCTATCACTATAGATTCATGATTACTTCTTTTATTCAATGGGAAGCCAGGGTCTTCTTGATTGAAGAAGCGGTCTAGGACAGGCTGTGACCCCTTCCTTTCATGATGCAAAGGACTGTCAGGAGAGGGGTTGTGGGTTTCCTATGTGCGGACAGAGATCCGTGCACGAAGGTCCTGGGATAATTATCCTCCTAGTATTCTCAACTGTTACTTTTGTCAGCATTTCTGCCACAGAGGTGTGACGCTCACTCCCTGCCTTCCATCGCGGCTGAAAGGGAAGCTGAAACTCTGTGTTCTGTCCCCGCAGGCTTGAAGGGGGATGCAGTTATGACTATATTGAGGTGTTCGACGGCCCCTCCCACAGTTCCCCTCTGATCGCCCGGGTTTGTAACGGATTTGTGGGTCCCCTCACTTCCTCATCGAACTTCATGTCCATCCGCTTTGTCAGCGATGGCAGCATCACGAGGAGGGGCTTCCAGGCCGACTACTACTCCAGCCCTTCTGAAGATAACACCAGTAAGTCCCCTGGTGGGGGCTCGTGGTGGGGGGCCCCCTCTGCTCAACCCTTCTGTGGCTGCTGAATAAGAAACGAGAGCAGCTTTGTCCCATCACCAAGGCATAATCTGGTGTCGAAAGGGGCCACCAGCAGTGGTCTTGGGACTCCACTGCCCAGAAATGAGGTCCGGGGCCAGCACGGGCTGATGGGCAGTGTGGTGGTCTTCCTGTGGTCGACAGACACTGAAAGGAAGGTGTGAGGTCATACCTCCAGCAGATGGTGAGACGCCAGTGCCAAGGACACAGGCAACCACCTGGCCGCTGTGACTGCGTCCGGAGACTTAGCAAGTTTGGCTGCTCTCTGAAGATGGACTGAGCTGGTCCCTCGGCCACTTGCAGCTAATGGCCACGATTTGAGCTGTTAAGTGGACTGATTTACAGATTCCCTAGGGACTGGGTGAGGGGACATCCAAGCTGTCTTTGGCAGTCAGGATTCTAAGCATGACCCACTCCATAGCTAAAGGACTTTAGGTTATAACGTCTCCATTCAGCTGGAGCGTTACTTTACTTTATGGATACATGGCAGGTTGGCAAAACATTTTACTCATCTCACACCCTGCCTCCACTCCTCCATCAGGGAAATCTGAAATCCCCGTGTCCTCAAAGGGGTCTTGTGAGAAAGACACGGACCTGAGCCATGGGGCACTTGTGGGGTTGTGGCGAGGCCTAGTCCGATGTGGACCATCCTTGTCCGCCATCTTGGTCTCTGCACCTGTATGTGGGAGGAACGCCAAGTGGGCTCGCTGGGGTGCTGACTGCCTGCATTGTTTGCCCTCGGCCACCAGAGTTGCTTTGTCTGCCAAACCACATGCAAGCCAGCGTGAAGAGGAGCTACCTCCGGTCCCTGGGCTATTCTGCCACGGACCTCGTCATTTCCACCCGGAATGAAAGCTCCCAGTGTCAGCCCCAGATAACGGCCAGCCAGGTGTCGTTCACAATTCCATATTCCGGCTGCGGCACCACCGAGCAGGTAAGTCTGGGGCTTCCTACTCTATCTCCTGCTGAATAAGCTTTCTTATAGTGATGTGTGCTGTGATTCTTGAATTCTGGGGACCCCAGAGACGTAATGATGGTATAACCAGGGTAATGAGGGTGAAGATTTAAATCTGTCCCTCAGTGCCATGATGTGTAGCTATAGCCACTTTGAAATGTAAGGCTGAGGAAGGAAGGTCAGCAAGCCATCTTCCCCTACTTTGTCGGGCACAGGGGGTGCGTCGCAGGCTGCCTTCCCATCAGCAAGGACCACAGCAGCTCTCGGGGCAGCTCCAGATTTTACAGAGCCTTAAGCTTATAGAGTTTGGGGTTGCTGTTGGTGAAAGGGGCGGGTGCCTCATGAAGCAGAGAATGCAAATGTATCTTACTTTCTTAAGTACAGAAACGTAGGCCTGTGCCAGCACACTGCTAGGCCTTGGAGGAACCTGTGCACGGGGGAGGCCCAGAGGCTGAAGTTTTATTAGCTTTATAGTAAATCAACCTCTGCAGCTGAGCTGTCACCATCTAGGGTGATCAGTTGTCTTGGTTTGCCTGGGACTTTTCAGATGTCAGCATGGAAAAGTTCCATGTTCTACAAAACTCCTCGGTCCTGAGCAAACTGGATGGTTGGTCATCTTCCCAGGGCCAAGCACTAGGATTAGCAGGTGTCATACTCCCCGGATACCCACCCAGAATTCTCTCATTGTCACCCCACTTTTAATACAGGGAGGCTGGACTTTGAGGGGTCCAGCAGGTGGCCCAAGCCACTTGGCCAAGAAGTAGCAGGACAAACGTCAGACTCTGAAAATCTCCAGAACCTTACACTGAGTGAGAGAAGCCAGCCACATAAAAGTACCCACTCTGTGATTCCATTTCTATAAAATTCAGGAATGGAGAATAAATGTAGGATGGAAAGCCGACTGGGTTGGAGGTGATTGCCTGCAAAGGGGGCAGGAAAATGTTGATTTGGCTTGTGGCCATGTTCTGGATTTTATGTGGAGGTGATTATCCTCAAACCGCACTGGATGGCATGCTTACAATGGTTGCATTTAATTTTATGTAAATTTATTTGAAATCATCTAAATTCTGAATTTGGGGATGACACCTAAGTAACAGGGAACAGACACCATGCAAATATTTTTATGTGGCTTAGGACTACAGTACATACACAACATGAAATGCTCGAATATGTACAATGTGCATGGCCCACACACTCAGAGGACATCAACTTGTCATTCACCAAAGATGTACTGAGCATTTGCCGGGAGCCAGTGCTGGGCTAGGTGCTAAGATGACACTGTTTATTACCCAGCAAGGTCATTGCTGATCCTTTGACACATAACAAACAGTGGGAGAGGAAGGGGATAGTCATTTAGCCCAACAGATCCCCGTGGTTGGGGGAGTGACAAAGGAGTGTGTGACAGGAAGTGATCCAGCGTCGTTCAGCTGTCCACATGAGTCTCTGCGGGAGCCCTTACCCCAGAGGTCAGATACCCACCGCAGCTAAAACTCCACCCTGTGTCACTTCCAGTCCTGGCAGCCTAAGATACCAAGCTGTAAGAGCTACTGAGCCATTCAAACAGCACAGTGAAAACTAATCCCACCAGCCCCTCCTTCCGGTGCATGGCTGCCTCCCTTGGTATCTCCCAGCTACAGCAAGAATGAAGCGAAGCAAGAAAGGCCCTGAGCCATGGAGTCTGGACTCAGGGTGGCCATTCAGCAGGGCAGGGGTGGATCCAGACACACCTGTCTTCTCACAGGGAGCAGCTCAGGAGGCCCCAAAACCTGGCCCACACTACGCTCCCCATTACGTGGAAGAGGAAGGGGTTGTATGAAAGGAGGGAATCCTCCTAGTTAAACAGCATGTCCAGCCCAGATAATGGGAACATGGCACCCATGCGCCTTCTCTGTGTGGTCCTGGGAGGGTTCTGAAGTCTGGCTGAGTCACTTCGCTCTCATCATCACCAAAATCAGCAGTGAGCTTCCCTTAGCAGGTGACATTTGCTTGACTTTGCTCTCCTGCCTTCCTCTCCCAGGTAGATAATGATACCATCACCTATTCCAACTTCCTCAAAGCAGCTGCTCCCAGTGCCATCATCAAGAGGAAGAAGAATCTCCACATTCACATCAGCTGCAAAATGCTCCAGAACACCTGGGTTGACACCATGTACATCACTAATGACACCGTCGACGTCAATGAAGTGCAGTACGGCAACTTTGACGTGAACATTTCCTTCTACGCATCATCTTCATTTTTATACCCGGTGACCAGCAGCCCCTACTACGTGGACCTGAACCAGAACTTGTACCTTCAGGCCGAGATCATCAATTCTGATACCTCCCTGTCCTTGTTTGTGGATACCTGTGTGGCGTCCCCGTATTCCAATGACTTTACATCTTTGACTTATGATCTAATCCGAAGTGGGTAAGCAGTGTCTTCGTGGGGGCGACTGTCAAGCTTCACCCGATAGTTCAAACATGAGTAGCTCAAAGTCTCAAGGATTTTTGGTTCTAGTGGATCCAACATAACCAGTCAGGTTGTCCTACCTGGTTAACATCCATGGAAATGGATGTGTGGAGAAGTAATGAGCCACCAGTGGTCACCAAGCAGGTTAGCTGTAACTGGGATTCGACCCAGGTGGCCAAACTCTGTAAGAAGATATGTGTGTAGTGAGGAAAGGCTTGATTCTGCAACAGCTTGGGACTGAGACGCCGGCTCTGCCATGTAGCCATGGCCTCAGTCTGGGCAAGCAGTCGTATCTCTCTGAGCCAGTCTCCTCACCCTTCAGATGTGAAGCGTGGTGCCCACATCATAGGCTGTTGGGAGGATGAAATGGGAATGAGGCCAAGGGGCTTTGGGCGAAGAGTACGCGCAGCAGGTGGTCCACAGGGAGCGTTGCCAGTAACAGGGTCAGCAGAAGTCTCTTGACTTAGCAGCTGAGAACGGTGGGTCTAACCAACTCGAGAGATGCAGAAGTCAGGTCAGTGGTGTCCAGACCGGGGTCAGCGGTGCCCAGATTAGATTCGTCCACTACAGTCCTGCTCCCCGGGATGGCAGGACTCTGGGGAGGTAGAGTTTGCTTCTTCTGAGCTCATCAGTGGGTCCTGGGATGCTGGGATGGGCAACTCCCATCCCTCCTCTTCCGCCCCTGCCCAGTGGTGTGCGCACCCTTCTTTGCTGATAATTTGACCTTGGCACTTCAGTAACAATCACACAGAAGTATCATATAGAAGTTGTTCTGATAGGCAAAGGGGCTCTGCTAGGAATCAGGGTTGGGAAGGGCAGGAACTCACTAGCTATCCCTGGGCACCAGCTGGGTCACCACCCGCCGGGATGCCCGTTAGAACAATCGGGAGCTTCGGACACAGCCGTGCCCGGGCCCCACCTGCACATTCACTTTATTTGGTCTGCCGTGGGGTTTGGGTATCTGTAGTTTTAGAATCCACACCCCCCGGCCCAGTGATTCTGAAGTGCGGCCTGGGTTATGGAGCCCGGCTCCTCCAGACCACACCGACTGGTGTGGCTTTATGCAAATGCAGTTACTGCCCAGCAGCCCTGGGGTCACCCTGACCTCATTTACAACTGTCCTGCTTCCTGACAAGGCTCTGGGTACTTTCTTTCTCATCTTTGCTGCTAAATTGACCCCTGTGGGAAACAAGAACATGGTATTTGAGAGGATGTCCATTGAAAGCAGAGGAAGGAGACTCTGGAAGGGGCAGGAAGATACCGAGGGAACCCTGGGCCACATTTCCAGGCAAATCAGGCTGCCCCAGTGACGGCTCCCATCCACCACAAAAAAATTCCCACCCTAAACCCCAAGGACCAGTTTGCTTCCATCTTTGCTACGTCACCCCAAATCCTCCCGTTAAGAGATGTTGTGGGTTACGGAAGCTGCTTCCTCCACCGGGGGGAGAGCTGGGAAATGTTCCTCATCTTGATCTTTCAGGAGATGATTCTTCTTCTTCTTTTTCTTTTCTTTTTTTTTTTTTTTTTAAGATTTTATTTATTTATTTGACACAGAGAGAGAGAGCAAGAGCAAGAGACAGAAAGCAAGCAGTGGGAGTTGGAGAGGGAGAAGCAGGCTTCCCGCTGAGCAGTGATCCCAATGTAGGGCTCGATCCCAAGATCGAGCTCACACCCGGGATCATGACCTGAGCTGAAGGCAGATGCTTAATGACGGAGTGCCCAGGCACCCCTCTTTCAGGGGATTCTTAACGACTCTTCCTGCTAACACCGGTGGAGATGAGGCAGCCTCTGAGGGAATCAGGAGGGGTCGATATTGGAGTGGGGGGGACTGGAGAGCACTCAGGCTTGTGTGGAAATCGGGGCCACCCAGGGCCCAGGGCAAGCTGAGGTGGGTCAGGAGACACGGCCCCAGAGACTTTGGTAGGGGCGAGGTGCTAGCCACCGAAGGTACCAGAGAGTGGCACAGTGTGGCCTTGCCTGGCCCTGCGGGCAGGGAAGGAAAGGCCATGCCGCCGTCCCCAGTGCCCGTTCTCTGGGCCCCACGTTTCCAGGCTCCCCCGCACCCAGGGGCACGGAGCCCCCGCTGTGCCACTGGGGCCTGCTCGTCTGTGTGGAAAGCCGGGGCTGCTGTGCGGCTTCAGGATCTGCTGCCGCAGCTGCCGGGTTTCCCAGCCGTCGGGGTGGGGGCCTCGCGGCCTGCGGAAGGCGGCGCCCCCCGCGCCCCCGGCGCCCCCAGCTGACCGCCGCGCTTCTCCTCTTGCAGGTGCGCCAAGGACCGCACCTACCGCTCCTACCCCCAGCCCTCGCCGCGCGTCGCCCGCTTCCAGTTCAGCTCCTTCTTCTTCCTGAGGCGCTTCCCCTCGGTGTATCTGCACTGCAAGATGGTGGTGTGCAGGGCCGACGACTCCTCCTCCCGCTGCCGCAGGGGCTGCATCGGCCGGGCCAAGAGGGACGTGGGCTCCCACCAGGAGGTGGACGTCGTCCTGGGACCCATCCTGAAGCGGGACCCGCGCACTGAGAACAGGGACCTGGCGACGAGCCAGCCCTCCCGCCCTTAGGCCCCGGAGCGGCAGGGACCCGGGATGTTTCTGTGGGCGTCGCGTCCCCCCTCCGATTGGACACCCCTCACGTGCCAGGCCTGCTGGGGCGACATGGAGCCCGCTAGATCGCTCCCCGCCTTCTTCCGGGGGTTCTGGTCTATGGGGGACCGCGTGCGGTGCGTGGCCAAGAGAGTTCTGATGTGCGACACGGACACACTTGCCACCTTTGTCCTCGGGCTCCTGAACTCCCCGCACCTCACGCTCCTTTTCTGTGGAACGAAGACGTGACTATCTACCGGCTAGGACTGTTGGGGGTGGGGTGCAATAAAATAACGTTAGTTAAACCGCCTTCGTGTCTGCCTGGGTCGAGTTCTTGCGTGCGATGAGCAGCGGGTCTTGGTACTGTTGTTACCATCATTGACATCAACAACACGACACCAGCGGTGACGTCAGTGCTCATGAGAGTGATACGAAGAGGCCTCTGTGTCCCCAGGCGGGGCCGTGCGGATGCAGGCAGGATGGGTTTATCCAGCGGCTCACAGGGCTGACATTTTGGGGGTCAGCCACGCCGTCTCATCTCCAACAGGGATTGCATTTCTCACTCTGTTTTCTTGTGGGTGTGGGTGAGGAAGGGTCCTCAGACTGAGACCCAGGGTTTCTGGTCTAGGCTGAGGACAGGTCAGCAGATACGGTAGCACGGGGGACAGGGACGGGTGTGGGGTAGCCGCCCTTGCCACAAACCCTCCTCTTGGTTGTTGGGATCCACCTGTGGGGAGTCTTTGGTGGCTCTCTTTGTGTCGGGTATTGGGGCAGTGGGCGTGTCCAGCTGATTCTGGGCTCTTTCCTCACGTCTGCTCTCCTAGAAGGGCTATTATGTGCCTGGAGACAGATAAACAAGCAGAAGGAGATTAAAATGCCTTCCTCTGTGGAGCTCACTTCCCACTGGATGGGGATGTAATTCAGAAATAAGTTGCGTGCATGGACCCCGCCGTGGGGGCGGAGCTAGGGAGAGACACGGCATAGGGTGACGGGTGAGGGGGGCTGACAGGGTGACGGGTGAGGGGGGCTGACAGGGTGACGGGTGAGGGGGGCTGACAGGGTGACGGGTGAGGGGGGCTGACAGGGATGCTGTCCACTTCCCTCTCCTCCTCCCCTTCCCATGGGCACTGCAGTAGCTCAGGGCCTGAGGACCTCTGGCCGGGGGTGCTTGGGCCCATTTCCCAGCGATCTAAATGTCCCAAGTCTCCCTTTCCATCCTTCTGGAACCTCTGGCACGTTTGAGCTCCCAAAGCCTAGCTCTGACTTCCCGTCCGAAACCTTTCCTGGCTGACACTGGCTGACCAGACACTGAGATCCTTCTGGCCACCTTTGGGCTTTGGCCTCAGTTTCCTATCTGGCACCTCTCTGTCCCTTCCTTTTTCCTCTCCTGTCACACAAATGATTCTGATTATCATCACCCAGACCACCGTCCTCCCTTGTCACTCCCCCCTCTCCACGGGGCTCACTCTGATTCCCCCCCTCCTCTCCTTCCCAGACCTGCCACCGACTGATGTGGGAAAGGAGGCCAGCCCTTAGGGGAGCTGCCACAGCCCTGCCGTCTCTGCTGGGCCCTTCATGGACGTGATGACCCTCACCTTGAGGATGAGCGCCCTCATGGCTAGTGGCGGGCCTCTGAATCCTCAGATGTGAAGCTGGGACAGTGCGCACGGGCTCAAACACTGACTCCACCTTCTCTGGAACCCATGTGAGAAAAGAAGACAGTAGAGCCCAGGGCTTGGTACCCCGCAGGGCCCTAACTCTGTTTACCTTGTCACAGATGTCCGGTGAGCTGTGGCCCAGACAGAGGCTGGTTTTCCTGGAAACACAGGCTCGATGCTGGGGAAAACAAATCAGGCAAGTGTGTGTGTGTGTGGGGGGGGGGCTGCATCTCCAGGGAGGAGCATCCAACAGGTGGGCCGAGCCAGATTTTCTGGCAGCTGTGCAGATGGGTGGAGGGGACAGCTTATAGATGTCAGACAGTGAATGACAAATATGCAGAGGCGAGTGTGGGAGGAGCAGAAGACGGATAGAGATAGAGGCAGAAGGTGTGGCTGTGGGTGAGCGGGACATGGGGCCAGGCCCAGGGGTCCGGACAGAGATAGTAGGACAGGGCAGAGCCAGACAGAATCCCATGGCAGTAGGAGCCCACTGTCTGCGCCACAGCAGGGCCAGGTGGAAAGGGCCCGGGATGCTGTGATTTCCAGCCACTGAGACTGGTTTCGGGCCGGGTTGCTCAGTCCCAGCCATACATGAGGATGAGTCCAGGGCCTTCAAGCTTCAACTGCCTACTTGAACCCAGACCAGTTAGATCGGGATCCCTGCAGGTGGGCCTGACTGTGGTGATTTAAAATCTCCAGGTGGTTCCCAGGCAGCCAACATTGAGAACCACTGGTGGAGGCGTCCTTTGGTCCCTCTGAAGAGGCCAGCTGGGGCCCTGCTCCTGAGAGGGCGCAGAGGAAGGCCAAGGTCGCTGCTGTCCCCGAGGGAGGACTCTGGAGGCAGGCTTGCCCTCCCTGAGTGCCCAGGCACTTTCCCTCTGGAAACCTACTCAGTGTCATTCTACAGAGACCATCTTAAAGCGGCACTTCCCACAGGGACCTCGTTTGACCAGCACCATAGCCGCAGCCTATCCTCTCAGAGAAAGCATGGCGTGGAGAGACGCTAGTTCAGCCTCTCTTGCCCAGGCAGGTCTTCAAACACAGAGTGAAATGCAATCCCCCAACAGCTGCGCTGGTCAGGTGCTATCACTGTCGCCTGGCAGGGATGGGCACCGAGGCTCGGACAGGTAAGAGAGCTCAGAGTCCAAGACGGGGTGGGGGCAGGCCAGGGGGGCTGCGGAGGCCAGCCCCAGACTCCAAGTGCCGGGTTTCGCTCCCTCCTGTGTCCCCAGAGTCCCAGTAGCCCAGGGACACGGGACTCACAGAGAGTTTGTCCTTCCGGCTGCACCTGACAAGGCTGTCTGCAGCTGGGTGGGGTGTGGGACCCAGGATCCTTAAGGAAATTGGTAGCAAATGAGGGGCTCTCTGATGCTCGTGAGGTCCACACCCATCCACAGTGACCTCTCCCTGTGCCAGGGTGACCGCGCCTCAGACCTGCTCAGAGCCCACTCACTAACCCTCAGCTCCTCCTCGGCAGAATGCGGACACCCCAGCCCTCTGCCCCAGGAGCCAGGAGAACAGCAAGACAATGTCACCTGTTGTCTCCTTCCCCTTCCTGGGGGACAGAGCCTGCCCTCTAGCCCCTCCCACGGGCGCAGCCTCTCGGGGCTCACACTCCTGCCATTCCACCTGTGAACGCCAGAGGGTGACACAGCTGTGCCTTAAGGCCTTTTGCTTCTAGGGACCTTGTTACTTTGGTCTCTTCAGAAGCCAGTGCTGGACCACTACAGGAATCGCTTCGTATTTTTTGCTCTAATAAAGAACCCCAGAAAAGGGCTGCCTCTGCCTCCTCTCCCTACCTGTAAGAAAACAGAATCCTGTCTGGATCTCGAACAACAGAGGGGTGGGTATGTTCTATTTTGCCCTGATTCCCATGGTAGCCTAAGGAGGCTAACCAGCAACCCCCAGATTCTGCACCCCAGTCCTGCCCCTGGCTTAAGGGCCCTCAGAATGACCAGCACAGGGTGCTGCCCCAAACAGAGGCTCCTTTCCGGACAGGTTTGATCAGGGCAGCTTCCAGTGGGTGCCACCCAGGGACAGCCTCAGCTCATAGTTGCTCCAGGGGACCATGGGTTGGACCCGAGTTTCCTCTTGATCACTGCGTTTGGCTGGGACATATGGTACCCGTGTGTGTGCACACGACCGCTGCCTTGCTGCCCGCCAGGCGGAGAGAGGAAGTCCGCCCGGGGCAGCTGGCTGTGGTGGGGTGCTGCATTCTCAGAAATCTTGCAAACCTGCAATTAATCAGAGCCATTAGGAAAGATTAAATGGTAGGAACTTAATACGTTAGTACTTAGTAGTTAAATAAATTGCATCCAAAACAAAGGTACTTACACTCAAATTCATCCTTTTAAAATTATTCAACTCCATTCTGCTGTTATCTTTCCCTGAGGGGCTTTCTAGGATTGTATCTGGTGGAAACTGTATGTCCGGGGAGAGGCGACAAGTCCCTTCCCGGCCCTGTGTTCAGTGATGCCGAGCTGATCCGGGAGACTGGCCAGAGTGGGAGGTCTGACATCACGGGTGTCAGGCTATGTTTCACGACTATGCTCATTGCCGGATAGTAAATATTTCCCAACCCATCATGCGCACATTCACCAGGAAAGGGACTCCGGGAGCTTGGAAACCCCTCTAGCAGTCTCCTCTGTGCTAAGATTCCTCCAACAGCATGGCATCTTGGGAGAAGCACCTGCACTTCCGAAAGTTTGGCATCTGAAGCTACTGGGTGAGGAGCGCCCTCAGAGCTTGCAAGGGCTCTGATGAAAGCAGGGCCCACGTGAAGCCCAAGTGAGGCCAGGTGGGCACCTGAGATGGGGAAGGGGCCCAAGTGCTGATTGGGACAGGTCAGGGACAGTGAGGCAGGAGCTGGGGTTTGTGGCACAGCAGACAGAGAGGCACACAGCAAATGTCGCCATGCCTGAGCCTAGCTATCCAGGCCCTCTCCTGTCCCTCTTTGTCAAGGGGGAAATTGGAAGCCTCCCAGCCCCAGCTCTGGCCTGAGGTTACTTGCAGTGACATTTCCATTTCTCTGGGACCCTACCTTTGAGTGTAACCAGGAAACTGTACCTTCCATGCTCTGAAATGAGGACCAACATGCTTGCCAATTCACAGACAAATATTTGTACCACGGAATGTTCCAGAAGTGGAAGCTCCAAGAGTGAATGAAGGAGTGCTGTGTGGACATGATTTCTGAATTATGATGTTTCAGTGAAAGCCATGATCATATAACACTCACCCAAAGGAGTTGAAACCTTCTGTTGACACCAAAACCTGCACATAGATGGTATAGTAGCTATATTCATGATGGCCAAAACTCAGAAGGAACCAAGATGTCCTGGGCAGGTGAATGGATAAACAGACCGTGCTCCGTCAAGACAATGGGATATTATTCAACGCTCAAAGGAATGAGCTATCGAGCCATGACAAGAAATGTGGAGGAAACCTCAGTGCACATTGCTAAGTAAAAGAGGCCAATTGGAAAAGGTTACAGATTACATGATCCCAACTATGGGATTTTCCAGTAAGGGTAAAATGATGGAGACCGTAAAGATCAGTGGTTGCTAGGGGCTGGGGAGGAGGGATGAATGGACAGAGCACAGATGATATTTAGGGCAAGGAAAAGACTCTGTATGACATTCTAATGATGGATATATGTCATCATACTTTTGTCCAAACCCATAGAATGTACGCCACCCAGAATGAAGGCTAATGTAAACCATGGACTCCAGCTGATTATGTGTTTCAGGGTAGATTCAACATTTAGGACACATGGACCTTTCTGATGAGTCATGGTGATCCCAGGGGTAAACTGTTGCTCATGCAGCAGCACGGGGTAAGCCTAAAACTACATTAAGAAAATACGCTTAAGAAGACACAAGTAATGCCAAAGATTTCCTTAAAAATACCCTTTTCATCCATGCATCAATTCTTTTGATTCAATAAATATTTCTTGAGCACCTTAACAAAATGGAATTAGTTAGCAAAAGTTTTCTGCTCCAAAAGTTCCAGATAGTTTTACAAGGAAATATCACAGTGTTCCATCATCTTTATTGTACTGGAAACATCTTAAAGGAAACAAAAAGGCTATCTAAATGATTTTACAAATATAGAACAATCTGATATAATTCTAATCTCATGTGACTAAAGGACAAGAACAGTACAGGGGAGGAAACTTAAGGCAATCTAGTTTATGACTATAGATGGGAACAGAGGATAAAATAAAATCAAATAGGAGAGAATTTTCAGAAATTGAATTCAGTAGTGTACAAAACCTTCTTAAAAACTAAGGATTTGGGACGCCTGGGTGGTTCAGTTGGTTAAGCAGCTGCCTTCGGCTCAGGTCATGATCCCAGCGTCCTGGGATCGAGTCCCACATCGGGCTCCTTGCTCAGCAGGGAACCTGCTTCTCCCTCTGCCTCTGCCTGCCATTCTGTCTGCCTGTGCTCGCTCTCTACCCCCCTCTCTCTCTGATAAATAAATAAAATCTTTGAAAAAAAAAAAACAAAAAACAAAAAACAAAAAAACTAAGGATTTATCCTAAGGATGCAAAGATATTTCGAATCAGAACATGTACTGATGTCATTTCTCACATTAACAGGATTAAGAACTAAAATTCAGGGGTGCCTGGGTGGCTCAGTCAGTTAAGCATCTGCCTTTGGCTCTGGTCATGGTCTCAGGGTCCTGAGATGGAGCCCTGCGTCGGGGGCGGGGGGGGGGGGTCTCTGCTCAGCCGGGAGCCTGTTCCTCTCTCTCTCTTCCTGCCTCTCTGCCAACTTGTGATCTCTCTCGGTCAAATAAATAAATAAATGAATAAAATCTTTTTTTAAAAAAGAACTAAAATTCATATTGACACTTGAATGGGTTAGGAAGAAAAGTCAACAATGCTCAATAGCTTGGAATGATGACAAAGAAAAAATCCTCTTACAAATTAGTCATTGAAAGGAACAATCTGAATGACAGAAAGTGCAACTACAAAAAACCTCCTTCAAATGTCGAATTAGCCGGTGAAACTTTGGACGCAATTCCATTACAATCAAGAGTAGTTGGAATGTCCGGCATGACCTTGACCCAACCTTATATTGGAGGCTGTCGTCACCGAGGCTTTCTTCCTCCACAAGAAAAAGACAAAGGGGTTTGAAAAATTGACAAAGAAGAATGGAAACTGTTCTTATTTTCAGCCAATATGGTAAACATGGAAAATCTAAGATCATCTACATCAAACTAGAGACAAACAGAAAAGGAGATAAACAGAAAGAGCCAGACTCTTAACTGGAGAGAAAAAGCGGTGGTTCCCAGAGGGGGTGGGGGACATAGATACAGGGGATTCAGAGTATACTGAACATGACAAGTGTTGAGACATGTATAGAACTGTTGTGTCATAATGTTAAAAAATCATAGGAATATTTAGATTAAGGTTGGGGGGGTCCACATGTGAAAAGAAATACTGCTTCCGGTATAATAATAAATTAGCATATCAGACTTCTATGGAATGAAGAGTTGAAAGATGTAAAAGAAAATGTGATGAAATGGGAGACATAAATGTTAATGGCTCAACAGCTTTGATCCTAAAAACATGCCCACATCTTTCCAAGAAATCTACTGACTTAATACCTTCCAAACAAAATCAAATTTCCTAGTGTTTGACAAGATAATGCAAAGCTCTTATAGAAGGACAAAGGGTCAAGAGCAGCCAAGACAATTTTGAGAAGGAACAGAAATCACACAACAGAAGAGGAAAATGGCCCTGCTGCTCATAAGGAGAGCTCTACAGCATGGTCCTTAGCCTACCAAGCTATTGCACAAGGAGAGGCAGCTAGACCGGTGGCAGAAGGACAACTGGAAGTCCACGTAGAGCTGATGAAATTAGTATCTTCCCTTCTGCCATCCACAAGTAATCGGTGACAATATAACTGTTCGTTAACAAGATTGTGGATAAGTGAATTTTAGATGGTTTGTGTAATGAAATATTTTACAGCGTTCAAATGAAGGACCGAGAGCTTTTTCTATCAACCTGGGTAATTATCAAAAAGTATGTAATATTGAGAACAGAACATTTTTAGGGTAAAACCATGACCTAAACTTTCAAAGCAGTGACGGAGTGTTCCACAGTGTGCATGGATGCATCCATACTAGTACTCCGATGGTATTGTGGTCCTCTGTGGCAATAGAACGATGCAATTCGAGCCGCAGACAGCCGTAGGCAGTCATGGATTTGATCCGAGGCACGATGTTCTTGAAAGTCCAGTCAGTAGAGCTGGATAGTATTTAAGCCGTTAAGGGCGATTTTATGTAAACTTTCCAGATGGGTGTTTCCCAGCCGTTACATTTTGACCTACATCCCAGATTATTCTTGATAGTCAGTGGGCCGGAGTTTCACACAGCTTTGCCTGGGTTTTGGAGATTTTGGTGAAGCTCCAGATTGTTGGGACGCCTGCGTACACACCTTAGGGCCTCCGAGGAGCTGAGGGGATGGCCAGGGAAGCTGGCTTTGTAAAAACTTGCCCAAGTTGCCTGGGTCTCCACACATGAGGAGCTGGGCCCGGTCGGCTCAGCATGGGGTCTCGAACAGAAAACAGCCTGGTCTTCTCTTTGCAAGACTCCCTGAAGGATGAGAGCTTGGCTTTCCAGCTCCAGGGACCTACAGGGATGGGGATGTTTTCAGATGCATGTGACACACATGCCAGCTGCAACTGCCTTGCACAGCAAGGACTGGTGTTGACACCTTTAACTGGAAGTGAGCAGGGAGGTCTCAGGGCTGAGGTTCCCCCAGGGGCTCAGGGCTGGCATCCCTGCCCTGCCCTGCTCTGCTCTGCCTGCTGGTGGGTTGGCCTCCCTCTCGGCATGGCCCCGCGGGGACAGCAGCCGGCTCCCTCCTTCTGTGGTCACACTTTCCCTTCACCTCACTATCCCATTGGGGGTCCCAGGCTCATCCCTACGCTGGTCACTCAGGAGCCAGGCCATCTCCTGGTGACAACCACCTTCCCTACCACTGAGGCCAGAATTCAGAGCTGGGGCTATGCTCAGCCTCTCCCTGGGCCCATGAGACACATAGGGCAGGGATTGGAATCTGGATAAAACTGTGGCACCCTGTTGACAAATACGGAGTCTCTGCAGGGGCCGGACTTCCAGAGGACCCACCAGACCCTGCCGCTCAATAAAAGCCAGGACTTCGGGAAGGGGATGACCTGACTGTGGGACATTATCGCGGGGCAGTAGTTGGCAACTCTGACTGGTGGAAGGCACTGAGGCCAGGGGTTTGTGCACAAGGTGGAGAAATCCTACAGTGTCGTGCAGAAGGAGGGAAAGATCTTTGGGGGAGGGGCAGCGCCCCAGGAAGAGCAGGGAAGGGGAGAAAACTGGTTTGTTGGGGCCACTGGGAACTAGGCGTAACATTTGGAGACAAAGCTCCAGAGACATGTAACTTAAATGTTTTTAAGTAACTTAAATATCTCCGACAGAGGACAGTGTGACTGAAGGTCTCTCAGACTTGGATTCCCAAGTGCACCCTGGAAAAGGAACTGGGCCTTCTTTTTTGCTCCCAGGCCGGCAAACCACGCTCGGCTGCTGCGGGGGGAGGACAGCAGGCCTGACCCAGGGACCCTGGGCTGGGCTGGAAGATGAAGGGCGAGCCTCTCCCCAGTGTCGGCCTGTTTGCTCCCTCTGGGCATTTACCCGACGCGGGAGCTGCATGGTGCACCCCACAGACCGGGCACAGGGAGCGTGTGAGCGCGGGGTACTCGTGAGGGGTATTTGGGAAGGAGTAAGACAGGAGAGTCCAGTGCGGAGGAGAACCTCACGGAGCTACAGCATTTCACACCGGCCAGAGCCCAGGCCCGACCCTCCGAAGGAGAACTGGCCCCGTGTCTTTTCCAACTTGGCTTCCTCCATCTTTCCTCTGCTGGGAGCGCTTGAGCCCCGCTGGATGGCAGCGGTTTCCAGCTGTTCCGTGGGAGGTACGATGCTCTTCCCACTGTGAAGCCGCGAGGGCTCTCTGAAAAGCAGATCCGGGCTGGAAGGACAGGGAGCTTCTGCTTTCCGGAAGAAAAGGGATACAGTCGCAACAGCAATAGAAAAATGGCCCGAAGATAGGGACGGGTTTCCCGCCAGAGCTGCAGGTGGCCTGGACACCCAGGGAGATGCATGGAGAAATGCACACGTTTAAAAATTGGCTCTTAGTTCTCCCATATGTCACCAGCAAGACTTGTTGAGAGATTGGGGCAAGTTTGGACTTGTTCCTATTTCTGGAAAAGGGACACTCACGTTGTCTGGGTTGGTGTGTAAATCACTAATGCTCCTTGTTGGACAGTTCGGCCACCATGGCCTCTTCGGGACAAATGACGGCCGTTGTGTGGATAGACCCTGGGGTTATAGACCCTGGTGTTATAGACCCTGGTGTTATAGACCCTGGGGTTATAGACCCTGGGGTTATAGACCCTGGTGTTATAGACCCTGGGGTTATAGACCCTGGGGTTATAGACCCTGGGGTTATAGACCCTGGTGTTCTTCTCCATTCTTGGGGGCATGGGCATGGGGGTGTTGCTACTTTTGGCTCACAGGACTGCTGCCATGAACATTCATCAGCCACTTCCGGTGGGGATGCGTGTTCTCATTTCCTGGAATGTACACTTCGTGGTGGTGTTGGGCCACGTGGTCCCTCTCGTGTGACCTCCTGAGAAGCTGCCAGACTTTCTGCCACAGGGGCGGTGCTGCGTGTCTGCAGCGGCGACACTGCCCTAGACTAACCATGGGTGTCTCTGTACTGGGCAGATGTACTAAATACTGACCTGTGCACACTTGTCATCTGTGAGGTCACACTCCCCCAGAGGCTGGTCTGCCCCACACCGGCTCCACCAGTGTGGACTCACACCCGGAGCTGCCACAGGGCTATTCGGGTGCCTCTGCTCCAAGTGACCCACAGAGGGCTCTCAGTGACAATGGATAGTGAGGAGGTCCATCCTCTTCTGGTTCTGCCACTGTCAGCCTCTGACCTTGAGCAAGTCTCCTGGTATCTCATGGCCTCTGGTCCTCACCTGTCCAGGCCAGCTGGCCTGCCTCCCTGGCAGGGAACTGAGGCTCATGCGAGTGAACAGAGTGGGGGGAGCTCCGAGTTAACCCCAGGCAGGAGACGGCTTTCCAAACAGGAGGAGGCGTTGGCCTGTGGCCAGCCTGGCTGTCTCATCCAGGACCACAGAGGGAGGCGACTCTGCCTATCATGTCTCAGTCTAGGTGAGAAAGACAGTGCACCTGGCTGAGGAAGACTCGGAGTGGTAGACAGGTGCCCACACTTACCCCTAGAACCTTTAGGGTTTTGAAGGGGCGGAGGGTGGGAGGTTGGGGGAGCCAGGTGGTGGGTATCATGGAGGGCACATTGGGCATGGAGCACTGGGTGTGGTGCATAAACAAGGAATTCTGTTTTGCTGAAAAGAAATTAATAAAAACAAACAAACAAATAAATAAATAAATAAAATATAAAAATAAAAGATAATCCACAGATTCCAGATGTTAGAAGAAATAAATAACTAAATGTTTATAAAAGAAATAAAAGAAGTGCTCCTGGGCGCTGCTGGCCTCGCAGCAGAGGGAGGGCAGGGGATCAGATTTCGGGAGCCCCGTCTATATAACCGCAGGCCTTCGGAGCCACCCCCACGCCAGGCTGCTGCCAGGCCTGCTGAGATGAGGCTCTTCAGCGCCCGCCCCCACCTTGGGTCTTGCTGCTCAGTGCAGGTAACCAGGCCCAGCAGCCCCTTTCTCCTGGGGCTCTCTCCGCTCTCCTGCTCAGCTGACAGCCTTTGGGCCCTCTGCTTCCTGCCACCGTAGAAGCCCCGTGGGTGACAGTCTGCCAGACACTCTCCTCCAACAAAACGCCAGCCCTCGGCCTCGGCTAGAGGAGGAGGAGAGTAGCAGAAATGGCCGTGACCCCGGCTTGATGCCATCCTGCTTTTTGCACAATTCTGGGCTCTTCTGTCTCTCTCTTGACGCGTGTGTGCGGGCCCCTTGTCCCTTCCTATCTGAAGCAAACTGGCCATGGGGTCTTTTGGGGGCTCACCCCGGACTTGGCAGCAGTGAATCAGACCTGGCTTGGGCTGATGGTATTCTCGGACATGCGATAGCGGGCGGGTGCTGGAGGGAGGGATCCTGGCTTGACCCGAGTCAGGGTGGGCATCCGTCAGGGAATCAGGGGCCCCTGGAGAGGCCCAAGTCTGTGGGTGTGTCTGCATCTGCCCCGAACAGGTGGGCATGGCAGCAACAGCTCCTTCACGAATCAAAAGCAGAAAACAGCAGGTGCCAGCCAGGGCCCAAAGCCCCGAGGAGGCAGAGTCACCAGCCCTACAAAGGCCTGGCTGCGGGGCTGCACTCAATGCCCAGAGAGACTTGCCCTGATCCTGGGTGCCAGGAGGAGAAGAGGGGCATCCCTTTCACAGGAAACCACTGCGTCTCCCTGGTTCTCTCTGTCTCCCCGTCTCTCCCCTGCCTGACCCCTTTCTCTGCAGCTCCTCCTTCCATACTCTGCCTGCCCCTTCTGCTCTCTCTTGCCCTCGCCCAGCCCCTCCCAGCCTGGGCTAGGTCTCCCTCTGCTCCCTTGCTCCTAGTCCATATCACCCAAAGGGCTGCCCCTGCCATGAAGCTCTCTTTTCTGCTCTGCTGCCAAGATTTCTGCAGATATCAGTCTGCACCTCTGCCTGCCCTCTTCTGCCTAAAGGTTATTGGTCCCGAGGCCTGTCTCCATCCTCACAGAGATAACTGGTAAGGTTCCTGCCCTTCAGCACAGGGCCTTCAAGTGCAGATCATGAGAAACCAAAGAATCTGGCTGGAGGGGCTAATCTGATACACGTGGCCTTTTTGTCTCCCTGGGGTTAGCCGCACACAAAAAGGCAGCTCCCAGGAAAAGAGGCAGGTGTCCAGGCTTGAAGGTAGGAACTCCACAGTGCTGCTGAGACCTTGCCTGAGTGGCCCAACCCGTCTGATCCTCAGCTGTAGGGGAGTCACACTCAGCAGGGCTGTCCTGAAAAGAGACAGAACCATGCAGGGCTTTTCTGAGTAAAGCTTCTATCAGTAGAAGGCAGCTCCTCCTGGAAACACGGAGCTACTCTGGTGCTGAGTCATCTTAGAGCCAGAGGTGTTAATGGATTAAGTATGTTTGAGGAGTAGGGGAGAAACTTATTTTCTCTACCCTCTTAGGTGCTCTGGCTTGGCCCAAGATTCCACCCGACCTGAGGCTTTAGTGGGAGAGAAGCGTAGACATTTTTCTTAAATCTTTGAGCCTGTCCATGAGGGCCTTCCCACACAGATGAAGACCCCAGGCAGTGGCCAGAGCAGCATGTTCATGCACTTTGGACCTAAAAAGTCACCTGCGTCAAGCAAGGACCAGATAAAGATGTGGGTAGGGGCTGGAGATTAGTGGTCCTGGGTCCATGTTGTCTAGGGAACAGTGTAAGAGCTGAGTTCAGTCAGGTGTACACAGACCTGAATCTGTGGCCACCACAAGTGGTGAGGAGCAGGTGCCTCTGGCCCTGGGACAGGGAGGCCACCATCCTCCTGAAAAAGTCCGTGGATGCTCTTTAAGTAGAAGAGTGTGGATCAGAGCCCTTCCTGCCTCGGCTGTTTCTCATGCACCTTCAGCTCAGATCTGTCAATAGGCCAAAGTGGCAATGTTAGGTTGGCGTGTCCTGAATTGCAGCAAGAGGGACCATGTTGCAAGGCCAAGACCTACAAATCTAGAGCAGAGAAGCTCATGGAAGATGTGGTCCAGTCCAGAGATGTCACTCAAAATGACAGGGAGGTTTTGGGGTTCTGAACTTGAGGCTTGCTTTCTGGAAAACCATGACTTAGATCTTTCCCAGGTTGAGTGAGTGGACACCCCAGAGGTCATGTGTACCTCCTGAAACAGGGCCCCCACTGACCGTGCAGCACTCGAACCCAGGAGGGACAGCTGGAGATGGACTCACAGTGTCCCGTGTGTGAGAGACTCTAGAGCTTTGTGGTGATAACCAGTGTAGCAAGGACAGCACTAAAATGGAGTTTAGGAAGTGTGGTGAATGTCATACAAGGCCGACAGAGACAGGTACCTTTGTGGAGTGCTTGGCTCTGCTGGGCCCTGAGCCGTGTCATGCATGGACTGTCCTCCAGACCCTTTTAGGCAGTTCTTGTTGACATCCCCATTTTTTTAAAGATGAGTGGACTGAGGCTGATGGAGAGTAAGCATGTTGCCCAACGCCATCAAGTCTTATTCCCACAGGACTATCACCCAGGCTGTGCTGGGCCCCCCATGTCACATCGTGATGACAAGCCCCAGAGCAGGCCATCCATAGGAGGCCAAGTGATTGTGATATCGTCTCCTGGATCCAAGCACTTAACCCAGTCTCCTGATACAGGGCACCTTCCATCAATCAAATGGTTCAGTTCTGCCAAGTAAAAAATAGTATTCATTTGGTTTACTCCAACATCAAAGTGATCATTGGTTTCATTACAGGATTTACAGGAAATAGTCAGGTCACACTAGGATGGCCAACTGTTGTTCTTTGTCCAGGACTGAGGGGCTCCTGGGAGAAGGGGCTTTCAGCCGGAAGCCAGAATCCTGGGGATTTTTTTTTCTTCTTCAGATTTTTTTTTTCTATTTAAAACAGAACAAGACAGAGAGGGACAGAGCTGGAGAGAGAAGAGAGAGAGAGAGAGAACAAGAGTGGGGGGAGGGGGAGAAGGAGAAGGAGAATTTAGATTTCCCTGTGAGCAGGGAGCCTGTCGCAGAACTGGGTCCCAGGACCCCGAGATCATGTCCTGAGCCGAAGACTGATGCTTAACTTACTGAGCTACTCAGGAGCCCCAGACTTTCATGGATTGACCAGCAGAGGTGGTCGCCCTCCTCAGAACCCACTTCTCTGTTGTGGCCACAGTGGGAACACTCACTGGAGTGGGGTGGAATTGCCAGTCAGGCAGAAATCTTCAGAATGGGCTCCTGGTTGAATGCTAATGCCTGTCCTTCTTTCTGCCCTTGCCTGGGTGGGACCAGGCTTGCCCCAGGGATGAGGAGGTGACAGTCTCCCCTCTCTGGGCTCAGCGCCATCCCTTGGCGCCTGGCTCCTCTTTCCAAGGGCCACATTTCCCATTCTTGACCCTTGACTCTCAGTACCTTCAGTTTCCATCTGTTTCTCTGTTTTGGTGTCTTTCAGCCACACTGCGTTCAGCTGCCAGGCCAGAAGGTAAGTGCAGATGGCGTGTTTTTCCCCTTTCTCTCCTCACACAGACATGGACTGGTGTGGAGTCCTAATGACACTGTTGGACTCCTGGTGTCAGGAACACTTTCTTGTCCAGAAGCCCTGGCATGGCTGAACTTGCTAGTCTGCTTCAATCTTCTCCATCCCTAACTTCCCCCTCCCCTGCCCTGTCAGGCTCCTTCCATGGTCCCTGTCCCCAGACACTGCATGTGCCTCCCAGTGCAGGGAGCCTGCTGGGCCCTCCCTCTGCACAGACTCACCAGGCTCCTGACGGGGCTGCCTGTCCTCTGAGCACCTGTCAGAGGAGAGTGGAACCTCTTCCAGAGGCCTGGAGTCTGGAGGGCTCCCACACCTTCCACGTCAGAAATGAAGACGTGGTTGGCAGGGAAGGACTGGAGCAGGCGGGGTGTGGCCCAGAGGGAAGAAGCATTTCCTACTGATGAAGGCTACTTGTTGAAGGACTCATTTTCTAGTGATTTCCAGGTCCTGGTACTCGCAGAGCAGATTACCAACATGAACAGCTTTGATCCTAACACCCCAGGGGAAGGTGTCATTTTTCTTTTCACTCACAGATTTGGAGACCGAGGCACCCGGGCAAGGCCCTGTAACCCCTGTCTGCAGGGCTTCACAATGAGCAAGTTCCCATGTACCTGAGAGGTGGGCCGTCTCTCTGTGGGGAAGGATAGCTCCCAGGGAGTGCCATCCCAGGTCTACACCAGGAAGAGGGGTTCCGGGGGGCATGAATGCTGTGTTTGGGCAGCCTGTCTGCTCTCCAGTCTGGCCGTGCTGTTGATGGTGAAGACAGCTTTGATGAAGAGATGTATAATGTTATCTTTACAGGAATCCAAAACAAATCTTAGTCATGGACCCTGGTTCTTGACAAGTTCTGAAAGAGTAACAAAAAGCCACCTTGTTTGGGGGTCATCCACTTGGGTCAAGCCTGTTGGGCTGTGGTTGGGCTGATCCTTGAGGTCAACAGCATGGCTGGGTCTAGTCCCTCATGGGCCTGATGCTGCCTCTGGGGACCCAGGTTCTTCTTCTCTGCTGTAGATTAAGTTGAATGTCTTGACACCTTCACAAACATCTCCGGCAAGATCTCCAACCTTTTCTGGCAGGACACTTCCCGTTTGTGGTTCATTGAATTGCCAATGGGTTAGAGTATATCTGGAAATTACTGTCCTCGAGTGAGTCCCATGGCTGTGAGATTCCTTTGCTGATGCTGATGCAGTTTCACGGGGAGTCGTCTGTCTTGTGTTCTTCCAGTTCGCCCTGCACCGTGGGCCACACATCTGACGCATGTTCTGGCTGCATTCTCGATCCCGGCTGAAGACCCTCCTATGGCCTCTGCCTTCAGGTGAAGTTTGCTGTCCTGGCATGATTTTCACCTGTCCCCTGATCACTGTGCTGCTGCCCCTCTTCCCTTCTACCCACTGCTGCCCTCGGTCCCCTATTTGGGTGGAGACACACACACTGAGTTTGGGCACGACAGACCACTCAGCACCTCCATGCCTTTGCTCACACAACCCCCTCTGCCTGGATGCACCTTGCAGTCCTTCCAGACTCTTGTGCCCGCTGCATGGGGTCCTCACCTCGTATGCTGCTGCTGCTTGGTGGTTGAGACAGATGCTGCAATCTGTGTTACTAAGGGCCCCGCCCTTCGTGACCTGCTGTGAGGTTGGGACTCCCACTAGGTTATACATGTGTTCTGTGGGATGAAGTGTAACTTAGCAAATGGCTGCCTCAAAATTGGGATTTCGCCCACCTGCCTGAACCACGTCCCAGGGGTGAAGGAGGAAGGCGTTTCTCTAAGGGGCAGAGGGATACGTTATTTTAAAATTTCCCCCTTGTTGTTCTTTCGTATTTTTATTTTATATTATTTAATTTAATTTATTTTTAAAGAATTTTTTATTTAATTGAGAGAAGAGTGAGAAAGCAGAAGTGGGTGGAGGGGGCAGAGGGAGAGGAAGAAGCAGACTCCGCACTGCGCAGGAAGCCTGACTCGGGGCTCAGTCCCAGGGCCCGGGTTCATGGTCTGAGCAGAAGGGAGATGCTTACCTGACTGAGCCACCCAGGTGCCCTGTCCTTTCATCCTTTTAAATATTGATTTTTGGATCTGACTTTCCTGCCTCCAAGGAAGGATGCAGGCGGACCAAGATAAACTAGCTAAGAGGTCGAGTATGCCTTCTTGTCTTATTATAAACAAGAGACACTCTGGCCTTTCTCCTGCATGAGGTAGGCTGGTGGTCTCGTGAGGACTGTGGGTGGGAAATCAGATCCTGACGAGAAGAAGATGGAGGTGGGAGAACTGAGCAGGAGTATAAGCAGGAGTCTGAGTTGCCTCATGGGAGACAGAGATGGATGCCCTTCACCTCTGCTTCTCATGGAGGTCAGCTTGTGGCGCTTAGGTCTCCCTGCCAAAGAGTCAAAGCTAGAAATTAGGATCTTTTCCTGGTTTCCATGAGTTTCCAGACTCATGTCTGGGGCCCTTGGCCTGATACAGTGGGCATCAGTGAGGGAAACACACCACAATGCTGGCTGTATTTTGACGCTTCTGGGGCCCCAAGGACTAGTGCTTCCCAAATTTCTATGTTGGCATCCTGATCACAAGTAGGTCTGCTAAGTGATTTGGAAGTCACCGGCCGCTCAGGTGGCAGAGAAATTCTTTTGTAGAACTGGGAGGGTCATGGGGGTCTGTCCTCAGTTCAGAAGAATGAATGACATCCCTTCCCTTGTCCCCATCAGGAATGGCACCTCTGGTGAGCAAAGCTCATGTTGGGGTCTCATCCCTGCTGAGTCTGCTTGCGGGAGGGCCAGCGACCCCAAGAGCTGATGTGTGCCTTTCCTTCCATCCAACAGCCCCGCCGGTTATTTGGAGTCTTTGTCCGTAACTGATGAAATTCCAGGAAATTTAAATTATGAGGCCATGTGTGAAGCTTTATTTATTTTTTTTTTTTATTAAAGATTTTATTTATTTATTTGAGAGAGAGACAGTGAGAGAGAACATGAGTGAGGAGAAGGTCAGAGGGAGAAGCAGACTCCCCATGGAGCTGGGAGCCTGATGCGGGACTCGATCCCAGGACTCCAGGATCTTGAACTGAGCCGAAGGCAGTCGTCCAACCAACTGAGCCACCCAGGCGCCCCCCATGTGTGAAGCTTTAAATTTCCATTTTCGATCTTCAGCCACCATTATAATGATAATATATGTTAAAGAAACTCTCTTGGGGGGTTCTCCCTTTGATATATATTTTAAAGGTGACCCAAATGGTAAGTAGACGTGGATAAGGAATGCGCTGATGTTTCTTCCCCAAACCAGGCTTGGCTATGTGTCACGGTGGGCATGAGGATGCTGTGGACTGTTGAAACAAGGGTGAGCCCAAGGCTACTGGATCATCACTGGCTGAGAAGGAAGCAATGGGAGCCAAGGACACTGCCCAGAACATGCACGGATTCTATCCCAGCATGTCTGCATGCCTGGGTCTTGGGAAGACACTATCAGGGATCTCGCAAAATGTACCTATCATCTTGATGACAGCAGATATCTGTCAGAACATGATTTTCCTTCTTGCTGGTCTTCTTACAATTCCCTTTGTATTTTCTAGTGTATTTATTTGAAATCTGTAGTGAGCATACTGTATACTCTACAAGCTGTATATTATATTCCCCTTATACAACTGTGTGCATACAAATAGAACCCATATAGCCTAAAACAAATCAGACACTTGCCCTCCAGATTCTCAGTTTCTTCTAATCAACGGTTACCCGAACTGTTTCCCCCCCACACAAATCAGAAGGAAACGCCTGTAAATTGACTTTACTTAATCAAGGTAAACTCCTCTCCTCTCCTCAGGTCCCTTGTGCCCAAGACCTCCAGGCTTAGGAATCTTGGGAAAGGAGAGCAACCTTCCTTGAAGCCCCTTCTGGAATCAGCTGACCCAAGGAGACAGATGCTGCTCACCCGCTGGAGCACGCCTGCTCACCCCTCCCCCACCTCTTATTCTTCTAGCCTTTGTCCTCCTCCCTATCAAGGAAAATTCCTTTCTCCTGACCTTCGAGGTACTTGCAGATCTTGTGCTCACAACATTCTCCTGGGTGCTGTAATTGTTTTGGTTAAAATCTCTCTTTGCTGAAGACTAGATTTGTTTTTTTATTTGAAAATTCTCATTAGGCAGTGATGAATCAGGCATCACTGAGAGTGATGGAGACCTTTTCTGAAAGGTCTTTAAAACAAGATGGAATTCCATTTGTCTGAGGCCTGTCTTGGGCAGGAGAGCCGCCTACTTGCTGTGTCTCTCATGCACCAGGAGAAGACCTACAGGCCCATCACACACAAGTATTGTCCAGGACTTCTGCTGAACTCTCTGGCAAAGTGGTTGATAAATAAAGAGTATTTTGGTGAGGGTGTGTTGAAATTCTTCTGTTTGCCACAAGCCAACAAAAAAATATCCTGCAGAAGGGTATGGGTCTCTACCAAAAGCACTGAAAAGAGGTGAACAAAAAGTCCACGTTGCCTGTGGGATCATCAGACTTGGGTTATTGATGTTGCATTTTATATGACGAGCAGCACGTGGGGCGGGTCACCACGGATGTGGTCCCCAGGAATGTCCTCGCTCCCATGGGACTGCAGCTTCCCTGAAGCACGCAGCATTCTTCTCCTGTTTGGCGAGCCTGGGGACCCTTCCATCAGGGCCTTCTGATCCTGGGGAACAACTCCTACATCTGGACCATCCTGAGACAGCCAACTGGGAAACACACTGGGATGGCCTTCCTTCCATGGGTACTTGAGACGTGGGTTTTCTGTGCTGATTTTGTTGTAGATTCTGGAAAGGAGCCCATCTGGGCCTCTTCCAATTCACTCCTGCCATCCAGCAGGGACATCGAAACACAAACACTCCATTCTCACTCCCTGCTGAAAACCCTTCAGTGGCTCCCTGACATCTGGATAAAGTGATCCCACCTTAGCATAGTTTACAAAATTCTCCACGATCTGAGGGTTCCTTCCTTCTACAAGCCTCTCCCCTCAGGCTGCCCCACACTGGGCTGAGTTTTATGGACAAACCAGACCATTTAGCAGCGCCATGCCTCCATCACCATCTCCATGACCTCAGCCCCAAGGCGTTCACACTTTCTTCCAGCTAAAGGTGTCAACACCGGTCCTTGTTGTGCAAGGCTGTTGGAGCTGGCCGTGTGTGTCACGTGCAGCTGAAAACACCCACACCCCTGCAGGTCCCCGGAGCCAGAAAGCCAAGCTCTCATCCTTCAGAGAGTCTCGCCAAAAGAAGACCAGGCTGTTTTCTGTTCGAGCCTCCAAGCTGACCAGACCTGCCCCAGCTCCTCACTTTTGGAGACCCAGGCAGCCTGGGCAAGTTTTTACAAAGCCAGCTTCCCCAGTCATCCCCTCAGCTCCTCAGAGGCTTCTCAGAGGTGTGTGTGCTTATTTGCTCCACACAGCAACACATGTAAAATTTGTCTAAACGTGAGCCTTGCTGGCATTTCTCTGAGGTTTATATCAAGTCGTCAAGCTGAAGTTTTCATGTCTTCAGGAAAAGAGCAGTTTTAGTTCTGAATGATTCCAAGTCAGAAGGATGGGAGAATAACTGGAAACCGTGTACAGGTAGTTAACAAAACCTGATATCAAATGAACAAGACTAGAATCTCCCACCCATTGAGTTGTGCTGGAGTTTTCCATTAAAATATAATATTTCCCTCTATAGTTACCCCAATTTCTCTCAGAGATCATCAAAATGTGGTTTGCAAAATAAGTCTAGTCTCATTAAACGTGGCCTGATTATTTACATAAGTGCAGCAAGAAAAATAGTGACCATATAAGCTTTTCTTAATCTGCTTTGCTGGAATGTCTCATGAGGAACCTCAGATTAGATTTTTAAAGCCTCTCAAGGCTAAGAAACCAAGCCAAGGACTTGTCATCAGATTTTGTCTATGATAGAAATAGATTTGGGTTAATCCCTCTCTTCTTGAGGTCCCCAAGATACCCCAAGTGTCCTGGGCCTACCAGACGGTCACCTTCCTCAGTCAGTTGGCAAGGCTGCCAGGAACCCTGTAAGCAAGGTACTGGGCCAATTTTTTTTCAAGGGGCTTTATTGGCTCCATAAAGTCAACCTGAGTTTTTAAAGCTGTCTGGCTGTATCTCATTCAGGCATATTCTCAAATATGACATTCCAGTCAAAGCTTTGGTGATGTACCAATGTTTCCAATTGTGTCCTGTTATGAGGAGAACAGAATCTTATTGAACTTATGCAAATAACTATATTGCCATAAAAATAAGAACACTCACTAAAAATTCCCAAATGCTGGAGGGATTAGGTAGGGAGAAAAAGTGATTGTTTCATTTTCCTTCACAAAGGTAAATTTTACCAAACTACTGAAAGTCATGAGTAGCTAAAGAGAAAAGAGGGAGGAGAAAAGTCTTCTTAAATCTGGAAAACACAATATTATGAAACAAATGATATTTTGAAGCAAAAGTCATAATAATCACCCTCATGGCTTTATGCAGTCCCATGAGATTAATTCTCATTGATCTTGCCCTTTTGTTAGCCATTTTATGAATCCAGGTTTTCCATTAGATTTCTGGAAGCTCTCACCTAGTTCAGTGGTGTGATCTTAAAGTCTATTGTCAGAGCCCCTTCCATGAGTCTTTTTGAAAACGGATCACTTTTGCAAAAGCATCAGAATAAACCAAGAATAGTAAATGACAAGACTTAAATGACAAGATTCAAAAGTAGCCATGGTTAAAGATCCGATGAGAGGTCATCACCATGGAATTGACAAGGAAATTTGATTATTTCTGTGACATACAACATGTTAAGTTAATAACTAGAATTGTGAGTGATACCATTATCCCAGGACAGATTTCTAGGGATGCCAGACCATTTCTAGAAAACCTACATTTAACAACATATCCCCAGCCCAGCGTAACCTAAAAAGGTCAGACATCACTTCCTATTGGACCACGCTTCCATGTTATTTAACATGTCAAATAAACCTAAATAGTTCAATATCTTCCTTTTTATGAAGAGAGAGAAGAAATGCTTTTGAGTTTTTCTGGGAGACCTTGAGAAATGCCCAAGTTAGTTCAAAGTCAAAAAGATCTCCCCAGCAGGGGGGCAAGGAAACAGGCTTAGTCCACCAGATACTCTGTCTTTGGGGGTACTGTGCTGACAAAACCATCATAACCATCTTTTGCTACTCTAACCCACTACCCACCACCACCACCAGCACCAAGGCTGGGGGAAGCTTAGGGAGGACTGTTTGTTTCATCTTATCAATAAAGCCCAGATCCATTAAGCACTTGGTGACCTTTGCCTCTGGGGAGGCGACATTTCGGCTGAGACAAAAATCCAGGGCAGAGGGTACGTCAAGCAGTGATGTAAGACACCAACAGCAGTGAGCTGAGACTAGACGTCGCTAACACAGAGTGTGCGGGCTCTAAACTGCTCATCGGCAAGGCCAGGAGAGCCAGGAGAACCAGGAACTGACAATCGCTAGAACCAGAAGAGGTCTGGAAGGACTAAATACAGATTAAACTTTGAACAAGGAGGACTTTTGCAGCAAACTGTCAGCCTCTCCGGACACTGACTCCCCTACTTCTGACCGCATCAGAAGGGCAGCTGCCCCCCAAGGCTCTGCCCGACTGACCTCCGGACATAGTGACCTTCTGCTGTTTGAACACAATAAGCAGAGAAGGCCAAGAGCTGGCCGGAAGCTGACCGAGTGCACGCACCTACGGCCACTAACCAGGTGTGTTAACTTCCCACCCTTGTTGCCTACGGGCCAATGCGTGACTTGCGTTCATTTTGCGAGACATGTATGAAGCCAAGGTGGATGCCGTGGGAAATGACCTTGAGTTTGGGATGTCAACTTTGCTTTATGAGCAACGAAGGCTGACATCATGAGAAGGCACAGCTCGTGTGCACACCTTCCCAGCATGCTCGTGGTACCCAGGCATGTGAGCCATAGGGGCTCCCAGCACAATACTGGGGACGCCTTTCTCTTAACTTGCCCCCAGTGGAGTCCTCCTGGAAAATGAGGGAGGGAGCCGCCTCCGGGCCCAGGGCTCTTGATCTGCTGGGAGAGCAGCTGTGGTTCTGAAGGAGCTGACCTAAGAATCCTACCCTTGGCCCCACCCAGGAGGAGGGAGCCCGAAAGAAAGCTGGCCTTGGGCCAGGAAGCCACGGGCCCGCATGGACAAGCTCAGTGTCTTTCCAACTGTGTGCAGATCGCTGGGGACAGAGTGCAGTGAACTGAGGCATCTTCCTGTGTTTCAGATGCAGACGAGAAATGAATGTGTCCTGTGTCACAGATGCCCAATGTGCTGCCCCTGTGGCTGTCTTCTGGGTCTGCGGCCTTGGGGCATAAGCAGGCCTTCATGGGAGCAGCTGTGCTGCCTGAGAGACCCTGGACAACCCCCCCCCCCCACCAGACCTGCCCGAAGGAGCTATGCACGTGGCAGCCGTGCGGGCCCTGTGCCAGTCTTTGGCCGGATAGGAAGGTGTGAGTCACCTGGCTAGACTAAGAGCAGGGCAGCAAAGAGAGGAGGCCAGGAATGAGCCGGCTCTACCTTCCGAGGGAGAAGTTGTGGACCTCAGCAAGTTGTGGGAAGCAGGGAACTGACCTCCAGACTTTGGGTCTGGGCAGCCTTCTTGAGGAGCGCTCTCTCCCCCATCTGGGCTAAGGGCTGGTATCAGCTCCCGGGACTCTGTGGGAGATGGATTCCAGTCAGGGTCCCCACCATACCGGCTGCCCTGCGTTCATCCCTTTGTAGTGTGGTTTTGCAACTCTTCCCATCCAGAGATGAAGTCCATGGGGCCACCCTTGCCTCTGGACCAGCCGCGTGTCCTGCATTGGCTGATGGTGCCAGTTCTGAGTCTTGCCTCCAAGGGCCATGCACACAGCCACTTACCCCCGCCCCCGGGTCCCATGGGGGCTGTGAGCAAGCCTCGGCCAGCTTGCTGCACCAAGGAACCCTGCAGCCGGTCCCTCCCATGGACCCCGCTAATGCTTGTCCACACCCGGGAGAGTCACCTAACTGACCTGCAGGGAACAGACTGAACCCCACCAAAATTGCTGAGCCCCGGAATTACAAGTTGAATTAACGAGTGTTGTTTTAAGCCGAGACCTAGAAGGGTGATGTGTCTCACCGGCAGGGGGAAGAGACACAAGTCCCGTGGTGCTGGGTGCAAAGGAGGGGTCTGCATCCTCTGGATGAGGGTGGCAGCCGAGAGCCAAGAACCAAGGGATGCCTGACACCAGGAAGCCTCTGCCTGTAGGTCTCCCCTGGAGGGGCCCCGGGGAGCCGGGGTCTGGGGCAGAGCCATGGGAGTAATAAGGACCAGGACACTCGGCCACCTTGGGCATAAGGAGGACTTTAATACTGATGAGAGGATTTGTGCTTTTACTCCTTCCAGATGCTCTCTCCCCCCAGGAAGCTGGTCTTGGTGGCCTCAGTGTGGAGGGCTCCCCGTGAAATGAAATCCTGATTCATCAGCATGAGATCGCCAGGGAAGTCTGCTACGTGGAGAAGATTCCGGTTGGTTAAGCCAGTGATGGACCGCTCCGCTTTCCTGGTGGGGAAGAATGGTTTCCGGTCGCTTGGGTGGTGTGAGAAACCCTTTTTTGGCTCTTCTGACTTGAAAATGACGCTCATGTTTATTTCTTGTCTTTTGGTGGCTGTGTTTTCTGCGTCGCCTCTCTCCTCTTGCTTGGCGCTGCAGCAGAAATCAGCGTCCTCGTCCTCCTCGTCATCCCTCGTCTTGTCCTTGGCCTTTGGGGTCATGCCCCCTCCAGACAGAAAGCCAGAGCCCCGAAACCTCTCGATGTAGGGCAAGAGCTGCCGGTTTCTGAGGGCTCGAGCAAGCTGCATCCGTTCTACGTGTTTGATGATGGTGAGTTTCTCGCGCTGCGGCATTCTTAACTCCTCTGGGGGCACGATCACCTTTGCCGTCCATATTTTTTCTAGGCGCCTACAGGTGGCACAGGGAGGTGTGTGCTGGGTTCTATACTCCATCGCCCGCTTATAGTCCGAAGACAGTGACTGGAGCTCCTTGAGCATTTTCCATTCTTCCTCTTGCTTGTGAGTCAGCAGTCTCTTGGCCGCGATGGTGTGAACACCACCCAGACGCTGACGATGTGAAGGGGACGGTTAAAGTCTCAACGGGACAGGAGCAGGGGGCACCCACAGGAGGAATTGCCTCGAGGCACCTACCCCACCTCCCGTGGCTGAGTGTCTGAGCCCCTGTGCGCTGGGAAACGGGGAGGAGCTGTAGGGTCAGATAGGCCGGGTTCCGATCCTGTGTCTCCTCCTCTGCAGTGAGTTGGAAAGAATGGTGCCCACTTAGACAGGGCAATGGCGAGGCCTTACATATGAAAGCGGCTCCTGCAAGGGAAGGGCCGCAGAGATGGCAGCCCCTGTCCCCGGTCAGCACTCAGTTATATTCCTGATCAGGACTTTGAATCGGGGAGGATTGGCTCTGCAAGCATGGGAGCCTCGAGCGGACGCAGCCAACTCAAGGCCACTGGGAGACTTGTGTCTCCATGTCTGGTAGGGTTTGAACCTCCGACTCCATCCCCACCCCCACCCCTCCACCCCCCATCTACTGTCCAGCTTCAGGGAGGGCCTCTCTGTGAATAACCCCTAGGACACTTACTAGGATCTCTTTCTCCAAGGGGGAGTATTTCCCAAGGGCAATGCGTGGATCTGATTTGTAGAATTTGGTCCATATCCTGAAAGGCAGAGAGGCAGGTAAAGTAGGACTCCAGGAAGGGGCGTCCTGCCTTTAGTTTTGGGGTGGAAAACCTCAGGGCGACTCTGCATGCGTCAGGCTAGGACCACTGTGCTGGGGTGGGCTCCTCCCTTTGGCTCGTTTGGGGGTGGGCAGTGGGGACGTGGGGGGAGGAAAGAAAGGACCAGAAGCACAGGCTACACTCACTCCAATGGCGAAGCAGAGCATAGACCCGGTTGGCAGCACAGGGAGTCTTTATCCCGAAAGGAGTCGTTCATGGTGCATGTTCTGACCGGCGTTCCGTTCTTACTCCACGTGCCCTCGGCAGCCTTCCTTTCTCGGGTCCTCTGCTTTCCCGCCTTCTGACAGCCGCTCTCCCATTCCCTGATCATACTGCCGCGCTAGGCTACGATGGGAGGTGTCAGAGCCTGCAGTTGCCTTCTAGGACAGCGTAATGGGAGCCCAAGGGACAGTCACAAACTTCTCTTGCATCATAACTGACCTCCTTGGGGGCTATTGTGAGGTCTGAGTTTAGGCATCACATGATGCCCCGGGGTGAAACCGACAAGCCTTACCACGTTCCTGCAGTGCCCGAGTCCAGGGGAACAGAGTGGGCAGAGCACGTGGCTGAGGGGACGATCTGACCATGTGACTGCCACGAACAAGCCCCAGAGACGCTCAGTCCCTTCAGGATGAAGGCTCAGTCTCTGTGGGCTTTGCTTGCCTCTCCGATCTTAATTCCTCATGCTCCATCCAAGTCAGCTATCCACGGCTCTTGGATATCCATGGCTCTCGGCTGATGTTCATGCTGCCCCCAGGTGTCAGGTACCTCTCCTTCTTTTGACAACTTGCTTGTCGCTCAGGGCCCAGCTCACCTGTGCCTCCCCTGAAGATTTCTTTGCAGAATAAATCAGCCCTTTGTCTGTGTTAGTCCTGGTATCATCACGTCCTCTGTGACAAACTGACTTTGTTATCTAATAGGTCCATCTCTCCTCTGCTCAAAGGGAAGTACCAGCAGCCTCTTATTCTTGGATGGCTGTGGTCTAGCACCGGGCTTCTCATAGAGCTGATTTTCGGCCTGCTGACTCAATAAGCAATCATCCTGGGCCTCCGGCCAAAGGTGGGACCAAGAGTGTCCCTGGTGCAAATGGACGTTGGCACAACCCTTACAAAAAGTAATGTGACAACAGATACCGAACATTGCAAATGCATTTACACTGAAAAATAAAAAAAGAAAAGAAAAGAAAAATAAATAAATAAATACACGCCCCCAAATGCATTTATCCTTAACCCAGTAATTCTGTGTATAAAGTAAAATATGCACAAGGTCAGTCAACACAGCCTGTTTGGGATGACAAACCTAATGACAAACCCAAAGGTCCATGAACAGAGTTGGTTAGAGAGTTACGGCCAACCATACGGCTATGCCCCAGTAATCAAGATCAAGGAAGGAAGGTCTTTATTTGTACAGAAATATGGTTAAATATGGTTCCTGACTAAATGTGCAAAGGAAGGTGCAAAAGAATATAAGTTGTAGACTGACTTTTAGAGTGGGAAAGGAACAAATAAGCATATATATTTGTATTTGCATAAAGAAAATCTAGAATAATACA
Source organism: Mustela nivalis (assembly GCF_964662115.1). Lineage (NCBI taxonomy): Eukaryota > Metazoa > Chordata > Mammalia > Carnivora > Mustelidae > Mustela > Mustela nivalis. The sequence continues at coordinate 178,378,867 of NC_139021.1, forward strand.
CACCAAAAAAATAAAATAAAATAAAATAAAATAAAATAAAAATGGTTACCGGAGGTGGGTACCTCGCAGATAAGGAAGTGGTGGGAATGAGCCTTCTGTTGTACACATTATTCTGACTTGAAATTAGAACTATGTTGAGTGTCTCACCCACTGAAAAAAATTGAAAAGGAGACAGCAGCTCACAGAAGAAGACTTCCATGTTCTGACAAGTGTGGACCCTAAAATTTGCCTTTGACCCCACTAGGAAATTCAGAGTGGGGATGTTTAGGAAGTGGTCCAGTGCTCATATCCGTGTGAGCCATCGAAAACACAACAGGGCTCCTCCCACACACATGGGCAAGTTCAGTCACCTGAAGCTCCAAACCCAGGAATCTGCCAACAGCACCTCTTAGGGGTGAAGAAAATGCCTCCTGCTCTGTGTTCAGTGACAAAGCTGTCGGCTCCACACTAGCTGCTAACGGAGAGTGGCCTCGCAGGAGCTGCACAACGGCGGACACGTTACATGCGCTCAGACATGTGTGTGAAACAGCCGGTGCACGATCTATGTCGCAATATTCTATACCAATGCAAAGCAAGTCTTTGACAAATTTCTGATAATGTATGTGTGATGTCATGTGATCTTTAACAGCAGCAGGATACACAACTATTTATACAGAGGATGATCCGGATGCTGTCGATACACAAATATGTTAGAAGGAAACAGACAAGCAGGAAATACAGGGAAACATTGGCCCCTGTTACTCTGGGAGGCTGATTGGGAATCCTCCTGGTCCAGCCGTGTGCCAGCAGCCTGGTCACCTCCAGATGCTTAGGGGAAAGATCTAAGGTCCCATCCCAAAATGTACGGACAGGAAAGGGTGCCGTGGTCAGGACCCAGCTTCTCCAGACATCAGGGAAAGAGGGTGAGAAAGGAGACACCCTGCTGCGCTGCCTGGGAGGCTTTCACCGCGGCAACAGGTCTTCACCCCCTGGGGAAACTGATGCTTCCTGCACTGAGCCGCTAACCTGCTTGGAGCTCACGTCCATCTCTCTCTCTCTCTCTCATTTGCATCCCCAAGCTTTTTTTGTTTTGTTTTGGTTTTAGGTATTTCTCTGGGATCATTTTTACATCAAATTTTAGTCCTGATTGTGACTTGGTTTGGGGCTCATCTTCATTCACAGTCATCTACCTCGCGAGCTGGCTCGTTTTCCACGCTTCCTTTTCCACTGCCTGTCATCTGGGTTTTACCTTCATGTTTACATTTACCTGCAATTCTGGGGGTTTTCCTTTCATGTTCGTGTTATGTCTCTGCCTTGTAGCCTTTACCTTTTGCATGCATTTCATCTGTTTTTACCTACTGTAGCGGTCAGGGTTGTTCAGAGAGACAGAGAAGAGATTTTAAGGAAGTGGCTCACGTGATCGTGAGACTAGAAGACCGGCAGGCTGGAGACCCAGGGAAGAGCCCCTGTTGCAAGTCAGGCCTGCTGCCAGGATTTCTTCTAGTTTGGGGTACATCAGTCTTTCTTTTGTTCAGGGCTTCAGCTGATTGGGTGAGGCCCACCCATGGTATGAAGGGCAGTTTGCTTTATCCAAAGTCCACTGATTTAAATGTTCATCTTATCCAAAAACATCTTCACAGAACCATCCAGAGTCATTCATCAGACCATGGCCCAGTCAAGCTGACCCATAAAATTAACCATCAAACCTATTTATATTTACTAGGTTTTTAAAGATTAGTTTAAATGTTGTGGGTTTTTTTGTTTTGTTTTGTTTTGTTTTATTTGTAGTCTTTTAACAGCAGGGGTTTTGGGGTTTTTTTTGTTTTGTTTTTTGATTTTTGTTTTTTTGCTATTATCCCACTTTGGAACTTTATAGTAATGGATTCATATAGCATGTGTTTCCTGGGTCTGCTTTTCTCCCTGAACATTATGTTTTTCAGACTTACTGATATGCTTGACTTTGGCTCATTTTCACTGTTTATGTTATGATTATGATTATGTTATGGTTGCTTAATCCATCTTCTGCTGCTTCCGAGTTGGGGAACATTCTTGTACATCTCTCCTTGAGTTGTGTGTGTGCTTTTCCGTGGGTGCAGGTCTAGGAGTGGAGGCCCTGGGTTCTAGGGTATGTGTATCTTCGATTTCCTACAAAATTCTCAGCTCTAGTCCAAGGTTTCTACCAGTTCACAATCCCACCAGTAATTCCCCCTTGTCAGCACTGGTGGGTATGTTGTGGTAACTCACAGTTGCTTTAATTTGCATTTTTCTGGGTAACATGAGACCAAATGCTTTTTTTGTTGGCCATTGAGATGACCCTTTGTGAAAGGTCTGTTCTAGTCTTTTGTGCATTTTTTCTAGTAAGCTCTTGTTTTCTTGTTGATTTAAAGATTTTAGTTATTTATTTGAGGGAGAGACAGAGAGAGAGAGAGAAAGAGAGAATAGAGTGGGATGAGGGGTAGAGGGAGAAGCATACTCCCCGCTGAGCAGGGAGCCCAGTGCAGGGGCTCAATCCAGGGACCCCAGGATCGTGACCTGAGCCAAAGGCAGATGCCCAATGGACTGCACCACCCAGGCACCCGGTCCTTATGTATTCTTTTTTTTTTTTTTTTTTTCAGCGTAACAGTATTCATTGTTTTTGCACCACACCCAGTGCTCCATGCAATCCGTGGCCTCCCTAATACCCACCACCTGGCTCCCCCAACCTCCCACCCCCCGCCCCTTCAAAACCCTCAGATTGTTTTTCAGAGTCCATAGTCTCTCATGGTTCACCTCCCCTTCCAATTTCCCTCAACTCCCTTCTCCTCTCCATCTCCCCTTGTCCTCCATGCTATTTGTTATGCTCCACAAATAAGTGAAACCGTATGATAACTGACTCTCTCTGGTTGACTTATTTCACTCGGCATAATCTCTTCCAGTCCCGTCCTTGTGTATTCTTGATGGAAGCTCCTCACCAGTTCCATACATGGCACACACGTCCTCCTACTGTTGACCTGGCGCTCTCCTTTCTTACAGGTGTCTCTTATGCCAGGTGCACTCCCAATTTACCAGTCTTTCCCTGAATGGTTAGTACTTCCCATGCCTTGTTTAAGAAATCATTTCCTACCCCAGATAGGAACGATACTCTCCTAGATTATGTCACATGTATCTTTTTATTTTTAAAAAAGACTTTACTTATTTATTTGACATATAGAGATCACAAATAGGCAGAGAGAGAGAAAGAGAAGCAGGCTCGATGCCTAGCAGAGAGCCGGACACAAGGCTCGATCCCAGGACCCCAGGATCACGACCAGAGCCAAAGGCAGAGGCTTTAACCCACTGAGCCACGCAGGTACCCCGTCACTTATATCTTCATAATGATATTCTACAGTCTCTAAAACCTTGGGTTTTTTTCTTTTGAACTTTCTTAACTTCCGATTCTGTTTTTCAGCCATTATGCTCAATTATTTTCCATCTTTTTTTTTCTAAAGTAGACTTTCCAGCTTTATTTTACATGGTTACCAAGAAATAGCATGTGGGCACACTTTTCCCAAGCAGGACTTTTCTCCTCCCCAGAGCCCACCCTGCAGTCACCACCAGGGCTCTGGTTCCCTCTGGTGGGTCTTTCTGCTCATTGCAAGTCGTCTCTCCAAAGCCCCGTCTGTCATCTCGATCCCTCTCCAGCCCTAAGACTTTCTATGTACTACGTAGCCCCCTCATTTATGCTCCTTTTAAACGTTGCATAGGACACAGTCTTCATATGAAAAGCTGTGTACTTTAAAATCATAGTTTCCTCTACAAAACCGTTGACTCTAGGCAGATCAGAGCCCTGGGAAGGTCTTCTAGACCAGCACTTCTCCAAAGTTAACACGCAAATAATCTCCTGGATATATCCTTAAGGTGCCAAGTCTTATTTGGTAGATCTGAGGTGGAACCTAAAAATCTGCACTTACGGCAAGCTCCCAGGTGATGTCAGTGCTGCTAGGCCCAGAGAACCAAAGCGGCGACTCAGTGTGGGACCACTCAACAGGGGATGCTAGTCCGAGTGGGGTCCGTGGACCGGCAGCCGTGGCGTCTATTCCGTGGACCGGCAGCCGTAGTGTCTATTGCCTGGGAGCACGTTAGAAATGCAGAATCTCAGGCCCTTCTCCAGATTTGCTGAATCTTGATCTGCATTTCAACAAGTTGCCCAGGTGAGTGATGTCCACAGGGGAGTGCAAAAGGCAGCTGGTTGGTCCCTGGGGGGAAATCAGGTGGCAGGGTCAGCCCAGGGGGCTTGTGACCAGGACTGGCGCTGCTGTATACCAACCTGCTTCTCAAACCCCACTCCCAGCTTCTCCAGTTTCCTTCCTCTGGCAGAAGGATTGGGGCAGACGGCGGCTCAAGCAGAGTTGGTACAAACCGTTTCTTAAGCACGGGGTCTTCTGTGGCCCTTTTAGAACTCCTTTGGAAGGTCCACTTGTAATACAAAGCGAGGGGAAGCCCGTTTCACATCTCGACCTCTAGGAAAGGGTTTGGACACATGGAGGTATTGGAAGCAGGGCTGCCGCTTCTTTTCCTATCTGGAGGGCAACAAGTGATTATCTGGGGAAGTTCAAGTCCCAGAGGGATGATTTAATCAAACTCGAGAATCTAGGCCAGGGTGATGGTATTCCCACCGGCGTGAGTTTTCTAGGTTTCTCCACCACAATTTCTGCTGGGCTCTTCGCGGGCCCGTCTGTGGTTCTGTTATTAGCCCCTCCCCTCTCTCATTTCAGGAGGTAAGCTCCAAGAGCCCAAGAACTTTACTTCCTGATTGCTATTTTCCAAGCCCCCACCATGGTCCTTGACACATAGAAGGCACTCAATAAACACTTATGGAAGGAAACAAACAAACAAACCCCAAACTTAACTATACAGTGAACTAGAAGCTCTGGGCCAGGGGTTCAAGATCCACCTCTGCCAGCTGGGGAGTAAAAGGTAGGGGGAGGGGGCGGTGAGCAAAAACAGCCCTCAGCTCCCGACAGCGCTCATCTCCAGGGCTGGTTTCTGTTCTGGTTGACTGATCCAATCGCTTAGGTGAAGCCACGGCACTGTGCGTAGAATTGGAAGCGTCTCCCTAAAGGCATAAGGGAGAGGCCAGTCCTCAGGCAGGAGAAGGGCCTATGGAAGAAGGACTTAAACAGGAGAGGAGATTATTGCCCCTTTCTGGGTCTCACTCTCTTGCATCTTAGCTCTTAGAAGGTCTAGCCCTTCTTGCAGGTGCCTTGGTGGGGAGGGAAAGTGACTTCTGCCATACGGAGAAGGCTGGGAGCAAAGTCAAGAACCAGGAGCCAGACCTAGAGCCCCTGGGGTAGTTCACAGCCAGAGATGAGCTGCATCTCATCATTCCATGATCCTTACTGATTGTGTCTGCTTCCCTGAACAGCGAGCCCAAGCTCTCACTACTCTAGTCTGGTCTCAGCCGTAAGGCGATCTTGGGGTTGAGGGGAAGGACAGGGGCAGGGAAAGTGGGTAGTGCTCTGAGGCCAGGACCCTGGAGTCAGCAACAGTGAGACGCCACTCCCAAAAGGAAGCTAAATCCCAAGAAATGGAGCTTAGATGAGGTCCATGAGGCCCAGCATTCCTAAGCCTAGGCAGTCCTGCCCCTTCCCACCTAAAAGATGGGGGTCCATCTGATTGCTCTAGAGAGGAAGCGACATCAGCACTAACCCACAAGGGACAAACTAGGTGGACTGGAGGGGTTTTCACACAGAGGAAACAGAAAAGGGGAGAGAGCTGGGAGAGGCTGGTGAATGCAAGCAACTGAAAACACCGGGTTTGCAGGAGCCGCGGGAGTGTGGGGATGTGACAGGTAAAAGGCCAGAGACGGAGGCAGCAAAGATCAGCAGAGCCTGCTGGACTACGCTGAAGAGTTGGCACTTTTCCTGCAGGAGAGTGAGACGTGCATCACAGTGTCCTTTGAAAGAGGTAGCATGCTCAACAGTTTAATTAAAAAAATAAATAAAATAAGCTCTACGCCCAGCATGGGGCTTAAACTCATGACCCTAAAACCAAGAGTCACATACTCCATTGACTGAGCCAGCCAGAAGTCTCAACAGTTTAATTAAAAAAAAAAAAAACAACTTTATCGAGGTAAACTTTACCTACCATGAAATTCACCTGTTGAGGCACATAATCCAATGACTTGTAGTAACTTTACCAAGTTGCGCAACTGTCTCTATAATTCAGTTTGGAACGCTTCTGTTGCCCTAAAAAGAGCCCTTGTGCCCATTTACAGTTAATCCTGTGGCAGCTACCAGTCTTTGAGTCTCCTTCCTGTCTCGACGGAATTGCCTTCAAGTGTTTTCATTTTAAACCAACTCCTTCCTTTCTAGCTTTAAATGACCCTCTCTTCCTTGACTCGCTGCTGTGGAGTGAGTGGCATTTTGTTGTCCCTCTGTCACAGCGGAGCCACCACTAGGTCCGTGCTCATGAAATCTGCCCTCTTCCCATGAAGCCAGAAGTTTATAGCTGCCTGAGCTCGTAGCTGGGACAATGGCTGAGTCCACTTGGCTTAATGGCTTCCTTGATGAGTAAGGCTGGAGAAACGCTTAATTTTCCATAGACTAAGACAGCAATTACTTCGCAGTTCTGAGACTCCATCAGATTATGGAGGGAGGGTGTTAACTGTGGTTTCCTTATCTCTAAATAACAACTACCTGTGTTAGCCTGGCGTGACGATGGCGCCAGGAAAACCCAACCGTGATTCTGCCGGTCCCACTACAACCAGACAAGGCAGGAGACAGGGGGTGGGCAGACTTCCCATATTTGGAATGCTCCATTCTGCCTATCAGTCCTTGTGACATCAGAACACAAATAAGATAGGAGAAAAGATGGTTCTCCCTGGAACCAACTCAAGTTAAGATAGTAGGGTTGTGGTGTTACTTGCCCTCTCCTGATGGTGAGGGTTACACAAGGCCCAGATCCCATTCTTGTCTTGTTGTGCCTCATGCCTCACTGATATCTGATTCAACTGTGTCCCCTATATGGGTTGCTACATGCCCCATCGGAGAAATAAACCACCAAAAAGAGAATGTGGGAAGTAGGGAGTTGGCCATCTCTAGAAGGTGTATCCCAGCTAGCTCACCAGATGGAGGGCTTACCCAGTGGCTTATTCCACTTGTGGAAAGTTAAAGAGAAAGGACTTAGAGGGAGTCACTCAAGGTCATGTGGTCTGGTGGCAGAGCAGTGTGGAGCCATAAATACAGAGGCAAGAAGCTGGCACGTTTAGGGTTGGGATGTAGGGACAGGATGAGACTAGCATTTGACTGGTATGTGGACAAACTTTTCACTTTCTCTTATCTACAGACGCACCCTATGGGATGGACTAACCATTAAACATTTGCTTTGCATGTTTTGCAAGAATTGATATTGCTGGCAAAAGCTGCTAGCATGGAAGCTTGTTATATGGGTAGGTTGAACTTAAGTGCAGGGAGAACTCTAGGGAAGAACACTGTGCATATTCATATATACATCCATGGGGGCATGTCTGCCATGGCCTCAGCTCTTTGCTAGATGTTGAGGTTACAGAAATGAACAGATGGGGTCCCTCCCTTGTGGGAGACCCAATGCAGTGAGACGGGCATACAGAAGGTCAGTGTATACACCATGAACATTGTAACAAATGCAAGAAAGGGGAATGATCTCGACAATGCTAGGCAGGGACTCTAAACAGCCAGGGGCTCAGAAAACTCTCCTGTGGCCCAACTATTGGTGTTCAGAGATGAGGTGTATGAGAATGTGAGGAGAGAACTTACAAGTTTATCCACCTCTTTGATTTTCTGTTAACTTTTAGCGTGGACTGGATCCCACAGGCAGCCGCTTTAGAGGAGATGGGTGACGAGAAGCAGGTTGAAGACATGTTCCAAGTGGGACGCCTCCTCGCTTGGCTGCTGAGGCACCGGAAAGGGAGGGCTGATCATACACGGCCCTCCTGCAGTGAAACAAAGGCAGGAATGAGATTTGCCAACAGGAGGAAGAAAGTAAAATCTGCCACTGTCCCATGAAAGTTTCCTTCAAAGACATTTGAAAACTGGTTTTGTCTTAAGGTAAGGCCAAGGGTCCAGCAGACTTAGGATATTAGACAACGAAGGTGGGACAAGCCGTCAGCTCCTCTCAATGCAAACATCTCTATCATCTCTTTCTGGAAGAATGTTGTCCTGTGTTCCTTGTCCATGGGGCTCAGGATGATGGGTGGTATTTAAAATGGGTCCTTTATGTGGACATTACTCAGATGGTGTCTTTCAAGGCAGCACAGAAATAATGTGATGTGTACAGAGAAATGGCAAGTCGAAACAGGCTTTTTAAAAAAATACACACACACACATCAGGCACATAATTTATGTGAATTCAGATTTTGACACTCAGGAAAAGAGATAACAGTCATTGAAGTAGAGCAAGCAATTCTGCCTGGGTCTATCTCAATCTTACTCTTGTCTTTGATCTGTGATCCACGTCAAGTTAATTTTGGATGTGGTGGGTAAGGGTTGAGGGTTTTTTTTTTCTGTTTGTTTGTTTGTTTGTTTTTTTGTACTATGATGTCTGATTGTTTTAGCACCAGGTTTGGAAAAGACTGTCTTTTTCCAGTGAATTACTTGGCACCTTTGTCTAAAGTCCAGTGGCTGTGCGTGCATGGATCTCTTTGGGGACCCTGCTCTTTTCCATTGATCTCTATGTCTTGTTTATGTCCATACCATCCTGCCATGATTACATAGGTCTATATTAAGTCTTGAAATCAGATAGTGTAAGTCCTCCAACTTTGTTCTTTTTCAGAAAAACTTTCGCTATTCTAGGTCTTTTGCTTTTCCATATTCACTTTAAAATCAAATTGTCAATTTTACAAAAAGCCTGCAAGGATTTTTTTTTTTAATGCATTGCACTGAAACTATAGACCACGTTTGGGAAGAATTGATATCTTAATAATCTTCAGTTGTCCATTTGGTGAACATGGCATATCTCTCCATTTATTTAACTCATCTTCAATTTCTTTCTACAATATTTCATAGTTTTTAATATGTAGTTCTTGTACATGTCATGTTAAATGATAATCATGCTTTGTTTTCCAATTATTATTCCTAGTAAGTAGATACACAATTGGGGGGCACCTGTGTGGCTCATCAGGTTAAGGCCTCTGCCTTTGGCTCAGGTCATGATCCCAGGGTCCTGGGATGGAGTCCCACATCGGGCTGTCTGCTCAGCGGGGAGCCTGCTTCCTCTTCTCTCTCTGCCTGCCTCTCTGCCTGCTTGTGATCTCTGTCTGTCAAATAAATAAATAAATAAATAAATAAATAAAATCTTTTAAAAAATACACAAGTGTTTTTTAAAAAATTGTAACCTTTTTATAAATTACTTATTAATTCTATGAGCTTTTTTTTTCTCCATTTACTAAATCATTTCATTTTGAAGTAATTTTAGGCCAACAGAAAAAAATGGCAGAAATAGCACAGTGAATTCCCTATGCCCTTCACTCTGCTTCCCCTAATGTTAACATTTTACATAATCACAGTAATGTCAAAACTAGGAAATTATCACTGGGGCCATGCTATTAACTAATCTATGGAACTTATTCCCGTTTCATCAATCCTGCTGCTGATCTTTCTAGTCCAACCCAGGATCCCACATTGCATTTACTTGAGTCTCTAGTAACCTCATGTTGCTCTTTTTTTTTTTTTTTTTTTTAAGATTTCATAAGGTTCCTTTATATGATCATGTCATCTAAAAATGCAGTTTCCATTTTTTCTTTCCAATCTACATGCTTTTTATTTCTTTTTCTTATCTTATTGCACTGGCTAGCACCTCCAATAAAATGTTGATGAGCAGTGGTAAGAGCCACATTCTTGTTTCATTCCCTATTTCAGAGGGAAAAAAGCATTTAGTGTTTTGCTTTTATTAACCAGAAGTTCCCTTTATGCTAACTAGGTGTTGAATTTTGACAAGTTTTTCTTATTCTGTGTCTATTGAAATGATCTAAATTTTTTCTATACTTTATTAACATGATGAATCACACTGATTTTCAACTGTTAGACAAACCTATCTCTGGAAGAATCTGCATTTGGTAATGATGCATTACTCTTTTTATTGATTGATTTCCATATATTTGTTTTATAGCACTTATTGTTCCCTAGGTATTTTTGCTTTTGTTTTATCTCAGTCTTATTTTCTCTCTCCACCTATTAAAGAAGATAAGTTTCAAGGAGATAGGAGCATTTTCCTCTCATGCAAGTTTGTGTTGTTGGCACCTAGACAACATACTGATGTCGATGAAATTGACATGATTTCTGGTGGGTTGATACCTCCAAAGTGCAAATCATTCTCAACTTTTTAAAAATAATGATGAATTAGAAACCAACATAGATCAGGATTAAATGATCTTATTTAGGCTGTGATTTACATTGAAGTCATTCTTTTTTTTTTTTTTTTTAAGATTTTATTTATTTATTTGACAGAGAGAGATCACAAGCAGGCAGAGAGGCAGGCAGAGAGAGAGGAGGAAGCAGGCTCCCCACTGAGCAGAGAGCCTGATGCGGGGCTCAATCCCAGGACTCTGAGATCATGACCTGAGCCGAAGGCAGCGGCTTAACCCACTGAGCCACCAGGGCACCCCTGAAGTCATTCTTATTATATAACTGCATAGTCTGCCTTTCTTTTCACTCTTATGTTCCAAGTCATACTAAGTTTGGATCACCACCCTTTCAGGCTATATTCAGCCTGAAATGGGCACTTCTTCTTTTAAAGAATTTCCTTGTGGGTGACTTTTTCCACACATCTGTTAAACATGCCAAAGCTCTGGCTTCCAATGAAGTCTTTCTTGTCCTTTCCCTGGAATCATTCAGGTATTGGACTCTTGCTGCAAACCACTGTGTACACATGATGTTTGCTTGGGAAAGAGGAGACATAATTTAGAGAAGACCCATTGAAAAATAACTATACCTATATATAACTATAGATTGTGGCTTTTAGATATCTAAGCCTAGACAAACAGTATGATGATGAGGTAGGGAAAGAATAATAGAATAAGCATACTTAGATGTAAGAGCCACCAAAATATTTCCAGGACTTTCCTCCCTTAAGGAAGTTTGTATTTATTGTTTATTTTTTTTCAAGTTATTCCAAGAATTATATACTTATCTGAATGATGACTTCATGTAGCAATTATTGGGGGGAAAACATTCAGCTATTTTAAAAGATAAGGACACAGAAAAGAATGTTTGTTCTCCAAATGCCAAGAAATATATACAGTTTGTTCTCCAAACTTTCACAATTTGTACAAATTTTTGTTTTATGAAGTTCAGTGAGTTCCTTCCCAAATATTGGAAAGATCAGTTGTTGTTTTAAGGATATTGATTTTAGGCAAATTGAATAATACAGATTTTTTTAGGTAGGTGACAATACTAAACAGTAGCTTTACCTGACCCTGTCTTTTTTAGCTGAACTTGCAATATTTAATGTATAAGTTTTTGTTCAGAGTCTCACATGTAGGAAAGTAGCACTAATCACAGCACTTTCCTGGTTCCTAGGAGACACTGTGGTGCCATAAATGAAGATCAAGAAGCCTATTCATTCCACAGTGTCAGTGGATCTGATTCTGCAATTCTTCAGCAAAATTTCTACAACTCTAAGTCGTCTTTCTAATTCTTGATTTTTGAATAAAACTTAAAACACCAATAGCATCTGATAGCCATTTGTATGTCTTCATTGGAGAAATGTCTGTTCATGTCTTCTGCCCATTTTTTGACATGATTATCTGTTTTGTGTATGTTGAGTTTGAGAAGCTCTTTATAGATGCTGGATATCAGCCTTTTGTCTGTACTGTCATTTGCAAATATCTTCTCCCAATCCATGGGTTGCCTCTTTGTTTTGTTGACTGTTTACTTTGCTCTGCAGAAGCTTTTGATCTTGATGAAGTCCCAAAAGTTCATTCTCGATTTTGTTTCCTTTGCCTTTGGAGACATATCTTAGAAAAAGTTGCTGTGGCTGATATCGAAGAGGTTACTGCCTATGTTCTCCTCTATGATTCTGACGGATTTCTGTCTTTTATCCATTTCAAATTTATCTTTGTGTATGGTATAAGAGAATGGTCATTTCATTCTTCTACATACAGCTATCAGACACATGAAAAAATGTTCATCATCATTAGCCATCAGGGAGATTCAAATTAAAATCACATTGAGATACCACCTCACCAGTTAGAATGGCAAAAACAAAAACAAAAACAAAAACAAAAACAAACCAAGACAGGAAACATTGTGTGTTGGAGAGGATGTGGAGAAAGGGGAACCCTCTTGCACTGTTGGTGGGAATGCAAGGTGGTGTGGCCAGTTTGGAGAACAGTGTGGAGATTCCTTAAGAAATTAAAAATAGAGCTTCCCTATGACCCTGCAATTGCACTACTGGATATTTAACCCAAAGATACAGATGTAGTGAAAAGAAGGGCCATCTGTACCCCAATGTTCATAGCAACGATGGCCATGGTCACCAAACTGTGGAAAGAACCAAGATGCCCTTCAACGGATGAATGGATAAGGAAGATGTGGTCCATATACACTATGGAGTATTATGCCTCCATCAGAAAGGATGAATATCCAACTTTTTTATCAACATGGATGGGACTGGAAGAGATTATGCTGAGTGAAATAAGTCAAGCAGAGAGAGTCAATTATCATATGGTTTCACTTATTTGTGGAGCATAACAAATAGCATGGAGGACAAGGGGAGATGGAGAGGAGAAGGGAGTTGAGGGAAATTGGAAGGGGAGGTGAACCATGAGAGACTATGGACTCTGAAAAACAATCTGAGGATTTTGAAGGGGCAGGGGGTGGGAAGTTGGGCCAGCCTGGTGGTGGTATTGTGGAGGGCACGTATTTCATGGAACATCGGGTGTGATGCATAAACAATGAATTCTAGTACACTGAAAAGTAATTTAAAAATTTAAAAAATTTTTAAAAAACCACCAATAGCGAAGATAGAAGTCAGTCTGAGGGTGAGCCGATGTAAGTTGGCACAAAAACATTGGGATATAGAGTTTTGTCCTGTTCTACCATGATTTGACACATTATGCTTCAGAATAAAGCACTCTTGTAATTCTCAAGACCTATACACACTTCTCTGTAATGTCTAAGTGAAATATAGTATTCCAGGAAGTAAGAATAAAAGATTACCTGTTTTACAGACCAGACCCAAAGATACAAACAAACCAGCTTTAAAAATAAATAAATAAAGGTGATTAACTCTAAATGCAAATAAGAAAAACAAACACTTTAGTCCCTTAACCAGGCGCTGAGCATACCAGCAATGGGAACTCCATATTGCTGATGTGAGTGAGACCCCTAACAAGTCAGCTCAGAGCCGTGGTCACACCAACAGTGATCCATACGAATGACACACAGCAAGGAAGAAGGAAGAGAAAGAGCCCACCCAGGTGGTGCCTTTTTTTTTTTTTTTTTAATACAGAGAGCACACCTGGGGGAGTGGCAGATGGAGGCAGAGGGAGAAGCAGAGTCCCTGAGCCCAATGAAGGACTGGACCCCAGAACCCCATGATCATGACCTGAGTTGAAGGCAGACGCTTAACCAACTGAGCCACCCAGGCGCCCCTGTTTTTGTTTTGAGAAGAAATATATCTGTCTATCGCTTCTTAGTGAAGGAGTTTGTCCTGGGTTCCAGTCTCACCTTAGCCATTCCCGATCTGTGGGAGCTTAGCCAAGGTCAAAGTGAGAAGGTCACTTAAGATGCAACAGGAAATCAATGATGGGGGAGTCTGTACTAGAATCAAGTTATATCAGAGAGAGACTGCCCCCCAAAAGGGACAATTCCTGCAACCCCCCAACACAGACCTTGCAAATAAGAGAGATTTTGCATCTACAAGATCTTTGCTTCCAGGAGGTCCCACATGTAAATCTCCAAAAGAAGATTGTAGGGAAGGACCCAGCAGAAGCTGCCTCTCCCTGCAACCCATGTGTAGGGCAGGTCACAGCTGAGCCTATGGTGGAGTCAGGGCTGCCCTTGCCAATAGGACCCCCTGCTGCCAAAGCAGGGGTCTCTTTGGGAAACTCCCACTTATTCTCCCTCGGGAGGTCCGTTTACGGAAGTTTTGCAGACAAAGAAGCCAGTGTCCGGAAGGAAAGTTTCAGTAATTTGCCCAAGGTCACACTATTTATAATTAGAAAAAACAAAACCAAAAACCACCAATCTTAACATAATCTGAGGTTAGATTCTCCAGGAAATGGTGTGATGACTGAACGATGCAAATCAGTCTGATAAGGAGATTGAAACCGAATACGGGGCCGGGGAAATTCACACAGGAAAACACGGAGAGGCCAGGGTTCAGCCGTGCCCGCTGCTACTTACCCTCCAGCTACAGTTTTGGTCTGAAATAAAGACTGTCACCAAAATGAATAATAAAAACAGATAATCATTGAACATTTATTAGAGTAGACAGCGGTCTATGAGCTGTCCATGCCTCAACTTGTTTAAATATATGTATATCTTTAAAACCATATTAATACAAGTTCTAGAAGGTGTCTTCTTCTGAAACAAACCAGATTAACAGCCTTAGTAGTCTGCTGTGATAGGCAGGTGATATCTGAAATACTGAAGCCCTAGTACTGGGTACATCACAGGGTGCTGATCAGACTTGATGTTGTGTTCCTGTTTTATGTTGGGAGGTCTGGGCTTGGGAAAGGGGCTGAGGCCCCACATACTTACAGGAGGGCACTCGGGGGGCTCGCTGACCACTGGGAAGAAAGCCCTGTGGTCTTCTACAATGGTACAACTAAGGCCATCATACTGGCTCCTGCCATGCTAGCAGGTCTATCCAGAATCACCATCAGTGGCTCAGGAAACTTCCCCAGGCATTGTGGAGGGATCTCAAATCCCAAAATGCAAGGCGTACCCCTCCCCAACAACGATCTCTTCCTATCTGGGATTGTGATGTGTTCTCTATCAGGAAGCATCCTTTTCTTGGTCTTGCAAACATCTGTGCAAAACCCCGTCCTTTTCTACAAATGGAGGGAGAATTTCAGAGTTGTTTTTGAGGCCTTGGGCTGATCTTCGTATCTTGAGAGCATAAGGTAGAGAGTTGGTCTCTCTCTGAACTTCCCCTGTAGGTCCCCTGCCCCACTTGGGACTCGCCCGGGGGAGGAGTTGCGCTCCTTGGCGAGGGCTGAACCTAATTGAGCATGCATAAAAAGATCTTGTGAGTTATGTGTGCAAACACGAAACCATCTTATCTTAAAACCTTAGTTGGCAAAACATTTCCTACAGGTACTAGAACTCCATGGGGTAAGAGGGAGGAAGTTACATTATATCTTCTTTGGAATCTAACCCCAAAGAGAGTGTATTTTCATGTGCTTTCAACTACATGCCTTGGAACAGAGTCCCAGGAACAGAGGTGAGTTACCATTGCTGAGAAACTCCAAATGGCAAGCTAAGTGTAACTTGGCTGTGTAATGCTTTGCCTCTTGTTCTGCAAGAGCCCATTGATTCTATAAATGGGGAATCAATTGCAGGACTTTCAGTCGCAGTGCTCAAAATAAAAAACAGCAGTCTGTGGAAACTTCCAGTGGCTGCTGAGTTCACCACCCACTCCTGGTCTATACCCCTCACCCTCTCCGTCACAAGCAAGGCTTGTGATTCTGGTAGCTACATGACCTCAGCCACCACCGCCCACTGTGGTCCCCCTGCAGCCACCCTCGTCTCAGGTCCCTCCCCTTCGTCAGCTGTGGTCCCCTCAGCAGCAGTCACCGTTATGTCTGGTGTCTTTGCTGTCCCACATCCCAACGGCAGCCATTGTGGGTAGACAATGGAGGCATGAGGCGCTCCTTCAATATGTCCAATGTGGTGTCCAGGAAGTGGACGCGGTTGTCCAGGGAGGCCCACTCTTGAAAAACATGAAGGAGGAGGGGAACGGAGCGACGCAGAGACATGGGCCGATGCCGAAGCAGTTGTTAAATGCACTCAGGACCCGGATGATCCCAAGGAGGCCAAACGTGCCTCTGGAGGAGGGGCGAGGGGATGAGGCGGCAGACGTGGGGATGAAGAATCAGACGCGGGGGGAGAAAGCACGACGCAGAGCTCTCCCTCTTGCCTGTGTTGGCTTTCGCTGGGGAACTGAAGATGTTGAGTTTGCAACTGTGTGCGCTGACTTTGTTGAGGGAGAGGAAGATTTCAGCCACCACAGGCAAGCTTCCCGTTAATGCCACAGGTCATGGGCTGAATTGTGTTTCCCCCAAATTCACTCTTTGAAGCCCTGACGCCTAGGACCTCAGAAGGTGACCTTATTTGGAGTTAGGGTCTTTATGGAGGTCACTGAGTTAAGATGAGGTTGGGAGGGTGGGTCCTAATCCGTTACGGACATGGTCCTTGTGCGGGAATTTGGGGAATGGCACCGAGGGCCAATGCCAAGTATGGATGAAGACAGAGATCGGGGTCGTGATTTACGTGCCAAGGAACAACAAAATCGGCCAGCAAACCCCCAAAATCCAAGGCAGAGGTGTGGACTAGATTCTTCCGTAAGACCTTCAGAAAGAAACAGCCTCACCAACAGCTTCGTCTCAGACGTCTGGCTACAGAGCGGTGAAAGAACCCATTGCCATCCTGTATGCCGCTCAGTTAGAGCAGCCCTAACTAAAGAACACGCCGTCAAAAGCCTTCGAGAAGGATGGTCCCAGGTAAAACCCACATTCTAAAAGGAAACTTTTGGGATGCCTGGGTGGTGCAGTTAGTTAAGAGCCTGCCTTCGGTTCAGGTCATGATCCCGGGGTCCTGGGATCAAGCCCGGTGTCAGGCTTCCTGCCCCGCGGGGGGGTCTGCTTCTCCTGCTGCCCCTTCCCCCGCCCCCTGCTGGTGCTCTCTCCCTCTCTTTCTCTCTCTCTCTCTCAAATGAAAGGAAACGATTGATCCTGACAAGAGTGTGCTTGTCTATCAACCTCTGTTAGAGGTTGTTCACTGCAGCAGAAAACACCAAGAGTTAAAAAGAAACCAAGAGCTGAAGAGAGAACAGTGTGTGGGAGTGAAAAAGAAGCCAGCGTCTGAGCAGCCATAATCCCTCACCTAGAGTTACAGACCTGAAGAGAAAACAAATGCCAGGAATCAGAATCCTTATGCACCTCATAGACAGAGGACTCACCTGTATTGTGTGGTGTTTTAGGGACACAGAGACAGAGAACCTAAGCAGCAGCCTGACTTCCCTTCTTGCAGCTTCATTCTCTCACCAGCTGACCTCGGGCACGACAGCCCTTTCTCCTTGTCTCAGTCTCCCCATCTATAAAATGGACATAAGATGATTTGTCGTATTCCCTCACAGAACTGCTAGAAGAATTAGAGTGAAATGAACGTGAAACAGAGCGATATATAAGGACTAGGCCAATAGAATGTGTTCCAGTCCAGAGTCTGACTTTATTCACATAGTGCAAATGCCCTTCACAAAATCAGTGGGATGCCTTTAGTCGATTTTCCTGCTTCCAACACTGCTCTTGGCTTTGACTCATTTCCTACTCCTATTTTTATTTTACCCTGGCTTCCTCACTCTGCTTCTTTGTTTGTTTTAATTTCTTTAAGATTTTATTTATTTATTTGACAGAGAGAGATCACAAGTAGGCAGAGAGGCAGGCAGAGAGAGAGGGGGAAGCAGGCTCCCTGCTGAACAGACAGCCCGATGCGGGACTCGATCCCAGGACCCTGAGATCATGACCTGAGCTGAAGGCAGAGGCTTTAACCCACTGAGCCACCCAGGTGCCCCTGTTTGTTTTAATTTTATCTTTTTAGATTGTATGCATTTTTACAACTGCCTTGAATGCTTTTCCTGGAAGGAGGTGACACAAACATGAAAAATTAATGGTATACTAAGCGCAGCCCCAGCTACTTCAGGTTAAAGGCAGGTTTACTCTGTGTACAGATGTGTTAGTCCGGACCACTCTCTTTGGGGTGTCTATTTTTTTCCAGATGCAGGCTGTAGCATGTGATGATACAGCCGAACAATTCAGGATCCCTGAATTAAAATCTTACCTGCATGTCTAGCTAGTGGTGTGAACTTCTACAAATTCACTAGTATTTTTTAAAAAAAAAATAAGCCTTAATTATAAGCATTGGGGTGCACGTGCCCCTTCGAGTTACTATGTTTGTATGTTTGCATATGTGTATGTCCTTTGGACAAATACCTAGTAGCGCAATCGCTGGGTTGAAGGGTAGCTTTATTTCTAACTTTTGGAGGAACTCCCATACTGCAGCAAATGTCCACAATAGTCAAATTATGGGAAAAGCCCAGATGTCCACTGACAGATGAATGGATAAGGAAGATGTGGTGTGTAGTGGTATATATACACAATGAAATATTACTCGGCCATCAAAAAGAATGAGATCTTGCCATTTGCAACGATGTGCGCAGAACTGGAGGACATTACTCTAAGCTAAATCGGTCAGTCAGAGAAAGACAAATACCATATGCTCTCACTCACCTGTGGAATTTAAGAAACAAAACAGACAAACATAGGGGAAAGGAAGGGAAAATAAAATAAGAGAAAAACAGAGGGAGAGGTAAACCATGAGAGACTCTTAACTCTAGGAAATAAACTGAGGGCTGCTGGGGGGGAGGTGGGTGGCGGGACGGGGCGGCTGGGGGATGGGCATGAAGGAGCGCACGTGATGGGATGAGCGCTGGGTGTGACACGCAACTGAAGAATCACTAAATTCTCCCTCTGAAACTAAAAAAAATAAGAAACGTCTTAAGTGAGTCTTACTGATCCAAGCATCAGGGAGACAATAGCAAAAGTGTGATCCCTAACACGTGGGCAGTGTAGAGCATCCACTTCTAGTGGGCTTGGAAGGCTCAGGGGTAGATGCGTGCAACACAGCGTGGCTCGGGGATGCAGGCAGCACTCAGCACATGTCCACTGCTCCAGGCGAGTCCCTCAGGAGACTCTGGCCTCATCAGGTGGACTGAGACCCAGGAACAAGAGGCCGGCCAGTCCCTGCAAGATTTCATTCATGACCTCTGCCTTTCCCTGGCTCTAACTTCCTGACACTACAGTGATGTTTGCAAGGTGGGCACAAACTTAGTGCGATAAATGAAACTTTGGACTGAGATAGGAACCAGTGAACTAACGTTTTCCTTTGAACACCTACAAAAAACAAAGTGTTGGCTTCTTTAAATGTCCCCCTAGTGCAACCTGACTGCATTTTGCTTTAGTGAAGGAGTTTATTGCTTCTGTACTTGGTGAGCACATAAGAATAGGAGTTTCTGTTAATTCTTAGCACTTTTCAGGAGCAGCTTCTCCCCCAAGTGACCCTTCCCCCTCTCACATGTCAGTACTTAATGCAATCCACTCCTTGGGACTGCAGGCCCCAGGAAAGAAAGACAGGTAGGGAGAATCACAAGGTACAGAGAGAGACCAGAGTGAGATTGGGGCAGGGGGCAGCTGTCCAGGGTCCAGTGCAGGGTAGGGAATGGGGCAGGGGCTCTCTGGACACAACTTCCTGACCTGAGACAAACAGCCTTCTGCTTCAAATGCTTTAAAAATGCAACTAGTTTAGCCAAATACTGGAAATAATGTCAGTTTCCAACAGTAAAAGACAAGTAGGATAAACTATGGGGCATTCTCTACGTGAAATATTACATAGCTTTTCAGAATCATGTTTTCAAAGAACATTTAAACAAGAAATTTCTCAAGTTATAATGGTAGGACTGGGTTTTTTGTTTTTGTTTTTGTTTTTCGTTTTAGAGCAGAAGTTAAACCATACCGCCATATATAAATTGTGAACCCAAAATTGGAGATGAGAGAATTAATAAACACAACACAACAAAAGGCTTATTATATGCCCTAAAAAGCTTTAGGAGGAATATTCTAACACACTCGTCATGTGCAGCTTGGTGTGGTGATTTTGCTTTCTTCTGCAAACTTTCATGTGCTTTACATACTTCTCCTTTAGAGAACATATATTACCTTCATTATGCTAACAACAGAAAGTTACAACGTGCACATCTGCTTTTGATTGAATTCAGCCCTGACTAAGTTCCTGTGTGTTCTTGCATAGCCGTACACAGATTGACAAAAAAGCCAAGGACCAGGTTTAGCCCTGGAGAGGTACTCCAGGGTCTTTAGTTGGACTGCTACCCGCATCCAGCAGGTACAACATTATTATCCCTGTTCTACAAAAGGAGTAAATAATAAGTGAGATTAAGTCACCTGCCCAACATCACATGGGCCATCAGTAACAGAAGTGGAGATTAAAACCCAGGTCCTCTTGTTATGAGAATACTATGATGTCAGTACTTACCACAACTTATTAGAGCTAAAACTTATGGGGTTCCTAGATGGCTCAGTTGGCTGAGCAACAAACTCCTGATTTTGGCTCAGGTCCTGATCTCCAGGTGATGAGATGGAACCCCAAGGGGCTTTGCACTCAGTGGGGGTCTGCTTCTCTCCCTGTCCCTCTGACCCTCTCCCCACCCCCCTGGCCACTGGCACAAGCTCTAGTGTGCATGCGACTCCTCTCTCTCTCTCTCTCTCTCTCTCAAATAAATAAATATTAGGGGAAAAAGCCAAAGTTTATATTCTCCCTGGGATAATACAGTATCTAAAAGGAGATGATTGAAGTCTTTCATCATTTCATTAAAATTGTCATTTTTGTGTATATCCTATTGTTGTCAATATTGCAAAGAACACTGGCACTCTGTCTTTTCAGGCCGCGGAGTCCTATTGGGGCTTCAATCCTCCTTGCCCCTTGTCATGTCCTGATCTGTGAGCCCAGGCTGATTCAGCAGCATCCTAGGCCTAGCCCCATGGGTGCCTTTGAAACACTAGCACCACGGCGGTTCAGAATCAATCCGCCTGAATGCATGGTCTCCCCTGACATTGAGAAGGCTACTCCTCTGCCTCATCCAGCTGTCCTTGTTCACATGATAGCTTCTCAGTCCTCCTGCTTTCAGTAACTCCTTCTCCTCCCACTGTTTCCTTCTGCCCCGTTTCATTGTTCCCCCAAGCATTTAGCCAATGACATGCTGTATATCTTATTTGATCTACATTGTCCATCTTGCCTTAGAACCTGGGGCTCCAAGTACAAGGGTTGCTGTCTGTTTTGTTGGCGAATGGGGTGTGATTGTAGCTCATTAGGGAGGTACTCAGTCACACCTCACTCTGCCCTCCATCCAGGGCAATGACACTAGAAAGTAAAACCCGTTATTGACCTTTTGCTCAAAAGATGTAAGATAGGAAATATTTGGAAGAAGACCCATCTAGTTAAAAATACTTTGAAGTGTTAGGGGTACAGAAGAGAAGGGGAGGTTGGTGGATCCTTGAGAAGCCCAGGATGAGATTCCCCAGATAATCTTGGGGATTGTGGGATCTGAGAGAAACAAGACTTCTGTGTCTCCCACTGTCTGGAAACCTGAGAGAAACAAGACTTCTGTGTCTCCCACTGTCTGGAAACCTGAGTTGTAGGACCCTTGTTGAAGTTCCCCCAAGGTCTTACAGTGTGAGGACAAGAGGAGAGAGAGCTAGGTGGTTGGCCAAAGGCAAAGAGGGTTGGGGTAGCCCTGAAGTGGTTCATATCCCTGAAAGGTCTACGGAAGTTAGAGGAGGGAGAGAGACCATGTGTGAACAAAGGAACTGGGCAACCTGACAGGGTCATGGTTATGACCAGGGATGCAGAAGAGAGCAGTGAGGACCCTACAACCTGGGGCCAGATAGGACATGGACATCTTACTGACTACCATTGTGGAGGGACACAGTAGATGGAAGTATGGACAACAGCCAACATCCAGGAACCAGGGATGCTCCACTGAAGGTCTGACCTGAGATAGGACTCCAGGATCTTAGGAAGGGGAGAGGGGAAAGCCTGAATTTACTGAAAACCTGGATTTACTGAAGACAAGCCTGAAATGGTAGAGCTTATTCGGACTTACTTTAACTAAATCCTGTATTCTACCTGAGATAGAATGAGGGTTCCAAAGAGAGGTTGGGTTATAGGAAAACAAATAGATACTAGCTTTTGGCCTGTCAAATATTGTGCAACTCCAGTTGCTTTCATTTATGTAACACACTCTCTTTTTATATCTGTATTTTGTCTGCTTGGCTAAATTTGACTGAATTTTTCCTACAAAGTCATGGCATTGAGACTATCAGAAAAATTCAGTCTCTGGGATGAGGACATCTGTTGAGAAAGGGTATTCTTGCTCACACAAAGTACATCTCTTACATATGCCTATTTTTACTGAATCCTCCCCATCGCCCTCCAAAGGGGGGCAAGAGAGTAGTATCTCGGTTTCAGAGATGAAGAAGAGAAAGTTCAGTGCAGCTAAGTTTATTACCTGAAATCACAATGGAGGGAACAAGACTCAGAGCAAAGGAGGATTCTTTGTGATTATGGGACAATTTGCTACTATAAGCCAATGACCTAAGTTGAGAAAAACTATCCATTAAAGAAACAATCACTTGAAGGGCATCAGACATCAGACATTGACTTCCAAATTCAACTCAGCAAATCAAGTACAAGGCATCATGCTAAGCATATTATAAGAAAGCAATATAATAAGCAGGACTATGCGTGATACCAAGAGAAGACCTTCCTTCCACAGAGGGGGTCAAGCTAGTGGGGAAATAAGACAAAAACTCTAGTAGTTACAACTACGGCAGAATATACTGGGTGTTATAAGAGGTGTACCAAGTAGGTGCTGTAGGAATTAGAGAATGTAGTTGGGGAACAAAGAAAAATTTCAAGGAGGGAGGAAAGCAGGTATGGGTTTTGAAGGATAGGTAGATTTCAGCAGCTTCTTCCTCTAGGACATACCCGCACGAAGGAGAATGATGCCTTCAGGGACATCCAGGACTCCCGTGGCCTCTCTTTCCCACTAAGGAACTGGGGGATCCCATCTGCCTAGCCAGGTGCCAGCATACAATTTGTCCGTTCTCTCTGATTTCACCTTCCAACTATTCCACAGGATGCTTCTGACAAGTAGACTCGCCCTTTCCCCATTGTAAATATTCCCCATTGTAAATATATACAAAAGCAAAGGAGTTGTCCCCTGCTCTGAAGGCCGGCCAATCCAAACCTGAAAAAAGCATCAGATTGCAGGGCCCGCCCCCACAGGGGAGTCTGGAGAGCATATAAAGTGGGAACCTCATGTATCCCAGTAGCTTGAAGCCTTCCCACCATGGGCTGCTCAGCCCTCCTTTGGCTCCTGGTCTTCTACGCCACTATTCCGCGTGAAACAGGTAGTACAGCTGGTGGCCCAGCACCATTTTGCTTATGCATTGTTCCAAGCTTCAAAGGGGAAGATGAATGGTCCACCGGCACGCTTTGGGAAAGCTTAGGATTAAATCCAGACAAACAGAGCTTTTATGGTGTCTAGTGCAAGCCAGCCACTGACGAGATGTCGCATAATCGTGATTGATTTAGGGGAGTTGAGTCAAATATTTTCTGTAAGATTTATTATCTGTGAGCAAGGCATTTGCCAGTTTATTGCTCTTTCAAAACATGGCTCTGTTTTTAGGATTCTGGAAGAGATGGAAAAGAATTAACATTTGCCTGTAGGATAATTAAGTAAGAGTTTTGAATAGGTTCTTTGGCTCATATATTGATATTCAGCACTAGAAGTTTGATCTACTGACATGATTTCTTTATTATTGCCGAACAGCGTTGTAAAAGGTATAGTAAAAGAATGTCTTGGGGCGCCCAGGTGGCTCAGTCGGTTGAGCGGTCAACTCTTGGTTTCGCCTCAGGTCATGATCTCATGGCTCACAAGGTTGAGGCCCGAGGTGGGCTTCATGCTCAGTGGGGAGTCTTCTTGAAGATTCTCACCTTCTGACCTTCCTCTTACTTGTGCATGTTCTCTTTCTCTGTCTCCCTCTGTGTCTCTCAAATAAATAAATAAAAAGATCTTTTTAAAAAGCAAACATCTTAGCCTGAAATATTTGGCATGGCATAAAGTTATTGGGACTTGACTCATGAAGTCTTTTGAAAATATGTACATTTCTATAAAAAATTTATCAGTTTAGTATTTAGTCTTAATCTGTATTCCATGTTTAGTCCTTTAAAGGAAATCTCAATTTAATTTGGAACTAAATGGCTTTGGAGGAAACTAGTAAAGTCCTTTGTTGCTTGGCTTTCCCACTTATACTGACAAATGAAAATTTGAATTTACTCTTGACCAACAAATATCTTGAAAATGATTTTCATTAACAATCAAGAAAAACACAAGTCATCCACCACAGAATTGTGTTTGATCAATTCAAATTTTATATCCAAGGTCTTTTTTCATTCTGCAAGTAACTGTATAGATATATTTATGTCAGCTACTCAACCATATTTATTAAAACATAGTAGGGTGTTAAGAAGGGCTTAAGTGACTTTTTGAATCCTTTGGGGCCTGTGCCTTGCCTCCCTTCTATATGTCCAATGAGGTACGAGTTTGGGCCTAACTTTCTGGCCATGTGGGCCTGGGCAAGTGTTTGAATCTCTGCATGCTGCTGTTTCTCTCAGATAAAAGGGGTTAATTGGATTGTTGGGTAGATTTAATGAAATAATGTTTGCAATTTACTTGGAAGAGTGCCTCAGGCATAGAAAATAGTCACTCAATGTCAACTGTTGTTTTAAATGTTGTAAATTCTCAACTGTGTATTTTCAACTGAGAAGAAATGAAAATACAGTCATCAGATTCAGATAAAATCTTACTGTGATGTTTCCATTGCCCAGGAAACCAAGATATTTTCCAATATTCAGTAACATGTTTCAAAAAATAGATTTAAAATTTTTAACATGGGTACAGGGAAGTTCTCTTCTTCTAGCCAATCAATATTATGCAAGTAGGTACTCTGGAGATTTATGAATTATACCAAATTGATGTGGGAAATTGATGGGGTTTTCTGAAAGGAACGTTTTTGGAAATTTCTGAGGTTGTTCAAAATTCAAGTTAGTCATATTTGTTTCAGTAGTGGCAGAGATGTTCCTGACTCTAATGGTGCTGAAATCCACCAGTAGCAAATGGGGTTTAAGTGTGAATGAAAGTGATTCCTGGAACAATCTGGAAGGAATCTTAATGAGCTCTGCCCCCACGGTTTATTTGGAGTATATTGCTACTCTTTCAAAGTGGAAATGGCCTATGATTTCATCTGTCTGGAATTAGGTGTCCAAAGAATTTAGGATAGATGTGAAGGGAGAAAATGGAAACCAACTTGATGGATAAGTGGGTTTAATGATTTCTGGGAACTGAGACAAAAACCACCCTAAATTTCAGTGATTCTCCTAAGACTATACTGTAATAACTACTTGTGTTATTGCAAGTATGTGTTGGGGACCCCAGGAACAAAGATTAGCCCCAATTCTGAACCTAAAGCCTCTTCTCATCACACTGAAAGACCAAGTTCCAGTGAAGAAAATCTGTCAATATAAGTGCTATTTATTGCATGGCTTATCCAGTTACACCAAGATTCAACTCTCTTCTTCCTCTGCCTTATACTGTTTTCCTTGAAATTTGAAAAATTACTGACAAGCACCAACACTACTTGCCCACCAAAGGCACACCTTCTTACACCCATGGACCCATTTTCTCAGCATAGTTCCTGGTCCATTAGAAGACACTTCATAAATAAATGAATTCTGAATAAATGAGTGAAAAATCAATGAGCAGGAATACCATACCATTGAGTAACGAGTGCTCACTGGATCCTCTCAAAATAAAGACAGCAGGATCATAGGGTCATTTCCCCCTGATTCCTTAAATCAAAGGATATTTGAAAGGTTCAGTAGATCTTACAGACACGATTTTCAAATACCAGTTATCACTGAGGTCATTTTCTCCCTAACTCTCTGATGTCTCCTTTGCTTTGCCCCCTCCTCCAGTTCTTTGGTCCAGGCTTTATACTGTCACCTCCCCTGAACCCCAAGATGAGTACATCACTCTACACTTTCTCTGGGGGTGCTCCCAAGCTTCCAGGAACCCATGGATTAGTGATATGATCTGGCCTGTTGGCTTTATTAGGCTCCTCACACGGATTGCACAAGAGTCTTGCAGACAATGGGAGCAGTGAGACCTCCTGGGAAGCATACCCAGAAATGCAGCCATAGTTCAGTGCAGTCTTATGGGCATCAGCAGGGATTTGGGGAACTTGCACGCCACTGGAGCTCAGGAGATATTAAGGTAACTCACATAGAAAATGTGAGGACAAAGGACAATTTGTCGGCCGCCGATGAAAGGAGGAGTATTTCTAAAGATGTGATTGTTCCCTGGTGTTGAATTTATCTGATCAACACAATCCAAGCTCAATAGTCAAAATAGTTTCTAAAACCACATTATGATCAAGTTACCATTGGTTCAGCTGTGGCACTGGGCCTGTTCTGCCTGGAGCTCTGAAACCCTGACCACAATCTCCTCACCTTCCCTCACACCACAGCCCTACCCTCTTCACTTGGCCCTGCCTCTGCAGTTCCTCGGGCCCCAAGCTTCATCCCTAGCACCAGAGTGGGTGGGAAACCCATGGTGTCCAATCTCAGCGGAGCCCCTCGGCTGCCACAGCTGCCCTGTTGTCTCATTCACCCCTGGTCAAACCTTCAGCAGGTATCGTACACCTGTTGATGCTCTCAAGGCTGACCCCTCTGAGGGCCAGCCTCCCCCTCCCCCACATATACACGTGCTCACACACATGCTCACTTTCATTCACACACATTTTGTGTATACACAAATTCCCACACACACCAAAGAACACTCCTACACACTCACCCACATAAACGGTCTTACATAAACACATATACTCTCACACTCACACTCTGTCATGCACACAAACCCTCACACACATCCTCTCACACACACACTCACACACACACACACTCATGCACATGAACTCTCACACACACACTCATGTGCACAAACTCACACACTCACGCAGAAACACACTCTAACACACATATGCACGTGCATACACACACATTCTCAGGACCAATCCATTTCTGCCATCTTTTCCTCCTTGTTTTCAGCCCAAAGTTAACCCTGTCAGTGCTCATTCCCTGTCCCCAGTGCCCTGATGTCACTCACAAGGCTGTCTGCTATGTCCTTTCTCTAGTCTTAAGTCTTCCCCTCATCCGGGCTTCTTATCTCACATATGCTCCACCCCCAAACACTCCGGCCATCTGATGAAGGCAGCTGGGAGGCCAATCTTTTTTTTTTTTTTTTAAGATTTTATTTATTTATTTGACAGAGACACAGCGAGAGAGAGAACACAAACAGGGGGCGTGGGAGAGGGAGAAGCAGGCTCCCCTCTGAGCAGGGGGCCCGATATGGGGCTCGATCCTGGACCCTGGGATCATGACCTGAGCCGAAGGCAAATGCTTAATGACTGAGACACCCAGGTTCCCCTGTGAGACCAATCTTAAGAAACATCATCCAACATTTTATTTTCCCCCTTCTATAGGCCCAGAGCTGCCATCACAGACCAAGCACAGGTCATCTTCTGCCTTGTTCCCTAGAGTAGCCTGCACCCCAGTTTACTCCCTACATTTGATTCTGACTCACTTCCAGCTACACCTGCCTTGTGCTGTCTATCATGTCTGTTCTCCAAGCAAGAATGCCAAACAACACCTCCACCATCACTTGAAAAGTCTAGGCTTCTCTTCCTATCATTCAAAACCCAAAAAACTAATCTTTTCCTCTGATCCATCTTTATAACTCTCCCTCCAACACAGAGTCGTGGTTCAGATGGCTCCCTTATCGATTCCTCTGTAAAAGGGGTTCATTCCTATTTATTCTCTTCCTCTAAATTTAGCCCACCCATTCTTCAAGGTCTATCTGCCACCCCACACCCTTGATTCATTTTCCTGTCATTTGGTGAGTGCCCAGCAGATTCCAGGCACCGTGCTCGGAGCATGGTCCCTTCTACTCAGATCTCCTGATCTGACTTGGGGGGAGGACAAGACATGAACAGGTAGCCCCCAAACAGTAAATATCCAATGAGTTATTGAGATACTATCATTTGCCATCAGATCCCCAGTGCCCAGCACATAGTAGGTGCTCAGTGATATTTGTTAAACTTTAATGGACTGAACATAAGAACTTGGGGAGGTCAGGTTTTCAATCATGGAGAAAACATAAAGTTTCCAGCTGGAAATTGGTCTTTCTTGGATGGCTAGGTTACCATGTTGATGTAAGTGGTTATGACATTTCAGGAAATTTCAAGAAAAGCTCATGAAGTCATAGGTGAATCTGAGCCTTCCTTCTGAGAAAGGGAGAACAAGTTGCTCATAGGAGAGGAACTGGAAAGTGATGTGATGTGTTGGGGTTCAGGAGCAAATAGTTAAGAAAGAATTCTTGAGACATTGTCAGTGCAAAAAGGGTTGTTTTATTAAAGCATGGGGATAGGACCTGGGGCAGAAAGCGCTGCCCTAGAGCTGTGAGGAGTGACTGATTATATACTTTCAAGTTGGGAGGGGGTTAGGGATAGTGTAAGTGTCTAGGGAATTTGGAAGCAAGGGCTCCAGGACCTTGCAGAATCATCTACTACTGTCTATTAAACCTTAGTTCCGAGACCCTTCAGATGGATATCAGTGGGCCATATGTTTGGAGGATGATTGCTAACATATCTTGGGGCAGGTTGTAGAGATAAAGGAAGTTTCCAAAGGGATTTTCATATGTTAAAGAAGATTTGTAGGATCCTGGAGTTCTGGCTAATGTCAAGGTAATGTTACGATTTGCCCTTAGCTAAGTATTCACATCTAGGTGGTTGAGTTCCTGGGGGAAGGTTACTCTGCCTGTCACCTGGACAGGTGACATGGACTAAAGTGAGAAAAGACTGAGTTAAGAAAACTACTTTAAAAAAAAAAAAAAAAGGTCATGGTAGTCCACACACAAAGGAAACAAAACACATAAACCTAGTTCAAGGTGGTCACAGTTGGTCTGGGACGGCTTCAGTAGGTGTTCTGCGTGTCAGCCCCCAGGCCACCTTATTGGGCCTGAGCAGCACACATCACGGGGCTTCTCTGATAATCTAGGGGGCTGACAGCTGTGAGTGTGCTTGGAAAAGTGTAAAGTTGGGTGTAGGCGTCAGAGTTGCTCATGCACAGGATGGGCTGAAGTGGCATCAAAAATGAAGGGGTTCAGTCACTTGGTAGGAGGCTGTAGGAGGTGTGGGATGAAAAGGAAAGAAGTAGGAGTGAGCGACTAATTGTCTAGACTCTGGAACCACATCCCAGCACTGCCACTTATAAGCTGTGGCGTCTGGGAAATGTACCTGGCTTCTTTGTGCCTTGACTTCCTGATCTGTTAAAATGTGCATGGAGGCACTAATAGAATCTTCTCAAGTCAACTGTGGTTTTTTCAAGCCAGTTAAACTCATGACAAGAACACAGCAGGGGTTAAATAAAGGACAGGTATCATTATTAACAACACCAACTTAGCTGAGGTCTAGAAGCCTCCCTTCCCCACGGAGTGGGGGGACCTCTCTTGGGTCTTGCAGCCCAGACTACGCATCTGCTTGCTGGGTTACATTCTGTCTGGTCTAGTGCTCAATCTGTGTAGTGGTCACGGGTTTTGGGTTTTTTTTTTCCCAGCCACAAGTACCAGGTCTGTGTTTTCTGATATGTCCCCAGGGCCTTATCCAATGACGAGGAACAGCAGGGCCACCCCAGCAGACCCAGATGTATATGAACTATTTTAAATCCACTCAACAACTTCATGGCCTTTGTCACTGGACGGTTTGTCCACGAGCGTGGTGTCACTTCATAACGGCTGAAAGAAGAGGGGAACAGAAGGGCACAGGGCGCACAGTGCAAAATCCACCCAAGGGGGAGCTCTGGAAGATATCACCTATTTGTTTGCTCGAAGGCAATGCTTAGATTAAAGTTATCATGCCCAGCCCAAAAAACTTAGGGGCCAGGAAATAATGGACAGCTGGGTTTATGCAGAGCAGCACCCAAACATCTCATCCCTTAGCAAATCTACTTTAAAAGACAAAGCCAAACACATAAAATAATTAATAAGTATTAATTAAATACCCTTCCAAAGAAAAAAGAAGTGAGAAAAATAAAAATAGAAAAATAAGTAAAAAGCAAAAAAAAAAAAAAAAACAGAAAAGAAAAGAAAAAAGGAGGGAAATTGTTTTAAAAAGATGAATTCAGGAGATACTAGAAAACATCAGTTTAAAACTAAAAGGCAGGGTCACATGGGTGACTCAGTCAGTTAAGCGTCTGCTTTCAGTTCAGGTCATGATCCCAGGGTCCTGTGTTGGGGACCCCTACACAGCAGTGAGTCTGCTTCTCTCTCTGCCCCTCCCCCTGCTTGTGCTTTCTCTCTCTCCTGCTTTCAAATAAATAAATAAAATCTTAAGAAAAGAAAGTGCTCGAGATTAGGTACAGATAGCTGAGCAAGTCTGATAATGTGTACTGGCTGGTGAAAACTTGGAATTACCAGTATAAATACTTATCTGATTAAAAGGAAGTGATAAGACCCAGTATACCTCAAGACAAGAGCTTAAGGAAAAGTGATTCCAGAACATAGGTTCTCAAACTCCACAGCACGCCAGAACCGATTGGGTTGGTAAACATTCAGATTCTTGGGTTCTCAGGTTCTCTCTGCTGAACCTGTGCGTCCGAGAGTTTGGGATGGGGCTGGGGCAGATGCTCTCTGATGCTAGGCCCTGTCAGGTCTCCCTCTGGGGAGGCTGTTTTCTCACTCCCTGGGCTGAACATAGAGATTTTAACCTGGCTGTACTTCTCAGGTTGCTCCAGGAGGGACATCAGAGGACCTACAGAAAGCCTATGGAAAGGACATTCTAAGAGAAGCACCGTGCAAGGCTTGCCTCCGGGGCAGCTGGATGGTGAGTCAGAGCTGGTCCATCCCCTTGGCTTG
Source organism: Mustela nivalis (assembly GCF_964662115.1). NCBI lineage: Eukaryota > Metazoa > Chordata > Mammalia > Carnivora > Mustelidae > Mustela > Mustela nivalis. The sequence goes on from NC_139021.1 coordinate 178,409,668, forward strand.
GAGGAAGCAGGGCCAAGGGCGGTGGCCCATCCAGGGTTGTAGGGACATGGAGAATCTGTGAATGGCCCTGGGGTTGCATGAGTAGCTCATCCCTGAAAATAAAGGAGTCCCATTTCCATTTCTGTTTCACAAGACAGGGGTCTTTATCTAATTTCATGGTTCTGACACATGAGAGACTGACTTAAAAGTCCCTCTCTCAAGTGCTCTTAAATGTTGGGGTAAGCCAAAATCAACCCCCAGAGCTTGCAGAATGGGAAAAATCCCAGGTTCCCTCGGAGACATGGGGTACACTCCAGGAGTCTGATCTTTAGCAAACCTCTCGAGAGATTCGAATACGCAGGGTCTGTGAAGACCAGGCTTTGAGAAGCCCTGCTCTGCCGCCTCTGGGACATAAGGAGCAGGCCGGGGCGGGGGGGGGGGTGGTGAGCGGGAAAGGGGTGCAGGGAACGGCCAGATGTCAGCAGCCAGCCCTGGGAGATCCCATCAGCCTCCTCAGCTCTCTGGTGACAGTGGGTGAGGGGTAGAAAGTGACCATTGCCAGCTCCTCGGTGCTCCCTCTGCACAGGGCAATTTATTTTTTTTTTATTTTTATTTTTTTATTTTTTATTTTTTATAAACATATATTTTTATCCCCAGGAGTACAGGTCTGTGAATCACCAGGTTTACACACTTCACAGCACTCACCAAATCACATACCCTCCCCAATGTCCATAATCCCACCCCCTTCCCCCAAACCCCCTCCCCCCAGCAATCCTCAGTTTGTTTTTGCACAGGGCAATTTAGATGCTTTTGGTTCATTGATCTCTCTTGAGGCCTGTGCACTTATCACATTCCCCATCATTTGCAGATGAGGAATGGGAGGTGGGCGGACCTACACAAATTGTGTAGCTAGTGAATGATGAGAGCAGCAGCAAAGCCAGAGCCAGCTGTGCACCTCCGTGTCCCAGTAAGCCCTTCCCGCCCCGAGCATTGGGAATGCCAGCGAGCGATGCCCAGCAAATGCTCAGAGAGTTCAAGTGTGGGTGCGCACTGGTCGGGCTGCAGCTTCCTGGGGAGTCCAGCAGTGTGGGTGCTTCTTGCACAGTTGTTTTCCCCCAGCAAGCTCAACTTGGCACTGACAATAAGAGTGACACGTGAAAACGGTCCAAGCATCCAGGAGGTATTTCTTAAGCTGATCTATCAAGGAGCCCAGACTTGGAGAGTTCCTACCTAAGATGTAGATGTTCTTGCCAGACCAGAAGGGAGGATCCAGAATCAAGTGCTTCTGAAAAGACCAAAGCAAAGCCAGATGTCCCGCTACACAGCCCTCCCGTGGTTGACACCCCCCCCAACAGGAGGGCCCTACAGAGATAATGAGCGAGGTGTTCCCTGCTGCCCCTCCCTGATGGGACCCCCAGGAAGCTGTACCCGGTTTCCTCCATGGTAAGATGGGGACAATAATACCCCACAAGGTAGTTGTGAGCCTCTAAAAGATGTCTGTTGTGAAGGACTTAAGCCGGTGCCTGGAGCCCCGGTGGCCCTCCATGAATAGGTTCAATGTCAGGATGAGGTCGCTGGTGAGGAACGTGGTGACTCCACCAACACTCTGGGTGGGGGGACTGACTCTCTCCCAAAGACTGGCTCGCTGTGCAGCTCGTGGAAGGCTCTGGCAGGTGTTCGGGCCGTGTCGAGGTGTACTTTGAAGGCATATGGCACACCGTGTGTGACGACTTTTGGGACAAGAAGGAAGCACAGGTGGTGTGTCGGCAGCTGGGCTGTGGGACAGCCGTCTCCGCCCCGGGAAAGGCCCACTATGGCCAGGGCTCCGGCCCCATGCTTCTGGACGATGTGCAGTGCTCGGGGACTGAGGCCAATCTGGGCCAGTGCTCCCACGCCGGCTGGTTCACCCACAACTGTGAGCATGGGGAAGACGCCGGTGTCACCTGCCTGGGTAAATGCCTTCCTCTCTTCTCTGGGACTTGAATTGCCATTTTTTCCCCTCATTCATGTCCTCAGTATCTTCCCAACACAGCCAGACACCTAATCTTTTTTTTTAAAGATTGCATGATTGATTGATTGATTGATTTGAGAGTGAGAGAGAGCACACCGAGGGAAAGGGAGAAACAGACTCCTCACTGAGCAGAGAACCCGACATGGGGCTTCATCCCAGGACCCCGGGATCATGACCTGAGATGAACAGAGGCTTAACCCACAGAGACACCCAGGTTCCCCAAGGACACCCCAAATCTAACCCCCCCAATTTTTGTGTCTATTTGAGAAGCCAAGGTTAGCATATTACAAAAAAAAAAAAAAATCTCTAGGTTTGAATTGAAAAGGCTTAGTCCAGGCACAGGACGGACTACATCATTGCAGGTCCCAGTGCAAGATGAAAGCGTGGGTCTCCTTTTTCAGAAATTACTTAAGAATTTCAAGACAGCAACAGCCAACAGCAGAGCATTAGAGCTCTGAGTGGGGGACCCTGATTAATAACAGGGGCATCAAACATCCTTAATAAATGTGTCCCCCATGCCTCCCCTTCCTCTTAATTTGTGTTTTTGCACATTACTTCTACTTTAACACAATGGAAATAATCATATTAATAATAGTAGCACCCCAAACAATGGATTTCCTCCCTCCCACCCCCACCCCCCAACTATGAGGGAAGACACCTGTTAATTCTGATCCTTCACGTGCCACTTCCTAGCCAATGATGCTGTGCCAGATAGCTCTGCTTTTTGAGGACCTCTATCTCCTAGAGACCAAGTAACCATGTTTCTAATAAGCCATCTCTGCATGATGGGGCAAGTTCAGGGGTCAGGAGCCAGTGGCAGCCCCCTCCTTGATCCTTAGCTGCCAAATATGGCAGAGTTGGAGGAGACCACTCCCTCCTTCCCCAGATCATCCTTCCAAACCTGGCATGCCAGAAAACAGATTCTAAACCATTATCAACTAGCCAAGAGCCAAGCACTCATGCATTCAGAAAATTTGCAGAAGGCTTGGCTATCCAGCATTGAACACAATGTCCCTGTCCCGTGGGATTGACTTCTAGACTATTCCACGTGCCAGCTTCTGTCACAAAGCAGCAGACTCCCCTCACTTGGTGGTGGTGGGGACCAGAACCTGCCCTGCTGGGACCTTTCCCACTGCAGGTGACTCTGTCTTGAGAGCTAGTTAAATGGGTAGAAGAGAATTTCAGTCCATAAAATCAACATTCCCAAGGCCTCTTCCTGCCTTGCAGGGGAAAGGCAGCCCCAGCCCCTCTTCCTGAACCCCTAGAACCCACTTTGTGAGCTTCCTGTGAGTCCCCGGGACACACAGAGTTGACAGGGTGTCATCTTTGCCTCATCTGGGCACTCCAGGCAGCCTAGAAAGTTACAGGAGGACTCAGCCAGTCTCTTAGGCAGCAGGTCCTTGGGTACGGCCCCTTGAGGGGAGGATGGGTCTGAGAACAGTCTAGTTAGCAAATTATCATAAGAATCTGACTTCAGGAGACGCTTGGGTGGCTCAGTTGGTTAAGTGTCTGCCTCTGGCTCAGGTCATGATCCCAGCGTCCTGAGACTGAGCCCTGAGTCAGGCTCCCTGCTCAGCAGGCAGTTTGCTTCTCCCTCTCCCCCTGCCCTTCCCCCTGCTCATGCTGGCTCTCTCTCTATCTCTTTATCAAATAAATAAAGTTTTTTTTTTATAAAAAGAATCTGACTTCAGGCAATTTTAAAAACACTTTTTAAGTATAGTTTTAAACAGTTGGTCTCAACTGGGGATGATTTTGTTCTCCAGGGGACTTTTGTCAATGTCGAGAGACATTTTGACTGTGACCACTAGGGGGTGGTACTGGCATCTTAGAAGTCAGGGACACTACTAAACGTCCTACAACACAGCCCAAAATATCAATCGTGCTGTTTCTTAAACTCTACTCTGGAATCAAGCATGTGCAGTTGATTTTGTTTGTTTTAATAGGTATGTATTAATAATGAACTGATGGTGAATTAATTATTGCTTTACTAATAAAAGCAAAGGTGTTAATAGTTCCTTCCTCGAGCGTTAACCTCAGTCCAGATTTTTTCCATTAATTTCCTCTAATTAATCTACTGATTAAAGTTGTTTGAGTTTATCATTTGGGGGGAAAGAAAATCTAATTTATTTCAAATATGATACTTTGACAGATTTATTGGCTCTTTATTATAACCTTAGCATGTAAGGTATTCCAAATCTGAGTACACTGAGTCACTTGATGGTTTGCCTGAGAGACTGTCTCAAAGTGTGAACCCTGTTGGGGCATGGAGCAGTTTCCAGTTTTCCAAGCACCTTCCCTCTGTTACACCATTTCATCCTCACACAAATCAAGCAGGCTTGTTTCATGATCCTTGTTTCATAAATAGGTAAACTGAGGCTCAGTGACAAGGTTAAGTCAAGGTCAAGTACCTTGGCCAAAGTCACATGGCAAATATCCAGGCCTCTGGATTCCACCTCTGGTGCTGTCCCCTTCACTAAGTATGCTGCATGCTGGAAAGCACCCTGACTCCAGGCAACATTGGCAAATGTGCCAAGTTGTCTTGCTGCTCTGAGACAACTCTGCCTCACTCTTCCCTCATATTTTAAGCCCCTCACCCATGCACGTGCCCCAAGCCCGGCATGCACACGTGTGCCCTTGAGTAGAACCACCCTAATTTATTTAAACCAGCGCCTCCAGACCCACCTTCCAACATCACCAAAACTGAATGTCACCTGGGGAAATGAGCGATTGACCATATGATGAAGGAATGAATGTCCATGTGTTAATGAGCTCCCATGTTCTTCAAACAAATGCCCCAAACATCACAGCCAGGGTGGCCTGCCCTGAGCACAGACTCCTTTGGAAACCATTTATCTTCAAGAGTCACTTAGAGTTTTATCTCCAAGTTACAACACAATCATATTCATCACAATATGAAAACAAGTGTTTAAAATCTTCCACAGAAGGTAACGTTGGTCACCTAAGATGCACCTGTCTGGCCTGCAGGTGTTCCCACCCCCAAGGTCAGGGAGGACCCTTAAACAAACCAACCTTAGTTGAGTGTACTGGGCTATTCCTGAGCATAGAGTTCAGACCAAGATGTCTGCTCTTCAGCGAATATTGAAAATAGCATAAAGGTCTTTCCTTCCAAACTTCCTTTTTGGAATAACCACATAGAGCACAAATTCCAGGCTGAACTCTTTCACTAGGATCATAGTACGGGGAGAACAGCCGATCCATCCTGCAAGCACAGGGCATTCCAGAATGTTTGTCCTCTTTCATGAAAGACTCATTTTATACAACTTTCTTTTCTTTCTCATAGAATATGAACATGAAACTTCAGGAGCTTTTGGTAAGAATCATACTGCAGTATATCTTTAAGGGAACGTCCCCAAATGTCCCCAATCCTCTGATTTTATAATACAACCCATGTGGAAGTGGGGGAGGGCAGAAGACAAATAATGAATTTAATCAAAAGAACTCAACCAAGGAAAGGGGGGAAACAGGCAGCTTCTCTGCTTTATCTATGGCAGAGAGGAAGCCTTTTCTACCCAGACTGTTTTGTTCTCATTGCCTAAATGTATTTCAGATAGTTATGGACTGAGGATACAAACATGATTTAATAAACTATCATTCAAAGTTACAGCTGAACTGAAATTGTATTTTTAAAAAACCTAACTTCAGATTTTCAGCAAATTCAAAAATAAATGGAGAAAAGCTCACCCTAAAAGACCTAAAAGACTTCCTTAGAAGTCTCTTTATAAGCCAGAGGCGTACACTCCTATAAGCACCTGACCCTTCTGTCTTTCTGGCAGAGGCACGTTCCCACAAGGGATCCAGTTTAAAAGAACAAGGTGTGAGTGACTCTGCGCTGCCCAAATACTCAATCACGTTTCACGTGCCACTGATCAGAACGAACCCGTTGAATCCAGTCCCCAAGTTATGCCCATACCTCAACATCTACTCCATGCGGTCGCCCTTAGCTCAGTGTCTGCCCCGTGAGCCCACCATGTCCATGCGACACTCCCCGTAAACTTGGGTGACGTCTTTGGGATGGTAATGACACCTCAACTCTTCTCTCGTCTCTCAGATGCTGAGATCCTAACACCATTCCCTGGCGGTGAGTCAAGGTTTTCTACCTCTTCATTTCATGTGGTTTGGTGGGTCATGTGCTAACACACAGAATGATTGCACCTGGGGAATCTCTATGCGTTCACCTCACTCATAAGCCTCTGCTATTTTCTAATGAGCTGGGGAAGCCTCTGCCTCCTCCCATCCTTGTTTGTCTACTAAGCTCCTTCCTACTCTTTGTCCAAGACCCGGGTCCCTAATCACTTCTTAGAAAAGATAGCCTCGAACCCCCACTCCCATATATACTCTCAAAACACTACAAACACCTCCCCCTCTGCCTCTTAGCATCTAGCATAGTTGTACATCTAAAAACTTAATTTTGGATTTATGCGATTACTTCCTCCAGTCCCTGCAAATTAGACTTCAAACTCTGTGACAGCAAAACCAGGTGTGCGCTGTGAACTGTGACATCTGCAGTGCTGTCTGGGGTGACCCGGGGCCTGTTCCACAAATATGTGTTATGGGTGAATGCAGAATGTGTTCCTTCTCCTGACATGTAGTGTTTTTGTGTCTCTGAAAGACTGGCCACAATTGCAACTGGTGAATGGCTCAGGCAGATGTTCTGGACGTGTGGAGGTTTTCTACCACGGCCAGTGGGGCAGGGTTTGCGATGACCACTGGGACATGAATGAAGCTGATGTGGTGTGTCGGCAGCTGAACTGTGGCCGTGCCCTCGCAGCCCCTGTGAAGGCTCAGTTTGGTGAAGGAGAGGGCGAGTTTCTGCTGGATGATGTGGACTGTACCGGAAGAGAGAGTTTCCTGGGACGGTGTCCCCATTCCGGCTGGTCTGTCCATAACTGTGGTCCTGGAGAAGACGCCAGTGTCGTCTGCTCAGGTAATAGTCGCCTCTCTCTCCGAGGGTGTTCATGTCATTAAGCGGGTGGCATCTCTGCTAATCCCCTAGTGACGCTTGCATCTGTGTAATCACAGACCATCTCTGGCCACATGTATGAGCTGAGAGTAAAGAGACGCTGGTAATTCAAGAGCTTCACCTTGAGCTCGGGAATTTCCAGCCACAAGATGTTGAAATGGATTTTTTTTTTAAATAGAGAAAAATAGTGGAAGATCTTAGTGGTTCTATTACGAGGACTAGATTTCAAAATGACTGATAAAAGACAATGTAAGTCGACAGGGACATTAATCACTCACTGAAAGCCATCTACCTTTCTTCAGGACACTGTGGGACTAAAAAGTAGTTTTTCCCACTAAAAGTTTGCAATCTAAGGAAAGCGTAGAAACTGGGAGTTTATAAATTAGAAATAGCACAGAGTTTTGTCCTGTTGATGGTGAGTCCAGGCCATGTATTGCTAATCACAAGTCTTCAACCATCTACAAATTACCGTGATCATTCCAGACCAGAGTTTTTCAATCTCAGCACTACTGATGTTTGTGAACACATGATTCCTTGTGGAAGGGGCTGTCCCATGTCTATGAGCTCCTACCATTATCCCTCACCTGAACCAACTGAATGACCCTGCTGCCCCCAGTGCTGGCCACCAAAAATGTCTTCAGACATGGTCAAATGTCCCTTGGAGCATGTGGGATTGCTTCTAATTGAGAACAACTGGTCCAGACATAATTTCCACCAAATGCATGACTGGCATAATGAGTATTATACTACCAATGCTGAAGACATAAATGCTCATGCCAGTGGGATATAAAGGAAAAAACTTAGTGGGTCTAGAACAGTGAACTTCGTCACGTGCTAAAAATTTCAATTGTACCCAACCCGAAAGACCGTATTCATATGACACTAAGGTAATTAGCAAGTTAAGTCAATTCAAACAGCAAAAATATTGGGGGGGGGGTGTTATTTTGTTTCCATCTACTTTTTATTTCTCTTCCCCCCCCCCCCTTGACTTGGCTTTGTTTTATTTCGATTACATAGTTGGAGTTGTGGCTTAGAATCCCATCAAAGCAGTCTATTCTACAAAGCCATTGGGTTCCTCCCCATCTCATGTGTGTGTGATGAGTATCTGCCCGTTCCTGAGAGGTGTTATAGTCTGCAGGGCAGAAACAGCACAGGCACATCTGGGTGAAGGTGTGTTGTTAGATATACTGTATTAACAAACATGGTTCATTAAAATCATCTGAACTAAGGCAGGGAGAATCAAAATTTTTATATATGAGAATCACATTCTTTCATGTTAAAATTCATTTTGAATTGAAGTATCTCTGGAAACAACTTCCCTTTTCCAACATAAGTCTTTCTTCTCCCCCATATTCACAGAGACTGAGTACTTCAAGCCTGCTTTGGGTAAGTGCATGCTTTTGTTTTATCGACATGCCATTTTTCATTCTATGTGGTACCTGGCAAGGTAATACGTAGATCATAAAAGAAAAAAAGGGAATAATGGTGGAAGGGTTTGGATTGCCATATTTTAACAATCATTATTTGCCATTTGCACACTCCTGGGCTATTAAGATGATGCTACCATTAAACTAAAAATATGGTTGGGCCACTTTCTTCCTTCAACAAAATTTAGCTTGATTTTCATTTCAGTCATGAGGGTTTTAATGTATTCTCTGGTATTGATCTTTTCACCCAGTGGAATTGCAGTTAAAAGCATGGTTAAGGAAGTACCTTGGTAAATTATGTGTGTAGCCTGTACAACTCTGCAGCGTATGTCCTTTCCCACTGTGTGTCTTTTATGACTGGAGGACGGAGTGAATACTTTCACACGTTAACAGCCACTGAATTCTCAACCCCTCTCCCTACAGAGAATGCAGAGGAATCACCCCCAGCACCCCAAGGTAGGAAGTATTTTCATGTTGAATTTGCAGTATTTGTCCTTTCTTCATGCAAATTTTCCTTTTGGCTTAAAACCAGAAGGTTTTTCTGGTTGGTATTACTGAAACAAACTTGAAAGGAGCAGCATATTACATATTTTGTACCTAGAAGATCAATTTACCGGTGTACTAGGAAACTGGTGAGTTCTGAAACTAGTAAACCCCAGGGGGAAAATGTTCAAGATAAGCCTGCGTAACCAGCCCCAGTGGGCCCTGGGATGAGGGAAAGACAATGGGTTTACCAGAGGAGGTTTGAGTTGAAGTTCATCTCCACCCTTGCTTCGTATGACCCCGGGCAAGCCACTCACTCCCTTTTTTTAAAAAAAGGAGATAAAAACACTTCACAGAGCTCCATTTGGGTTAAAATGAAGTCATGTTCATGGAATGAAAGCAAGAGCCAAATTTCATTGAGTGCAAAGGATATCCTGGGCATTTTTCTAAGACCCCGGCCTGCACAGTTGTTTCATCCTCGCATTCCGGGATCAAGAAAACTTCACTGTAAGAGTCAGACAGGAAATCTCCCAGGCTTTGTGGCTGGATGTTCACTTCTCTGTTTCTGCTCTGCTGCTGCTGCATGAAAGCAGCAGCCAGCACGGTGGGTAAACTGCTGGGGGGGGGGGGGCGTGCCTACCTTCCCCCAAAATTTACTTACAAAATAAGCACTGGACTGGATTTGAACCACAGGCTTCAGTGTCCCGACTCCTGTTTGAATGAATGAGTTCTAAACACTTTGCATGCATGACTTACTTAATTTTCACAACAACCTTATGAAGTAGGTAGGATTATAATTCCTGCTTTATCTTGGTGAGAAAACTGAAGCATAGAGAAGCTAGTCAACTCGCCCAAGGCCAAGAAGTTAGCAAGAGGCACAGTTGCTGGTCCGTTAGATTATGATACCTTGCTTGGCTTTCATGGAGGGTTGATGTTAAAAATAGACACATTCTTCCTACTCGGTTAATTTCTTGAACCAGAGGCCCTCCCGCCTGTCCGCATTCCTGCATCCCACACAACCAGTGCCTCAGAAACTTCTCAGGCTCTACGTCCGAAAGGTATGTTAAACCCATTACCATCTCCCAACTCCGCTGTTAAAATGATTCTCCTAAACTTCAGCATCTCAAATTACTGCAACGACTTTCTAAGTAGTCTTCTGCGTTCTCTCCTCTCCATCACACATGGAATCTGTTCCTGGCACAGAAACTAGAACTGGCTGGTAAATCACAAATCAGACCGTTCCTCTTAACTCAAAGCCCTCCAACGGCTTTCTGTTATATTTGGGAAAATGTCCAGATCTTTCACAGGGACCTGCAAGACTTGACAGGATCTAGTCCTCGTCTGTTTCTGACCAGTGAGAAAACACCTCATCTTGGGCTGTGCTCCCTTTTGGGTTTTTTTTTTTTCACCATCCCTTGAAACTGACGAGGTAGTACTCATCTTAGGGTCTTTGCACTGGCTCTTCCCTCTGTCTGGAATGCTCTTCTCCCAGATTTTTCCTCAGCTGACTCCTTGTAATCAGGTCTCAGCTAAGACATCACTCCTTCAAGAGAATTCCCCCTGAATATGCAATCCAAAATAGATTCCCTCTTAGTCATGCTCTGTTTTATCAACCTCTTCCTTATCTCTTCGTAGTACCATTTGGGATTGTCTTCAGTTTCCTTTTGTTCACCTGCTCCTCACGTGCCCTTGCCACTCCACTTTCCAGAATGTGACTTTTATGAGAGCAGGCATTTGGGCAAGTTTAAAGATTTTATTTTATTTATTTGACAGACAGATCACAAGTAGGCAGAGAGGCAGGCAGAGAGAGAGGAGGAAGCAGGCTCTCCGCGGAGCAGAGAGCCCGATGCGGGGCTCGATCTCAGGACCCTGGGATCATGACCTGAGCCGAAGGCAGAGGCTTTAATCCACTGAGCCACCCAGGCGCCCCGGGCAAGTTTATATCAGAGCCAAGGACAGTTCCTGGCACGTAATAGGTTCTAAATAAATATCTACTGAATGAAAAAAAACAATAGACACATGCTAGCATGCTGCCTCTCCTATAAAACTGGCGTTGAAGGCAACGTATTAGTCACTAACCTGCTCAGTGATCCTCAAGCAAAGACAATAACTTCATTTAGGAAGATATCACTTATCAGGCAATTCTGCCTCCTACAAATTATTTATTAAGAATAATTCCATTGTGTGGGGCACCTGGGTGGCTCTGTGGGTTAAAGCCTCTGCCTAAGGCTCAGGTCATGATCCCAGGGTCCTGGGATCGAGCCCCACATCAGGGTCTCTGCTCAGCAGGGAGCCTGCTTCCTCCTCTCTCTCTCTCTGCCTACTTGTGATCTCTCTGTGTCAAATAAATAAAATATATTTTTTTTAAAGAATAACTCCATTGTGCACCATGATTTCCATCTCCCTTCAAATTCCAGGAATTTCAAAGCTTAGCCAAATAATCAGTTCTAATAATTAGCTAAGAGTTTTGTTGGTTAGTTATTGGCTGAATTAGTTAGTTGGTTGTTTTTCTGCTAATTTCTCTTGTCCACATAGTCACTAAACTTGTATTCCTATTTCTCTGGTTTTGCTATGCAGATATATATGTCCTACTCTCAATCACTGGAAATCTGTGGGAAGGTATATTTACTCAGATTAATAGAAATTTTAACCAATGGTCCAGGAAGAACATATGCCACTGGTTCCTGTGGGAAGCATAAGCTGAGAAAGCAGGTCAGAAGAAGAGAGACCATGGCCTTCCTGCTTACTTGTTGTTGGGAACCCCTGAACAGGCAGGGGACCCCAGCTTCCAGGAATCCTGGCTTGCTCTTGATGTGTGGGCACCCTGAAGAGGTACACATTACATATGTACATGCTTACATATGTAATTATGTATGTATTACATACGTAATATGTAATAGCATCACATATTAAAGCTATTACCTCCAGAGTCTCTTCAAAACAAGCAAATCAGCAAATACTTCTGAGATTCTATCATGTCCAAAGGACTATATTTTGCCAGTTCACTATGTTTTTTTAATTATTAACATGTAATGTATTATTTGTTTCAGGGGTACAGGTCTGTGAATCATCAGTCTTACATGATTCACAGCACTCACCATAGCACATGCCCTCCCCAATATCCATAACCCAGCGACCCAACCCTCCTACTCTCCTCTCCTCCAGCAACCCTCAGTCTGACATTAAGAGTTTCTTATGGTTTGTCTCCCTTTCTGGTTTCATCTTGTTTCACTCCCCCCCCGCCCCCGTCCCTATGATCCTCTGTCTTATTTCTCAAATCCTTTATATTGGTGAGATCATATGATAATTGTCTTTCTCTGACTGACTTACTTTGCTTAGCATAATACCCTCGAGTTCCATCCATGTCACTGTAAAGGGCAAGAATTTGGGTTTTTTTATGGCTGCACAATATTCCATTGTGTGTGTGTGTGTGTGTGTGTGTGTGTGTTTACACACCACATCTTCTTTATCCATTCATCTGTTGATGAACATCTAGGTTCATTCCATAGTTTGGCTATTGAAGACATTGCTGCTGTTAACATTTGGATGCACGTGCCCCTTCGGATCACTACATTTCTATCTTTAGGGTAGGTACACAGTAGTGTGATTGCTGGGTCGTAGGGTAGCTCTATTTTCAACTTTTTAAGGGACTGCCATACTGTTTTCCAGAGTGGCTGCACCAGCTTACATTCCCACCAACAGTGTAGGAGGGTTCACCTTTCTCTGCATACTCGCCAACATCTGTTGTTTCCTGACTTGTTAATTTTAGCCATTCTGACTGGTGTGAGGTGGTATCTCACTGTGGTTTTGATTTGTATTTCCCTGATGCCAAGTGATGTAGAGCACTTTTTCATGTGTCTGTTGGCCATCTGGATGTCTTCTTTGTAGAAATGTCTGTTCATGTCTTCTGCCCATTTCTTGATTGGATTATTTGTTCTATGGTGTTGAGTTTGATAAGTTCTTTATAGATTTTGGGTACTAATCCATTATCTGGTATGTCATTTGCAAATATCTTCTCCCATTCTGTGAGTTGTTTTTTGGTTTTGTTGACTGTTTCCTTTGCTGTGCAAAAGCTTTTTGATCTTGATGAAGTCCCAATAGTTCATTTTTGCCCTTGCTTCCCTTGCCTTTGGTGATATTTCTAGGAAGAACTTGCTGTGGCTGAGGTCCAAGAGGGTGCTGCCTCTGTTCTCCTCAAGGATTTTGATGGATTCCTTTCACACATTGAGGTCTTTCATCCATTTTGAGTCTATTTTTGTGTGTGGTGTAAGGAAATGGTCCAATTTCATTCTTCTGCATGTTCTGTCCAATGTTCCCAACACCATTTATTGAAGAGACTGTCTTTTTTCCATTGGACATTATTTCCTGCTTTGTCGAAGATTAGTTGACCATAGAGTTGAGGATCCATTTCTGGGCTCTCTGTTCTGTTCCATTCATCTCAGTGTCTGTTTTTGTGCCAGTACCATACTGTCTTGATGATTACAGCTTTGTAATAGAGCTTGAAATCTGGAATTGTGATGCCACTGACTTTGCTTTTCTTTTTCAACAGTCTTCTAGCTATTCAGGGTCTTTTCTTTTTCCATATAAATTTTAGAATTTTTTGTTCCATTTCTTTGAAAAAAAGTAGATGGTATTTTGATAGGGATTGCATTAAATGTGTAGACTGCTCTATGTAGCCTAGACATTTTTACAATATTTATTCTTCCAATCCATGAGTATGGGACGTTTTTCCATTTCTTTGTGTCTTCCTCCATTTCTTTCATGAGTACTCTATAGTTTTCTGAGTACAGATTCTTTGCCTCTTTGGTTAGATTTATTCCTAGTATCTTATGGTTTGGGGTGCAGTTATAAATGGGATTGACCCCTTAATTCCTCTTTCTTCTATCTTGCTGTTGGTGTATAGAAATGCAACTGATTTCTGTGCACTGATTTTATATCCTAACACTTTACTGAATTCCTGTATGAGTTCTAGCAGTTTTGAAGTGGAGTCTTTTGGGTTTTCCACATGAAGTATCATATCATCTGCAAAGAGTGAGAGTTTGACTTCTTCTTTGCTGATTTGGGTACATTTTATTTTATTTTATTTTATTTCTTCTTGTCTGATTGCTGAGGCTAGGACTTCTAGTACTGTCTTGAATAGCAGTGGTGATAGTGGACATCCCTGCCATGTTCCTGACCTTAGGAGGAAAGCTCTCAGTTTTTCCCCATTGAGAATGATATTCACTGTTTGTTTTTCATAGTTAGCTTTTATGATATTGAGGCATATAACCCCTATCCCTACACTTTGAAGAGTTTTTATCAAGGAAGGATGTTATACTTTGTCAAATGCATTTCAGCATCTATTGAGAGTATCATATGGTTCTTGTTCTTTTTTTTTTATTAAGGTGTTGCATCACATTGATTGATTTGCAGATGTTGAACCAACCTTGCAGCCCAGGAATAAATCCCACTTGGTCATAGCAAATAATCCTTTTAATGTACTGTTGGATCCTTTGGCTAGTATTTTGGCGAGAATTATTGCATCCATTTTCGTCAAGGATATTGGTCTATAATTCTCCTTTCTGATGGGGTCTTTGTCTCTGAGATTTGTAAATTTTACTATTAGATGATGGGGTGTTGATCAATTTTTATTGATTTTAAAGGGGGTTCTCTGTGCCTCTTGGATTTTGATTCTTGTTTCCTCCCCCAAATTAGGGAAGTTCTCTGCTATAATTTGCTCCAATATACCTGCTGTCCCTCTCTCTTTTTTTTCTTCTGGGATCCTAGTTATTCTAACATTGTTTCATCTTATGGTATCACTTGTCTCTCAAATTCTTCCCTAATGATCCAGTAGTTGTTTATCCCTCTTTTTCTCAGCTTCTTTATTCTCCATCATTTAGTCTTCTATATCACTAATTCTCTCTTTTGCCTCATTTATCCTAGAAGTGAGAGCCTTCATTTTTATTGCACCTCACTAATAGTTTTTCTTTTTTTAACTTGGTCAGATTTTAGTTCTTCTATTTCTCCAGAAAGGGATTCTCTTGTATCTTCTATGCTTTTTTTTTTTTCAAGCCAAGCTATCATCTTTTTAATCATCATTTTGAACTCTAGTTCTGACACCTTACTAATTTCCATGTTGATTAGGTCCCTGGCAGTTGGTACTGTGTCTTGTTTTTTTTTGGTTTTTTTTTAAAGTGAATTTTTCTTCCTTGTCATTTTGTCAGAAAAGAATAGATGGACGAGAGAAAAGAATGCTAAAAGTGTAATAACGACCCTAAAAAAAAAATATGGTAACCAAATCAGAAGAGACCCAAATCTGGGGGGAGAAGAAAAGAAAAATGAATAAATAAATATATATAGATAGATATAGATATAGATATAGATACAGATATATATGATTAGGCTGGTGAATAGAACAGAGCCACATACTTGATTTGGGGTGTATTTTGGTCTGTTAGAAGAAACTGTCTCCCAAAATTTTAAAGAAAAAAAAAAGTGTGTGTGTGTGTGTGTGTGTGTATGTAAACATGGAGAAGGGATGGATGACTAAAAAGATGAAAATTTAAAAAGATTTAGGGGTGCCAGGGCAGCTCAGTCATTAAGCATCTATTTTCAGCTCAGGTCATGATCTCAAGGTCCTGGGATCGAGCCTCATATCAGGCTCCCTGCTCAGCCAGAAGCCTCCTTCTCCCTCTCCCACTCCTTTCTTGCTGTCTCATTCTCTGTCAAATAAGTAAATAAAATCTTTTTAAGAAGATTTTAAAAAAGGAATTGAAAAAGATAAGCAGTTGGTTGAAAAAAGAAAAAAATAATAGGAGAGAATGTGATCAGGCTGGAGACTAGAACAAAGCCATACACTAGATTTAGGGTATATTTCAATCTATTAAAAAAAACTCTATCCCACAATTTTTAAGAAAGAAAAACATATGTATACAAAAAATAAGGTTAAACACAATGAAGGGATAGAATATGACTATAAAAATGAAAATTTGTGAAAAAGATTTTTAAAAAGGTATTGAGAAGATAAAATAGTGAAAATAGGTTAAAAGGGGAAAGAGGAAAAACTAAAAAAAATAGAAAAAGAAAAAAATAATGAAAATTTTAAAAATTTAACTTTGAAAGACTAAAGAATCATGGGGAAAAAGTCATGAATTCTATGTTACTTTCCCGAGCTCTGGAGTTCCGCAGTTCTCATTGATTGGTGAGCTTGGTCTTGGTTGGATGTTCTTGTTGATCTTCTGGGGGAGGGCCCTGTTGCCATGATTCTCAAATGTTTTTGCCAGAGGCGGAATTGCGCTGCCCTTGCCAGGGGCTGGGATAAGCAATCTGCTCTGGTTGACTCTCGGAGCTTTTGTTCTGAACGCTTTCCATAGAGCTTTGGAGGATAGGAATGAAAATGGCAGCCTGCCAATCCCAGGCCCAGAGGAGCCAAGAGCTCCGGACCCCACTCCTCAGTGCGGCCTCGGAGAGAAGCAATCAATCAATCCCTTCCAGCTCCCTGGTCTCCAGCTATGCTCTGAGCTCACCCGGCCTGTGACCGAGCATTTCTGTTTCTGGCACATGACCCCGTTTGGAGTCTCCAAACCCAGCAGACTCCTGCCATGTGTTCCTGTGCTACTCCTCCCAGTGGAGGAAGGGGGGATCTCTCCAGATCTGCCACTTCTGGGGTCACTGCTCAAGAAGAACAGTGGCCCAACTGTGCCTTAGATCACATTTAAGGTAACCCCAAGGGCCCTGAGAGTTTACTGTTCAGCCCTGTCTCTGCAGTCAGTTTCCCCACTCTAATACGTGGCAACTCTGCCACACTCAGCACCCTGGGTCTTTCTGCAGCTCCCAGGGTCTTGAGACGACACTGTCCCCACGAGGGCTCCATCTCCAGCTTAGCCTCTGGAGCAATGTCCCTCAGTGGAACAGATTTCTAAAAGTTCCAGTTCTGTGCCCCACTCTTCTACCACTTGCTGGGAGCCGGCTCCTCCCCCTGCAGTCTCTTCCTTATGTCACCTCAGATTCACTTCTCTGCACGTCCTACCTTCCAGAAAGTGGCCGCTTTTCTGTTCCTAGAATTGCTGCTTTTCTGTTGGATTGCCTGATGATTTTGTAGGTGTTCAGAATGGTTTGATTACTATCTAGCTGAATTCCTGGAACCAGACGAAAATTAGGTCTCCTGCTCCTCTGCCATTGTGCTCCTCCCCTCCCCCCGAGAGTTCACTATATTTTACACTTTCATATTTGGACCTGTCTCATTGAAGATTTGTTGAATATGAGTAAGTATGTAAAGTAAAAGCTGTTCAATTTAACTGAAGAAAAAACAGGTCCATTTATTTGTACCAATAGGAGATGGAAATTCAGCAACCATATTATCAAGTAAGAGAATACTTTTGTGCTGTTTTCTCTGGGAATATTTCTGATTACCCGATCAAATTCAGAAAAAAAAATGAGTCACTGTTGAGTTGTTTTGCTGATTGACTCATTATAACCTGCCCCTTACTTGTGAGTATATGTGGAGCTGATTTCCAGGGTGTTGCCATCAATTGATTCACTAACTTCTTTTTAAAAAATGAGCTTACAATGCCATTTTTTGAATAAAGACTAGAAACCATTTTGAACATAGTGTTCTTCTAATTATCTTTAATTTCATTTTGGCCAGCTGCTCTGAGAATATCCAAACTCTTTTAACTTTTATAAATGATATGTCTCACATTTTCTTTGGAGGAAGCATCATTTGGTTACATGTAATATTTGATTATTGTAGGTGTTTTGAATGGCTGCTATAACAAATTGTTACTTAGTGGCATAAATAACCCAAGGATATTATCTTGTCGTTCTAGAGGTCAGAAGTCCAAAATAAATTTCACTGAATTAAAATCAGGATGTCATGCGGCACCTGGGTGTCTCAGTGGGTTGAGCCTCTGCCTTCAGCTCAGGTCATGATCTCAGGGTCCTGGGATCAAGCCCTGCATCAGGCTCTCTGCTCGGCAGGGAGCCTGCTTCCCCCTCTCTGCCTACTTGTGACATCTGTGTGTGTGTGTGTGTGTGTGTGTGTGTGTGTGTGTGTGTGAAATTAATAAAATCTTAAAAAAATAAAATAAAAAAATAAAATCGGGGTGTCAGCCAAGCTGTGTTCATTCTGGAGACTCTAGAGGAGAATCCATTTCCTTGCTTTTTCCAGCTTCTAGAGGTGTTCGAATTCTTTGGCTTATGGCCCCATTTCTCTATCTTCAAAGATAACAGTGTAGTGTTTTCAGATTTCTCTCTGAATATCTTCTTCTGCCTTTGTTTCCTCTTTTAAGAATGCTTGTGATTACAGGGAGCCCACCTGGACAATCAGGATAATGTCCTTTATCTTAAGACAGCTGATTAGCAACTTTAATTCCATCTGCAGCCTTAATTCCCCTTGCTGTGTAACAGGATATAGTCATAGTTTCCAAGGATTAGGATGTGGACATCTTTGAGGGTCCAGTATGCTGCCCCCCCACACTTAAATACAATTCCATAGTTGCTATGCTCAGTGGCACAGAGGTGGACACATCTCTGAATGTACACTGAAATATGGTGACCCAGAAAGCAAGCAGAGAAGGGTGCGATAAAAAAGGGGTAGCTTCTACCTGAGTCAATACAAGAAGAAAAGCAATGTTGTCATCCACGGTTGTTTCTTCTGTCAGTGTTCCTAAGGGATACTCCAGTAATTCCCAGGGCTACATAGTGTGCAGAGTCAGGTCTGGAGATGGGAGACATTGTGGGGTTGTGTGGATTTCTGGAGAGTTATCATGCTGGGATAGTACCTATCACAGCCGCAGAACCACACGTCAGTAACGAAATAGGCTGAGACAGGAAACAAGCAGAGAAAACCCATGGAAGTCATTCAGGGGGCTTGACAGTCCAGACCACCACCCAACTCTCAGGGCGAATATTCAGATCCAACACACGTCGTTCTCATCACAAAACACCAAACACCTGCACCAAAACATCGAGGATGGGAGGGAGGGAATGCAGCTGACTGAGCTGGGGATCCTCGGGACCGAGGGTCAGCAGCTGAGAGGTGACCTAGGCTCTATCACTTATGTTATGGTCACTTCAAAGTTGAAGGAAAATGACCCTTTGTGAGATGACAGAGAGTCCCTGGTCGTCCACATCTCCAAGCCGTTGTGAGGGGTTACTTACAGCTAACAGACGTTTCTTCATTACAGTTCTACCTACTGCCAGCTCAGCTCAGCTCTCTCCCGTGACTCTGGCACGTGGGACATCGCCAGGTAGGACCCCCCAGGCACCCCCCGGCCCCACCCACTACCACTGCCGCCATTACTGGATTTCTGGCTCTTCTTGTCATGAGAGTGAGCGGTTCCGCCACCACCAGTAGACCCTGCTGATGTTCTGTTTGAGGCTGAACGACTCGAGAAGGGCCCTGAGAGAGCTGGGATTTCATGCTGTTCGGCTTCATTTTATGTTTATTACCCATGGCTTTACAACCAAAAATCATCATAACACGTTTCACAAATTTCCCATGTTTCACAAATGTAAGGAGTAAGAGGAAAAGAGGTAGGGGTGTGTGTGTGTTTGTGTGTGTGAGAGAGAGAGAGTAAGAGGGTGATAGTACTAAAAGCGTCACCTTCTACATTTTGAATTTAAGAAAGACAGCATCTGGCCTTATGTCTGGAAAGTGTCCAACCTGGAAAGACTCCATTATTTTCCGTATCAGTGAAAGGGACACCCTTCCTAGTCATGGGGAGTAGTGGTCACAATTATTTTATCATTGGGCTCCTGGATGCTGACTCATCTGTAACTATTGACATTTCAATTATACCATCAAATAATCCATATTCTGCCAATGATGACAACAACCCCGAAGGAGCCCTCATACCTGTACTGTCCATGTGACTACTGACTCCTTGAAATGTGGCTCCACAGAACAGACACCTGCTGTGCGTGTCCAATACACGCTGGGTCTTTCAAAGACATGATATGATAAAAAGAATGTAGAATTCCTCTGATTAACATCTTTATATTGACTACATGTTGAAATGATAATATTTTAGATATATTGGGTTAAATAAGACATATTGTTGGGGCACATGGGTGGCTCAGTCAGCTAAACATCCATCTCTTGATTTCAGCCCAGGTCATGATCTCAAGGTTGTGAGATCGAGCCCTGCATCAGGCTCTGCGCTGACTGTGGAGCCTGCTTGAGATTCTCTCTCCCTCTCCCCCTCCCCCACCCTGCTTACACACACATGCACAAAGGCATGTGTACTCTCCCTCAAAAAAAGATATATTGCTGAAATTAATTTCACCTGTTTCTTTTAACTTTTTAAAATGAGGCTATCAGAAAATTTTAAATTACATATGTGGCTCACATTTTCTTTCTAGTAGACATGCCATCTTATGCCACATCAGACAGCCTGACATGAATTTTCTTATCTGACCTTCCCAATACCTGGAGATGAAACTTCTATCACCCCTTTTTCTGAATGGGAGAAACTCATGCTCAGCTAGGTCAGATACTGTCCCCAAGGTCAATGGAATGATTAATATAGACAATCTGACTTCAAAATCCTAGAGCTTAATCTCTGAACTATCTTAACTCTCTAAATTGCTTTAAAATCCTTAAACTACTGGGATCCTGGGTGGCTCAGTTTGTTAAGTGTCTGCCCTTGGCTCAGGACATGACCCAGGGTCCTGGAATTGAGCCAGGCATCAGGCTCCCTGCTCAGCAGGGAGTCTGCTTCTCCCTCTCTCTTTATCCATGCCCCCCTCCCCCGCTCATGCCCTCTCTCTCTGTCTCTCTCAAATAAATAAATAAACAAAATCTTTTAAAATATACTTCAGTGTAAGCATTTTTAATAGTTTCTAAAGAAGACTGACCGGGCATGTTACCTATTTAGAAACCATAAGGATCCATTTGTAGCAACGGAAGCTGAGAGTCAAAAGATGGGCTAATATCTGAACCAGGCCTGCATTTATTTCCTTATTCTTCCATTTCTCCAACACCCACATGTCCACTGCCTATCAGTGGTCCACTAGGACTCCAGTGTCTCCCCCCTGCACACCTTGTCCAATCTTTCCCATCCCAAGCTGGCAGCAGTACTCCCCCTTCTAGATTCCCAGCTCTGTGTCTGTCCTCACCTTGAGCTTTTATTCCTCTCCTGATTGTTCTTTGTATCCACTTGTTGCTCCAATGACATGGTCAGCTTCTTGGAGCAGACAATCCACATGCTTTTCATCCATGACATTGTCTCCACCCTCACTCCAGCACCCCCCTCCCCCACACAGTCTCAAGAACAAGGCTCACTCTCTGACGGGCACTCCGTGTTTGTTAAATGAAGAAATAAGTAAATGCTTGGATAAATGAATCCCATCTGACTGATCTCAGGTTGCGTATCTATGTCTCCTTCCAAATATTAACAAAAGACAGATCAAACACATTAAATTCTTATATCTTTTGTCTAAGTGACTAAGGATTCTTTTGAAATCTGAGTGACATATTCCATTCACTTGCCAGTACAATGCTCAGAGCCAAGTGCTGGACCACGGTCTTTGGGGCCACTGTCTCCTACCTCCCAGCTGTGTGGTCCTCACCAGTTTTTCTTTGCCTCTTTGCACTCAGTTTTCTTATTGGAAATGGGCGTAATAACTATGCATTTCAAGGAGTTGTGAGGAGTGTATCAATGAGTTTGTGTAAAGTACTTTGAGGACAGTGTGGTGCAGCCATGTGATGCGTGTAGCCGTGTGATGTGAGTATAGGCTTCTGTGCCTTCAGGTGTGTCCTTGGAACAGCACTGTTCAAGGAAGAAGGTTTCTGCTCCATGACTGCTAGGTTGGGTAATTAGGATACATCATTCCTGCTCTTTGCTTATAGTCATGGCCATTTTGTCCAAATTCCTCTCCCAGCACCTGGCAACCCCCAAATTACTTTCTATCTCTACAGATTTACCTGTTCTTGATATTTCACATGAATGGAGTCAAGCAGTGTGTGGTCTTTTGTGTCTGGCATGATATTATCAAGGTTGCTGTTCCCTTTAAAATTCTCTATGTTGAATGAGCTCATATAGAGCTAATTGAATTCTTCTCTTGGAAACATGAAGCAGATGGAAAAAAGTCCTTCCCTTTCTATTTGGTGTCAAACATCAGGGGTCATTTTCCTTGTGTTTTTTCCCCAACAGCACTCTCAACATCCACCGTCCCAGAAAATGTTAATCGCCCAACCACATCATCAGGAAGGCCAACAAGCTATGAACTACAACCCCCCAAAATGGGTATGATACCTTGTATTTGCTACTCGCAGCATTCAAACCCATAGGAAGGATGAACTAAACTTAGGGCCAGGGAAAATCCACAACCAAGAGATCCAGGGGCAATGTGATGCCAGTGTTAGATTCCATACCAGATTTTATGCTCAACTTTGTCTGCCTAGCTCATCACTGTCCCTCTAGCAGCTATCACAGTGGTTGGCACACAGTAAGCACCCAACAAAGTTGGCCGAATCAATAAATGAATGTACAAGTGGTGCACGTGTGGACCTGCAACTTAACCCCTCTTGGGGTCACTTCAGTCTTGGCTAAGAACCACCCTGCTCATCAGTGCAGAGGCCAGAGTGGAGGCAAATCCCTCCGTGAAGCCAAATCCTTCTACCAAATATTTTTTCTCAAGCTCAGCAGATAATGCAAAGTTACCAACTATCTTATCAGGTAGAACAATGATTCCATCCCCTGGTCCTCCAGATGGGAGGTACAAACAGATGGGTCATGCCACTAGGTTATGGGATGTCCTCTGTGCAGTCATCCAAGATAATCAGCATCCTGATAAACAGAATCCTTTTAAAACTTTTGTGCAATTCAGCAATGACTTATTTTACTACTGAAGAGCATATGCAGAACCTGGAGCTGATGTAGGGCCAGAGAAAGCAAGACATTTGGGGGCAGCAGGATCACAATTACAAGCTTCCTATCAGCAGCCTGGACTTGACTGCAATCTCATTAAAAAGTCATTCTTCCTGAGTGTGTGGCCAGTCCAGATGTTTTGGAAAGGTGCGGCATAGCTGGTGGCTCTTCACCCTTCATTAGTTGAGTCCTTTTCTGACATGTTGTCCTGTGCCTGTCTCAGGAAGAGAAATTTCAGTTCTTTTTTTCTTTGTTTAAGTAGGTATTCAATAATATTTTTATTTAAATTCAATTAATTAACATCTAGTTTATTATTAGTCTCAGACGTAGAGTTTAGTGATCCATCACTTGCATATAACACCCAGTGCTCATTACATCAAATGCCCTCCTTAATGCTCATCACCCAGTTACCTGTTCCCCCATCCCCCCATCCCCCCACCTCTCCGGCAACCCTCAGTTTACTTTATGGAGTTAAGAGTTTCAGTTCTAATCACTGTTTCCATGTTGTTCCAGTTCTACCTGTGGTTGACTCACTGTCTTCCAGCCGCAGAGCCAATGTTCCTTGGCCCAACCCGTCAGGTCAGCAGCCTTCCCCGTAGGATGCACCATTGCAGGAATTTCCATTGCCCTTGAAGACCCAGGGGGTCACCACAATGGGGGAAGGAGCCTGGGGGCTGCAGTCAGAGGCCTGAAAATCGCCCATGGAAGATGACAGTGAGAGGAGGAAAGATCACCACCTCCAGGACGGGTCTGGGCCTCTGACCACTTTGGCACCTGATCGTTCTCACTCTCCTGCTATCCCAGCAAAGCATTCTAAAGTTCAGAAAATACAGAGATTAAGAAATCACATAACCATGTCCCCTTTACCTACAGATGACCAATGCTTACATTTTGTTATATTGGTTTTCCAGCCTTACCAAGAAATAAAGCATCACAGATAAACATGAAGTTCCCCCAATCCCTCAGGCCCAGTCTCTGTTTTCTGCTTCTTCCTCAGAGACAAACACCCTCTTGAATTTTGGATGTTTCTCCAGCTTTAGTATCTTTACAAATGGGAATTATATGATCTCTCCATATGTCATTTTGTGTTTTTCTTTCACACAAATTACCTTATCCCCTATATGTCATTCAGTACCTCTTATTCTTTACTCAGAGTTATGTTTTCGATATTCACCCATGTTGAGATATTTATGTATATTTCCCTGCTTTTAACTGCTGTAGTGTTACATTTTTTGAATAAGCCATTTAAATTTCCCCACTGATGGAAATGCATTTTCTTAATTTATCATGTCTTCCCTGTTGATGTCAAGTCCTAAAATACCAGTGCTTGATAAATACATATTCCACACATGTGGAATGGAATGGAATATATATTTTTATTATTATTTATTAAATATTATTTATTTTATCTAATCTGCTTTGTTTAGTGACTGGTAAAAAGCACATTGCACAGTGGAGTAATCACTAAGCAATATTCTCCTAGAATGCTCTTATATTTGTGGAGTAATCACAGGGTTCCCCTTAATCTGTAAGCAAGGCAGATGGGGTGAGTTCAAGAGGAAAGTTTCAAAAACTTACCTTAATTTTCATTTCCACAGGGGACTGGCCCACACTGAGGCTGGTGAATGGCCCCGGGAGATGCTCTGGACGGGTGGAAGTTTTCTACCAGGGCACCTGGGGGTCCGTGTGCGGTGATGGCTGGGATCTGAAGGAGGCACATGTCGTGTGCAGGCAGCTTGGGTGTGGCCGGGCAGTGTCTGCCCCCTTGGGTGCCCATTTTGGTCCACGCTCTGGAAAGATTCTCCTGGACAATGTGCACTGCAGTGGTGAGGAGAGCCACCTGGCCCTGTGCGTCCATGATGCCTGGTTCTCTCACAAGTGCAGTCAGGAGGAGGATGTTGGAGCCATCTGCTCAGGTGAGAGGTCTTTGTGTGATCTGAATGACTTTGAAAGAATGGGTTATTACAGAAACTGAGCAATCAGCCTGTGGTCCCATCCAGCAATGGTGATGGCTTCCTCTCTTTACACTAACAGGTTCTCTGATGACAACCTCCTCCCTTCCAGGTAAGGCTGACTCCAGCCATTTTTATATCCCATTCTTAGCTCTAGTTCTGGATAGCTAATATTTATATGTGTGATAGAAGTGAAATGAAAATGACCCCATTAAATCAAGCTGTGAGTAGTTTACAGAAGTTGATTTGTTGGGTCCATATAGCTTGAAACCTAAAAGGTTTTCCCAGTCTATAGTTCAACCCACCATAACACAGGGAACTCAGAACACAGGCATGGTACTGACCTTGCTCTCATGTGCTCAGGTTCTCTCTGAGGAAACCTGCTAATCCTGACCTGAATGACCCTTCTTCTGGGCAAATGCCTGATGGTAGATCTCAGGCACAATTTAGGTGCGACTTGGTGGAGAGCTCGACAGTGAAGAGCAGTATCAGCAAAGGAACCAACTAACCACCCCATCACTCAGGTGTAGGAATCTTTCTAAGTTAGAGTGAAATTACCAGGTTTCCAGAGTAATTAGATCAGAAAATAATCCTCCTGGAGTCTGTGGGACCTTGTCCTTTCCAACAGGTGAAGAAAGAAACAACATCAGTTAAAAATTTATCCTTATGTGCCTTTAGAGTTCCTCTGCCATTAGGAAGAACCCTGAGCCATTGCAATCTTTTTTTTTCTTTCATCCTAAAGCAGTTGGTGTTTTATTTTATTGTGTATCATAATTACCCAGAGGGCCTATTAATACACGGGTTGCTGGGCCACAACTCCAGAGTTCCTGATTCAGTGGGTCTAGGGTGGGGTGTAAGAATTTACAATTCCAACAAGTCCAGGATGCCTATGTGGCTGGTCTGGGGATCACAGTTTGAGAACCACTGTCTTAAAAGAAAGAAGGAATCTTTCTTATCCTAATAAATAGAAGCAGAATTACCATCATCTTCATCATCATTATCATCATTCTCACCATCATCATCATCATCATCACCATTGTCATCGTCATCATTATTGTCAACACCACCATCATCACAATTGTCATCATCATCACCGCCATTGTCATCCTCATTATCGTCATCCTTACCATTGTCATCATCATCACCACCATCGTCATCATCATTGTCACCACCAGCATCATCACCATTGTCATCATCACCATCATCACCTTTGCCATTACCATCATTGCCGTCCTCATCACCATTATTGCTGGCATCGTCATCATCACCATTGGCATCATCATCGTCGTTGCCATCATCATTGTCATCATCACCATTATTGATGTCACCATCCTCAGTGCCATTATCCACATCCTCATTACCAATACCATCACTACCACCAGCAAAAGCTATTCTATCTGGTAAGTCAAACTTTGTATTTATGCATCACATCTCTGGTTGTTTTTAGTTTACATGCTTTTTAACTGTTATGTGTACACAAAGCTAAGCATCCAAACAAGAGTATGAGTAAATTATTAAGAGATTTGCAAATATCTGTATATCGATGAATATGTGAGAAATCAGGTCTCTGTGGATGATTCATTTTCTATTTATAGCTAGGAGTCTGAGGCTGCATTCATGGCCTCTTCTTCATCTGATTGCTACTGTCCTAATCCAAATTCTCATCACCTCTTTCTCCCTGGATGAACACAGGCTTCTCTTAACTGGCTTCCCTGCCTGCTTGCTCCCAACATTACAGTCCATTATTTACATGCAATCAAAGTTACCTTTCAAAAGTAAAAGTCAGAGGACACCTGAGTGGCTCAGCCAGTTAAGTGACTGCCTTCTGCTCAAGTCATTATATCAGGGTCCTGGGTCTAGTCCCATGTAGGGCTCCCTGCTCAGTGGGAATCTGCTTCTCCCTCTCCCTCTCCTTGCTCATTCTCTGTCTCTCTAGTAAATAAACAAAATCTTTTTAAAAAAACTAAAAGTCAGACTTATTGAGATCTAATTTATTTACAGTAAAAATCACTATGTAGTTTAAAGAATTTTGACAAAAGGTTGAAGTTGTGTAACCATCACCACCAAGATATAAAGCATTTCTATTACCATAAGGAGTTTCCTCATGCCTCTTTTTAGTCAATTCCCTCACTCAACACCTAACCACCCCTGTCCTGGCAACCACCAATATTATTTCTGCCCCCATAGGTTTGACTTTTCCAGAATATTATCTAAGTTAGTCAGATAATATGTAGCATTTTGTGTTTGGCTTCTTATCATAATGCTTTAGAGAATCACCCATGTAGCTCCATGTATTAGACACCCATTCTTTTTTATTGCTGAGTAGTATTCTACTTTACAGATGAGCCAAATATGTGTATCTATTTGCCACTTGATGGATATTGAGTTTATTTTTTATTCTTGACTATTATTAATTAAGCTGATTGAAACCCTCATATACAAATTACAAACCATTTTCCAAGGTGGCTATACCATTTTGCATTCCCACCTAAAATATATGAGATTTACAATTGCTCCACATACTTGTCGACACTTGGATTTTCTACTTTTTGTTTGGTTGTTATAGTCTCTCTCCTATAATGAGAATGATATCTCTTTGTGGTTTTAATTTGCTTTACCCTATGACTAGTGATAGTAAGTGCATTTTAATGTGTTTATTTGCATCTCTTCTTTGGTGAAGTGTGTGTATAAATCTTTTATCTTTTATTTTTTTAAGATTTATTTATTTATTTATTTATTTATTGGACAGATAAAGATCACAAGTAGGCAGAGAGACAGGCAGAAACAGGGGGAAGCAGGCTCCCTGCTGAGCAGAAAGCCCAGTGTAAGTCTCGATCCCAGGACCCTGAGGCCGTGACCTGAGCCGAAGGCAGAGGCTTTAACCCACTGTGCCACCCAGGTGCCCCTAAATCTTTTATCTTTTTTTAATTGAGATATCTTATCATGTTGTAAGATAGGTCTTTATATATCAAATATTATACATTTTAAAATACTAGATACAAGTATTTTCTCAGATGTGTGTTTGGCAAATATTTTCTCTCAGTCTATAACCTGCCTTTTCATTTTCTTAAAAGTGTTTTTTGAAGGACAGAATTTTTTCAGTTTTAATGAATTCTGATTTCCCAAGATTTTTTTTTTCTTTAACCAAATAGGCTTTTGTGTCTCATCTAAGAAATCTTCACTTGACCAGAAGTCTGAAAGATTTTTTTCCTGTTTTCTTCTAGAGGTTTCATAGTTGTCAATTTTACATTTAGCTCTATGATCCATTTTTGTTGATTTTTTAATTTGGTTCCAAGGACTTTTTCCATATACATCTTTAATCATTTCAATACCATTTGTCTAAAAGACTCTCCTAATTCCACTAAAATAATTTGGCACTTCTGTCAAAAATAAAATAATCATTAATACTTGGGCCTATTTCTAAACTCCCTCTTGTCCCTCTGACTTATGTGACAATTCTCATGCAGATATCACATTGTCTCAATTCCTGCAGCTTTACAATAAGTCATGAAATCAGGTAGTGTGGATGCTTCAACTTTATTCTTTTTTCTTCTTTTTTAAAAACTGTTTTGGTTAACCTAGGTTTTTGGCCTTTCATATAAAATTTTAGAGTCAACTTGTCAATCTCTACAAAAAATATCTTGTTTCATTTATTCTTCTCCTTCCCCCTTAACTCCCCATGTTGCATCTCCACTTGCTCATATCAGGGAGATCATAGGATAGTTGTCTTTCCCCGCTTGACTTATTTCGCTAAGCATGATACCCTCTAGTTCCATCCACGTCATCGCAAATGGCAAGATTTCATTTCTTTTGATGGCTGCATAGTATTCCATTGTGTATATACAAGATGGGATTGGGAGGGAGACAAACCATAATTGACTCTTAATCTCACAAAACAAACTGAGGGTTGCTGGGGGGAGGGGGGTTGGAAGAAGGGGGGTGGGATTGTGGACATTTGGGAGGGTATGTGCTATGGTGAGTGCTGTGAAATGTGTAAACCTGGTGATTCACAGACCTGTACCCCTGAGGATAAAAATATATTATATGTTTATAAAAAATTAAAAATTAAAAGAAATATCTGCTGGAATTTTTAGTTTAGATTGTACTGAGTCTATATGTAAATTCAGGGAAAACTGACATCTTAATAATACTGAGTTTCTGATCATCAATAAGGCGTATCTCTTCATTTATTGAGATCTTTCATTTACCTCAATATATATTTTTCCATGTACAAATTTTGCTCATAGTTATCAGACCTATCCATAATAATTTCATGGTTTGGGATGTTATTGTAAAACATATTTTTAAAACTTTCTATTTTGATATTTATCTTTGTGGGTAGGGAATTATATTCCCAAAACAAGGAAGTATTTATCATTGGAGATACTATGGTAATTTTTGAATATATTCATTTCTTAGTTTATAAAATTCTTTCCTATCCATTATCAGATTTGATTCGAAGTTTTACAGATCAGAAAACAGATGTTCATTTGTAATATGTGGTAGAGTAAGAATCAGGTTCCAGAGTAGAACACTCCTGTCTTTGGACTGGAAATTCACTAAAACCCTTTAGAACTGGCTTTTGTATTTCACCAAGAGATACTAGAAATTGGTTTGGTGTGACAGGTAACTTTCCCTCTTCTCAGCTTCAGTTGTGCATCTATGAGGGGCTTTTCATCACTAATCATGTTTTCTTTTTATTGTAGTTGCTGAAATGACAATGACACCCATTACCTCCGAGGAAGAGCAAACACCAACAGGTATTTAAAAATGCAGCTTTTTTTAGTTTATGCTGAAATCTTTTAGTTTATAATTTATTCAAGTTTCCAAGTTATTTTGTGTTTCTAGAAAGAAGAAGAAAATAAAAATTAAAAAATAAAAATAAAATTACGAATAAAAAAAAAGAAGAAGTTTAATAGCAAACATTGCTGGTAGTCTCCAGTCCCTACCAGAATCCTTTAGGCAGTTAAATAAAGATGTTTCTGAGAATATGCCCCCAGAACTACCAGATCAACATGTTAAGATGAATTGTACACACATACACACACACACCACACAGGCTCAATGGTCTGATGAATTTGGGAAACATTGCAGTAAAAAAATTAAACAGGTTTCTTTACTACAGGATGTCTAGGAGCCTTTAATATACAGTTAATCCTATAAATGCCCACTAGAAGTCATATGAGGCCATGGTCATGACATATACTTGACCCAAATTCCTTTTCATTATGTATCATCTCTTAGGAAGTTTTCTGCAAAATATCAGTAAAGAAAATGTAAAAATCCTAGTATCTGGGATGCATACATATACTACCACATTATTCTAAGCAAATTAAAATGCAGGGCACCTGGCTGACTCAGTCCATGGGGCAGGTGACTCTTGATCTTGGGGTTGTGAGCTTGAGCCCCATGTTGGATGTAGAGATTACTTAAAAATAAGATCTTTAAAGAAGTACCTATTCCTTCATGTCCCTGAATGTCTGAATTCAAGGTCACTGTCCTCTAATACGTGTGCTGCCTGAAAGAGGTCTACACCCGCCCCTTCCACACATTTCTCAAGACAGCTTCCCCTGCTCTCCACAAGAGGACATGTCCTGTATATTTCTGTCTTTTCTGTTGGCATCCTTCATAATCCACCTTATATTACATTCCTTGTATACGTATCCCAGCTTCTGAGTGAGATATAAGCCTTTTAAACGCAGGTGCTGTGTCTCAGTTTCTTTGTATTGAATAAGTATTTGTTACGAATGGTAGCTCACAGCATTATTAATTTGCAAAGCTGATTTTATTGCCTTTAGGTCTCCTTAAGTATGATGTTCTTAAGTTTATCTTATTTCTTTTTTTTTTAAGATTTTTATTTATTTATTTGACAGAGAGAGATTACAAGTAGGCAGAGAGGCAGGCAGAGAGAGAGAGGAGGAAGCAGGCTCCCTGCTGAGCAGAGAGCCCAATGCGGGACTCGATCCCAGGACCCTGAGATCATGACCTGAGCCGAAGGCAGCGGCTTAACCCACTGAGCCACTCAGGCGCCCCAAGTTTATCTTATTTCTTAAGAATTTATTTCCACTGGGCCAAGGAGTCAAAGATAAGTTTACCATGAATATCTAAAGCATGTCCAAAAAGCTAAACAATCTTATTTGATGGTGATGATGGTGACTTACTTAGATGAATCAAGAGAAAACACAAATTTCCAGAAGGGTCTTATAATGGATCCTTCCAGCAGTGTGCTGCCTTTTTTCTTCCTTCTTGACTGACTGATAGTGACCTAGCTTTGTGCTTCCTCCTAGATGAAAGCTTTTCGGAGACTTCACTGATCTTAGCCCCTGAAGACTTCACACCTCCACCCACAGGTATGGGAAGTAGTTCCTGAGAATTTAAGGGATGATGGGAATCATAGAGAGAGGCATTTCTCCAAGCTGGAGAGAAACCACAGGCAGGGTTAAAGTGGGAAATGACCCACTTATAAGGCATAGCATTTAGAGCACTTTTCTTCATCATTTTTCACTTTTTCTGTTGCCATAACTTCCTCATCTGTAAAACGGAAAACCACGCCCACCACATGGGGTTGAAAAAGATTAAGAAAGAAATGTTTAAGTTAGTGGCTTTCTAAAACTCTGGTACTTCACAGACCAACAACAAATATTAGTTCCTGTCTTAGGTTCCTTTACACAGTAAAGCCATAAAGAAAGATTATGAGACAAAGGCACCAATTTGCTATAAGACTAATATAGTCTGACCAAAAAGGGGGACTACCTAGCAATGACCTACATAAGGATCGTCTAGTTTCCTATTTTGTCAATACATTAACATCTCATATTTCTACCCTTATTAATGGCAGAGGAATAACATATAGCTAAAATGATCAGGAGACCTTAGGAATTCTGAAAATTTCTTAAAGAGAGTTTCGTATTTTGACGGGCACCTGGGTGGCTCAGTTGGTTAAGTGACTGCCTTCGGTTCAGGTCATGATCCTGGAGTCCCAGGATCGAGTCCCGCATCGGGCTCCCTGCTCTGCAGGGAGTCTGCTTCTCCCTCTAACCTCTCTCCTTTCATGCTCTCTCTCTCTCTCTCAAATAAATAATCTTTTTTTAAAAAAAAAAGATAGAGTTTCATATTTTGATAGGAGGATTTAGTAAAGACTCATGTAAGGGATGTGAAATTGAAGACTGTTCTGGCTGTGACTCTGTGGATACATGAGAACTGTGTGATCTTGCATATTTAAAAGCAGGGATATGACCACAAAGGATAAAGGGAACCTTCCAGATGGGAAAGCCAGTATCACCACTGTTCCACCTCCTTGTGCCTCCCCAGGGGCCTGGATGGCAGTGAGGCTGGTGAACGGCACAGGCAGGTGCTCAGGCCGAGTGGAGGTTCTCATCCAGGGCACATGGGGAACCGTGTGTGATGACCTCTGGGACCTGGCTGAAGCCACAGTGGTATGTCGCCAGCTGCAGTGTGGGCTGGCCGTGGCGGCCCCCACAGGGGCCCACTTTGGGGCAGGCTCCGGGAAGATCGTGCTGGACGACGTGCAGTGTGCGGGCGCTGAGAGCCACCTGGGGCAGTGCGTGCACAGGGGTGAGGCCGGGCTCAACTGCGGGCACCTGGAGGACGCCAGCGTCATATGTGCAGGTGAGGTGTGAGGGGCTGTCACCGCCCACAATGTCACTGCTTTTATTTCTGTTCAGGCATTCTCCACCTGCACTCACACCAGCCATTACACAATGTATTGAAGAAGCCCCCCCGACCATATTGTAAGCCTCATGATTAGAAGCCAGTTCTGTGCCTTTCAATCTTCAGGTACTGATGGTCCACCAGCCTCCAGCCCCACCCCAGGGCTTGAAGCGTTTCCCTCAGTGGACACACTCACAGGTAGGTCACCTTTGCTTGCTGCATTTGCTTTTGCTTCTGTTGACCCTCTAGAAGACACTTCCTCCCTCAATGAACACTGTGCTAGAGGTACGTCAAGACAGCAGAGCCGCCGAATTCCTCTTTACGGTGCAAATACTGCAGATAAGAATGAGAAGGGGCAAGACTTTTACAAGATGGGATGCTTAACCCTCACTGGAATTCTCAAAGCATTCCTTTTCTGCCTCTCCGAACTTATGGCTGGGAAATCCAAATTGTATTCCACTGGTTCAGGGGTTCCGTCCATTGCAATGTAGTCAGTCTTAAAAGGACCCAAACAGGCTCAAAGCATTATGAAAAGCAGATGACGCCCCCAGTGCATCTGCCTACCTATCAGAAGGGGGCAGTGGGGAGAGTTCCTCAAACTGGTGCCCGTAGGGGATGGGGACGGCCGCAGAGCTCCCAAAGCTGAGGCACCCGGTGTGGACACGGTTCCTCCAGCATCCGACCTGTGCTGGGTCTCCCTGTCCCCTGGCAGCAGCCATGGATGGCACCTGCGGGTTATTACTGAAAGTTAAGGTCGGCGCCACCAACACCACTTGGCCAAGGAGGAAGTGACAACACAAATCTGCTCTCTGCATTAACTATCCAGTCTGCGGGGTTAATTGCTACTTGACATCTTCACTAGCCCCAAAATGTTATGACAGTAAATTCTTCCGACAAGTGTTTGTAGAGACAAAATGGGCAACAAGAGCTGCTGAAAATCACACATTGCTTAGGTAACCCAGGGTCTGGGTGAGTTGGCCAAACACCTAGGGCAAAGCTAAAACGTCCCCTCATTGATACTAATGCCATGTCCCCACTTGCACACAGCCGGTGGTTTCCTAAAAGAGAAAGAAGAGAGATGGCAACAGAGAGAACCAGAAATGGACTCACGGGCATTCCGAGAGCTAGAGTGCACAGGCCATGGGCAATATGGCAAAACCTCATCCTAGAGACTGGAGAACGAAGTGTTAAGACAGGGCAAAGGGAGGGCTTCCCTGCCTCAAGCATCGTGGGGGAAACCAGTGACAACACATAGTTGTCATAGTTTTGGAATGTTCCTATTGTAAGCATCTTCTTTCCTATATGGTAATAGCAGGCTCTTGGTCCCAAGTGATGTCCCTGTTTGTACCCCTTCACAGGTGATGGACTGTCAGCTACCATACCCACAACGCGCCCTCCTACCCTTCCCTCCACACTCGCACCAGCAGGTAATGTGTCCCTGTGACTTGCCTAGGGCTGTGCTCCAGGTTTTCTCAGCATCTAGTCCGTGCCACACACAGACGTACGCGCTTTCGCTATTCTGTTCCACCACAATAACCATAAAGGAAGGTGTGATCTCCAGCATTTCACAAATGCATCAACAGAGGCTCAGAAAGGACATGAACAGAAGACACTCTGTGATGCTAGAGTCACACGACCATACGTGGTGAGGGCTGGAGCTCCCAGAGCCACCCCGCTACGGGGATCAAGTTGGTTTCACAGTGTTTTTCTTGGGCACACGGATCGATGTGGCCCCTGGGTGTATTAGCGGAGAAAGGCGTGAATGAGGACTAACTGCTCATCCCAAGGTGGTCTGAGAAAAGTCCGTGGAAATGTTGCATGTCAGGTACATGACTAGGCTGTCTACAGCAGAGCCTTACTGTGACGGAAGAGACTAAAGACAGAATGTTCACTAGTAATTTGGACTGTCCATTTCCCTGCACTGTTGCAGCTGAGCAACACTGGTCTCCTTGGCCGAATCTAGGCCTTCTCCTTAGCGCAACGAGCTAATGCCTCCCTGCCTTCAATTGCAGAACTAACATTTCCATAAGCCAAATCTCCTGTACATCTCCAGGTAACCAGCAAACAATTCCTCTCAAAATCACCTGGGGTATTGACTTCCAGGTCTGTTGGGCTACACTGGCAGAAGACAAGTCCTCTCAATACGAAGAAATAAAAAAGATAAATAAAGAAAGCTACAAAATCTGTTCTTTTACTGTAGGTGATGGGGGTTGTGACCAAGAGACAAAATTTCTGAAAATTTAAGCAATTATCACCATGCACTCTACCCCAATACGGGAAATTTCCCTGCCCTCAGAGAACTAGGTCTCCAGTCTCTCTCTTGCTTGTGCCTCCCCAGGGGCTTGGATGGCGGTGAGACTGGTGAACGGCACAGGCAGGTGCTCAGGCCGGGTGGAGGTTCTCATCCAGGGCACCTGGGGAACCGTGTGTGATGACCTCTGGGACCTGGCCGAGGCCACAGTGGTGTGTCGCCAGCTGCAGTGTGGCCGGGCTGTGGCGGCCCCCACAGGGGCCCACTTTGGGGCAGGCTCCGGGAAGATCGTGCTGGACGACGTGCAGTGTGCGGGCGCTGAGAGCCACCTGGGGCAGTGCGTGCACAGGGGTGAGGCCGGGCTCAACTGCGGGCACCTGGAGGACGCTGGTGTTGTCTGCACAGGTAAAGAGCTGTTGTCATTTTTTTTTTTTACCATGACATCACTTCTTTGTCTCTCCCCTCACATATTTCTCTATGATTATTTTAATAACACTTACGTTATAAATGGCACTGTAGACCTTAGCTTGTGTTTTTTCTTCTGACAATTAGGTGGTGATGGTTCACCAGGCCCCACTCCAACCACAGAGCCTGAAAGTGCCACCTCTTCATACACACTGTCAGGTAAGTCCATTCTTTGCTCGGTTCTTTTGCTTCAAGACTTTCCTCCCTAGAATGTCCCTTTCATAAGGCGTGTTAGGAGGGTCTTCACACTGAACAACTTCAGGGGCACCACCCTTGTAGAATGCACTGTGGAATTTTGTCCCCATGGAGGTCATCACGTGTTATTTGTGAATGGTAATTCCTGGGGTGGTGCAGTTCAGTAGCCCACGTGGTTGAGTCACTCCAGGGTGGAATTGTTATCAGCCACTCTACATGCTACCACACTATACAGAGGGGCCCAGAGCAGAAGGCGAATCAGGTTTCTCACTTCATCATCTAGACCTCTTAAATAATTCCTGACGTTGCTAAAATGAAGCCTGCGTGTTGAGAATGTTGAGTTGACTCCAAAGGGTTCAGAGGCTCAGTCTATTAAAATTAATTCAGTTAAGTTTGAGTTAATTTCTACCAACTATGATTTAAGGTGATCGACACATATTTTTAAAACTGCTTAAAGATTCACATACCAGTAGATATTTGTGTGATCATTATATAGCATCCTTTTAATTTCAAGAATCTGGAGAATACAGGAACAAATAAGTGGTTAGAAGAAGACACAACATATAAAAATGAATAGTTCCTCTCTCTGTAGATATTTGATAGGAGAGCAATGAAGCCCGTTTCCTTAAGTACACGATACACGGATGTCATCACAAAATGGTTGCTGGTGAAATTCTCACTGACATCAGCCAAACACTCATGAGTCCCCTTCTTTCCTCTGATTGGAACTGAGTCTCAGTTGCTTCACCATTAGGAGTAAAGCTTCTGGTGTTTTTGACATACTAAGACTGATTCTACATCATCCTATGGACAATGAACCAGAAGTCCAACTAAAAAAAAATAAGTTATATGTATTTTCCCTTTTCTATTCCAGCCCATTTTAAATAACAAGTTTGGTGGCTTAACAATTTCTAGATAGTCTAGTTACAAATTATTTAAACATATCACAATAATGAAGTGACTAGTCAATTGTTTATATATGTAAAAGAATATTATGAAAAATATCAAACTCACTGACAAATGTTAAGGACAGTATCATGAACTCTTTGGTACCCACTACTGAGCTTTATCAAATTCTAATATTTTGCTCTAATTGCTCGAGATCTTTTTAAAAAGAAAACCATACAACAATGCAATTAAAGGGTCATACCTTGTAAGCAAGTGGGATTTTTTTCTCTGAGATGTAAGGATGATTCAACATATACAAATCAATAAGAGTGATATGCCACACTAACATAATTAAAGATTTCAAAAATGGGTGCAATCAATGAAGGGGATTAAGAATACACTCATTGTGATAAGCACTAACATATAGAATTGCTGAATCACAATGTTGTACACTTGAAACCAATATATCATTATATGTTAACTACACTGGAATTACCTTTTTAAAAAAAACAAATAATTTTTAAAAAAAGAAATCACATGAGGCAGAAAAAGCATTTGACAAAATTTACCACCCTTTCATGATAAAAATGCTTAACAAACTAGGTGTAGAAGGAAAGTACCTTGACATAATAAAGGCCATATATGACAAGACCATAGTCAATATCACGCACAGTGGTGAAAATTTTAAAGCCTTTCCTTAAAGATCAGAAAAAAAGACAAGGATGCTCACTCTTGGCACTTCAATTCCGTATAGTACTGGAAATCCTAGCCAGAGCAATTAGACAAGAAAAATAAATAGAAGAAATGAAATGGGAAAGGAAAAAGTAAAATTCTGTTTCCAGATGACATGATCCGATTTGTAGAAAACTCTAAACACTCCACAGAGGAAAAAAAAAAGAAATGTTAGAACTAAAAGAAATCAGCAAAGTTACAAGATACAGAATCAACATACAAAAATCAATTGTGCTTTTCTACACTAACAATGAGTGTAGAAATTAAGAAGACAATCCCATTTGCAATAGCATCAATAAGAATAAAATGCTGAGGCTCCTGGGTAGCCCATTGCTGGTATGCCTTCAGCTCAGGTCATGATCTCAGGGTCCTGGGATCAAGCCCTGTGTCAGCCTCCTTACTCAGCACAGAGCGTGCTTCTCCTTCTCCCTCTGCCTGCTACTCCACCTGCTTAAGCTCTCTCTCTCTGTGTCAAATAAATAAATAAATTTTTTAAAATGTCCATGCCACCACAGAGATCTATAGACTCAAAGCTATTTCCACAAAATCCCAATGGCAATTTTTATAGAAATATGAAGAAAAAAACTAAAATTCATGTGAAACTACAAAGACCCAGAATAGCCAAAGTGGTCTTGAGAAAGATCAAAGCTGGAGGCATAACGTTTCCTGATTTCAAAGTGTGTTATAAACCTACACTACAGTACTGGTACAAAAATAGGCATGTAGACCCATGGAAGAGAATAGAGAAATAAACCCACACATACATACTCAACTGATCTTTGACAAGGATACCAAGAACACACAGTGGGAAAAGGATGGTCTCTTTGACAGATGATATTGGGAAAACTGAATACCCATATGCAAAAAGATGAAATTGGACCCCTACCTTACACCATATGTAAAAATTAATTCAAAATAGATTAAAGAATTAAAGAGATTAAAGAATTAAAAGATTAAAGATTAAAGAATTAAACATAATGCTAGAAAATATTAAATTTCTAGAAGAAAACAGGGAAGTCTTTTTCACACTGGTCTTAGCAATAACTTCTTGTATATAACACCCAAAACACAGGCAACAAAAATAAAAATTAGTAAATGGGATTATATCAACCTGAAAAGCTTCTACATGGCGGAAGTAACAATCAACAGAATTAAAAGTCAACCAATGGAATGGGAGTAAATATTTGCAAACCATATATCTTCTAAGGGGTTAATTTCCAAAATCTATATGAAGCTCCTAAAACTTATATTAAAAAAATCAAATAACCAGATTTTTTTAAATGCGCAAAAGACTTGAACAGACATTTCTCCAAAGAGGACGTAAAAGTGTCCAACAGGTATATGAAAAGATTCTCAGTATCATTGTTAGGAAGGTGCAAATCAAAACTACAATAAGATATCACTTTACACCTGTTAGAATGTCTACTAAATTTTTTTAGTTTTATTTCTTTGAGAGAGAGAGACTGCACACATGTGATGCACATGGGGGTGAGGGACAGAGGGAGGGGAAGAGAGAATCCCAAGCAGATCTGCAACCTGAGATCACAACCCGAGCTGAAATCAAGAGTCAGACACTTAACCAACTGAGCCACCCAGGCACCCCAGGATGGCTACTATTTTTAGAAAAGGGAGATAACAAGTATTGGTGAGCTTGTGGAGAAATTGGAGCCTTGTACACTGTTAGTAGAAATGTAAAATTGTTCAGCTGCTATGGAAAGCATTTCAAAGATTCCTCAAAAAATTAAAAATAGAACTACCGTATGATCTAGCAATCCCACTTCTGGGTAATATATATCTAAAGAATTGAAATCATTCTTACTGCACTACCATGTTCATGGTAGCACTCACAATAGTCAAGATATTAAAAAAAAAAAACCACGCGTCCACCAACAGATAACTGGATAAAGAACATGTGGTATACACATACAAAGAAATATTATTCAGCCTTAAAAAAGAAGGAAATTCTGCCATTTGTAACAACATAGGTGAACCTGAAGGACATAACACTAAGTGAAATAAAGTAGTCACAGAAGAATAAATACTGCATGATTTCACTTATATGAAGCATCTAAAATAGTCAAACTCGGGACACCTGGGTGGCTCAGTGGGTTAAGCCTCTACCTTTGGCTCAGGTCATGGTCCTGGGGTCCTGGTATCGAGCCCCGAATCAGGCTCTCTGCTTGGTGGGGAACCTGCTTCCTCTTCTCTCTCTCTGCCTGCCTCTCTGCCTACTTGTGGTTTCTGTCTGTCAAATAAATAAATAAAATCTTTAAAAAAATAAAATAGTCAAACTCACAGAAGCAGAGAACAGAATGGGATTGTCAGGGGTTGAGGGAGGGGGAAACAGGGAGTTTACTGGGGAAAAAGTTTCAGTTATACTAGATGAGTAAGTGCTAGAGATCTTCCATACAACATAGTGCCTATAGTTGTATACAATACTGTATTGTGCACTTCAAAATTTGTTAAGAGGATACACATCATGTTAAGTGTTCACATGGAAAAAAAAAAAAAGGAGGGTAAAAACACAGAGAAATTCTGGGAGTTACTGGGTGTGTCTGTTACCATGACTGTGGTGATAGCGTCACAAGTGTTTTCATATATTCCGACCCAAAAAGCCATACACATTGAACATGTGCAACCCTCTGGATATCAAGGATACCTCGGTAAAATTGTTTTAAAAAGGAAACAATACAGTACTCTATTACTGCTCTATGAGTTAATAAGATGAAAACAGGGCTGCCTTAATGTCCTATGGAAGCCTCACATGGCTTAGGTTACTCAGAGCCCAGATAAAGACACCACAAATAAATGGAATTCAGCCATTCAGCCATTAATTGATTGTGTGTCCCTGTGGTAGAACACATCTGGATTGCTCCTCAAAGGAAAAGAGGGAAAAATCCTTAATTGGTTCTGTGGGCACTTAGCAAAATGACCCACCATCCCAGTATGAGCATTTTCATCCCACAGTGAGTCTGAGATCCAGTGTTGGTTGAATGTGGCCACAAAGGAGATTGGAATGATGACTAAAAACCCTAGTAGGACAGATTTGTGCCTAGTCTTCTCTTTGCGCTTGTCAGAAATTCACTCTCTGGTGAATGAGTGTCTCTTTGTTTTACACGCACAGGTGATGCACGGACAGCAGCCATGCCCACCACAGAGCCTGCTACACTTCCTGTGACGACTCCAGCAGGTCAGCTGGCATTTCTTCTACAGGGAATAGAGGGAGGGCACCAAGGGCCAAACACTGGGCTGTCCCCTTCCCAGACCTGACACCATGCGGAGTGCTGATCACAGCCTTGGGAGGACTCCTTGCCTGCATAGGAGCTGAATCAGGAAATGACGTTCATGTTTGAATGTGACCTTCAAGCTGGGTTGGTGTTGGAACCTTGGTCTTTCTAAAGTTGAGATTCGGGGATGTCCCAATTACTAGAGATGCTTCTGTTTGTCCCCACCCACAGGTGATGGATTTTTTGCAACCATAGACACGGCAGAGCCTGCAGCCCCACTATCCACACCTACAACCCTGGCAGGTAAGTCCTTGGGAAAAATCCGGGAAGGAGCTAATGTTTATGGAACAATCGAAATGTGATGAAACAGAGAATCAGTGCATTCGTAGAATGGACAGTTCGTTAAGCACTCACAACAACCCACCAGCCTCATTCTCCCCACTACTGCGTCTTTGTTCCACAAAACAAGAAAGGATCACTTTCTAGCATCACCCACCCACAACATGATGAAGTCAAGATTTGGGCAC
Source organism: Mustela nivalis (assembly GCF_964662115.1). Lineage (NCBI taxonomy): Eukaryota > Metazoa > Chordata > Mammalia > Carnivora > Mustelidae > Mustela > Mustela nivalis. Next base: position 178,450,310 of record NC_139021.1, read on the forward strand.
ATTATCAGTCTGACTCCAAACCCACATGATGACTAGCCTTTTGGGTCAGGGGATAGCATGTCCAAAGCTACGTCTGGACTACTGGGAAGAGAACATTCTTGAAAGTCTCATTGCTATGGGAGAAGTTCATTAAGACCATAGCCAGGAAACTGGGGATTCAGCTGTGGGTCCTCACTTACTCTGTTGTTTTTAGTACAAAAATCCTAATAGGAAAAACTTTCAAATTCACATTTTCCAATGGGACAGTTGGGCAAAATGGCAAAATATATCATTTTAGTGTCCCTAGCACTCTGTATCGGAAATGAACCCCAATCTGTTTCTTCCTTCCTCACCCTGGTGGACCTGCCTGCATATCTATGATTACAAAGGGGAAAAGCCCGTTATGCCATTTTGGCATCTTTAAGATTGGTTCTGCAGTAATACACATCAGCAGCAACTGGATTTTTCCAGGTCAAGTCATGCACAGCTGAATCATGCGAGTGTGTTTAAAATAAATGGTATGGCAGAAGTTGGTGGCTGTGTGTAGTCATTCTGCTTCCTCCTAAAAGAGCATCACACAGCAGTTACACATGACCTCTGATGTTTCAGACCCTGGCTTGAGCTACTTCTTGACATCCTTGGGGCCCTTAGGCACTTTTGTCTTCAAGGACCCCTTTCTCCATATGTATGTATATATATACACACATCTAATAATATTTTATGACTGTGTTGGTATTTAAAAAAGTGGAAAGCAGACTAGATTATAGTCATCTTTTTATTCAAATTTTAAAAGAGAATAGGACATTTTGGGGGCCTTTTAAAAGTCACATAGCCCCAGGCAGTGGGCCCACCACATCTGATCGATGAAGCTGTCTGCTGCTCTTGGTTGTTCTGAATAACTAGTGGTCTGAACCCACCACCACCCCAAGGCTGTTTGGGGAAGAGGGAAAACATGACACTTCTGCCCACCACGAAGCTATTTCAAATTGGATGAGAGGGGATTCTGACTTATTTTACAGCTTCCTGGGGCAGCAGATTTGACTGGTTGTGGTAAGAGCCATTCTAAGTCCACAGAGTCAGAGCTGGGCTCTGTAAGCCAGGCTGCCCATTAATGCAGTGCTTCATAGCAAGGCAGCCTGTTCTTGGGCCGCGTTTGCTCACAGGAGCTTTGTTGAAAAGAGAGGTTCGTCTTTTAGGGAGCAGAGCACACAGTTCCTGGCAGGACCAAGTGAAGAACAGTAGGCAATAGTCACACTTCGGTGTTTCCATGCTTTTCCAGAATGAGGTGGAGAGGAGGGTGTCCACAGAGCAAATATTGACACCCCGGGAGAACTGGGACTTTGGGAAGTCCCAAAGTCCCAAAACCCAAAAGAGGTTTTGACCTACAACCTCTCAGCAGGCTTCCTCGCCTTCTTTTCTGAGCATAATCTCCTTGTGATTATACTAACGGTGCACATTCCCACCTGCGATTCTACTCGCATGTATAGGCCAACTGATCTCAAAAAAATATTAGAGAAATATTACTACTTCTGTTATTCACATTATGTTGTATTATATTATATTGTACTGTATTCTATTTCTACTCCTATTTTGTAAGGTAGAGGACGTCACACAATGAGACATAGAACTCTTAAACTCTTCGTTTAACTAAGAAATCCAGTGAGGCAGTGGGTTCTGCTTCTTATCTCTTCCGTGTAGGAAACTGAGACATGCTGAAGATCACTGTTGACATAACACAAAAACCCACTAGGGTTTTGCTTTTTTTTTTTTTTTTTTTTTTAGAACATTCTAGAATGTAGAATGTCAATATCATGGCCAGGGCAACAACAACAACAACAAAATAAACCAACCATGAGAATTGCAGACCCTTTCACTCAAAATAATACAGATTATTTCTCCTTTATTAAAACTTTCATCTGTGAAGACAGCTTTATAATGCAAAATAGTATCTGTTTTTCTGTATCTAACTGAAAAGAAGGACTTTTTCTTCCTTTCTACCTTGCTGAGATCTTTCTCCCAGGCAGCACTGAGGAGCTGTTAGAATCCCTCTGGTTCGCAGTGAGGGAAAAGAACAGGTCTGAGTAACTCCGCACTTACAGTAAGGATCAGAAAACGAAAGAAAATATTGATAAAAGGAATGTGAGCATATATATTTTGCATCTACAGAAACAGATCTTCATCTCTAATAAGTTAAGATTTATTATAAAAATTCTGTAGGCTGAGGGGTACCTGGGAGGCTCAGTGAGTTAATCCTCTGCCTTCGACTCAGGTCCTGATCCTGGGTCCTGGGTTCAAGTCCTGCATCGGGTTCTCAGATTGTGGCCATTGCTGCTAGGAGCTCAGCAGGGAACCTGCCTCCCCTTCTCTCTCTGCCTGCCTCTCTGCTTACTTGTGATCTCTGTCTGTCAAATAAATAAATAAGTAAATAAATAAAATCTTTTTAAAAAATCTGTAGGATGTAAAGATATTACTGCTTAATAAATTCCTACATTACATGTACATGGGCAGCAGCTCCCTCCAAAAAAAAAAAAAAAAAAAGAGTATCTTTTGTTTAAGTAAAAGACATTGTCTTCATTCCTTTTGACTCAGTTGTTTTTTGTTTGGTGTCTTGGTATTTCTATTTTTACCTTAGCTACTGAATTATTAGCTCTAAATTAGCCTAGACTCAGATTTATAGTAATACGAATTTTAAGATATAATTTGGTACCTAATGTCCTGCATATATTTTCATATTTAAATGTTTCAAAAATAAAATGCACCTTATTACTAAAGACAAGAACAGGGAAAAAAAAGAGCATTAGTCATTATTTTTTTTATCATTATTATGTAATCTTGGTCACCATACAGTACATCATTAGTTTTTGATGCAGTGTTCCGTGCTTCATTGTTTCCATATAATACCCAGTGTTCATTGCACCAGGTGCCCTCTTTAATACATCGCCAGGCTAACCCATCCCTTCTCCCCCGTACCCTCTGAAGCCCTCAGATTATTTCCCAGAGTCCATAGCCTTTCATGGTTCATTTTCCCCTCTAATCCCCCACCTTTCTGTTTTCCCTTCCTTCCCCTAATGTCCTCCATGCTAGTCCTTTGTTCCACCTACAAGTGAAACCATATGACAATGGCCTTTCTCTGCTTGATTTACTTCACTTAACTTAATCCCCTCTGTTCCATCCATGTTGATGCAAATGGTAGGTATTCATCCTTTCTAATGGCTGAGTAATATTCCATTGTGTACATGGACCACATCTTCTTTATCCATTCATCTGTTGAAGGACATTTCAGCTCCTTTCACAGTTTGTTGATTGTGGCCATTGCTGCTAGGAGCACTGGGGTGCGTGTGCCTCTTCTTTTCTGTATCTTTGATGTAAGTACCCAATGGTGCAGTTGCTGGGTCATAGGGTAGCTGTATTTTTAACTTTTTGAGGAATCTCCACACTGTTTTCCAGAGTGGCTGCACCAACTTGCATTCCCACCAACAGTGTAAGAGGGCTCCCCTTTCTCCACATCCTCTCCAACACTTGTTTCTTGCCTTGTTAATTTTTGCCATTCTAACTGGTGTGAGGTGGTATCTCAATGTGGTTTTGATTTGAATTTCCCCGATGGCTAATGACGTTGAACATTTTTTCATGTGTCTGTTAGCCACTTGTATGACTTCTTTGGAGAAGAGTCTGTTCATGTCTTCTGCCCATTTTTTGACTTGATTATTTGTTTTTGGGTGTTGAGTTTGGCAAGTTCTTTATAGATCTTGGATACCAGCCCTTTGTCTGTCATGTCATTTGCAAATATCTTCCCCTATTCCATGGATTCCCTCTTAGTTTTGCTGACTATTTCCTTTGCTGTGCAGAAGTCATTATTTCTAAGAAAAATTTTGCTTTAGTTTTGTTATTAGGATATGTTGGTGTTTCTGAAACGTGTTGTGTGGAGTCTGAATTTTGCAAGACAGTAACACTGACTCAAACCAGGGCTCCGTTTCCAAATCTCAGAAGTTTCTCTTGCATTCATGGGTTGAGTTCTTGGCTTTGTTGTAGTTTTACCTTAGGACATCTAAGGGATTTTATTCTGTGAATAAGCTTGTGGATTCCCAAAAGGGGTTAAGTATCCACAATTTTTCCAAAATTATCTGACCAGGGAACAGTTTCATTTTTCAGGAGGCAGCTCTTAAGACTAGTATTTGGCCTAATGGGTTTTAGTGAATGGTTGAGTTCTAAATTATTGAATTCCTCCATGTGCTACCTTGAATTATTCTAAACAAATTTGGGTGAAAAAAATGGCTTTCCAGCAGAGACACATTTGTAAAATTAGGCCTAGTTAATGTTGCAGTATAACAGGATTCTTTCCCCCCTCCCTTCCTCCCCCCACATCCTGCCTTCCTTCCTACCTGCCCCCCTCCTGTATTACTCTCCCCCTCCCCTCCCTCCTTCTTTCCTTTCTTCCTCTCTCCTCTTCCTTCCTACCTTCCATCCATCCATCCATCATGGTGTTCTATGCACATGAGCTAAAATTTCACAGTGCTAACAGGCTTGCTGTCATGTAGCCTTCCTTCTCCAACTTCACCCACTACCTTGGTTCAATACCTATAAAATATTAATCTGATTCTTTTGAGATTGTTCTCCAGTTTTCATTTGTTTTGTTTTCTACTAAGTAAATCTTACTAAGATTTCTTGCATGGACCGTGGAACCAAATGGCCCAATTTCAAATACTGGTTGCCCAGAACTGTGTGATCTTGGGCATGTTTTTCAACTGCTTTGTGCCTTAATTCCCTTACCCACGTATAATAATAATATAATAATAGAATATGTTTGTATATAACACATCTGTGAGTGTGCCTATATGCATGTATACACACTATTATTTATATACACACATCTACACATGTATATAGATACATAGATGTGGTTTGAGAACCGTGGTGGAGGTTAAAGGAGCTGAGGGTGTCAGTCACTTAGTGCTGGACACTAGAAAGTCTATATAAACATTAGCCTTATTATAACTGTCGTCATCATTGTTGGCATCAATTATTTGCTTTTTGCTGAAGTGAGAGAACTGGCCTAGAGAAATTTAAACACATTGAGAAATGGATTTCAGATGTCAACATCTGCACGAGGCCTGGCCTTTCTCCCAGGGTGGTGGCCAGGTCCCAGGCGTGTGTCCCTAGAGAAACAGAAGGTGAGTGCGTGGCAGTTCCCTCACCCTGAGGGGTTCAAGAAAGTCACAACTCACCCAGGTTTGAAGGGATGATGCAGAAGGTCCTCCTTGGCACATGGGACTCTCAATTGACCACGATCCCCTTCGTCCTCAGCATCTCAGGCCTACATTGGTTGGCACCCCATTGCTCCAAACATCACCCGCAAGGTTTCTCTGGGGTGAGTCTGCTCACTTCTGGTGGGTAGCCACCCCCGCCTAGCCCACTACAGCCCAAGTTAATGCCCTGCAAACATCCTCCTGACCCCACCCTGTCTGCTCTCTAGTTTCTACAAAGAATGTGCTGAAACTTTCCATCAGCTCTTATTATCCTTCCGTCTTCTCTGTCCTTGTAGATCACAGTGTTCACATGCCTTTCTCATGCTTGGGGAAGGAGAAGTGAGGAGCTCATTTAATCAAATCATGTTGCAGTTGAAGACCCCACAGGTTTCCCTCCTGTGTGAACTTGCCCTTCCCTTCACTGTGTCTGGAGCGAGCCCCCTTTCCTTATGATCAACCTGCAGAAATAGACTTCATGTTTCAAAGCCATTTCTTCATGAACTGATCTCCCAAAATAGATAAGTGTCTATCACCAATAACACTATTAGACTCCTAGAGGTGTTCCTCGTTATTTGTCCTGATAGTGCAATGTGTGTGGCTTCTCCATCCTGTCATTGGTTATAAATCCTGAGGGGTGAACTTTATCCAGTTTTGCATCCTAATAGATCTTAAGTGAACATTCTGTGGTTAAAAGTACAACCATGCTGGTAACAAAGAAATGTCTCTAGAGCTGAAAAGAGTGCCCTATAATCTCCAGATTACACCACACTGGGCAACTTCCACAGGAAGACTCTAGTCAACTGTCCACCAAGGCATGGCTCTCAAAGGGCCCTATCCATGCAACCCTCAGGCCAAGGGTTCCCTGCAGTTCTTTTGCTGTAAGTGGGATGAGGGGACATGTATAAGGTTGAGAACCCAGGGCCTCTGGATTTCCCCTTCTAGAAGTCTGATGCTGCTGCCTACTGGGGTCTTCCAGCACTTCCAGGAAGAAGAAAGTCTAGTCTTGATGTTCCAAGACCGTAGAGGTCTCTATCTGCCCAACTGAGAGCAATTATGACATTAGCAGTATAAAAGAGCACTGTAACAGGATCAAGGCAATATGCTGACACAAAGGTCAATCTCATAATTTCCCATTGCTCTGTGCCTCCGCAGGACACTGGATGGCGGTGAGACTGGTGAACGGCACAGGCAGGTGCTCAGGCCGAGTGGAGGTTCTCATCCAGGGCACATGGGGAACCGTGTGTGATGACCTCTGGGACCTGGCCGAGGCCACAGTGGTGTGTCGCCAGCTGCAGTGTGGCCAGGCTGTGGCGGCCCCCACAGGGGCCCACTTTGGGGCAGGCTCCGGGAAGATCGTGCTGGACGACGTGCAGTGTGCGGGCGCTGAGAGCCACCTGGGGCAGTGCGTGCACAGGGGTGAGGCCGGGCTCAACTGCGGGCACCTGGAGGACGCCAGCGTTATCTGCGCAGGTAAGGGGTTCGCTGTCAACCCTCATTAGGAAGCCTACTCCTATCCCCTCACTTCTCATTGTTCCACACACACAACTTAGCATAGCCCAGAAAAGTCAGTGGATTGAGGCAGGCAACTGGTGTTGTCTACATCTTTTCAAAGTTATACATCAGCCTGACCATCTCCTTGCCTCTTATTGAGTATGGTTCACGATCGCTGATCCAGGCTCAGAAGTGGCTTGATGGTTTGAAAATTTGGGCTGAACTTGAATTCAGCGAAATCAGAGTATCTGGCATAAAAATTCAAATTCTTGCATTTGTGAAAAAAATAAAACAAGTTCAGGCTCAAAACAAGAAATTGTTTGATTATATCAACTGGCTGGATCTGAGCAAGAGCTGACCCTTTGGTCAAGAAACAGCTTTCTAGTTCACATAGTCCCCATCATTCCAATCCCTTATCTGTTTTATTCCCATGGCCCTTGAAAACTTTGGAGTTTGAGTTTGTGATCTCTAGGTGATGGCCACATCTGTCAGCTGATGTTCCAGGTCCTCCACATCTAGACCTGGTGACCTTCCCAAATCTATGAGTCCTGCTAGTTGACTCTCTGCCATACAGAATATTTCCTGATTCCATCCTGCTAGCAGCTGAAGCAAATGTCCCCACAAATGACAAGCTCTACCAGGCTGCACTTGGCCCTTCCTGAGCCTCCCAACACCTAAGAACCCTGGGGCAGGGGGTGGGTACTGCCTTCTGAAGCTCCCCTGGGACGCTGAACATTTGCTGCCTGGTCTCAAATCCCCAGGGAAAATACTGAGACCCTCAAAGGCACGGTCTCTGCCTCTCCCTGCTTCCCACGGCTCCCTCAATCTAGGACAATCCCAATAAACAGTCACTGAATAAGACATGATGACATGCACAATCTCTCTTCATGCTGACAGGTGCTGACTCCACAGCTGCTCTGCCTACAGGTAGAACCCGTGTTACATATGGCATCATCTACTAGACCTGGCATGATGTAAGAAAGATCATGAGGTTTAGAATCAGATCCTGGTTTGATTCTCAGCTTCATTTATTCACTCATCTGTTCATTCATTGGATGCTGACTGAGTACCCACTGCGTACTACTCTGTGCCAATAAGCACTGGGGCCACAGCAATGATCAAAATCCCCCCACCCCCAGCTCTCTGCCATCACAGGGCCTGCACCCTAATGGGAGGAACAGACATGATATAGGATTGCTCTCAGTTATGGGACCTCAGCCAAGTTATAGCATCTCTTGATTCCATTTCATCTCATTTTTCTTCACAAGAGTAGGAATAACAGAGAATTGAATGATGGAGAATTAAGTATGACAATGCCCAAAGACACCTAGCACCTGACAAGCATTCACATAGTTCCTCCTTTTGGTCTAATGCCGACTAAGAGAGGTTGTGTGAGGGGTGCAAAGCGCCCTGCGCTGGAGGAATCTGATCCTGGCTGGTCTGTCTCCAAATGAATGACCTGGCCCTCATTCTCCATGCCATTAGAGAGAGATGATGACCCACTGATGATCTCTCTTATGGCAAGCCACATGGGGCAAATCATCCATGAGCTTTGCTTTTCTGATGGCCATGTGGTGCATGTTCATTTGTCAATGGGCAATAACGCTATGTTCTGTTCTAAATGAAGACCCATGAGGTCATTGGCCTTAGAAAGAAATGTCATGGTTATTCCTGGTGAATCCTGGGAGGAAACAGATGACCCCTTGAAGCAACTGTATCTTCTCCCAGTGTTCTGGCTGTTCCCTGATGACAGTCCTTCCTTTTTACCCACCAATAGCCTATGAGAACCTGCTTCCCACATCATTGGTGATATCAGCAGGTCAACACCCACCTTCTTCTGCACCTCCAGGTAAGGCTGTTTCTTTTTATATTATGTCTTCTGAATAATTTTTTTCATCCGACAATGGATGAGTAAATAAAGATGTGACACTAAGGATATATAATGTCACTGGGGTTATATAGAACAATAAACAGAGTTGACCCTCAAGTAATCTAAGTTCATGGGGGAAGGAGGGAGTATCCTGTTACCAAAAAAGTGTGGTGATTGCTCTGATGGGGGAGCACAGGGTGCATAGGTGCTCAGAAGAGGGTCTCCATCTAGAGCCAAGGGGTCTGGACAAGACTGGAATGGTGAAGGGACAATAAAATTGTGCCAGGCAAGGAGGAAACTGGACAGACTGCCTTTGGGCTGCAGGGTGGGAGACATTAACATGTGTTCCAAATTAGAATATAGGGCTGGCCAATACCATACAGAATTAGTGAGCAGTTTGGTGGTTTGAGATGGTTTTCTGCTGTGATCAGGGATGAGTAATATTTCAGGATATTCGGCCTTGAATTAAGTTTTTTTTTTTTTTCTTTATGAATTAGGCCTAGTCTGAGGTCAGATAAGGTAGGAGTAAAACATTGAACCTCTGAGCCTTTTAATCTAGCTGTACAGTCAAAAGATTCAGGAGGGAGAGAATGGAACCATTATCACTCCCAGGGGCCTGACCATCCCTGGCAGAAGAATGCCCAGCAGGTGCCATAGCTCCTAACCATGGCAATGACCAAAGGTGTTATTGTTGGCTGTGTGAGTTTCAATCACTTGAAATTACATCTTTCTTTTTTGTGTTTTTCATGTTAACATTATTTATATATCTATCCAAGCTCTTTTCTTTGCATACAATTTTTTTATTGAGGTGTAAGTGACATATAACATTAATACTAGTTTTAGGACTACAACATAAGGATTCCACATTTGTATATATTGCAAGATGATCCTCACAAAATGTAATGTATCTAAAAAGGGAGTGTGGAAAATTGCCATTGCCGTGTAAAACCATCCCAAGACACAGTGGCTTAAAATGACCACCATCTGTCACTGCTTATGGTCCACAGGTTAGCTGGGTAGTTCTGCTCCTCTGGGATGGGCTTGGCTGGTCTTGGCTGACTCTGCTGGTCTTGTCCATGCATCTGTGTCTAGCTGACAGGTCAGCTGAAGGCTGCCTGACCTAAGATGGACTCCCTTACATGTCTTACTGTTCCATAGCTCTTATCTGAGGTGACAGAAGTGATGAGGCCACCTCACTTTGGTGTCCTCAGCTGCTCTGTCCACCATCTTTTAGCGTAAGCCCTGAAGTGATTCTCCAAGGAAGCTGAGCAAAATACTACTCCTTTGTCACCCACAGACTAGCTCAAGCTTCCTTACAGGATCCCCTCAGTGTTCCCACAGAATGAACTGAAACCTGTCATGCCTCTGGAGGCCTCAGCTCCACAGGAGTATACATTACTTCTGCCGCATTCCGCTGTCACATACCACAGCTTAAAGTCAAAGAGTAGGAAAGTAAACTAACCTCTTGACCGGCAGGGCAACAATGACACTGTAGAGAGTGAGGATGTCAGGAAGAGAAGCACTGTGGTCATTTTTGTAAGCACTCTACCACAGGCAAGCTGTCTGAAACACGAGTGTGGATAAGGAAGACATTACACGCTGCTTAGAGCAGACTTAGCTGGAGAATGGCATGGGAGCTCACATGACCGCGTGAAAAGTGTGGATAGCAAAGTCATGGAAAATAAGAAAAGCTAGGTTGGGTAACAGATAGTCCAGTCATGGAAAGGCAGAGAGAGCAACCATCAGCCCATGACCTACCGTTCTTTCGCAGGAGGCGGGGCCCCCGTGCGGCTGGTAGGTGGCCATGGGAGGTGCGCAGGCCGTGTAGAACTCTTCCACCAGGGAGTCTGGGGGACTGTGTGTGATGACCTCTGGGACCTGCCAGAAGCAAACATCATCTGCAGGCAGCTGGGGTGTGGCTGGGCCGTGTCAGCCCCCGGTGAGGCCCACTTTGGGGAAGGTTCTGGGAAGATCCTCCTTGACAACGTGCACTGCAGGGGAGACGAGCTGCGCCTGGAGGAGTGCTCCCACATCGGCTGGTTTTCCCACAACTGTGGGCACGGAGAAGATGCTGGCGTGATCTGCTCAGGTAAACCTCAGCTCCCCTCCAGGCAGAGCCCAGCCCTGGCTCTTCCTGAGAGAACACTTTTCAAAAGGCCATGTAAATCGAGCTGTTGAAAAGGAACCCATGCATTATTTGCTCACAGTGGATATTTTAACCCCTCATGTTTACAGATGCTGAATACTCAACCGTGGCACCCCTGGGTAAGGAAAGCAATATTTACATGTGCAGTTTCCAAAACCTTGGGGAAGAAGTTCTTCTGGAAGTTGGATGTGTCATCCTCCAGGACCATGGAGTGACTAGGACATGTGGAGTCACCTGACTGTCCAGTGGGAGAACTGGATAGTACCTTAGAAATCATTTGATCCAGCCTCACTTTCAACTTCTCCCCCATTCTGTACACAGGAAGTAGATTCTAAATTTCTCAGACATGTATATAGCACTTGTCACCAGCTCTGAGGGTCACAAGGCAATGGCAATGAGATATGGGTAGGGGGATGGTTAAGGATACTTCCTGCCCAGGGGCAAATGGCGGGTGGGCTGGACCAGGCCAAAGTCAAGGTGACCATTCCCACCCTCTCCCCGCTTCTGCTTTGTTCCTGGTGCCCATAGAGCTCCTTTTGCTACTGGTTTTCCGACAGGGTCTTAATGCCCACAGGGTCTTTTCCCACAGGGTCTTAATGCGAGCACACAGAGTTTTCCATGCCAGTACCCTCTCTCCTTCATCAAACCCCCAGGTTCCCTGATGACCTGCCCTCAGCTGGCTCTTGGTCAGAGAGTAAATCATGAATAAATCTGAGTAGAAAAGGTCTGATAAAGCCTCAGGCACATTCCTTCCTGCGTTGTCAACTCTAACAGGTGGAAATGGATTGGTCACAGGAATGGTCTCCAGTGGGGGTTTCTGGGTCAGGTGTCCCTGGTAGGAGATATGCAGGGGGCATAAAGGAGGATCCACAGCATCCTTGGGTGTTGGCCTCCCATCTCTGAGCAACACCAGGTCAAAGGAAAGGGTGAATTGGGGCCTCTTCCTATTCTTACCTCGAAGTCTCATAACTCCAGGCCTTGGGTCACTGGAATTGGCTATAGTTGGCAGAATTTCATGTCTTCAGTGTTATTAAACCCCCATTTTAAAAAATATCTCATTTGTGTGTATAACAAGAGGATGATATATCAAAGTCTGGGAAGGATCCAGATCAGTGCTTTTTCCATCCCACACATTAATGTCCCCTGCATGTTCTGGCCTTGCCCCCAGAGAGGACTCAGCCATTATGGGAGGGGCCCCACACTGTATTTGTTATGAGCTCCTCAGGGGATCATGTGCAGCTAGTGTCAGGACCTCAGTGCCAGCTGATGAGCCACATGTCCTTTCTGTGTTTGACAGATCGCCCACTGGCTGTCATAGCAGGACCAATGACCACAGGTGAGACTTTGGTGTCCTTGGCTGCTCTGACCACCATCTTTTAGCTCAAACCCTGAAGTGGTTCTCCAAGAAAGCTGAGCAAATTACCACTCCCTGTCTGGGTGACCCCTTTGAACCCACGTTCTGAGTGAAGAGTCCAATAATGAAGGCAGATGGCTTTATGGTTCCAGTTCCATTGCTATGTAGTCACAGAAGGTGGTCCAAATAATAAAGTAACACCAGTGTGCTTGGTCTCCAGCATGGACAGTGCCTGTGAAGGGCAAGGCACGTGGCTCCTAACAACAGTGTTGCCCGAGCACTACCCAAGAGCACCACTGCAGAGGGCTGCCGCCATAGCGACCATGTTCTTCTTCTCTACCCTTGTCCCTTCTCTGACAATCTCTTTCTTCCTTGTTCATCCTTTCTTTGCATCTTCCATTTTCCCTCCTCTGTTTTTGCCTATATCTGGGGCTTCCAGAAGCTCCACTAAAATTTTCTTTCTTTTCTTTTTTTTTTACTTTTCTTTTTTAGTTTTTTAAGATTTTTATTTATTTATTAGACGGAGACACAGTGAGAAAGGGAACACAAGCTGGGGGAGTGGGAGAGGGAGAAGCAGGCTTCCCGCTGAGCAGGGACCCCGATGCGGGCCTCCATCCCCGGACTCTGGAATCATGGCCCAAGCCAAAGGCAGATGCTTAATGCCTGAGCCACCCAGGCGCCCCTCTGCTAAACTTTTCTTGACACCACTTGGAGATAAAGGGCTAAAATAATACCGATGCCTGGACAGCCTGGCTGGTCCTTCTATGGAAGAGCCATAGGTAGATGACCAGAACTAATCGAGTATAGGTCCAATTCTTGCACAGCCAGATAGTCTGATGGAGAAAGCCATTGCTACAGGTGTTACTTTTAATTTTGCACTGAATATTGGACAGATGGATAGACAAGCAGATGGAAAACAAACGGACATGTGGTGAACAGACAGACACAGAATGATGTCAGTGTTGGTGGGGTAGATGACTCAGGGAAGTCCTCTCCACTTAGTAGTGGATTTTTAATAGTGTAATTTTAATAAATTATAACAGATGGCAGATGGGACACTGACATCTTCATATACATAAAGACAGCATGTAGACTCAGCTAGGGGAAATGAAGCCATTTACTTGTTACTTCTGGTGGCCTGACAAAAGTCAAAGCCAGAGAACCGACCCACAGAACAATACTCACGAGGGGAGCAACAAGCAGAAGGAAAGATTCTGGCTGATACTGGATAACTGCTCTGCCGCGGCCACAGCCACGTCAGTGATAGATTTCTAAAAACAAGTGAGAGATGTTTCAAGATCCAGACACTCTTATTGCCCTAATTTCCTAAGCTTATAAGAGCTTTTAGACTGGTGTATGCCTCTGACATGTCCTAAGACATACCCACAAGGTTAATGACCAAAGAGGCCTTTTGGGGGGGAAAAAAGTGTGAATTCTAAAAGTAGTGGAAAAGAAAAGGAAAGAAAGTGTGAATGGAAAAGAAAGTGTGAATTCCAAAAGTAGTGAACTGAACAATGAAAAAAAAAAAAACCCTGAAATCCTAAAATATTTTTCTTCTTTAGAAAAATCTAGGTGTGGCAGAGTAATTACCAACTCATCTGGAGCGATTAGGAATCCCCCGCAGAACGAAATGCATGACAACATAACCTGTGTGTGGGAAATAAAGGCCAATGCTTCTGATCACATTCTGCTGGCATTTCCGTATCTTAAGTAAGTCACGAGTACATGACTGAAGTACACCGTGTAGTTTAAAGGTCTGAGCATTTTCCTGTGCTTGATTCTCACAAGCAAAAGAGTTCTTCATGCCCTTCTTAATTTTGAATCTTGATGTAATTGTAGACACACAGGAAGCTACAAAAATAATACATAGAGTCCAATGTACCCTTCACCCAGCTCCCCCCAATGGTGGCGTCATCTATAACTGTAGGACAATATCAACCCAGGAAGTCGTGCAGTACTGTGCTAAGCCACAGACCTTATTCTGTTTTCCCATCTTCCACATCCACTTGTGTGTGTGTGTGTGTGAGAGAGAGAGAGAGAGAGAGAGAGACAGAGAGAGAGAGAGACAGAGAGACAGAGAGAGAGAATGCTTCAGTCTCTGGTTAAAGATGCAGATTCCAGGGAACCCCCAGACCTCATAAATCAAGAAATTTTAGGTTTTAATATTGTAAATAGTCAATGTTGATGTCATTCACAAATGAATGTCCCAGGAGCAACCTAAATTATCTATTGCTATTGAATTTTGCTTAATCAAAAAATGACTTGGAATGGACGGGTCATGAGGCTGAGGCCTGGGGATGGTCTTCTGACTCTAACCCTACGGGCATCTGGACAAAACTTCACCAGGAAGAAGAGCAGACAGATGGGATGGCTTGCACGGAGCAAGCTGGGCAGACTTGGCAGCTCACTTCCCTCTAGGCAGGTCGCCTGCGGAGTTCCTAAATAGGTTGCTTGAAGCCTGAAGCCCTGTCCTACACGCAGGCTGCTGCCTGGTCCTGCCCTTGGCCCTGGGCTTCCAGGTACCTGCAGCCCCAGGCCTCAGCAGGGGCCCACCTAGTACTCCAGCCTCCTCTTCCCTCTTCCAGTTAAGATCCCATCCCCTCAAGAAAAAGTGGGATAAAAGGATTTTATACTATGTTGAAATGACTGACAGGCTTTAATCTGTCCCCAGTTTTATTGTCATGAAAGCCAGGTCCTGCCTCAAAGCATCCCTCTGAGATCTGCTAATGGGGAGGCTAAGAGGCAGCCATCAGTCTTTGCTTCCCTAGCCTAGATTGCACCAATGAATATTTTGAAATCCTGGACGGCCCTCCATCCTCGACAAAGTCCCTGGGGAAAACTTGCTCTGGATCCTACCTCACCTACGCGTCCTCCTCCAGCTCAATGACCCTCGTGTACTTCCGAAGCTTCAACAACATAGGGAAAAACTTCGTTGCTTATTATTACTCTGCACCCAAAGGTATGGACAGTAGTTAAAAGCAGGAGCTTTGGAGTGGCAGCTAGAATGCCTGCCTTGGGGCCAGTTACAGCACCATCACTTACTCTGTGACTCTGGATAAGAGACCCAACCTCTCTGTGCCTCAAACCATTCCCTGTGTAATGGGGATTAGAGAAGCTTCCTGCTTCCTAGGCTTGTTGTGGGGCTTACCTGGAATGACACAGGTAAAGCCCTTGCACAACGATGGTAAATCATGTGCTCAGTGCTTGGCCGATTCAACCCCAAGCCTGCTTCCCCGTAAATATTCGGTACAGTTTGCCCATTGGGACACCGCTTCTGGAGTTACACTGAATCTAGTACGAGGCAGGTGTTTCAGGACCTCCAGAAGAAGCAGCTGTGGTCCCAGACTAAGAGGGGCTCACGTACAATCTGGAAGCAGTTTAAGACAAACCCGTGTGATGCAATTAGAGGACAAGTAGAATAGACTAAATGAAGGCAAACAAATGGGATAGACTAGAATATACTAAATTGACATACACATGCATCTCAGCCAAAGACATTCGAAAAGAGAGAGAGCCCTGTGGGCTAAAACACGAAGGAAACATAGGAAGAGACAGCCTTAGATTTGTCTTTAAACCTGACAAGCTGTGAGTTGAGAAATGGGGAGGGGGCACGCAGGAGAAGGAGGAGCATGAGTGCAGAGATGGGATGTACAGGACATGCGGCGAAAAGGCAGACAGAAGCTGAGCCAAGGTTTCTGATACAGCACAGGTACTTGAAGTTGGGTAATCACAGCAACAGTGATCAAAATAGCAACGAACATTTACTGAATGCTGCTTTTATGCGAGGCCACCCTGTAAGCACTCTGCATGTGTTACCGCCTTTCATCTTCACACGAACCCATGGTCCTTCCCCTTGTACAGTCGGGGAAACTGAGGCTAGAGAGGTTCCATAATTGTTCTGAGGCCACCCAACCGTGGATCCTGCACTGTTTACCACTGAGAGAAAAGAGTCTGTCTCATGGACCCCATGAGCAGTTCTATCATCTGTCTTGGCTGAGGTGCTGTTCAGATCAGTCTCCCACCCTGTTAGGGAGCACAGGGCGGCTCAGTGAGCACACTTGGAAAATGTGCTATGAAACAGGAAGGAGGCGCTCTGTGTCACAAAGTGGGTGGGAGAAAGTCATTGTCACTGTGATTGAGCAGTTATTGAGGCTTCCTTGTCGTTGCAGAGGCGAATTCAAGGACCCCACATCTAATCAGTGAGTCACATTTACTGTTGCTTCTTTATCTTCATCCCTCATTTCTGTGTCTTCCTCTGTACCCCCTCCTGGTGCTTGTAGCATCATAGTCCCATGTTTCCTAATTTCCTGCATCGGTCCAGCTAGCCGAGAGATTCTGTCCGTACACCCTTTGTACAAGCTTAACACCCATTCGCTGTAGAACCAAGTTCCACATACCAACCGTTGGGTGGCTGTAAATTGGTAATTGCCAATTTGATTTCTTAATTCCTTGCTTTTATCAAAAACGGGAGACACATCTAATCAAGCCCTGCATACTTAGGGAAAGTTAACAAAGCAGAAGCAGAAATGGCTTTTTCCCTAGAGGGGCACCACGCATGTTTGCATTCTGGCACAGAATGGCACAATTCAAGTGTCATCATATTTCCAGTGACCGGACAGAAAGCACTATTCTGTTGGATCCTACATGTCTGAGGAACAACATAAACAGAATGCGATTTGGGAGGTCCTTTATTGTAAAGATGGTAGGGAGAATGAATCAACCAGAATCTTAGTGTTTAAGGGATGCTGCCATCTTGACCCTTTTTATCTGAAGGGTGTCGTCTTGTATTCACAGCAATCCCAACAGCAACACCCAAGACAGTGACAGCAAGACCAGGTAAGCCCTGGGATGCATGCGTTCACTTACCAACTATCCTTTCCTCTTGGAACCTCCATCTGTACCTGCTTCATGGGCAGTAACAGGACCAACTATACGTACCTCGTCTATTTGAAAAATGGACCAGTTGACTCTGTGCACATTTTTAGGACCATCCAAAACTCTTAGGATTCTTTGGCTCTAGAATCATGAGCAAAGTTCATTTTTTTGTGTGTGTTTTTCAAAGTCTCCAAAGCCTGACCAACTTCCAGGCGCCTTCTAGTGGGGCTCTCTCTCTATTTTTTTTATTTGGCCAGTCTTGCTCTTGGTTAACCTGTATCTGTGTAACTAATGGTCTTTTTCAAAGTGAGTGGAGCGTCAAAGTTATTCCAGAAGCAGTGAGATGGGATAGCAGAGAAAATAGTGAACTTTGGAACCAGGAGCGCTGACTTTAGATCTGCTACCTCCCAGATGTGGGATTTGGGGTGAATAGCTCCACTTCTCTGACTTAAAGTCTCCTCATGGATAGAACTGGCATGCTGGCACTCTTCCGCCTGCCTTCTGAGTTATTACAAAGGTAAAGATGAGCACATACACGCCCACCCACACGAAGGCACTCCACAAAGCCACAAATCACTGTGAATATTATATATAATGTTTTTCGGTACTTAGCTGAAATAGATTGGCACATTCCTCTGGCCCAATACATACTCAATTAATGAATGTTTTAGGCTAAATGTAATTTTGACTATCCTAATTGCATATTAACCTCCAAGTAAGAGGTTGACCAGTTGGCTGGCTCTTTTATCAAGTTCCTGTCCCTAATAGAAGTGTCAGGGTGGAGAGTGTAACCGGTTCGTGGGCAACGTGTAGTGTCCCTAGAAGACAATGATCACCAGGTCTCTGTCTGCAGGGGACTGGCCAGAGCTGCGGCTGGTGGGCGGCTCGGGACGTTGCTCAGGACGCGTGGAGGTCCTCCACCAGGGGGCCTGGGGCACCGTGTGTGATGACCTCTGGGACCTGAACGAAGCCGAGGTCGTGTGCCGACAGCTGGGGTGTGGACGGGCCATGTCCGCCCTGGGAAAGGCCCACTTCGGCCCGGGCTCTGGAAACATTTTCCTGGACAACCTGCAATGTTCCGGGGTAGAGCGCTACCTAGGCCAGTGTGCCCACTCGGGCTGGTCGGAACACAACTGTGGCCACCACGAGGACGCCGGCGTCATCTGCTCAGGTAGCCCCTTCCCTCTCAGTTGGTCATTGCCAGTCCCACCTGCTAGTCCTAACCCTGCTAGAACTCAGAGATGGCCAGGGACAAAGACAGGGCCCTCAAACACATGGCATTTGATTTTTGTTTTATCTCTTCTAACCTGGTCAAAAATACAAGATTTTGGGTGCCTGGGTGGCTCAGTTGGTTAAGTGATTGCCTTGGGCTCAGATCATGATCTTGGAGTCCGGAAATGGAGTCCTGCATCTGGGCTCCCTGCTCAGCAGGGAGTCTGCTTCTCCCACTGACCCCTCTCCTCTCATGCTCTTTCTCACAAATAAATAAATAAAATCTTTAAAAATATATATACAATATTTTAACTGCCAGCCTCCCAGAATAAAACCTCCCGATTTTCTAATTTGGTAGTAAGATTTACCAAAGGCAGGTGGGCTTGACTGAAAACTGACATGTGCGAAGAACATATTTAACTACGGGAATGGTTAAGGCATTTATTTAAAGGTCTTTCATTCGGAGGCAGTGAGAAGACGTCAGAGCTGAGCTGAGCAGACTTGAGTCTGGACGCCAGAGCCGGTGCCAACACTCAGACTGCATTTGGGCAACACATAAGCTCTTAGAGGTCAATTCCCCCGTCTTTAATAATGGGGACTGAGGGCTCCCTTGCAGGAGTGTGGAAAGGCTTTGAGCCGTCTTCCCTAATGCACTTCCAGACACCTGACCAAAGGGCTGCATATCCGGTCATTTTTCCTGCCGTCTTCCTCACTCAATTCCCCAAGGAAATCGGTGGACTGGAATGGCTCGCTTTAATCACCCGATGACGTCACAATTTTTTCCGATACTTTGAATTCATGCACATGCACAAATTAGCAAGGAGCAAGGTAGTCACCTCTGGAGCATCTCCTAATAACCCCTGCCAACCTCGAGAAGCCTTTCGGCAGACCAGCGCCTGGTGCGATTTAAAAGATTAGTACCTGCCCCTCCAAGTGGCGTTTGGGGTGTGGAGCTGCCCGGGGAGAAGCGGCACCCGCTCTCCGATCTGAGACGATACTTCCGCCCACGCGCTTTGCTCCCTTCATCTGTCCGTTTGCTTTGGGGCGTCCTGTTCCACGCGGCAAGTCTGACCTAGCCGCAGCCTCTCGGGCCCCCTGTGACTCCTCTTTCCCGGTTCCGGAGGGTGATCGTCTACATCTGAGCTGCCCCCAGTGACTCCCCAGAGTGAAGCCCGTCCGCCACAAAGTCAGCAGTTCAAGTCGGGCCCCACACGCGCCCTTCGTGGCTGGCCGCTTCCTCACGGCGCAGGAGGCAGCCAACAGCCAGAGAAAAGCTCTCCTTTATGTCCACGATGCACCTGGCTCGCCCAGGCCTGTGTTATTTAACGGGACTAATTCTTCCCAGATCAGAGCAATAAACTCTTGCAACGATGTAGTTCAAACCTTTGTAGTCAGTCGCTGAAAGCAGGAGCTCTGACACATACTAACGTATGTATTCTTTCTACAGAGGCCGACGAGTCGCTCATGGAGAGCCCAGGTAGGTCCCGCTCACCCGGCTGGGACTCGAGCACCAGCTCTCCCTGACTTTCCCTGGGGCCGTTTGTTTTCTTCCAGCTCTAAGTTCACTCTCTGTCTGAATTGCCGAGGTTTTCACACCACTGAGATGTCAAGGGAATTATTTCTCTTGAAATTTTTGCATGTGGGGATGGTTCTGTGTGTGCGTGTGTGTGTGTGCGTGTGTGCGTGTGTGCATGTGTACGTGTGAGTCCGTACTTTTGGAGATCCGTGCGTGAGGAAACGGCATGTCAGTGTCTTTCTGCATATGCTCTTCCCCCCCCCCCCCCGGCTCAAAGGCCTTCCTCACCCCACTTTCTCCCTCACCCACTCCTCACGGTCTGGATTCTTCCCAGGTGTCACCTCTAGCCTGTTCGTGGCGCAGCACCTGTTCCTCCCCTTCCCTATTTTTATCACACCTTGTCCCGGTGTCTATATTTGATTGGAGGACTTTCGGCGCCCCAAGGGCAGGAACCATATTTCTTTGATTTATAGCAGTATCATCAATGTCTAACAGGAAAGACAATAAATTCCTTTGAAATCAGGTTAAACTGGCTCAAGACCTCCCCCACACCCCCCGCCCACAACCTGCAGCTCAGGAACATGCCTCAGGAAGGGGAGGACCAGGCCCCAGGATTCATGACCGGGCATGTCCTTCTGCAAACCCACAGTCCTGCTGGCCTCTGAGGCCTGGCACCGGTGCAACCCAGGTGGGTCATCTGGGCACTCACGCCCTCCCCCTACCTCTGTCTGCAGGGGACTGGCCAGAGCTGCGGCTGGTGGGCGGCTCGGGACGTTGCTCAGGACGCGTGGAGGTCCTCCACCAGGGGGCCTGGGGCACCGTGTGCGATGACCTCTGGGACCTGAACGAAGCCGAGGTCGTGTGCCGACAGCTGGGGTGCGGACGGGCCGTGTCTGCCCTGGGGAAGGCCCACTTCGGCCCGGGCTCTGGAAACATCTTCCTGGACAACCTGCAGTGTTCCGGGGTAGAGCGCTACCTGGGCCAGTGTGCCCACTCGGGCTGGTCGGAGCACAACTGTGGCCACCACGAGGACGCCGGCGTCATCTGCTCAGGTAGCCCCTCTTCTCTCAGGCAATTACGTCTAACGTTGTTGTTGAAGACATTTTGAAACCATGCATCCCAGATGGAATCTACCCATCCGCCCACTCACTCATGGTTTCATGAGACCATCCTTGAGTGTCTGCTCTGTGCCAGGCCCTGGGCTCACGCACACCCTTGGGCAGCGCCAGGCTGCACGTGGGAGGTCTCAAATGTTCACATACCCCAGCACCGCCTGAGGCATTGCAGTGCAGAGTCCTGGACTCTGGCCCCAGAAATCTTGACTAATTTGGGCCGGGATGTCGGAATCTACATTTTCACAAGTAGTCCAGGTGACTCAGCAGAAGACGGGCCATGGGTGATCCTGCACTGCTTGCCGTGGGGCAGAGATGACCGAGGTGCTGTGCCCCACCCCTCCCAAGGCCAGGGACCTTGCCAGAGGACGGCTGAGTCCTGTGCCCTGAAAGGCCGGGGTCCTCGGCCCTCACTCCCCACTTGCACCCTCGTTACCCTGCCCCCTCCATGCTTTCGATTCACTAAAGAGAGTGACCTGTTGCCTTTCTTTATGCATTCAGACGCAGAAGAACTGCCTCCTCCCACACCTCCAGGTATGTCCATATTTTTTTCTAGTCTGGACAACTTTCCAATAGTATCAAACTCACTATTTTGAACCCCTCCCATATACAACTCATTTAATCCCACAATAACGCGTGGAGGCAATTACTCTTCCAGATAGGTAAACTGAGGCAAAGACAGTTAGCAGTGTACCCAGGGCTAGCCAGTGGATTTGAACCCTTGGCCACCAGTCTCATTGACCATATCCTTTCATTGGCCCCAGCTCCACAAAGATCAGGTAAAATTAGCACAAAGATGGAGAGACATTTTTGCTCAGATTATTGCTAATCCTGCAAAAAGATCCTTTGCTTTACAGAAGAGAAATTTGAGGCTCAGAAAGGGTAAGTAACTTTCCTGAGATCACTCAGCAAGTTAGTGGCAGAACGAATATTGACGCTGATCAGTCTGTCCAGGAAGTACATGCTCATGGGGATCCTATGACTTCTGCCTATTTTCAAAGATTTTCAAACTTAAGGATTGAGTTTTATTCATCTGTAATAAAAACCAAAGATTAGAAAAATCAGAGCAACACATGCATTGTAAATTCTGAAATGATACTGGAGGTAAAGGAAAAGGCATTTTGTTTCATTGCAATAGACGTTTCCGAGCACCTGCGTGAGAGCAGGAATGATCTCTGTATGAATTCATGTATCTAATTCTCAGAACTGAGGGTTAAGGAGATCCAAAATCCTGCCGAAGATAACTCAGGTCAAAAGTCGTGGAACTGGGAGCACCTGGGGGCCTCAGTCAATTAAGCATCCAGCTCTTGATTTCAGCTCAGGTCATGATCTCAGGGTTGTGATATCGAGACCCATGTCAGGCTCTGCGCTCAGCAGGGAGTCTGCTGGAGCTTCTCCCTTCCTCTCCCTCTACCTCACTGCCAACTTGTGCATGCTCTCTGTTTCTCTCTCAAGTAAATGAATAAATAAATCTTCAGAAAAGAGAGAGAGAGAGAAGGGGAAAAAAGTAGCAGAAGTGGACTTTGCAGACCCCATCTGCTCTTTGAATGAACGTGGCTGCCTCCACATACACAAGTCATAAGTCATTGTCAGAAGCATCTCTCTTGGACACTTTCTTAGAGAAGACCTTGATGTGTTCTGGGTGTTCCTGGGATGAGTGGGAAGGAAGACTGTCCAAAGTTCAAAGGCCATGGATGGAGGTCAAGGGCATGGGATAGGCAAATGAAGGCCTACCTAGAGTTCTCATTTTATATAACTCAGCTATGCTGAAGACTACATAGATGATGGGGAGATGAGGAAGACCATGTTGAGTGAAAGGAGCCATTCTGGTTCTCTGTTGCTACTCTAAAAACAGAGTAGTTTACCACAAAGTCATTTAATGACGTGTTTGTTGTTGTGGGTCAGGAATTTGGGCAGGGCTCAGATAGGAGATTCTTCTGCTCCATGTAGCTCCAAGCAGGGTCACTCAGTGGGGTTCACCTACATGGTGGTCTGGAGAGTTGAGCACATGTTTGATGCTTGGAGGAGACAGTTGGAAGAGTGGGCTCCTCCAAGACCCTCTTCCCCTCCACATGGTCTCTGGACTTTTTCACACAGTCTCTCCAGCAGGCTAATCATTCTTACAAGGGGGTTCCAGGTGCACAAGTGAGCCAGTGTTTCCAGAGACGAGAAGTGGAAGCTTCCAGTCCCACAGTGTCACGTCCACCATATTCTGTTGGCCAAAACAGAGGCCACCAAGGTTCAAGCAAGGAGACCTAGATCAAACTTCGTGACAGAGGCATGTCCAAGAATGTGTGGCCTTCTTTAATCTGCTCAAGGACAGTAGAAATATTCACTCAGCACCTTCAGACCTTTCTCAAGGTTGGCACTAAGTACCTTGACATTTCAGAGAAAACCCTTTACATTTCACTAACTTGTAGATGAAACTCAGTACTTTTCCCCTGAATGTCAGCATGATCTCCCTTTTTCTTTTCCTTCTAGGTCTTTCCACAGCTTCTCAGGATCATATAACAGGTAGTCACTTGTTTTAAACTGTGATGGTAACTCAACACCAAGAGAACCGTCACAGCAGATGCTAGGCAGAGTGCCCAGGATGTGACACAGAGAGGCAGGCACAGCACGAGTGAGGGGCTGCTTGTCTACCTCCCAGGCCAGTCCTGTCATGGCCCCTTCCATGAGAACACCAAGGGAGTCAGCATCCCAGCCAATGCAGCCCCCTGTTCCCACCTTGGCCTCCCCAAGGGGCATGCATTCGCATGACTAATGCCTGTAAATACTGACTTGCTAGCCCAAGGGGCAGGCTGGGAAGGGGATATGTGGATCTGCCCCGGTCAGAGTAGGCGGGAGGGTGACAAGGGACCTGAAGAGAATGTGGTGGTCATACCCAGCCGCCTTCTAAGAGTGCAGTCCTGGAGGGGGCACCCACAATGGGTGTCAGCTCAGGAGTAGAGGTTTCAAGAAAACCAGTCCCAGGGTTCTCGTGTCTGTCTGACCTGGCCCAGTTGTAACTACAACACAACTGACAGGATAGCTCTAAGCTGACTTGGTGCACCCCTACTTGCCAACATCTGTCACAGAGAAGACCAAGAATCTTGGAATTCTGGGAGCATAACAAGTTAGTCAGGCAAAAACAGAAAGGAGAAAATGAAGCAACTTGGTAATTTTGGGGACAAGGTCAACAGCTCGTGTTGTGTTTTCAAATTTCCTCTAAAATAATTTGATGATTCTACGATCTCTGGGGTTTTTTTTTGTGGCATGCTGCGGGTGTGTGTGCACGTGTGTGTACATATGCATGTGTATTGATTTATATGAATATATTTTATATAACATAAATAATATATATACAAATATAATTTGTATCTATTTATATGAATATAATATATTGTATATAATATAAATAATATAAACATATATAATATATTTTACATAATATAATATAGAAGAATTAGATTTCACTTGTGTAACTCTTACAAATGCAAAGACCTGTAAGTTCCAGTCTCTGCAGATACTGAGCTAAAGGAAACACAATCTACCCAGAAAAGGGGGTGAAAAAGAACTTAAGGGGACGGCCAGTCATAGCCTCCTTCAACAGGCCACGTCGTCCCCTTCTCCCCGGCTCATCAGACACCAAAGTTGTTCTGTAGCCTCTTGTTCTGCAAACCTTCCCAAACTCTCGCTTTACCTAGGCTGAACAGTGTCTGTCCCTTCGTCCTTCCTTCCCAACTCACCATGTAGATCCTCTCTGCCTCTCTCCCCACAAGCAAGAATCTTCCCACCTTAGAAGAAGGAGGGGATAGTAAATAGACCTGAAAAATACAATATTTTCTTTAGCAGAGGGTCGGGGGGAGGAAAAGACAGGGACCTCCTATATATTCATATTCTTGTCGCATCAGAATGAGATCGAATGGACTCTCCCTCCTTGGAGATGCTTAGGCTAAAAGTCTGTACAGACAGACTATATGTGCCCACTGGGGGACCACTGCCAGACTCACGCAGGTGTGAGCAGGTCACAACTGGGGTCCCCTAGGGGCCACCTCGGGGACACATGCTGGCATCCTTCTTCCTCTGGCTTCAGGAGGAAGTGGCTCCTGTGGAGGGGTCTTGTCGAGTCTGTCCGGCTCCTTCTCCAGTCCGCTGTACCCGGAGAGCTACCCGACAGACATCCAGTGCGTCTGGGAGATTCACGTGGACAAAAAATTCCGCATAGAACTCATGATTCCGAGTCTGAAGTAAGAAAACAACTTCTTCAGAGAAGATTCTTTTTAAATAAGTGTATTGGTTTGTGAATTCAAAATAAAGATATTTCTTTTAGTGGGAAACATTTGGGGAGGAAATTCTTCCCAATTTGAAGGTCAAATTAATTTTGTAGCCCTATCCAACGAGTTCCTCCTACTTGGAAAAATTGAGTAAATGGTTTACTGACAAATTCAACTCAACCTCACGAGGATAGCTTTTTCTTTTGACTTTTTTCCTAAGAATGTCACCAAGTCCTCCTTACAAGCTTTGCCCTTGTTATACAATCGGTGCCAACACTTGGGCTCTTAGAATTTCTTTTTCCTTTTTCTGAATTTTAAACAAGCAGTAGGAGGCTTCCCATTCAGCCACATGAGCCACCTAGTCCAGCTCCAAGTCCTGGGTCTTCTCAATGTTGCCTCCAAGTGAAAGGGGCCAGTGGAGGCCTGGACTTATCTCTGACACCCAGCGGATACATTTCTCTGAAGCACTGACTTTTTTTTTTTTATCTCCATGGCATGAAATAACAGCCGATGTTTCTTTTAGTGCTGCCCATGTATCCAGGCTCTGTACTATGTATTTCATTTTGTTGGGTTTGTTTGGGTTTTTTTTAGATTTTATTTATTTATTTGATAGAGACACAGTGAGAGAAGGAACAGAAGCAGGGAGAGTGGGAGAGGGAGAAGCAGGCTTCCCGCTGAGCAGGGAGCCCAATGTGGGGGTTCGATCCCAGGGCCCTGGAATCACGACCTGAGCCAAAGGCAGACACTTAATGCCTGAGCCACCCAGGAACCCCTGTATTTTGTATGCCTTGTAATATTTCAGCATCACTACAGCCCAAAGGTATATGCCCCTGTCAACTCCATAAGAGATGAGGAACTAGAGGCTCAGAGATGGTAACTGACTGGCCCAAGGCTGACCAGTTAGGTTTGTCCGATGTCAGAGCTCCAGCTCTTCCCCAGCATGTGATTCAGTGGGCGGAGTCAGACCAAAGCCCTCCCTGTAGTATATGACTTGCATCAAGCTGCTAACATTATACAACATTATGAGATGCTATGAAAATCCACCTTTAGCAAACACTGACTTACTGCCCAGTCCGTGGAGTCAGGCAGGCCCTAGGCCAAAGAATATCCTAGAAACATGTTGTCTTTGTTGACTCAAACCCTAAGGACACAGAGAGCCCACAAGGAAGTGAGAGCCTTGAGCCCACACCTTCAAAGTCCATTCTGTTACAGGGAAATTGTTCCTTCAAAATCAGCCTCAGGCACATCCCTCATCAGTGCCTGCCACAGTGCAGATACTCAACATGCTGACATTTTTACTTTAAAATCAAGTTTTTTCTCTCCAAGAATTTGAGTATGGAAAATGTTGTGAAATAGAGAGGTGGGAAAATCTGGCCATGATGTTAGTTACATGTTGATCATTGAGGTACTGGCCTGGTAAGAATTCATTTGCAGTGGACACTAGCACTTTTAATATTCCATGGAGATGGTGACTGGCCAGAGCCATTAGGATTTTTAAATTTCTGTTCCTGAGTCATCACCACAGTCACCACAAGCCTCCCACGATCCTCGGACAAAATAAGACTTCCGTAATAAGGCATCTGCAGTTACTGATACTTTATATATGAATATGCTGTTTATAGTGAATCCAAATATTTAATCCTACGGTTGTCATACTTTTTTAAAATTTTAAGATCTAGGAGGTTTGAACCTGCCACTAACCCTCCACCTCGATCCCCCCAGCCTGGAGGATATCCTTGGATGCCCCTACGACTCCATTGAAATCTTCGATGGCCCCAGGATTGCCTCGCTGTCCATGGGGAAGTTCTGTGCCTCGGTGGCTGTGATATTTTTCTCCTCCTCAGACATCATGACCGTGGTGTTCCGAAGTGATTCTATGATCACCAACACTGGCTTTTATGCTCTGTTCAATGTAATTCCACAGGATGAAGGAAAATCAGGTAGGAAGCTTCCGGTCCTTAAAAGGCAGAACAGTTTTCTAACTTGAGAGACTCCCCTGTTCGCAGAGGCCTGGGATTCACTTTTGAAAACACCCCACAATTGGCCCCATAAACCCTGCTGTGTAGCTGTAAGATTTTCCCAGTAAGAGCATCATGTGGGCAATTGAAATCAGGCTGTGGTGTGAGGCTGAAATGACACGATGATTTGGGGGTAATGGTAGCACCTGGGAAGTCCTTTCTCACCGTGGCCTCTAAGGGGAAGAAGAAGCTTTAAATGTGTAGATGAGAAAGGAGCTTTAAGTATGTAGAGCCTGGGGGACAGAAGGGAATGCTTGGGTGAGGCGTGTGCTCCTGCAGCTTGACTAGGAATGGATGACCTTGCTCAGGGGACATGTGATGGGTGACAACGAGGGGTCATTCTAGGCAGAGAGAATAGCAAATACAAAGATACGTTCTTGAAGATACGCTGGAGAAACAGAAACCAAAGTGAGTGTGGCAGAACTTGTGAGGTCTGGTCTCCGGGAGACAGCATGCTGTTCCAGCTAGCCACAGATCATCGGCCCAGAAAATGCCATCCCCATGGGGTTTTATGAAGTCCTAGACAGGTTGGCGGCCCAAGTCCTTCAAAGCATTAAATTGACATTTACCCAAGTCACATCCAAAAACATAGTTGGGGACCCCTTCCTCCAGGGCCCCAGGATTGTGTCAGAGACCCCACATGGTAAGACCTGCAGAAACCAAGATGTGCTGGGTGCTGAGCACTGTGCTTTGTATCCACACTCCCACGCACTCATCACCCCTCTGAGGGTGCTGCTGGAGTCCCCATTTTACAGATGGGGAAACTGAGGGCCAGGGAGATAAAACAACTTGTCAAAGGTTACACAACTAGAGAGCAGGAGAGCTGAATTCAAACCCTCTTCTGCCTCACCCTGATGCCTGGAAGCCCTATTAATGAGTAAGAGAGCCTTGGGCTTTGTTCTTGCCTTTACTTACCTGAGACACAAATGCAGGAGCTAGAAATCCTTCCTACTTAAAACTTCCCAAGTTTAAAACTAAAACCGTGCTCTATTTAGAAGATGAACCCGAGCTGCGGCTGGTGGGCGGATCCGGACAGTGCTCCGGACGCGTGGAGGTCCTCCACCAGGGGAACTGGGGCACCGTATGTGATGACCTCTGGGACCTGAATGAAGCCCAGGTGGTGTGCCGACAGCTGGGGTGCGGACGGGCCATTGCAGCCCCTGGCCAGGCTCACTTCGGCCCAGGCTCCGGAAACATCCTCCTGGATAACATCCAGTGTTCGGGAAGCGAGAACCACCTTGGCCAGTGCCCCAGCTCCAGCTGGTCAGACCACAACTGTGGCCACCATGAGGACGCAGGTGTCATCTGCTCAGGTAGCTCTCTTCCCAGGGCACATTCTTTCTGACCCTTCGACCCGCGGAATTTAAGTGATGAATGGAGGGTATGCACAGAGCCGGGCCGGGAGAGCGGAGAATGGCAGCCCCGCAGATGAGCGTCCCCAGGCTGACGAAGAAAGCTGAGAGCCCGACTCCCCTCTAAAGAAATGCATACCAGAGCCGTTCCGTTGGCAGGTCGTTTTCTCTGCAACCTCTCCCGGGTCCAAGCTCCTTTTCCAGAATCTAACATGCCCGTGTTCCTATTTATGTAACATGACGCTTACCTGTTTGAAACCCCCTCACACTAAGAGCCCACCACTTGTCTTCATAAAATGTAACTTAGATTTCCTAAATTTCCTAAATTTACCTTTTTTAAAAAAATTCATGCAGATGCTGGGGCCGGAACTCCAGATGTGATCCCCACATCTCCAGGTAGGTCCCATACCTCGAACTTCTAATATCTCTGCAAAGTGAATAAGAAATCTAATCTGTCTTGAGCTAGACACTGCTGGACAATGACCTAGACACTGACCTCCCAGGGAGCTTTGAAATCCTTGATGTCCAGGCTACGCCCAGACCAGTCACATCAGAATCTCTGGGCTCACACCAACCCGGTCATCGGTAGTACTTAAAGCCTCCCATGTGATTCCAACATGCAGCAAGTTGAGAACCAGTGGCTGGAGCAGTAAGCTAAGAGCCACATTTCCCAAATGAGACGGCATGCAAAACTCCCACCTGGACAGAAGAGCAAGGACGGACAGGAGGGCAAAGGGGGAAGAATTTCCATCCCTGTGGCTGAGAAGAGGGTCAAGATGGAGAGGGGAAAAGGTAGGAAGGTTTGCCTTCCAAGAACGTGAGTTGGAAAATGAGAGATGGGAGAAAACACAGATGAGTCTACGTCACACTCTCCCAGTGGGTCAAGAACACGCTGAGCGTGAGAAGTGAAGCCATTTGGGGCTACTCTGTGAGACTTTGGACTTTGCCGATAACTCAGGAATAGAGAAAAGTACACGTTGTTCTGATAACCGACTCCCGAGTCAGTGTGTGGCCGTGACCTCCAAACTCAAGACTCCAGCAATATCTGAGCACATGTGGTTCTGCCTCCTGTAGCCGTCGGTCTGTCCCGGACAGGCTCTCAGCAGCCCACTTCCCCACCTGCCGACACCCTGGACCCCACCCAGCCTCCTCCCCAGCCCTCCACAGTGGCTAAATCCACCCTCTGCCTTCACCGGGGGCCTGGGTGTAGGGAAGGTCAAGGTTAAGGTGCACCCTGCAGGGTTTGGGGGCTGGGCAAGGTGGCTAGCAGCCTCTCCCTGCCAGGGTCTGGCACCACCGTGGCACACGTGGAAGGACACTTGGTGGGGGTCATTTTACCTACTCGAGTACAGATCTCAAGGGCATCCCAGGTGGAGGTCGCCGTACCCTGGAGACTGCCCACCTCATGTAGGATGCAGAAGTGAACCTGCAGGAAGGGGCAGTTGACTTCCCCACCTGCAGCTGAGGCCCCACATTTTCATCTTGCATGGGGACCCACAACGCATCCCACAGCTGGGGACAGGAGGTAGAGCCCACAGAACTGTTTCTCAGGGACTGACAAGCAGCTACCTCCCTTTGGTGGCCTCTGGCTTTTCTTTTCTTTCCCAGTGAGGAATCTCCCTGAGTCTGGAGCCAGAGAGGAGGAGGGGGAGAGAGGACACAGCTGCTGGTTGCTGAGACGGCTCTGTGCCGAGCCCACTTGCCATCTAGGGCTGCAAACCTCAGAAGGCTCTTCTCTCTTTTCTCCCTGCTATGGTATTCCTTTTCTGAGGCAGGTGTGCATAGCCCACTGAGTAAGAGAAGGCATCATGGAATAAAAGACATTATGGGGGAAATGAAATCTTTATGTCCAGTACTGTCCACCTGCGGGTGAAGCACTTCTCCACAAAGCATTATGTGTTTGCAGGGACACACACAAAATAAGGCTTTTGCCATTTAACTCTCTCAGGGAAACACTGCATCTCAAACATTTTAACAAAAGGGAATCGCCTCTCTCTTTTTTTTTAAGATTTATGTATTTATTTGAGGGAGAGAGAGGGAGAGCGAGTGCGAGTGGCTGGAGAGGCGGAGAGAAAGGGAGGAACCTTAGGCTGACCCCTCGCCGAACACGGAGCCAGACGTGGGGCTCAGTCTCACCACCCCGAGATCACCACAAAAGGGAATTGCATCTGAGACAAACTTATGTCAGAAGAAATTTACTCCGCGGCTGTGCCGCACCCTTCCTGGCGAAGGACCGAGAAGGAAGGACAGCAGAGGGGTCGCTGTCCTCGCTGCTCGGTGGCCCAGGAAGGGCCATGGAGACAAAGAAAGCTCGAATGCATCTGACCCGTAGGCTTCACGCTCCATGCTCTCTGATCCTGGTGTAAAACTCTGACAAGCACCTGCTTTCAAAACCTGTCCTCGACCTGCCAGGCAGTGGAGCCTAAGGACACATCTAGAATACAGAAATACTTGCTTCACAGAAATCAAAGCCAAAAGAACGCCAGAAAGGAGGAAGCTCCTCCCACTCCCCTCGGGGCCCGATGCCCTCAACGGAAGGCTTGTCCTTTCCCCACCCAGGCTCTCGGCTGTCCGGTTTTTGTCCTTTGTCCCTATGCGCTTCTGCACGTTCTGCAGTGGTGTGCGCTCGTAAGCCCAGTGATGTTACTGTGGGTGACACCTCGTGACTGATCGATCTTGGGACAGCCCGGGGCTTGGTGGGTCCTAAGGCAGAAGAGAAAAGCAAGTCACGTAGCTGTGCGTTGTCTGTGATTTCTTGGTGAATCACTGAAAGAAGGGGAGAGACCGCGTCCCCCATTAGGAGAGAAAAGAGAAATGAGGGAGCCGGGTGTAGTGGGCTCAAGGTAGTAAGAGGTGCGTTCGTTTGTATGGAACGGGAAGACGCTCTTGTGATGCTGAGCTCCTCCCTGATCTTCTCTGGTCTCGGTTTTTGCAGCTCCCGTCCCGCAAGGGCCTCCACTGCCAGGTAAGTCTCCTTCATTGAAAGTGTAACTTGTCGAGTATGGAATCAGTCTTGATAATTCAGGAGAGCAGACTAGATGTCTGCCTGTCCTGGCTGCCTGAGGGGAAGGAGCAGCAGGACAGAGCCCTCGGGGAAGGATGGATGCTCTACGCTGAATTGAGCCCGTTTGCACGGCAGGAAGCTGGGCATTAATGATCGAGAGCGCTAATGACAGATCAGCGGGACCCCCCACTCCTGCCATGGACATGTCCAATCCCACTTCCAGGCTTACCTACGATCTTGGGGTCCTGCCCTGGCACCAGCCGCAGAGCTTTTCTTCCCCTCATTCCCTCTCAGGGCTACAACCACGCACGGGCCAAGCTACAACGATGTCTACACCACCATGATCCTTTCCCATTTTGTGATTCCCTGTTGAGCTTGATAGGATTCTGGATTCTACCCCCGGGAAAAGACAAGGTGCACGCCTGGGAGCCAACCAGTGGTCTCTTGTCTGCCCACAGGAGGAAGTAACTCTTGTGGAGGACTAATTTCAGGCCTCTTGGGCTCCTTCTCCAGTCCTTGGTATCCAACGAACTACCCCACTGACGTGGAGTGCATCTGGGTGATACATGTGGCTGAGAAGTTCCACATAGAACTGGTGATCCCAAGCCTGAAGTAAGCAGCTTTGCCTTTTTCTACTTCAATGTCTCTCATGCCCCTACTAAGAGTTTTCTTTCCCAGATTAACCAGCCTCAATTCATTCATTCCTACTTCTTTCTCTACCTGTACCCATCTTTGAAGGACTATGTCCTATTTTAATGCATATTTATATGCATATATATTTACATATTCATATACACATGCATGGACCCGAGTCACTTTTTAGTGGAAATATTGCTTTTCTTGATAATGTTTAACCTGGTTTCATGTTTCTACATCGGGTCCCATCTGGGTCATTCCCTCTTCCTGACATTGTTCACAGTCTGTGCCAGACCTCCACCACTGTTCCCACCCCAGCACGTCAGCCTCAGGCATCCAGGAGCGGAATGGTTAAATGCTGTCCTCAAAAGGGAAATAGGTCTGCAGCGGAGTGAGGGATGCATCCAACCATCCAACCGTTTTACCCGATGGCCAAAGTTCCTTTCAAAGGGAGAGAACCAAAACCAGTATCAGGGAGCATTGCCTATTGTGAGGGAAATGTCTTTTTCATTCCTTCCTTCCACATCCATGAATTCAGTGAAAGCGAGGTGAGCAGATTTGGTATGGTGGATGCAAATCTATGAAACCCACAGTTCTATGACTTGGGGGCTCAGAGCGTCGTTTTCTCACTTCGGGATGATGGTTACTGCAAACAAGCTGTCCTGACCCACTCTCCCCACGGTCTCAAGGTGACTTTCCCAACATAAATTTCCTACTATAATTTCAGGGTTTACAAATCAAGGAGCTTCTTCCTGTGTTGCCTATAGTCAGAACTTAGATACTGACTTCCAGGTTTTGATGTTTTTAAGCCTAGATTTATTGATATTTGCCTTTTGCGTCTAAGGACACAAAGTTAATTATTTTGCACCAGTGAGTCTCAGCTGATAAGGAGAGACCCCACGGGGACATTTGGCCGTGCCTGGAGGCATTTGTTTATTGTTCAGAGGGGGCAGGGAGCACCACAGTCGCACAGTGAGTAGAGGCCAGGGATGCAGCTAAGTGTCCTGCATTTCCCAAGACAGCCCCCCATGGCAAAGAAATCTCCAGCCTCAAATGTAGATAGCTCTGAGATTGAGAACCCCTGCTTGAAGCTTGCATTGTTTGGGTTTTTTTTTTTTCTATTTCAGCTTCTATGCAGAACTATCTTCGCACTAGATCTGCAAAAATTATATCCATATTTAAACTATGCCATTTCATTCTTGCTAAGTCAAGCGTGTCCTGTTTTCATGAAATCATTTCTCGGATTGCAGTATCTCCTGTTATGGTCACACTGTTGTTGCCCTACATATAAATGTTATCCTTTATTTTCTTACTTTAAAAATGGGTCCAAAAAAAGGGGGGGTCGCGGGGCTCCTGGGTGATTCCATCGGTCGGGCATCTGATTCTTGATTTCGGCTCAGGTCGTGATCTCACAGTCCTGGGATGGAGCCCTGTGTTGGGCTCCATGCCCCACAGGGAGTCTGCTTGCGACTCTCTCTCCCTCTCTCTGCCTGTTCCCCCTACTAGCTCGTGATCGCCCTCTCTCTTTCCTTCTCTCTCGCTCCCTCTCAAAAAAAAGTGGGGGAAGGGGTTGTTTTGGGGTCCTTGGCTCTTCCTTCATTGGAACAGATGCATTCTGCAATAAACCGGTTTTCAAATTTGGTGAGTCTATAACATGTACAAGTGTAACTGTGTGCGTCTTACACAACGAGCACGTACAATGCATGCCTCAAAGGCCACTTACTATTGTTTTCATGTCAACATGCACACTTCGCATTTTCATCCTGTTAGATTAGAGTTGATATTCTTTACAGTGTATTTATTGAACCTGCTTTCTGTGCAGGCTCTGCTCTAGGAGCAGGCTTCTAGTGTCAAACAAGACAGGTCTCTATCCTCATGAAGGATATATTCTAGATGGAGACTCAAATAGTACTTGAATAAACCAGTAGTAACTCAGGGGACAGGTTCCATTAGTGTTAAGTTGATATGTGCTATGAAGAAGAATGTTTATACATACATGGTATAGAGAGAGGTCGGTACTGACAGACAGATAGAGATGGTACAGATAGAGATATCCTATAGATAGGATAGAGAATAGAGGGGGTGAGGACAGCGTTTGGTAGGATGGTCAGGGACAGCTTGTCTGATCATCCAGGTTGGAACCGGATGGTCTGGGGCATGGGAGGGAAGATTCCTACTGAGCGGGCTCTGGGAGTCTTGACGGGAGGCACCACTTCTCCCGGCTCCGGATCCCATTGTGTGTTTTATTCAATGAGACCCTATGGATGCCGGCCCTACCCCAGGGAGTGGCAGGTTTGAATAAAGAGTCAGGGTCATTCAGGATACACTCAGGGTAGAGAGGAAGGTGGTGGGAAAGAACAAAAGCCAAGATCTCAGAAGGTGGCCATGGAAATAGAGCCAGAGAGACACAGAGAAAGGCTGCCTGACCTGAGCCAGTTCCCAGAGGGAAGGATAGAAGGACAAATTCAAGCAATATTTAAGGGACCAAGTCCACTAGCGGGACATGTGGTTGGAAGGAGGCAGCAGCAGTGACGGCAAATGTTACCAATGATGATTTTATTTAAGTCATTTCTGCAGATTTCCTTGGGGACATTTACTGTGCCTTTACCTCCTCAGATTAGAGGACATCTATGGGTGCCCTTATGACTTTGTGGAAGTGTTCGATGGACGGCAAGTTGCCTCACTCTCCATGGGCAGGTTTTGTGCTGGAACAGAGCTTTCGTTCCTCTCCTCTTCAAACGTCATGACTGTGGCGTTCCGGAGTGACGCCATGATCACCAACACAGGGTTTTATGCTCTGTACAACGCCATTCAGCAGGATGAAAGGGAGAATGGTGGGTATCCTGATAGGGACCTTGGAGGGAGCTTAGATCTAATTTGGGTCCTTTCCCTTTATGAGAGGAGATGCTTTCTAAATCTGACCCGCAGGGTCCGTCGTCACTAATGACATCCTGAGCAACATCCACTCTGACACGAACAGCCCCAGGGACCCCTCACCCTGCTCTGCCACTCGCTGTCATTTTCCACCGCCACAACGTCCTGGCTGAAGAAACAGAGGGCTGGGTTTTATGCCTTGCGTTGGCTGGGTGTGTAGATGGAGGACCTGAACGAGGGTCTCTCTTTTCCAAAGGAAGGGAAGACACAGTAGGGCAAGTCCTTCTACAACAAACCTACGTCAAATTACAACTACCAGCCCACCTAATTCCAACTGAATTCCATACAAAAACCACCCAGAACAAACCTCCTGGTTTC
Organism: Mustela nivalis; assembly: GCF_964662115.1. Taxonomy (NCBI): domain Eukaryota; kingdom Metazoa; phylum Chordata; class Mammalia; order Carnivora; family Mustelidae; genus Mustela; species Mustela nivalis. The sequence continues at coordinate 178,485,626 of NC_139021.1, forward strand.
TGTAGCAGGGCATGGGGAATATTCTAGAGCTCTCAGTGGTTTATGCTTAGGGTGACTGTGCAATTTATTCTCTAATCAGGATACTTGTGAGGGCTTAAAAGGGATTCTAGAATAATTAAGAGGCATTACTTGATCTACAACGGTTGTAAATCCGGATTATTCTAGGCAAATCAGGACACAAGGCCACCCTACCTAGAATCTGATAGCCTAAGGTGAGAAAAATGTGCCCAGGTGCTGGGCATTCTATAACTGCAGAAGGTCCTAGAGTTTGGAGGTGGCACCACAGCTCAGAAGCCTCTGTTTTCCTGTCTTTCAGGTGTATCCCTGAGACTGGTGAACGGCAGCCACAGGTGTGAGGGCCGGGTGGAGGTCTTCTACAATGGCACCTGGGGCACTCTGTGCGATGACAGCTGGGACCTGACAGACGTCAGGGTGGTGTGCCAGCAGCTTGGCTGTGGCGAGGCCTTATCAGCCCCAGCTCAGAGCTACTTTGATGGAGGCACTGGCCACATCATGCTAGACGACGTTCAGTGCACAGGGAACGAAGCCAAGGTGTGGCAGTGCACACACAATGGGTGGTTCTCCCACAACTGTGGGCACCACGAGGATGCCAGTGCCATCTGCTCAGGTGAGACCCGTAGGGCCCGGCACACCTGGGAGAGGGTCTCGCACATCAGCAGCCTCTGGGAAGGGAGAGCTAAATGCCAGCAGGCCATTACTCAGAAAGGACTCTAGGACTTCAAGCCAGCTTTCTAAGTCACTTTAAGAGTTAGATTTCCTTCTTTCCAATTAGTGCGTCTGTAAAATGTTCCAGGTCTCCCCACCACCACTTAAAAGTTGTGATAATTAGATAGAGGATTTGTATCATCAGACATCCCATTCCTGGCTAGACATGCCACAGTGTTGGGGACGGTCCCCTGTCCCTGAGTAGGAGTAGTAGCTGGTGTCCAAAGATGGCTTAGCGTGTACCAAGCTCCACGCTGAAACCAGTGCGTTCAGACCCTCATTTGACCTTCCCAGTCTCCAATAAAGGAGACTATTACATTCTCACCTTACTGACAAGACAACAAAAGCATATCTAAGGTCACACACGGTTCCTTCTCTGTTCAGTATCGTCTCCAAGATACTGGAGGGAAGACTGAGCTTGGCTCGGTTACTCAATGTCCTCCAGCCCCATAACTGAGCAAAAGGAAAGAAATACCATATTTTTTTATTTGCTTTCAGTTTCAGTATCTCCGGCAATTAGATAAAATATCATGAGGCTGAAAAGCAGAGTGTGCCCCTGACCTGGCTGCCAATCCTTAAGCAGCATTGACGGGTTTGGTACTACATTCCCAACTGCCCACAAAGAATGTGTTTGATCCTTAAAAAAAAACAAAACAAACAAACAAAAAACCCTGATTTTCTTTTGTGAACCACATGACTTACTCTTACTCATGTAAGAACCACATGTCTTACTCTTTCTTTCTTTCGGTCTTTGAGTAGGTGTCGATGGGAATCCAAAAGTAGGACCAAAAGGTACAGTCGCTCTTGTGTACATTTCAACTGCTGCCAGGTCTCTGAGTGATGTCTGTGACCCTGGTTACTGGTTAATCCTGTAATCCGAGCACAGGTGACAGCATAAACCTTCTTTTGCTCAGGAATCAGAGCAACACAGCCCACTGATGTTGACCTATTGATGGCACTGGCTGGGAGAGGGCGGGTGGGGGTTGGTGGTCAGCATTCAGGTTCACCAGCAATGTCATACGTGGGCCCCAGGGCTGCGGTGAGTCGGCTGCTGCTGTGATAGAGGGCTAGCTGCTCGCAGGGATGATCACACCACAGATGCTGCAGAGGAGAGCAAGGAAATGAGAACCCCAGGCCAGCCCTCAAGGAGCTGTATCCAACCTCTCCCATCCGCACCCGTAGTGTGCAGACGGCCCAGCTCTTAAAGAGACAGCCACCTCTGCCCAGAGCAGCCACAGCTTTGAGTGTCAGTATTTTTGAGGAATATCCTGGATAAAAATCCTGGCTCACGTATCATTCTTCCTCTGTGTGTTTTCACAGACTCCGCTGGTGATGGTCCTGCTGCAGGTGCGTCAACTTTACGTAAACCCTTCTCAAGGTTTTAGATGTGCCTTATCGTCAGTGTAACCCTTCCGGCCGCTAGATGGTGCTCTCTTCCTCTTATATGTGAGAAGCTGCAACACCAAGGAGCCTTTAATTTAAATTTCGCACCAGACCCAGTATTTCAGCCATAAAAGGGATGTTTTATGGGACGTGGGTGTCTGACGTCAGCTGGGATTGATATGTATAATACAAGGCATCTTCCAACACAACCAGCCAGTGACGCGCCCTGAGAAAGGATGCTTTAGGCTCGCATTGTCCTTGTGACTTTCCACGAAAACACACACTCAGCTCTGTCTGGGCATCTCGGTCCAGAAAGCCCTGCCAATCCTATGGTGGTGTCATTCCTCCTCACGAAGCCCTGTAAGCTCGAAGGGACTGGTGTAACCCTCTTATCTGATGGAGAACAGCGTCAGAACCTCAGAGGGGTCCCCCAAACCAACTTTTCTCTTATCAGGCAAACCAGCCCTGGAGTAAACGCCCCTCGCTCCTCCTCCCCGTGCCCTCTGATTCCTCGGAAAACACCAGCTCGGGTCAGCGCCTCCTCCTGATGGGGTCTCTTCACCCTTTCTTGCAGATAAAAACTTCCACTGTGGCGGTTTGCTCACAAATAATTCGGGCTCCTTCTCCAGCCCTTGGTATCCTAAGAAATACCCTATAAATGTGGTGTGTGCCTGGGACATCCACGTGGACGCCAGGGTTCATATCAAGCTCACATTTGAAGTGGTGAAGTGAGTAACTGTCTCCCACTTTGCTCTGTTTTGTCAACACAGTTATTGTATGGTGACTCACATAACACAATAAAAAAAACATAAAATAAAATATAAATAAAAAATAAACATAATTATCCTACCCACTGCCCCTAGCCCCACCAAGAAACAAACGAACAGACAAATAGAAAAGAGCCACCTTCCACAGTTCATTCTCCAAAGCAACGAAGGCGTTAGAGGCCCATTGGGTGGCATTGATCGAAACTTTAAAGGCAAAAGTCTTTTAATGCTGCAGTTCCAGTTCCAGAAGATGAGTCCACTGATAGTCTCATGTGCTGAGGGTAATCATGGCGATGTTCTTATAGGAGCACTAGATTGGAAACGATCTAATTGCCATCAGTAGGGGATTGCTAAACACATTTGGGTCCACCACACACTAGGGGTATATGGCCATGGAATGGTCTGCAAGAAAGCCTTGGACAACAGGGCCGCGACTGACATCTGGGCTTAGACTCTATCTGAAAGGAAACTGTTTATAGTAACTGCTTCTTAGAAGCAGAATGAAGCCAGAGGGACCAGTCAGGGGTGGGAGAAATTTTACTTTTTACCAAACACCTGTCCATACCACTTAAATTCTGGTCTCTGTGTTTATCATGTGTGCTCAGGAAATGCAATTTCATGGAGATTTCCAAAGTGGGGGGTTTTTATAAACAGGAAGATACGTACTGCCTGTCAGCAGGGTCATACTTCCTTCCAACCGTGTGAAACGATGTGGGTCTCAGCTGGTCTTCCAGAACCATCCTTTCCTCAACCCTTCTGTGCAGAGCTGGGGGAAGAAAAGCCCCAGCAGATGGATTCTGAGTGATGCTGTTCCTTCACAGGTTGGAGAACTTCTACGGCTGTCCGTACGACTTCGTTGAAGTCTTTGACGGCCCGCAGAGTGAATCTTTTTCTCTGGGGAGGTTCTGTTCTGGTACAACCCCGACATTCACCTCCTCCTCAAATCGCTTGACGGTGGTCTTCCACAGCGACGCAATCGTCACCAACATGGGCTTTCATGCATCCTATGAGTCCATTGTGCAAGACGAGATCAATACTGGTAAGTCCTTTGGTCATTTTCCCTGCCTGGTGGCAGGCGAGGGCGGGTGGCCAACTTGGACAGGACACCAGGGATGGCCAGGGGACTCCCGCTCCCTCATTTACCCCCGAGGTCTGACTGGGCGAAGTAGTTGAAGACCCACTTGTGGGCTATGGAACAACACATCCACTCTCATCTCCCAGCACAAGGTAGTGGGCAGGGCTCACACCTGACGCTGCCTTGGGACCTGTTTCATTCCACACACATGTGTCGTCTCTACACCTGCTTCCGGTGCTGCCCACCAAGAGTGGCCACAACCAGGGTCAGTACACGTGGTGCTGCCCACCCCACACTGCCCTTTCAGGGGCTCCTTTCACCTCTGTCAGGTAGACAATCCTGTCTAAGGGAAAAGCTTTAAAAAACAGCCTTCAGAAAATCATACAGAGGGTACCTGGTTGGCTCAGTGGGTTAAAGCCTCTGCCTTTGGCTCAGGTCATGGTCCCAGGGTCCTGGGTCTCTGCTCAACAGGGAGCCTGCTTTCCCTGCCCTCTCTCTCTCTGCCTACTTGTGATCTCTTTCTCTCTGTCAAAAAAATAAATAAAATCTTTTAAAAAAATCACACAGATGTGAGAGCTCAAACCCAAGTATCCTTGGCCCACTTTAACCCTCAGTGGCTCTCTCCCCACGTCGGAGCAGAGAGCCCTCGAAAGCTGGTCAACTCCCAGGAAATGCCCAGGCCCTTCCTCAAAGGCAGGAGCAAAGGTAGGGTGTCCAGAGCATGACCGAGGCATGTCTCCTTTCCCAGATCTGGCCCTCAGGCTGGCCGGCGGCAGCCACCGGTGCGAGGGCCGCGTGGAGCTGCACTACAATGGCACTTGGGGGACAGTGTGTGATGACAGCTGGGACCTGCGTGACGCCCAGGTGGTGTGTGGGCAGCTGTCCTGTGGCAGGGCGGTGTCGGCCCCCAGCAGGGCACATTTCCGCCAAGGCCTGGGCCCCATTGCCCTGGACGACGTGGAGTGTAGAGGGACAGAAGCCAGGCTGTGGCAGTGCCTGCACCGTGGCTGGTTCTCCCACAACTGTGGCCACCACGAAGATGCCGGCGTCGTCTGCTCAGGTGGGTCTGATTCTGACCCAGGTGGGTGGGCGGAATGGCGTTCCCAACTGCACTCAGAGCAGGAAGGAATCTTAATGTCGCTGTTTCCCAAGCTTTCCCCATTCCAACACTCCTGCATGGCTTCTGTCCATCCACCACCCACAGCACTTTCCCCAATACTTTCTTTCTCATGGACTCTTCTTTCACTTACATGAAATCATTCTAAAGGAAGTTCTATATTCCCCCCATACGTGGACAGCCAGGATCACTTACCGTAAACAGACAATACATACCAATAGACACTGTGGCAATAAAACAATGTTAAAATGTTAAAAAAAAATTAAAACAAACAATGGTCTCTCTAATGTGATCAATTCATGCTCATGCATATTTGAAAATATCCTTCATCAGAATGGAACTCAACTTAAAATTTTAAATTATAATGCTTTATAAATATATAACTCTTAAACTAGAAGATGCACCATCTCAAATTATCTCACGTCCCACCAGTGATGAGTCATGCCTCTGGGAAACATCTCTTTGGTTCATCCCCCTTGTTGCCCAGGTGACACAGAGATGGCTCTTAAAGTCACAGAGCTGGGAGCCCAGGTCCCAGCCCAGCACTGTTATTCCTCAGTTTTGTCTCGGTTGAGTTTCTGCAAATGAATTCCAAAGCCCACATTTATCTCTGCTTCTCTCTGGGTCTGGCTGGGAAGCGGCAAAGTTGTTTATCAGCTAGACCTGGCCACAATGACCAGAGGATAGAAGAGCAAGCAGGGGTGGGTATCCTAGATGCTTCTGAGAGGAGAAGAGAGACATCAAGGGGCAGAGTCAGTGTTGAAGCAAAGCAGGAGTGGAAGTCATGAGCTGAATATGACATCTGAGGACAGGGCTGGGGGCCGAAGGAGCGGGGAGGTGTGGAACCAGGACCATGGACAGAGTCACACGAGGTGGGTGGGAAGTGATGGGGACAGAGTTCAGCTTCACCCCTGGCCTGCGGCTCCTTGGCTCCCTCCAGGTGCTGATGCTCCCAGTGTGTGTCCTTGACACAAACCTAGTTCTGCATTTTGCAAACTGACACTTGCTCTGGGAGGCAAGATCCAGGAAGAATTACAGAATCAAACCAACTGGAAAGTTAGGAACTCCACATAAGGCAACCAGCACTGTGGCCAGTTTGGGGGTGAGGAAGACACTGTGATGTCCAGCAGCTCGACAAAAATGAACCAGTGACCCAGGACATCTAGTGCTTACAATCATGGCAACTCAGGGCCATCTCCCCTGCCCAGATTGGGTGCAGTTTCTCCCCAGAACAAGAGACAGACCTTTCTGTTTCAAATAAGTAGATCAACCTCTCAGGTTTGAGAAGAATGGAAGGACATGACATATGCTCACCTTTTGATCCATGTCTCTCCTAGCCTCTCTGCCTTACTCAACACCATCATCTGCTACAAGTCACCCAATTTCAGGTAATTTCTATTAGGGTTTATTGAGTAACTGTAACGTATCTTGGCAAAGTCATCGTGGGCAGTACGACAGTGGTTTGGAAGCCAAAGGCCCTCGATCTACCATCCTGGCTTCATCAGTTACAAACTGTGGGATCTTGAATAAATCTCTGAACCCCCTTGTGCCTTCTCCTGTAGATATGGATGAGGAGGAGGATAAAGGTCTTTGCCTCCTAAGGCCGTGCTGGGACACAGCATTCTCTCTGTGTAGGATGGGCAGGGCAGTGCCTGCCATGGGGGGAGGGGGACACTATTTAGAGGCAATGGCCACCTTCCAAGCACTGCAAGGAGTCATCTTGGTGTGTGCTACTTTCTGCCTGACAGAATGACAAAGAATGAAGAAGCTGTGCACCCAACTTGGTCTTTCCCTGACTCTGTGACCAGCTCAATGGTTGTCATATTTTAAATTAGGTCAGCACCCTGTTTGTGGCAGAGTCTTCAAGAGTAAAATACAATATACAGGGGAGTTAGGAAAAAGAAATGCCCCCACACCTTCAAAGGAAACACCAGAGTAGGTTAGGCTAAACAAGGAATGTTTTCTTTAAAATCTCTCTGATTTAAAAAAAAAAAAAAAGTATTAACTACCATGCTCTGATTTTCTAGAATGAGCCTCAGTTGCTTGTCCTGCTGGTACATACACCAGCTGAGCGATGGCAGGGCGCCCCCTGACTAAGCGAGGACCAGGGAAAGGACTTGATCTAGAATCAGGAACTGTACGTGACCCACAAGGCAGAGGGCCCACGGACAGTTCACTGAGAGTTAAATAGGTTTGACATGTAAGATGTGGTGTCCTGTTCTTTTGTGTTTTACTCTGCCCTTAGCATCTTTCCCGGAGCCGACAAAAGTTTCCACATCAGCAGGTAAGCTGTTCCTCTCTCCTCACTTGCCTTCGCTGACTTGAGTTTTAGCTCAGAAATGCTCCAGCGCGATGGCCGTGGGAGAAAATGTTGCCATTGGAAACACTCCCCGCCCCACCCCCAGCCTGAGGCGGGCGTGCAGGGAACTGCTGCGAGCGGAGGGGGCTGAGGATATCAGGGTTTGCCTGGAAAATCTGTGGTTGGCAAGTGAGTGGCAAGAAGCTAGGAGATGCATATTGACTTCTGGGGACGGGTCTGGAGGGCTGAGGGTGGCCCGCTCAGCCCAAATCTCCCCACGCCCGACTCCCACCACGAGCTGTCCCTGGCTGTGTTCTGAGCACAGCCCACCTCTGTTCCCTTCTGCAGCCCTGCCCTTCGAGCATGAGGGGCAGCCAGGAACGACCGTTCTGTGCGCTCCCCAGAGCGGCCGCACTCATGTGCTGTGTTGTTCCCAGCAATGTGCTACGTTCCCATGTTGTGTTGTCCCAGCGACCCTGGGAACAACACAGAGGAAAGCTATTGTTGTCAGATGACCAGCATGTGCATGGGCACACAGAGAATATCACACACACACACACACACACACACACACACACACACACACACACACGAAGTGGTATGTGCACATTAGCTTCTCAGGAAAAACCCAACAAACCCTGTGAGTGCCAGAAACCAACACTTCGCCCCACACCGGGCAGGACACGAAGCAGCTTCACAGGGAGGCGGCTCCGAGCCACCGGCTAAGGAGCAAAACGTTGTGGCAGGCAGCTGTAACCTGCAGAAGCGCAGTCATACCCAAGGCAAGAAAGAATAAACGAGGGAGGCGAAGTGAAGCGGGGAGCAGATCTGTTGTCACCGAAGATCAGCGGACACTCTCCAAGACGTGCCGGCTCTTCTGGTGGCCGTTGGAAGTGTCCACCGAGGTCCAGGCCTGCGGCTGATGAATGGGTCAGGCAGGTGTGAGGCCCACGCTGACACCCGGGGCACGGCGTGTGATGACAGCCGGTCCCTAGACAATGCCACGTGGTCTGCAGACAGCTCGGCTGTGGCCCGGCCGTGTCCACGCTCCCGGGCGCCAGCGTCCGCCCTGGGTCAGGCAGCATCCTTCCAGACAATGTCAACTGCGCGGGAAGCGAGTCGTCCCTGGGGCAGTGTCCTCCCGGCGCTGGCTCGCTCACAACCGGGGGCACCACCAGGACGCTCGTGTCTTCTGCTCAGGGGAGGGCAGGTCCCTCGTGGGCCGGTCATGGAGCTGCCTAGGCTGAGCCTGAAATCTGCACGGGGAGTCTGGAAACATCTCCATGCCTTAAAGCTGCCCCGCATCCAGGACAGGTTCCTGTTCTCACTCCGGAAGGGTTGCCAGCTGCTTCAGATATGGGAGGGCCCCGTGCCACTCAAGGGACTCCAAAGGTTAATCCGCTGTAAAATAATCAGTAATGGTACTTAGAAAGTTTCGGTGGATGAAACGAGTCATCCCACATGAAGCCTTAGTCAAGCATATGACACACGGTGAATGTACGACACGTTAAGTGTTTCACTGGGATTTTAGTTCCTAAGGCAAATTCTCTCGGAATCACTGTCTCGGAGGTTCAGGCCGGGCTGTAAAAACCCCAGCAGAACAGCCCAGGAGATAAGAACAACTGTTTACACAGGCTTGTTGGGCTGTTTTTGAACTGAGACCATGATTTTCAAACCACTCAACCATCCTCATTTCTATTACTTTTTAATCTTAATGAAGTCCCCAAAATTCATTTTCGCTTTTGTTATTTTTTAAAAGATTTTTATTTATTTATTTATCTCTTTATTTGGTTATTTGGGAGGGGGCAGAGGGAGAAAGAATCTCACCCGGGGCTGCATCTCACGACCCTGAGATCCTGACCTGACTGAGAAGCAGAGTTGGACGCTTAGCAGGCCACACCCCCAGGTGCCTCACCCCATTTCTATTATCAACCCTCCCCCCATTTTTCCTTATCTCTGCAGATTCTGCAGCTGCTGGGCGTCCGGGGATCCGTGAGTTCCCTCCCATTTTATCTGCCGATGGGTGACGAGCCACCTACTGCCGGGGGCGCCCACCCTAGGTCTCCCTCACCCGCCTTCACTCTCCTTGACAATGCTCTTCACTCCAGACCTTTCCCAGACGGCGAAGGTCCGGAGCTGTGTCCCATTCCCATGGGGCCGTCCTCTGGCTCCCCGAGGAAAAGCTGTTTGGGGTGTTGGCAAGCTTGAGGTCATCTTTCCCGTATAGGAGATCTGCGTGCCAGCAGGACTGAGACCCTGGCTCCTGAGCCGACGTAGGGCTCATCCACAGAGCGGGTGACAGGCCAGAGAAGGCAGGAGGCTCTGGGGGCAGGTGGTCCTGGTGGCAGCAAACTTTCCCAACTCCGCCACACCACCTGGCCCTCTGGATGTTGAGGCTGAACTCTGGGTACTGAGAAGCCCTCTGGGCCAATGGGGCCATACCCTCCCAACCCCAACATCCACTTTTTTTCTCTTATTGTCTTACTCCTCACCAGAATAGTTGTACACATGTGTGAGCCACCATCACGTTTTACATGCTAACCATTGGATTAGACTGGACGGGGTTGTTTAAAGGCAAACCCACGCATGGGAAGGAGAGGCTGTTGAGACAACTAGGCAGTTGCATGGATGGTTTGGAGTGTCCTTATGATGTTTTCTCTTCCCCATGTGCAGCTTCTTCAGCTCCTGGGGAGCAGCCGCGTGTCTTCCATCCAACAGGTATCTTTTCCATTCTTAGATTTTGTGACTTCTTTTCCTAGGCTGGCATTGGCAGCCCCCAGAAATGTAGCCAACGTAGTTTTCCTGGCCCTGAGGCTGTAGGGAATCAAAGCTGGTGAGATGGTGGGTTGTCCCCATGCGGGGACCTTTCCAAGGAGAACCAGCCACCCACCCTGCCTCAGTGGCATCACTGGACGTCTTGTAGGAAGAGCCTGACCCACATAGTGCTCTTGGGGGCCCTACTCTAAGGGAACCCCAGGAACCAGATCCACTTCTGGAGCTCAGAATATGAGAACCAACCTCACCTGCTTTTGGTTCAGGGGCAAGTTTCACCCAGTCACCATCTTACCTTCTGGTAGGAGCAATGCCCCCTCTTCTGCTCAGTTTCCCAGCCCCAACCTTCTCCCTCAACCTCCAATAAATACTTCAACCTTTTTAAAATTCAAGTAAGGTGAAATTAATTTTGTTCTGAGAGTTCCATAACATTTTTCGAGACCTGGGTAAGAAATAAGAAGTCTGAACGTCAAGTGTTCTGCTGAACGGTTTTGAATTTGTAGAGAAACCACACGACAAATGATACTGCAGACAGGAAGAAAGCAGAAGTTTGTTTTTAAGTGTGTCTTCTACAAGGTCACCATGTGGCCCCGGTTCCCATAAAGAAGTGGCCCAGTGAGTGTGAACCACTGTAGAGACGGTGCTAAATTTCAGAAACCAGACGCAGTCCTTGGTCCCCTCTGCATCTATGGTGTCCCCGTGGACACAGGCTGTGCAACCAGTGGCCAGAGGGCTGGGGCTGGGGTAGAATTCTCTAGCTGGGAATGCTGTCTCAAATATTGAGAGTGGCCAGAACCTTCTCCAGCCCCTCTGCCCTTGGCCCCTGCAGATCCTCCTGTGGTGCAGGTGCGATTGCCGTGTGGAGAGCCTCTACGATGGCCGCTGGGGGGCGGTGTGTGACCACCTCTGGGGCCTGTCTGCGGTGCAGGTGGTGAGCCGGCAGTTGGGCTGCAGCCAGGCCCTGGTGGGCCGGAGGGGCAGTCTGTTTGGTGGCAGCTTGGGCCCCATCTTCCTAGACACTGTGCAATGTACAGGCAACGAGAGAAGCCTGGGGTGGGGCCACCACCTCAGCCTGTCGATCCATAACTATAGACACCACGAAGAGGCTGGGGCCATCTGCTCAGGTCCCTGAACTCTCCCTCAGCCCGGCTTCCCGCCGTAAGCAGCAAAGCTGGACCTGCCAGGAGGCCAACCCCCAAAGCCTTGGGCTTCCAGGTCATGAAAACAGCTGGTCCCATCTGCCTGGAATTTTCCCAATTGTAGCGCTGGAAGTCCCCTGTCCCGGGAACCCCCTCAGATTCGGCTAACCCAGGACACTGGTTGCGCTAGTCTCAGGTGTGTCGGATATCACAGCCTGTTCCCCTGCTCCTAGGAGAGCCGAGATCCTCGGAGCAAAACCATGCCTGGGAAGTGGGAAGTTGAGCCCCTGCTTGAGATGGTTTTTAATTTCCAGGAATGATTTTCTGATGTGTGTCAATCTCATAAACTTCTCACGAAGCTATTTCTCAGAGAGAGCTTCATAGGAACGCGCTCTCCTGATTTGCTGTTGCCTGACTAGGGCTTTTCTTACCATTAGGGACAATTTTTTATTTCAAAAAAGCTGAATGAACACTTAAAAACCCTGTTTGGTTACGTTTTCCTACTAAATGAGACATGCAGCAAACATCTGTGACCCCGACCCCATGGCCCAGAGCCACCCCCTTCTCAGAGGGTGGGGGAGACAAGGTCCCCAGACGGGTGAAGAAGCAGACAAGGTGAGGATCCTTCTCGCCTCCTGTGTCACTGGGTAGTTCTTTTAGTCCGCAGAGGGAGCCTTTGGTGCTCCAAACACGTCTTGGTATCTCTCTGTGAGACTCAGAGTCAAAATGTCATCAGACGCTCATGTGTCCTATTTATGTTAGCTTCAGGTCTAAGTGGCTATGGATGGCTCCTCCCTGGAAAAGCTCCGCTAGAGCCTTTGGATTAGTGTCCATAAGCCAGGGTCTCACCAACAGGGGGGAAGGTGGTGGTAGAAATCCAGTCGCCTCTGCCAGTCCGTTCTGAGCTGGCAGTTGGCACAGATGTGGGTTCACACACCCACTCAGCTGGTGCGTCTGCCATCGTTTCGCAAGTGTGCGCCGCGCTAATGCAAGTGCCTTGGGTTTTCTCTTGCAGCTGCAGAAGCTGTCCCAGAACCAACAGAAACAAATCCCAAAGCCGGTAATCCTTTTACGGCTTGTTTCGGGGCTTGCCAGTATTGACTCTTTCTAGTGGATTCCCTGAGGCTACAACCAGGAATGTCCATGACTGGAGGGTTCAGGCCCCACACTGTGGAAGAGGCTGCAAGCAGGGCTGGCTCTTGGTCTAGTCTCTGCTTCTAAAATTTATCTAACTGTGAATCTGGTATACCAGAACCAGTTTTGACTAAAGAAAACCATGAAAAGTTGACTTTGACCTATTTCTATGCTGTTGCTTAGCAATTTAATGACCAGTTCTAAAATCAGTATCTATCCTTACCCTTGAAATTATCCTATTTCTTTTTTTTTTTTAAGATTTTATTTATTTATTTGACAGAGACACCACAAGTAGGCAGAGAGGAAGGGAGGAAGCAGGTTCCCCGCTGAGCAGAAAGCCCGATGAGGGGCTCGATCCCAGGACCCTGAGATCGTGACCCGAGCTGAAGGCAGTGGCTTAACCCACTGAGCCACTCAGATGCCCCCAATTAACCTATTTCAAAGGAACAAGTATCTGAAATCAGAGCTTGCCCAGAAAAACCAGTCCCTGCATTTGTGGGCAATAATGTAACTTTTTTCTGTGAGACTTGGGAAAAGGAAGCAAGAGATGGTAGAGTAGTGGACTTCAGGGTTGGCTAGGGTACAAATTGCGGAAAAGTCCTATTAGAAATTACTTGCCAGAAGAGCTAATCCCATTCCAGTAACAACCCAAGTCTTGCCCAGACTTGCCCGCCATCAGGTTGGTGGTGGGAGGAGCCGTTGTGACGATACACCACAGTGGCACATGGGTGACCATGTGGGATGACCTCTGGCACCGATGCAACCGACGTCGTGTGTTGGCAGCCAGACTGTGAGGAGGGCATCGGAGCCCTGGGGAATGGCCACTCCAGGGAGGGTGTGGGGGGCGTCCTCCTGGACAATGTGCAGGGCCGGGTAATGAGGCCACAGTAGGCCAGTGCTGGCACTGGGCTTGCCATGCAGCCACCATGGATGCCGGAGTCCTTGCTTCAGGCACTCACTCTTGACTTTCTCCTGACATTGCCGGAGCCACAGCCCTGGGGGTAGGCAAGAGGGACATGAAAATGAATATGCGGAAGCTCAGGCCCCTTGGGGTCCTCCAGACACCTGTTATGGTCCATTCTGGTTCCCAGAAGCCTCTGGGTCCTTGTTAGCCTCTCTTAATCTGCCGATTTACCCAACGTTTGAGCCTACACTCACAGGTTTACTTTGGAGCCCTCAGTCTCTGCCCTCTTCAAAGATTTACCAGATTCCCTGTTATCCACCCACTGGGGTAACTGCTCTTCCTAGTCTTTGGCTTAAAATTATGTTTTGAGCCGAAAACTGCCTTTGTAGTGCTGCTTTGGGGAGTTCCATGAACAAGACCAAGTCCCTCCCACCTGGGCCCTTTGTGAAAGCATCACCTATTTCCAGGGGGCCCCTGGTTTGAGATGGCTTCCCTTCCTCTTTTTTTTTTTTTTTCTCCCAATTCAACCCATGTACGCATTATTTCAGGCTGCCAAACCAGTATGACTACAAAAGCAGATAAGATGAAATGAAAATACGCACTGCCCAGCTACTCTTAATTTTGTAGAGCAAAGACAAGAATAAAGAGATTCAGCGAATGCATCCATTTACTTAACAGATAGTTCCCGAGCTCTTTCCCTGCACCAGGCGCAACTCTATGGGAAGACACCGAAGTGAGCACCGCAGGTGCTGATCCTGCCCTCATCAGGCTTCCTTACTAGGGCGAGAGGTCAGGATGCCTTAGGTGTGCCTTAGTAGATCACTCACAATAGTGACATGGAATGCAGAGTCATAACGGACTTGATCAGGTTGAGGAACCACTCTCCTTTCCTATTCAGACATTGGTGCTATGGTATAAACTAGGCAGGTCACTGAAAATGAGCACATCAGTGTTGGAAACCTAAGGTCAGAATTGGGAAGGTTTCTATACTCTGCAACCCCAGGAAATCTTTGCTCCGCACGGCATCAGAGAAACAGCCTTCCTGACCCATGCGGCGTGATTACACCGTCCTCACGGCCAAAGATGCGTCTCACTTCCTCCTTCACGTGGCCCTAGCTCCCGTTCGGTCTCATCCAAGAGGCTTTTCTTATTTGTAATTTCACATTTCAGACATCATTTTTGTGTCTAGTTTTAGTACATCTGAGACATAAATGTTTCAAGTTAAAAGGTAGCTTCTAAATTTTCTGTTGGTGGGTGGGATTTTTGTTTGGATTTTCTCTTACTTTGGTTTTGGTTTTGCTTTACAGTTTCAGCACCAGCCGCAGAAATGACCACTTCGCCTGGTAATTTTATTTTCATTCTTGCTTTATAGAAATTACAGATGGCCAGATGGTCCCGCATATGGTTAGGGTTAAAGTTTATCCATCACCAGAAACTAAATATTGAGCTCATATCAAACTAATATAAGGTGCTCACATATTCATCAAATGCTTGGTAACTTGGGCAGATACAGCCTCCATCCCTTCTGTGTGAAGGACATCACTTGCCCAGTGTGTGCCCTTGGCCCTTGGTGCACCTGCAGGTCTCTGAGATCATATTATACTGACATAAGACTCCTTCAGATTCACACATTTGGGAATTCAATGAGTTCATTTTTGGAACAACGCAGGACTTTGGGCATCATGGGCAAATCTATCCCTGTAATCTGCATTTTCAGAAAATAATAGAGTACCACATCTCCCGTGTATGTTTCACAATACAGTACACCAACCCAGTCATATGCAAATTTTAAAAAATAATTTAAATAACTAAATAAGTCAGGGGGATACCATATCCTGCCCTTGAAGATTCTGCCTGTTAGCCCATTAATGTCTCTGACAAGTCCCGCAGTAAAGGATCTTTTTAACACTTGTTTTGACTCAGTGTTTCTCAAAATTCTTTGACCACTGAAACCTTCCAAGTAGAAATATAGCATCACAGAATTTGGAGCTCAAGAATCTTGGCTTGTGTTCTGGCTCTAGCCTTTACCAACTGGGTGACAGTGGGCAAGTGTCCTTACCTCCCAGAGCCTCCTTTCTTCATCTGTAGAACAGGAAGAGGAAGCTTGTCCTGGAGATTGGGTGGCACACACCAGTGCCAGCACACACACACCAGTGCAAGTGCACACATCAGTGCAAGCACACACACACCAGTGCAGGCACACACACACCAGTGCAAGCACATACCAGTGTAAGCTCACACCAGTGCAAGCACACACCAGTGCAAGCGTACAGTGATGGGAGCTCGATAGTCACATTACTAAGGGATGTGTGTGCTGCTCTTGGCTGAGTATCTGGCTCTTTAGTTTAAGCAACACATGTGTCTTTTTGTGAACTTCCCTCTTGGGGACTTTGGGGATCATCCTAGAGCTTGAGTTAATCAATATATAGCTAAGTAAGTTGGAGACATGCCATCTCAAACCAAATAAATTCAAGTCAAGTTTTCTCCAATGGTAAACACTCATGAAAGTAGTTCTTGGTTCATGTTTCCAAAATCTCAGAACCCTCTGCCAGGCTCTGGAGAAACTGACCTCTAAGAAAATCAGATAATGAAACCAATTTGTGTCTTTGTGGTTGGGTCTGTGAGAATCAGCTGCCAGCTCTCTCAGGCAAGGTCAAGTTCAATATGGCAGCATCACCATATAAGATTTTTTTCAAGATTTGGAAGAAACCTTAGAGACTGTTCAGACCTAAAATCACAAACAGGCAGTCCATTGAATAAGTTTGGACATGGGGGCGGTTTTAATTCAGACGAAAGAGTTTTGCCAATGTTTAATTTTCTTTTAATACCACATTTTACAAATGAGTGATTTCATATAAAAGTCCAGATTTCAAGCTCTTTTGGAGAACCCACAGAATAGGAAATGCTAGAACGAATTTTGTCAAGACACCAATTGTCCAGGGTTGAGCAGGCAGGGGACCCTTTACATGGGCAGTGCTATCTGGTTTCTTCCTGGCCTGTACCCATTATTTCTGGGGCTAGTGGCATCTCTGCATGAATGCTTGATACCTCCCAAACTTCAGTGTTCAAATAAATCACCTGGAGATATTTTTACATTTTTTTAAGATTGATCGATTGATTGATTTTAGAGGAAGAGAGAGCAGAGAACATGAGTGGGAGAGGCAGAGGGAGAGGGAGAGAGGATTTCATGCAGACTTCCTCCTGAGCACAGAGCCCAACCCAGGGCTCCATCTCATGACCTTGAGATCATGACCTGGGCTGAAACCAAGAGTCAAACGTTTAACCTTTTAACTGACCGAGACACCCAGACACCCAGCCTGGAGATCTTTTGAAATGCAGGCTCTGATTCCATTGTTCTGGGGTGAGTCTTAAGGGTCTGCATTTCTAACAAGGTGATGCGAGGCTGCTGGTCCATGGACTGGCCCTTCAGATGCAGCAGAGGAAGCTGAGAGATGCAGCGGGACTTGTCCACAGCCACATACCTGGTTACACAAAAAGCAGAGACTCCAACCCAGGTCTCTTGGATCCCAGACCCAAATACCATCTTCCTCATTATTTATTTCCCTTAGCTCAAGGATACAGAGAATAGGAAAATCAAATAGGAACAGAGCGTAATCAAATATGAACACAGCTGGGGCAGAATTTGTAAACAGGATTATTTTAAAAAAATACTACTTATCAATAAACTGGGTGGACAAGGATGGTATTTAATTAAAATTTCCTTGAATTACGCTTGCTTTG
The DNA here is from genome assembly GCF_964662115.1 of Mustela nivalis. Taxonomy (NCBI): domain Eukaryota; kingdom Metazoa; phylum Chordata; class Mammalia; order Carnivora; family Mustelidae; genus Mustela; species Mustela nivalis. The sequence continues at coordinate 178,502,683 of NC_139021.1, forward strand.
ACAGTTCCTGATTCCACTGCTGCCACAGATTTGGTCCTTGGAACTGGTAACAATTCTTCTGCTGATTTGTCCTCTTCCTGCCTTTCGGGGATATTGCTGTATTGAAATTCTACCTAGATAGTACGCTTTTACTATTTGTCCAGGGGTGGTTTGGCTGAGTTAATCCCTTGGAAAATGGACTATAATCCAGAAATAGACACAGAGGGCCTCTACACAGCCAAGTTTAGGTCCCAACATTCAAGCTCACATGAGAGTATATACAGAGCCTGTGGTTCTCACTTCCTACACACACATGGTGTCCCCACTGTGTATTATGAAAGACAACAAACCAGGAGGGGTATGGGGACAAGGAGGGAGAAGAGCTACTCATAGAACAGCCACAGTGGCAATAGCAAGAAATGCTAACCGATCATCTGACAGCCATAGAAGTGTTCCAAAACCCAGTAAATGTCACCAGACTCTCTAAATGTTATGATATGGACCCCAAATGCCTACTAACCTCAACATCCTTTGAGGTACCCTAGTATGACAGCCCTGAGCCACAGTGATTTCTTCCCCAGGAGCCTCAGTCATGCAGATTGGACTCTGTCTTCTGCTTAAAAAGACAGGACAGGGAAACGTGCTCCATTTCAGGAAAGTTTTCATTTCTAATGGTTCATGTTTTGCTTTGGGTGCCTCTACTTTTATTCAGGAGGTTGGGAAGTAACTAGTCCTCACACTTGAATATTTCCAACAACAAAACCAGGTAGATGAGATCATAGGAAAGGCAGAATTGTGTAGAACTGGAAAATGCATAAAAACGTTCTGATCGATTGATTTTCCTGTTTGTGTTTCCTGTTTAGGCATAATGCCTACTTCAGCGGAAGTGACTTCTTCACCTGGTAATGCCCTCCGCCCACTGCAAATATAGGCAGATGGGTCAGCAAGACTGCCTGTGCCATGTCAACCAGGACAGTTGGGGGGGGGTGGGGGGAGTGCAGGGAGTGTCAGGTTGTCACTGTCTTTGAGCAGAATGCCCAGTCTGGGCCAAGCCCTGTGACAGAGCCAAGGTGGTGGTGTTGCCTCTCAGGAAGATAGGGACTGGTACTCGCTGGCAGGTGACATCACCTGTCACAGGTTCTCAGAGCATCACATATCTCCCCTTCATAGCACTGCTCACAGCTGCACTTTGACAGAGGAGGAGCCCTGTCTTGATTTCTTTGTTGTTTGACTCCCATATCTAGCACAGTGTCTGCCATAGAAGGAAAGGATGAATCACAATCCATTGTTAAATACATGAAGTCCTTGATTCCTATGCTCCAGGGACAGAGAGAAGAAAATGGGTTAACTGTAAAACAATTATCTTTGCCATTTGGCAGGTTTTGATCAATTGCCTTTTCTCATTTCCAGAATCTTCTACTATTACTATAACCACTTCAACAGGTAATTTTGGTGTTATTGTGGGTTCTATCCATCTTACTTGCTATAAATTATCATGTTTGGTTTTCCAGGGAGCTCATTTCACAATTGTTTCTGTCCTGATCAAATTATTTTATTCTTTAGAGACTTTAAATATGCTTCTATTGACCTGACTCACATAGGCCACCTCTGCACCCCCCATGGGGAATGAGATCCAGGAAGCACAGCTAAATGCGTGGGCCAAGGGAAAAATTAGTTTGGCCAATTCCCAAATTCAAAAATAAGTCATTCACTGGACAGACTGTTGATCTAACATCAACTGCCCATGATGGGAGCTCCTCCTGGAAACCAGTCATGGCATGGGTGTTGGCAGGATGGTGGAGAGCCAAACCATGGCTTTGACTGGTCCTCCTTAGACATTCGTCCAGCATTTGGTGAGGATGGTCATGTGCCAGGCTCTGTGCCAAGATATTGATGCAGAGTTGACCACAGTAACAAGTAACTTTTGTCTTGTACGATAATCTTGAATGATGCTGGTTGCAATGATATCTGAGGAGTTCCTAATGTGACTTTGGGGTGAACAATTTTACAAATATAGTGTTAGAGGTTTATTTGTGGGGAGGACAATAAAGAGGGTGCTCTCCCCTACTCTAGGTGCTAAAGCAATTAAATAAGACACCAGAGTCAAGACCAAAATACGGTCCACACTCCTGAGAAGGCTTGGTTGGAGGGCAACCCTTGGTACAAGAGGCAAATGGACCTGCCATCCCCTCCTTACCCTCAGTCTGGGTCTTGGGACAGTCCAAGAGCTTGCCCTTTCCCGTGTCACTGCCTTCCAACCATTCAAGGAGAGGAAGGAAGACCAGGTGTAGGAATCCCTCCAACTACAGAATCTCTGTTAGACAAACACATATTGGGAGAAACTTGGACCAATGGTTGTTGCCCTCTAAGTAGGTAATGTTCACCTTCTCCGAGGGGAGAAGTAAAGGGTGGGCAAGAGGAATGGAAACCCAAGGACTGGAGAGGTGCCCTGGAGGCAGTGGAGGATCTAGGGATGCCCCTGTCTGGAAAGCAGGAAGACCAGACAAGCCAGTTATACCTATACCATCTAGGATGGCCACCTTTATGTCTCTTGTATTTAGCAACACGTAGGCTTGATATGGCTGTCTTACTGTTCCTTTGTTATTTTTGTTCTCCTGCAGATTTAGTAGCAACCACTGTGACCTCCACACCAGGTAAGACACTGTCTCCTGCCCAAGTAAGTGCCTCTTCTTGGACTTCCATTCATCAGTCTAGGCTGTTCCATGGAAAGCTTATCCCCAGCCCCGCCTCAGTAAGAACAAACCCTCAAGTGTCCTCTCCTCTTGGCTGGTTTTTAGGTCTTCTCTTCTCTTTTTTACAGATACATCTTCATCCTCAGCAGAAGTGACCTCTCCCTCTGGTAAAGGCTTTCTTGTCATGTGGTTTAAATCATGAGACCAGCTTCTCACTTGCCATATTCGATTTTGAAAATGAGCCCACATAATGACCATGTTGACCACAAAGTAGACTGAATGAAAAGACACACTGAAGAGTCCTTTCTCCCATTTTTAAGTGTCCTATTTCCTCTGTCCCTATACAGATGTATCTTCAACTTCAGCAGAAGTGGACACACCCTCTGGTAATGTTTTCTGTCTGTCACATTTCTTAAGTTAAATATGATCAACTCTCCCTCTTTCTGTTGGACAAATGAACATAGGTAGTGAATATTTTGTCTGTGGCAGAAGATCCGATATGTCAACAGAAGTCCCAGCATCCTTTTAATAGAAATGAAGCTTCATGTTCTCTTCATCCATTCATAGTCAAAAAAGTGGTCCCTCTGCTAGGACATTCCCTCCACTTGTTGGCCTGGTCTTAATCAGATGTGCTCACGGGAGGCAAGGGCAGGGGCCCCCCATCTCCACTAGCCTGGTGACCTGTGTTAGATTACAGGTGGTGCTTTGACCTATCCCACACACCAAAATGCAAGAGAACTAGATTGTGATAATGTTGGTTCTACCCATGTGCAATTCCATCTTCTACCACACTGTTGTTCAAACCAAAACTCTCCATTGTCTTTTCACTGATAGGTGAGTTTGAGTCTTCTTTGTTTGCAGATATAACTCCCACTCCAGGAGAAAAAGCCTCTTCACCAGGTAGGTTCTCTACTCTCTGTGGTAGCCCTGGTGAGTGACTTTCTGAGAAACCATAGCCCAGCAGGAGTAGACACACTCAGAGAAAACACACTCTTATTTCCCCAAGAGCGGTCAGGAGAGGAGAGGGAGGTCTGGTTGGTTCCAGGCCACTGGAACCCACAGTAGTTATGATTCTGAACATGGTGGAGGCAAGTGCAGGGACAGGATGAGTAGGATAAGATAGCATTCAGCATCAATCCTGGACGACACGTTAGAGATGGCCCATGGCAACAATTCTCAGATGTTCATGTACAAGTGAATGGCCCGGAGAACTTGGTAAAATGCAGTTTTGGATTTCATGGCTCCAGATGGAGGCTGGATTCTGCATTTCTCACAGGCTCCCAGGTGATGCTTATCCTGCGGGTCACGGGCCACATTCAAGGAGTACAATGCTGAACCACTCCCCTTGTTTTGGAGGAAAATGAGGCCCAGAGAAGGAGGAAACTTGCCACTGCTTTAACTCAGGCAGCCATAACTAAGTATTACAGACCATGTGGCTTAAACAGCAGAAATTTATTTTCCACAGTCCTGGAGACTAAAAGTCTAAGATGAAGGAGATAGCAGAGAAGGACTGCAATGCCCACATTTTATGCTCCCGAAAAGCAGCGTGCTGTAGAAAGGGTGCATGTTCTGGGGTGTCCCAGGTGAGAACTGAAGATGTCCCAGGCATGTTTACAAGCTCTCTGAGTCTCGATTTCCTCGTCTCTAACATAGACAGTACTTCCTGGGAACAGCTGCTGTAGGGATTCGAGAAGGAAATTATAGGACATAGGATGGATGTTCAAAATGGGAATGGTTTGTCTCTCTGGCAACGTGCCAACTTCTCTTATACCGTTTTACTCCTGGATGTGTATGTCCACACGATAAATAAGCAGGGTGGGTTCTGCTCTATGCAGCTTATGGGTCAGACTTCTTTTCATAAACTTGGAGTATACAGTGTGAAATTTCAATGACATGCGATGTCATTAATGCTTTCTTTGGACTAGAAACAAATTTTTTCTCTCTCTTTTTTTTGGCAGCCGTAAATCTGATTTCAACAAAAGTGACACCATCACCTGGTAAAGATCATATGCCTGTTGCTAGATTAACCCTTAGTTGTATAGTAATTTATACAACCACAATCTATCCTAAAATGCATTGTCACTTTTTTGCTTCCTTCTGTGTATTTCACGTGGAAGTATACCTCTCAGATATGATCCTTCTCTTATCTAAAAATGTTTCTGAGAAATCTGATTGGTTTGCTTCATTTAATTGTCCTGATCAATTATTTTATTCTTTAGAGTTTTTAAATACATTTATATTGCCTGACTCAATAGCCACCCCAATAAATATTTTTCCTACAAAATTTTTCCTACAAAATCTAACACTTTCATACTCTTCCTAAAAAAATTCTGTATATTTGAAAGGCTTCTTTTCTGACCATTTATCAAATCATTTTCTTTTTGTAGAATAACAGGACACACCACTTGTTTCATTTCGATAAGAAAATAAAACTTAGGGGCACCTGGGTGGCTCAGTGGGTTAAAGCCGCTGCCTTCAGCTCAGGTCATGATCCCGGGGTCCTGGGATTGAGCCCCGAATCGGGCTCTCTGCTCAGTGGGGAGCCTGCTTCCTCCTCTCTCTCTCTGCCTGCCTCTCTGCCTACTTGTTATCTGTCAAATAAATAAATAAAAATTTAAAAAAATCAATAAAAAAATAAAACTTAGTGGGCAGCATTTCTGCACCTAAACCCATGCAGAAACTCAAACAAGACGACTAGTGCCTAAACCTTGAGAAAATGTGTGGCTCCTTTTCAGGTTTGACTATAAATATGTGACTTTGATGATACACACTTTTTAAGCTTGGTCTGTCTTTCTTACAGTTACAATTTCAATTGGTGAAGACATGGCCCCTTTACCTGGTAATTTGCTTTTGTTCTCAGCACTTAAATTATCAAATCATTATTAATAAAGTGTTGTTGTTGTTTTTTTCAAAGTTGCTAATCTCTACAGAAAACCCTTATGGGCTAATAAGTAGATACGTGCAAACACAGATGTGCATGTGTACACACACACCCCTTTGGGGGTTGGAAGCCCCACATTCACTTCCTGGGACCTTGCAGAAAAGATGTTTGCCTTTATTCATAGTTCGGGAAAGCATGGTTATCTTGCTCCAAAATCACAAGCAACAAATTAAATGAGGAGCAAACAATTATCCTAAACCAGGATACCATACCCACAGAGAACCCACCGCCAGTGGCATTTATTAGCTGTCACGAAACATCTTCTGTGGGCCAAGGAAAGCAGGAAGGTTGGAAAACAGTCACCAGCAACCACTTTATATGAAGACCAATCATTTTACACACATCTACTGGTGTGACACCGCCAACATAATATAGATTTTTAAAATTATTCTTACTTTTTAAATCCCATTGAAGTACATTTATATACAACGAATTGCACACATCTATGAGATTTTTCTAATGCATCCACCTATGCGACCACCACAATCAAGACACAGAGCATTCCCATCACCCTGAAAAGCTCCTTTGCCTCCCTTTGCAGTAAATCCCCCAGGCAACCACTGGTCTGCTTTCGGTCCCTGTAGATTAGCTTTGTGTTTCTAGAATCTCATATAAATGGAATCAAATAATAAGTGCTCTTTTGCGTCTGACTTCTCTTGCTTAACAAATTGTTTCTGAGATTTGTCCAGATGGTTCCTTGTATGGGTGCTTTGTTCCTTTTCATTGCTTAGTAATATTCCACTGGGTAGATAGTCTGCGATTTATCCCCTCCCCTGAGGGTGGACAGGTCGGCGCTCCCCAGTTTTTTCCCTCCGGTGGAGAACTCTGCCGTGTGCAACTCTTTCCCTGCACGTTTTCCTTTATCTCCAGTAAACACCTAGAAGTGGAAAAGCTGGCTCACAGAAGACACAGTTTACAGCTCCAATGTTGGCTTTTATTCATCAAGAGTAAAAGAAATTTCATGAGATAGATTTTGTTCACTAAGTCAAGCCAGTGACTCAACCATTCTACTCCAAAGATGGGAGGATTTTGCCGTTTTGTTTTCTTTCTTTCTAGTATTTTTAATGATTAAATTCTTAGTTATCTGGACAACTAGGCTGACAATACCCTCTGTTCTTTGAGGGCTTTGCTTAATGCAGGTTTGGCTTTTTATGAGACAGGGAGTGCCATGGGGTGGGGGGCGAGAGAAAGAGAGACAGAGAGAGAGAGGGCAGCACCAGCAGACATGGTGGATCTCATCGCAGTGTCATTTCTTCTGCGGCAAACGATGCACCACGCGGAGGTGCGCAGTAGCGGAGGTTGGAGGTGGCGCCTGCCACTGCTGTCCCCTGACTTGCTTTCTCTCCTCCCGCAGACCTGCCCCTGCGCTTGACAGATGGGCACAGCCGCTGCGAGGGCCGGGTTGAGGTCCGCCACGAGGGCGTGTGGGGCACGGTGTGCGACGACCACTGGGACATCAGAGACGCTCGTGTCGTGTGCCGGCTGCTGGGTTGCGGCCAAGCTCTTGCAGCCCCGGGGCGCGGCCGCTTCGGCCCGGGCTCGGGGCCCATCCTGCTTGACGACATGCGCTGCTCGGGCACCGAAGACGCGCTGGACCACTGCGGCCACTCCGGCTGGGCGCGGCACAACTGCCGGCACCAGGAGGACGCGGGCGTGATCTGCGCAGGTGTGTCCCGGGGGACTGTGCCTCTTCCTCTGCCCATGCTCTGAAGGTCAAGGGACTGCATGTTGGCCAAGGCGCCAGCTGCTAGGGTAGCAAGGGCGTATTTGTTACACGACTGCTGTGCTGAATATTTTCATGGCACAGCATGAAAATAAAACCACAGCCTTGTGGTTTTATTCATCACTTTTGTCGAATTCCAATTCCGGATTGTATTTGTTCTGAAATAGAGCTACAAGACTATGAGGTCGAAGGAAGAAGTGGCCGTATAATACAATGATTAAGGACACAGAACGTGTGTCCTTGAGGCTGTCAGACCACAAAGACCCTTATTCAATTTCTGACAGGGTCATCAAGGGCGCGATCTTAAGTGGACACCTTTGACCCCGCCCTCAAAAGTCAGAACCCCACAGTACCTTGGGCTGCCTTTGTGTCCCTTTCATCCAAGATGGGGCCTATCCCTCTCCTGGAGGACTTTTTATTACCACCAGATACCCATCTTAGCATTGGACCTCCAGAGGTCGACCCTCTTCTCTGTGGAGTAGTACTATCTTATATTTATCCTAAATTTACCCAGGTAAACCTCAAAAAGTCTCAGAATTCTAAGATTTGGTGAACAAGTCCGAGCTCCTTTGTCTGTTTCATACTTAGTTTTTCACAGGCAAACGAAGGGATCAATCCCGATGTTTTTATCTTTGTGGGGGAGGTACTCTTGCCCTTCATAGGATTGATCATGACTAGAAAAATCATCAGAGTCCCCGAGACAAACCATCCCGCAGACAGCCTTATGAGGAAGTCAGCCTGGGGCCCAGGGATCCTTATCTGCCAGGCCCTCACTCTCACTGTGTGTGTTCGCAGTTCCAACCTGTCCTTTTGCTGTCAGCAGGCCCCCTGGAAAGAGTAATTCATTTTCCACTCTTGGATTATACACCAAGGGGTTTCCTTTTCATCTGGGGATAGCCGCAAAGGACCCGAGGTCTGGAGCCAATGGTATCTGAAGGGGTTGAGTGAATGTGGCCAGCCACGCTTCCTGGGCTGGGCCCTGGCCCTGGGTTGCTGTCCTGCCTTGCTTCTGAGCTGGAGAGGCCTTTGAGAGCCACAGACTGCCTATGCCCCAGGCTGAGATCCCAAGCATGCCATGAGCGTGGGAAGGGGCATCTGCCAGATTCCTTCAAACGACGGTGTTTAGAACCGGGAAAGCCTGTATTGACTATTCTCTTGCTCTAACAAATGTCAGCATGGACGACACCAGTATTGTCAATACTGCACCCGCACAGAAATCCCTTCCTCGCGCTCCATCAGGAGGCCCCAGGCCCTCTTTCCCTCCCCATCAACCTGAAGTATGTTCAAGCCACTGTACTCCAGCTGCCCTAGCTAAATCCAACGAGCCCATTTCCCGCACTGTCGTTCTGCTGCTGGCCATGGCCTCCTCTTCCAGGTCAGGGTATCAGCCACAGCTGACCTTGGCTTCTCACCCATCTCCCCTCACCAGGTCCGGCTGCCTTGGCTGTACCCAAGGACAAGGGTAAGCCCTCCCCTCCAGGCTGCGGGAAGCGGGAGCAGAGAGAGCGGGTGTCCCGGGGAGAAAGAATGGGCTTTCCTGTGCCTCCACGGAGACCTCTGGCATCTCCAGCCACTTGTGGGCCTTAGGAGTTTGGGGAAGAAGACTCTTCACACGCACGCTCCCTCCCGCTTTGCTGCCACTCTTTTCGCAAAACACCTCTCATACAAAGCCTCGGATAGATGTGTGCTCAACCTCGGGCGTCCTCAACATGAGAAGTGGGTTATCCTTTAAATCGTTAGACAAGGCTCTGACTCAGGCCGCAGGACATGTGCCGTGGGTAGGACTCCCAGGCTCTGGTGTGACTTTTGGAGAATGAGGGACATAAATTCAGTGAGAGTCAAAGTCAAGGACAGAGGGTGATGAGAGCTGAAGCAGCCCCCACCTGAGGCACCGCCCATACTTTGTAAAGCAAGCACACACCCACATCCCCCTGTGCGGCCGCTGGGCCAGACTGTCTTTGTGTGTTTCTTCCCACGCTCCTCCTGCAGCCCAGCTCTCCTGCCTGCCTCACCTCTTCCGAGTCAGCATTGACCGAGGCTATCTCCGGAGGCTGGGCTACTCCTCTTGGGACATCCACTTAAATGATGAGCTGTGCCGCCCCCAAGTCACCGGGCGCTACCTGATCTTCAACATCCCCTACGGTCACTGTGGCACCATCAGACAGGTAAGAAACTGCCGAGGGGGTGGCACCCTTCTGAGGACGGAGGCCAAGGAGAGCTATTTGGAAAATTCAACCACCTGTTCAAAACCTGGCAGGGACGGCGGAAAGGCACAGCCGCCGGGACTTTGTTTCCAAGTTCAGTGAGACCTGGAGCACTCAGTAATTTGTCCGAAATTTTCCTTACTTTTGGGAATTTGGAACACATGCTGAATTTGGAATACCCTGTAATAAGTGCTGAGAGCTGGTGGATGCCTGGATGGGTAAACATCCGACAGATGGACGGACGATGTTCTCTTAGCTCCAAAGCCAAGCATTTTCCATGACATGCTTCTTTATTCACCTTCAGCGCACACCTCCTCTGGGCAGGCCACGGTGCTGCGCATGGGGGAGGACCAATGATCTGTCCATCTGACTGCTGGGTTCTAACCAGGCAACCGGCTGTATTTCCACACATAGAAAGCATTTATCCAGGACAGGAGGGGATAATGAAATGTATATGTTTATTTCCTGTTCCTTAACCGCCAGCTTATTCACAGAACAGTGTCATGGAAGTTAAGCAAACAAGTAGACCAAGGATATAGGAGAATGTCTAACTATGGAATCTTCTGCTCGGTGTATCTAACAATGTAGCACATTCCACAGCAAGATCTCCAGGTTGTTCCTCTCTTCTTCTGTTCCCATATTTAGACGCACACACAAAAACAGCAAACCTTTGGCACTGTTGGAGGTTAATTCATTCAAACAGTCTCCATGGTGCCCAGTGAGCACGCTGACTCCCAACTTCACGTTGTGTCTATTTGATTATGCAGATCATGATCATTCTTACCCTTTTTGCCCTGAAATGTCTAGTTTTAACTTCAGAGGTCTCTGCCCCAGGGGCCATGCCAGAAGCCCCCCGGTGTCTGAGAGGCAGGCACCCCAGAAATTTCTAGGTCATCGGAGAGGACCCTGCTGCTCTCCTCTGGGGCTCTGGCTGGCCCAGCTCTCACCGCACAGGGGTCAGACGACACAGCAGGTCAGGAACCCCTCCGGGTGATGGCCAGTCCCGGGCCACCCACGGCGAGCACACTGCCACAGAACTTGTGATTTCAGTCAGTGGCTGAGCAACCTTCTAGGTGCTGAGGTCACAGTGGAAAACGGGACTGACAGGGGTCCTGCTCCACAGCCCTCCCGCTCGAGAAAAGGGAGACCGGCACTGAACAAGTGCACACAAGAGAATCATTTTACAGATGCTCAGAAGACAGCAAAAGGAAGGGAACAGGAGATGGTGGGGGGCGGGGAAGACCCCTTGGATGAGGGTGGCCAAGGAGCCGAGGCCTGGGGAGGAGACGAGCTGGGGAGAGAGGAGCGGGAGGAGGCCGTGCAGCGGGCAGCCTGTGCTGGCTGCAGCAGCAAGCTCGGGCGCTCGCGGAGGAGGGAAGAGACCGGAGACCCTCCGCACCAGGAAGCGCTGGGTCCCCTCAGAAGGGGCAGGGCCCTGTGGTCAAGGGGTTGAGCTTTCCCTCTAAGCTGTCCATCAGGGCAAGACCTGCTTCCAGGGGCAAGGCAGAAACTTGGTTTCACAGGGGAACAAGAAAAAAATCTGTTTTTCTGGATAAAGCACAGGTATTTGTGCCGACCGCAGAGTGTCTTCATTGTATTAACATTTCAGAGTGGGGACTGGGAAGGGGCAGGGGGGATGAGCAGGAAAGGAAAGCAAAGGTCTAGAAAGGCAGCCCTGGCTGGAGCTGACGGGGCGGTCCTCAGAGCTTCCAAGGCAGAGCGTCCAGGATCCGAGTCACACAACCAGGGGCTTCCTTGAACCAGCGTCGCGGGGCAGGCTGCGTCTCTGGGCCGCACAGGGGGCCGTGGGGACCCGGCTTCCAGAGACAATGGCACTCTGCACGACAGCCGTCAGCACCCCCTTAGCCCTTCAAGTCGCGCTGGATTTGAAGGAGCAAGGCTGAGCCTGAGGTGAGCAGGGCCAGGCCCACAGCTCCCAAGGAGCCAGAACTGGTCTGGGGCCAAGAGAAGGGAGGAGCGGGAAGGGAGGAGACGGGCACCAGGGGGCCGTGGTCTGCGCTCGCTCGCCTGAGACTACCACAGGCTGACGGGAGGGCAGCGGGGGAGACTTCGGCAGAGGGAGCACCAAGCAGCCAGCATGGACCTCCTGCCCACCTCACACCAGCACAGCGTGGCCCTCACGGGAGGGAAGAGGGGGAGGCTGCTGGCACGCGCTCTGAACTCCCAGCAGAGGACACAGCGTCACCCCATCCGGGACTGTGGGCCCGAGGCCTCGGGCTTCCCGCTCATCGGCGAGCTGGCGCCGAGCAGGGCTGTGAGGGAGAGGCCTCTGCGCCTGCAGAAAGGCGTCTGTCCAGCCCTGGCCAGCAGCTCTCCCCTCTCGTCCTCCCAGGAAGGGCTCGGCTCCCTCAGCTACTCCAACTCCGTCAGAGGCCGAATCCAGGGCCACCCCGGCCGAGTCTTCGTGAGGCATAGGGTACCTCAGCTCAAGTTCACCTGCAGGGTAGACGGCCCGTCTGCAGCTGAAGTCACTCCTGGGGCTGAGGTCCCCAGGGAGGACGCTGGCTATGACGTGTCCATATCCTTCCTTGAGTTGCCCACGTCCCAGCATGTGAGGAACCCGGGGCCACACTACGCCAGCCCGAAGAAGAAAGCGGTCTTCCTTCAGGCCACCCTCCACAGCCCCAACCCCACCCTGAGGCTCTTCGTGGATACCTGCGTGGCTTCTCCAGATCCCCATGATTTTACCACCGTCAAGTACGATTTGATCCGGCGAGGGTAAGGAGAAGGGAAAACCTTCCACGACTGGCTGATCTTCACGAGGCATGCCTTTGGGGGACCTGTGGCTTCTCAGCTGGGCAGAGCCCTTGTCGTCTGGGACCCTGGGGTCCTGTCTCACCCCTTCTTGCCCGTGCCTCCCTTCCCTTTGTGCTTTATGACTTTATTAACTCGCCGTTCGTTCGTGGTTCAGGCTCTCGGGGAATCTGGTCTACCTTGATGGGTTGGCGGGTTTTCTTGGCCTAAACTCTTAGAGTGATGAGATTTATTCAGGCTCCTTTAGCTAAAGGATTCACCAAACGAGGACTCGGGAGGTTGTTTGCCTCTGCAGCTCCTTTGCTCTCTCACAGGAGCAAAATCCTTATTATGGAAGGGCGATTGGCAACTAGTACAAAAGGACAAAATTGCATCACTTACTGGTGGTAGCTTTGAAGTGGGGAGAGCCACGGGAGATGCGTCATGGAGGTACCTGTTTCCAAAAGCCAGGGGCGGGGCAAGACAGCGCGGTGTGGAGAAGGCGTGAGCATGAGAAGTGCACAGATGAGGCGTTAAAGTGCATGGAGTCCCTGAATCAGAAAGCTCTTCTCTTTCAATTCTCCTTACAGAGAGATCAAGGAGGGAGGCACAGTTTGGTGCCAGAACAGAACAACTAACACTCTATTCTTCTGTCTGCTTTAGGTTCAAATTACTCTTTTTTAGTCTAATTTCCTCCGGTAGAGTCTTAGGTTATTGATTTTTTAGATCTTTCTTCTTTTCCAATTCATACATTTGATTTGATCCTCGTAAATTGTATATTCAATTTCACTCAGTTCTAAATAGCTTGTAAATTTTTCTTGAGACTTTTTCTTTTACCTCTGGATCAGTTAGAAGTGTGTTGTTTCATTTCCAAGTAAGAATTTTCCAACAACCTTTCTGTGACTGAATTCTAATTCAACTCCACTCTGATCAGACTATGTCTTTGGTGTGATTCCTTCTCTGTGAATTTGCTAAGGTGTGCTGTGCGGTCCAGAAGGTGTCTGTCCCAGGGAATGTTCCACATGGGCTTGAGAAAGATTGTATTCTGCGGTGGCTAGGTGGAGTGTCCTACAGCTGTCATCTAGCTGGTCAGCAGTCCTTTCCAGATCATCAGTATCCTTCCTGAGTTTCTGCCAGACGTGTCAGTTCTAGACAGAGGGGTGGGGAGCCTCCAGCCATCACAGTGGGCTTGTAGATTTCTCTTTGCAGTTCCCTTACTTTTTGTCTCAGACATTTTGACACTCTGTTGTTACATGTGTATACATTAAGGATTGTTATATCTTTTCGGTGGTTTTTTTTTTTTTTAATATTAGTCCCCACACAGTACATCATTAGCTTTTCATGTAGTGTTCCATGATTCATTGTTTGCATCTAACACCCAGTGCTCCTTGCAGTCTGTGCTCCCTCAATACCCATCACTGGGCTAACCCATCCCCCACCCCCCCAAAGCCCTCATTTTGTCTCCCAGAGTCCATAGTCTCTCGTGGTTAGTCTCCCCCTCAGATTTCTCCCCTTCCTTTTCCCCTTCCTTCTCCAAATGTCCTCCATGCTATTCCTTATGTTCCACAAACAAGTGAAACCATATAATTGACTTTCTCTGTTTGACTTATTTCACTCAGCATAATCTCCTCCAATCCCATCCACGTTGATGCAAAAATTGGGTATTCATCCTTTCTGATGGCTGAATAATATTCCACTGTGTATATGGACCGTATCTTCTTTATCCACTCGTCTGTTGAAGGGTATCTCCGCTCCTTCTGCAGTTTGGCTATTGTGGACATTGCTGCTACATGTGCCCCTTCTTTTCACTACATCTATCTTTGGGGTAAATACCCAGTACTGAAATTGCAGGGTCATGGGGTAGCTCTATTTTGAATTTTTTAAGGAATCTCCACACTGTTTTCCAAAGTGGCTGCACCAACTTGCATTCCCACCAGCAGTGGAAGAGGGTTCCCTTTTCTCCACATCCTCTCCAACACTTGTTTTTTCCTGCCTTGTCAATTTTTGCCATTCTAACTGGTGTAAGGTAGTATCTCAATGTGGTTTTGATTTGAATTTCCCAATGATGAACATTTTTTTATCCGTCTGTTAGCCATTTGTATGTCCTCTTTTGAGAAGTGTCTGTTCATGTCTTCTGACCATTTTTTGACTTTATTATTTGTTTTTTGGGTGTTGAGTTTGAGAAGTTATTTATAGATCTTGGATATCAGCCCTTTATCTGTACTGTCATTTGCAAATATCTTCTCCCATTCCATGGGGTGCCTCTTTGTTTTGTTGACTGTTTCCTCTGCTGTGCAGAAGCTTTTTATCTTGGTAAAGCACTAAAAGTTCATTTTCACTTTTGTCTTCTTGTGTTTGGAGACCTGTCTTGAAAGAAGTTGCTGTGATTGCAAAGAGGTTACTGCCTATGTTCTCCTCCAGGATTTAGATGGATTCCTGTCTCACCTTGAGGTCTTTCATCATTTTGAGGTTTATCATTGTGTATGGTGTAAGAGAATGGTCGAGTTTCATTCTTCTGTATATAGCTGTCCAGTTTTCCCAGCTTACTGTTACATCTTTTGAGAGGGCCAATCCCTTTATTGTTATGCAATACCCCTCTTCATTCCTGATAATTGTCCTGGCTTTGAACTCTGTTTTGTCTCAAATTAATGTAGCTACTCCAGCTCTCTTTTGATTAGTATTACGATGGTAGATCTTTCTCTATCCCTTTTAGAGGTCTTTATATTTAAAGTGGGTGTCTTGTAGAGAACAGTAGTTGAATCTTGGGTTTTCTTGTTTTTGTTTTCATTTTATCTGCTCTGGCAATCTGTATCTTTAAAGTGGCATATTTAATAATCACATTTAAAGTGATTATTGAGGGGCATCTAGGTGGCTCAGTGGGTTAAGCATCCAACTCTTGATTTCAGCTCAGGTCATGATCTCAGGACCATTAAGACTGAGTCTCACGTAGGGCTCCACACTGAGCATGGAGCCTGCTTAAGATTCTCTCTCTCCCTCTTCCCCCAGCTCACACTCTCATTCTCTCTCTCCCTCTCTCAAATAGATAATTTTTTTTAAAAAATAAAGTGATTATTGATAGAGTTGGATGAAAATCTGCCATCTTGGTAACTGTTTTCTGCCTGTTGCATTTGTTCATTGTCTCTACCCCCTCTCTCCTTTTGCTGCCTTCTCTGATTTTAATGGAGCATTTTATATTATTCTGTTTTATCTCCTTTCTTGATGTATCATTTATGCTTCTTACTGAACTTTTTCCATAGTTGTGTTAGGGTTGACAAAACACATTTTTTAAAAAGATTTTATTTATTTGTTTATTTGGCAGAGAGAGAGAGATCACAAGTAGTCGGAGAGGCAGGCAGAGAGAGAGAGGGGAAAGCAGGCTCCCTGCTGAGCAGAGAGCCTGATGTGGGGCTTGATCCCAGGATTCCAGGATCATGACCTGAGCCGAAGGCAGATGCTTATTAGACTGAGCCAACCAGGTACCCTAAGAAACACATTTTTAAATAATCTAAGTTTCACTTTCAAATAATACAACCACTACCTCTAATCTCCCCTTTGGGTAAAATAGAATAGAATGGGCCTTCGGAAGGCAACAGCTCTAGTTAGAAGTTAATTACGTTGTTTTTTATTATGTTTATTTTACTGTTAGCTTCTACTTCTGCTCAGGAACAGTGGTTTTTCTACTCATGGTAGTATTTTAAGTTTCTTTATGAAAGAAAGAGTGGGTAGGGGGAAGAACTCTGTTTGGAATTCATTGGTCTGATTATTGGAGTCAGGGTGAATTCCCATCACACGTCAAATTAATCCTTGTGGCTGGGGGTTTTTCTCCTATCAGGTGCATCAAAGACAATACCTATATCAACCTGCACTCCCAACAGAAGAACACGGCCCAGTTCAAGTTCAATGCCTTCAACTTTCTGAGCAACTATGACGTGGTCTACCTGCAGTGTGAGGTCGCTGTGTGCAAAGTGGGGGACCCCTCCTCCCGCTGCTCCCAGGGCTGTGTAGAACGGAGTAAGAGGGATGCAGGCCGTGTGGTGACCCCAGAAGAACAGACTGAGCATTTCCAAGTGGTGGGGCCACTGGAAATCCACAGAGGGACTGGTCGGAGTAAGACCCTTGTGTGATTTCTTCACTTTTCGCACAAATCTGTTATTAGAAAGAAAAGCCTATTTCCCTGAATAAAGTGATAAGTTTGACAAACCAGAAGCTGCCCATGGAGCCACAGGTAAAAGAAACAGCTAAGGAGGTTCTCTCTGAGTTTCGATGCTACATAAACCTTCCCTGATTGTTAAACTTGTAAGGCAGTCACTCTGTTTGCTGGCTAGAGATGCTGCATCTTCTAATTCTTCACTACCAAGAACTACACATGTTCTAAAAACAGAGTTCTCTCTATAGACCAAATTGTCAATTTAACAAAATCTTTAAATTAACGTTCAGATGCTAGTAGATGGATCTTTTTTTTTTTTCTGTCCCTCGGGTGGTGTGAGAATTTCTTTTCAGATCTTGCTAAGAGTCTAATGAAAAATAAACTTAAGTGTTGGAAAGTCACTGCTCTTTTTTTTTTAAACCCTAATAACTGGTTAGTTGAATTGAATATGTCATTTGCTTGTTTATTCATTGTCACCTACTCAAAACAAGCTCTTCTTGCCCATTCCAAAGGGAATACACCGTGCCTCGGCTTTATTGGGTTTGGGTGACAGCTTTGACATTGACCACAAATGAGAGTTGGAGACACAATCACATGAACCACCTGTGACTGCTTTTATCACACACCCAGTCTGTGTCCCAGATCCTCAAGGCTTTATAGGAAACCTGAGGACACAGGAAACCTGAGGAACACAGAAAGAAAGGTTTGCATATCCCACACCCTCATAGAAAAAGCAGGCAGCACCACTTTATCCAAGTTCTCTTTGTATCTTAACAGAAAGAGGTCTGGGCTGTACTCAGTTCCCTCAAAGCCGTCTCTAAAGAAACTGTCTTGGGGCACCTGGATGGCTCAGTTGGTTAAGTACCCGACTCGTGATTTTGGCTCAGGTCAATCATCTCAGGGTCATGTAAGTCCCCTGTCTGGGCATGGAGCCTGCTTAAGATTCTCTCGAACGATAAAAAAGAAAGAGAATAAAGGAGGAAGGAAGGGAGGAAGGAAGGAAAAGGGAGGGAGAGAGGGGAAGGAAGTAAGAAAGGGCGAGTCTTGGACATAGTTTAGTTTTGTTTTTTGCTTGTCAAGAAGTATGCAATAGCAACATTTAAAAGGAGTCCTCAAGTCCAAGAAATTGCTCCCATCTGTGCCATTCAATAGCATGTATGAGATGAGAATACGTATGGTCAAGGCTCCCGGGGGGAGAGCAGAGTTTGGGGGAGGCTGGGAGCTAACCCTGAAGTCCTGATGAAAATCTGACATGTGACCCGAGGGTGGGCATTGCCTCTAGAGGGGAACATCTCAGTCTCATGCCAGACGTGCCCTTGATCGGTAGCCATCTTGATAAATAGGATACTTGCGGTATTTTGATGGCATTCCCTGCTTCTACCTGGTAGAAGTTGATGAGATGTAGTTGCTGGTCAGTCTGGTGAAGGCAGCATCTTTAAGTCAAAAGGGAATCACTCGTCCCCAAGCACCTTCATCTTCGGTCACGTGATCTGAGCATCGGGCGTCTATTTCACGTGAGCGCCCCAGATGAATTAAGGGGTTTTCCAAGGGCCTCTGAGCTGCTAGAGCTTCTCCTTTCTGAAGCTTACCTGCCCATTAACTGCATCTATCCCGTATGCATTGAGGAAGTGGGAAGCCAACAGCTTCCAAAGTTAGCATCTTATAGCTTTTAACAAATGCCTCTTGGGAAAAGTGTTGAGAATGAAAGGACTGACCTTATAAGAATAAATAAATAAATAAGTGTCCAGTGAGCTCCCAGTGAGCTTCTCCAGGTGTGGTTCAGCAGGCGGGACCCAGGAAGCTGCCCTCTCCAACAGCATTCCAGCGGATTCTAAGAACGCTGTAGTGGGAAGGCCATGGTCACTGCCGAGCAGTCCATGCTTTATGGATCAAAAAAAACTCAACAGGGAGAAACCTGCAACCCAGAAAAAAGCCTCAAGAGAAGCCTGCTCTCTCTAGCCAAGGGCTGGTAAAGGAGCACCCAGGCAAGATTGTGAGCCGTGGGTCAAACTGTGTCCCTGCCTCAGCCCAGCCAACAAAGGTGAAGTGGGGAGCCGAGACTTCCTCCTGCCCCCAGGATCCCTCCCACCTTCCCTCCCCTCTGCAGATTCTATCATCTCTGCGCAGTAACTGGGGCCTCCCCAACACCCTCATGTCAAGTGGAGACCAGGTGGGGAGGCTGGGCTTCCAACCCCACCAGGCAGGAAGACCACCCCTCTGAGACTTCTCTGGGGTGGTGTCAGAGGGGACCTTGTAGAGAGCCAGGACCTCTACCCCCCACCCAAAGGTAACAAGGCGATGCCACCTTCCTGGGGGGAGGGGCAGCAGAGGCCATGAAGGTAGCCTGGCTTCCGCTCTGCCCTGTAGAAATGAGGAGACCCTCCCATCTTGTCCGCACATGCTGGTATTCCATCGCACGTTTTGCTTTTAGCCTTGCTGAAATGCTCTGTTAAACCTATCTCTTGGGGGCGCCTGGGTGGCTCAGTCTGTTAACCATCTGCCTGCAGCTCAGGTTATGATCTCAGGGTCCTGGCCTCAGGCCCCGCATCAGGCTTCCTGCTCCACATGGAGTCTGCTTGTCCCTCTCCCTCTGCCCTCCCTCATGCTCTCTCTCTCAAATCAATAAATAAAATCTTTTAGAAAAAAAAAAAAAAGCATGTCTCTTGAATACAGCATAGAGTCAGAATGGAATGCTGTGGGACATTCAGAAAATCCTGTTCCTCTAGGAAGTGAGCGTGGTGGCCGCTCTGGTGTGACAGCCGTATCTCCCTCCGGTAGAACCATTGTTCAGGCTGCCGGGAGTGTGGGTGGCTGATGGCTCTCAGCCCCCAAGATTCTGTGGGGATTCCCTCAGCTCAAGGCAGCTGCCTTGGCCACGTTTGCAGCCTTCAACCAATGGCCGGTGGATAGAAGTGTGTCATGTGGCGGGGGTACCGAGCCCCAGTGTGGGGACGTCTCTGACAGGCCAGCCGAGCCCAGGATGCAGGGCGTTGGCCAGGCTTTTTGCTGCCTCTGCCTCACCACTCACCAGCTCGCTGCCAGGCCTGCTTCCCTTCCCCTGCCAGGGCTCAAGGCTAGGCCCATGCCCCAGGAACCCTTCGGCACACAAACCTCTCCACCAGAGGTCGTCTCCCGGGACCCAGCCCACGACGGTCAGTACCGGCAGGTCCGAGGAAGCAAATTCAGAAACAGGACTTGGGGGCTGCCCAGGGGGACTCATCACCAGCAGCAAGTGGTACAGAGGCAGCCCCTGAGCACAGCTCATCTCCTCATTCAACCCTCACGAGCACAACAAGCTGGGGTGGGGGTGGGGCAGCTGCTACCTTCCTCATTTTAAATTGTGGAAATCAAGGCTGAGGGTGACCTGGCCAAGGTAACCCACCAGGTAAGGGGACGAACTAAAACCCAGGCCACCCACTTCAGATCTGAAACCTTTACTTACTTTACTGTCGTTTCTCCTGAAGAAAAACACTTTCTGCTGTGTATGATTTTCTATCTCTGATGCGCTGGTATAGCTCAGTAGGTCCACTGCAAAGGGTTTGTGACTCATGGTGATACAGTTTTACACTGTCTCCCGAGTCACACTATGTGATGGTCTTCTTGGTATCACACTGCTGTGCCTGGCCGCCCGCACAGCTTCACGCAGTTCCTGACAGGAAGACAGCGCTGGGCCCGGGACCACACTGCCTTGACTGAGTCTGACTTGCCTGTTCTCATTACGTTCTCAAGTGCTTTCGCGTTAGGTTGGAAAAGAACTTTGTAGTAGCTCCCTTTAGTCATACAGATGAACACAGAGGAGACTAGACCACATGGCCACATGGGGCAAGGGCTTAGAAAATCCATGTGGAAATACTAAAAAGAAAATGGGGAAGATCTGTTTTCATTTGGAGGTGGAAACCCAGCAGGCCCCAAACAACTCGTGCGATAAGAGCAGAGATGCTGTTTTACTCGTGCTGTACTCCCTGGGCATGCGTGGTATCAAATCCAAGCGTCTGGGACTCAAGGAGTGTCCCTGGGTGTTCAGAAATGTGGTTGCCTCTTTGGATGTGTATTAGAACCTGAAAACATGGTGGTTTGGATGGTGGGGACGAGTTGTACTGTCCTCCTAGGACAAAGAATTCAACATGTGTGGTGTGAGTAAGTTTGTGCACATGGAGGCTTCTATACTGTGGATAGGAAAGTGTCAGCCAGAACGGACTTCTCCTTTTAGGGTTACCTTTGGTTTTGGTGTTTGGTGGTAAATGGGAGAATTGTTTTCATTCATTAACCTAGAAACCACACAGAAGGCTCTCCTTTTATAGTCAGGTTCTTCTTTCCTGTTCTTAGATCATGAAATAGCTTTTTTCTTTCCGGAGCTGTTCTCTGAAATGTGTTTAAGTTGTAAAATGCTGAGGCTCTGAATTAGAGTGAGGCACGTGAATAAACAAGATGTCAGTCTCTCTGTCACACTTAGGTTCAAAAACTGTAACCCTCGCATACATTTCAAAAGGTAGCATATTTGCATCTAGGTAACAAAAATATTTAATGCCAAAGATTTAAGTAAATACAACCTTCTCCTTTTCACCTAATATTGACAGATACTGTTCCATGCTTGTGAAAAAGGACATTTCTAATTCATCTGGTATTTTGGTGTCTTTCGTTCTTAGCATGGACATAATGTTTGTTCATTTCAACCACGCCTGCAAGGCAGCAAGCTCTGACCACGGTGACAGCAGGAACTGTGTCATTTTTATGCGGCTCTCTCCAATTTATTCATAATATGTAGCCATGGGGCATTTTCTTTGGCATTTGGGAAAAATGAGTCTCACTGAAGGCTGAACTGGTCAGTTAATATTCTGAAGCTTCTCATATTTATAGTCTGTTCTCTGATTCACAAAATGCCTTGCTACGATCACGGCCACCATCACAACATTCAGAGCAAGGACCATGAATGAAAACAGATGCAGACTGTCAAAAGATTGACTCTTAGTTTCTTCTCTGTGTATTTGGTCCTGAAATCCTGTAAGTGGAAACCAGATAAAAATCATTTAAAGAAAAGTATTACTTGGCATTACAAAATTTTTGTGAATGGGTATCTCTCCATAGCCTCCAAGTCTTAGGCATCAATGAAGGACCTTATGATACATAATGCCAAAACAGCCTAAGGAAACTGCTAGCAACTCTTTCAATTAATGTATATTTCCGTTTCATTTAAAAGACAAGATGTGTTTACATTTGTTTGTTTAAATAGCTACTTTGTTGCCCTGAAATAAGGTGAGAAACTTGTGGAATTTAAGCATCAAAATCAAACAGAAGTGCAGGTCCATCTACTGATGGTCACTATCTCCCAAAGTCCCCAAAATATATTTGATCGATGGAGACACAACTAATTTCATCTCTTCAAACAGGAAAAGGGTACTCTTCTAATGTGCATGATATTTCTATAACTTTTATTCACAAATTTTCAACTAATCTAGCCTAATATCCATAGATGCATTGTCTTTTTAGTGACTATAGTTATAAAATTACTGGATTTAATTTTTGTTCCCTTTTGTTTTTGTCATAGAAATATTTTGCTACAAACTAGAATCCTACTCCTTCTCAATCCATTCAAATAATAATAAAGACAGAGGTCATAAGATTCTCTTATGCCAGGATCATTTTCATATGAGATAAATTCTCCTAAACACTTTTCATGTAACTATGGTCTATCGAAGCCATTCAGTCGTGGCTTGTCCTTGGGCATTCACTGTTCTGGGACCTGGCAGGGCTCATGTTTCCAACCTTTAAAAAGAAGCAGGGCTGTGTTGCAAATATGCTATTTTCTCTGTTTTGGAAAAAAATCTTTTACTTTTCCCAAAAAGGTGATTTGTGTGAGATGCTGATTCACCTGATTCAACTCATTTAGGAATGAAAATACATTGCTTTTGATTCTGTTATCTGCCATGGTATGGCTATAATAAGAAGTCAGAAAGCTAAGAGAAACTGTTGTTTTTAGAAATGAGGATATTACATTTATACTGAGAAGCCATGGGAATAATGGTGAATTATCAGTGCATCATATGCTTAAAATGTACATGGCTTTCATTTTATCCACTAACAGAAAGAAAAATTAATCTTGTGTGCTTACCTGATTATGGGCTTTCCTACAAATACTATAAATCTCTAAACTATACCTTCTTAGAAGGAATATATTTGAGCAGAATTTTATGAACCATGTGGTATTCTTAGTTCATGAAATAGCTTTTTTCTTACCTGGATTTCCACTTGCACTTCGATCCCTTTTCAGACGAATAGGTCCTACGACAGAATCAGTCTTCCATTTGTACGAAGAAATGTCTCTTTTCCTTCTAGAGACACAGCCTTGGTTGCATCGAGACTGATGGTCACCACTGTCACATATCAAAATCTTACACTGGAGATATACAGAGCCCAGACTTCTCAAGAATTTAAAGGCGTTAAATTGAAATCTTCCATAGTGTCCAGATAATGGATACATCATACAAGTGTCATCTTGAATACATCTAGAACAGGATTTACGGCACATTTAGAAAGTTTCCAGTTCAGTCTTTTCAGTATTAAAAAGAGATGATACAAAGTTTTCTTTGAACTGTCTGATCTGTGGGTCAAAAATTTCTCCAGAAAGACAATGTCTCCCATCCAAGTACAAACCAGGCCTGACCCTGCTTAGCCAAGATCAGGTGCATTGTATGTTAAGTGACGAATTGTACAATTCTACTCCTGAAACTGATATTACACTATATGCTCTAACTAACTAGAATTTAAATAAAAATTTGGAGAGAAAAAAAAATAGTAAAAAAAAGACAGTCAGTGTCTTTAGCTCAGACTGTATTGAGCTAAGGCTATGGACCTGATTCCTGGGTAAAATAAAATTCCCTCCAGCAATAACATTTCTAGTCCACATGAGTTAGGTAGAAAATCAATTCAGATATATTAGAGCTCTTACACCTTACCTTAGACACTTGCTACGAAGATCTCAATATGGTGGATGTAGTTTAAGTCCATCAGCTTATAGAAAAAAAGGGAAAACTTTCCTTTAAAAAAAAAAAACCTTAGGGAAGAGTACCCAGCGAGGAAGAAGGAGCAAGGATAAAGCAATGTAAGGAAGCCAGCTAACCTTCATGTAAAAATACTCTTATCTGGACAAAATGACAAGATGGAAAAATTCACCACAAAAAAAAAAAGAACAAGAGGCAGTACCGAAAGCTAGGGACCAAATCAATACAGACATTGGTAATATGTCAGATCTAGAGTTCAGAATGACAATTCTCAAGGTTCTAGCCGGGCTCGAAAAAGGCATGGAAGATATTAGAGAAACCCTCTCGGGAGATATAAAAGCCCTTTCTGGAGAAATAAAAGAACTAAAATCTAACCAAGTTGAAATCAAAAAAGCTATTAATGAGGTGCAATCAAAAATGGAGGCTCTCACTGCTAGGATAAATGAGGCAGAAGAAAGAATTAGTGATATAGAAGACCAAATGACAGAGAATAAAGAAGCTGAGCAAAAGAGGGACAAACAGCTACTGGACCATGAGGGGAGAATTCAAGAGATAAGTGACACCATAAGACGAAACAAAATTAGAATAATTGGGATTCCAGAAGAAGAAGAAAGAGAGAGGGGAGCAGAAGGTATACTGGAGAGAATTATTGGGGAGAATTTCCCCAATATGGCAAAGGGAACGAGCATCAAAATTCAGGAGGTTCAGAGAACGCCCCTCAAAAACAATAAGAATAGGCCCACACCCCGTCATCTAATAGTAAAATTTACAAGTCTCAGTGACAAAGAGAAAATCCTGAAAGCAGCCCGGGAAAAGAAGTCTGTAACATACAATGATAAAAATATTAGATTGGCAGCTGATTTATCCACAGAGACCTGGCAGGCCAGAAAGAGCTGGCATGATATTTTCAGAGCACTAAATGAGAAAAACATGCAGCCAAGAATACTATATCCAGCTAGGCTATCATTGAAAATAGAAGGAGAGATTAAAAGCTTCCAGGACAAACAAAAACTGAAAGAATTTGCAAACACCAAACCAGCTCTACAGGAAATATTGAAAGGGGTCCTCTAAGCAAAGAGAGAGCCTACAAGTGGTAGATCAGAAAGGAACAGAGACCATATATAGTAACAGTCATCTTACAGGCAATACAATGGCACTAAATTCATATCTCTCAATAGTTACCCTGAATGTTAATGGGCTAAATGCCCCAATCAAAAGACACAGGGTATCAGAATGGATAAAAAAACAAAACCCATCTATATGTTGCCTCCAGGAAACTCATGTTAAGCCCGAAGACACCTCCAGATTTAAAGTGAGGGGGTGGAAAAGAATTTACCAGGCTAATGGACATCAGAAGAAAGCAGGAGTGGCAATCCTTATATCAGATCAATTAGATTTTAAGCCAAAGACTATAATAAGAGATGAGGAAGGACATTATATCATACTCAAAGGATCTGTCCAACAAGAAGATCTAACAATTTTAAATATCTATGCCCCTAATGTGGGAGCAGCCAACTATATAAACCAATTAATAACAAAATCAAAGAAACACATCAACAATAATACAATAATAGTAGGGAACTTTACCACTCCCCTCACTGAAATGGACAGATCATCCAAGCAAAAGATCAGCAAGGAAATAAAGGCCTTAAATGACACACTGGACCAGATGGACATCACAGATATATTCAGAACATTTCATCCCAAAGCAACAGAATACACATTCTTCTCTAGTGCACATGGAACATTCTCCAGAATAGATCACATCCTCGGTCCTAAATCAGGACTCAACCGGTATCAAAAGATTGGGATCATTCCCTGCATATTTTCAGACCACAATGCTCTAAAGCTAGAACTCAACAACAAGAGGAAGTTTGGAAAGAACCCAAATACATGGAGACTAAACAGCATCCTTCTAAAGAATGAATGGGTCAACCGGGAAATTAAAGAAGAATTGAAAAAAATCATGGAAACAAATGATAATGAAAATACAACGATTCATAATCTGTGGGACACAATAAAGGCAGTCCCGAGAGGAAAATATATAGCGGTACAAGCCTTTCTCAAGAAACAAGAAAGGTCTCAGGTACACAACCTAACCCTACACCTAAAGGAGCTGGAGAAAGAACAAGAAAGAAACCCTAAGCCCAGCAGGAGAAGAGAAATCATAAAGATCAGAGCAGAAATCAATGAAATACAAACCAAAAAAACAATAGAACAAATTAACGAAACTAGGAGCTGGTTCTTTGAAAGAATTAATAAAATTGATAAACCCCTGGCCCAACTTATCAAAAAGAAAAGAGAAAGGATCCAAATAAATAAAATCATGAATGAAAGAGGAGAGATCACAACTAACACCAAAGAAATACAAACTATTATAAGAACATACTATGAGCAACTCTACGCCAACAAATTTGACAATCTGGAAGAAATGGATGCATTCCTAGAAACATATAAACTACCACAACTGAACCAGGAATAAATAGAAAGCCTGAACAGACCCATAACCAGTAAGGAGATTGAAACAGTCATTAAAAATCTCCAAACAAACAAAAGCCCAGGGCCAGATGGTTTCCCAGGGGAATTCTACCAAACATTTAAAGAAGAACTAATTCCTATTCTCCTGAAACTGTTCCAAAAAATAGAAATGGAAGGAAAACTTCCAAACTCATTTTTTGAGGCCAGCATCACCTTGATCCCAAAACCAGACAAGGATCCCATCAAAAAAGAGAGCTATAGACCAATATTCTTGATGAACACAGATGCGAAAATTCTCACCAAAATACTAGCCAATAGGATTCAACAGTACATTAAAAGGATTATTCACCACGACCAAGTGGGATTTATTCCAGGGCTGCAAGGTTGATTCAACATCCGCAAATCAGTCAGTGTGATACAACACATCAATAAAAGAAAGAACAAGAACCATATGATACTCTCAGTAGATGCTGAAAAAGCATTTGACAAAGTACAGCATCCCTTCCTGATCAAAACTCTTCAAAGTGTAGGGATAGAGGGCACATACCTCAATATCATCAAAGCCATCTATGAAAAACCCATCGCAAATATCATTCTCAATGGAGAAAAACTGAAAGCTTTTCCGCTAAGGTCAGGAACACGGCAGGGATGTCCATTATTACCACTGCTATTCAATATAGTACTAGAGGTCCTAGCCTCAGCAATCAGACAACAAAAGGAAATTAAAGGCATCCAAATTGGCAAAGAAGAAGTCAAATTATCACTCTTTGCAGATGATATGATACTATATGTGGAAAACCCGAAAGACTCCACTCCAAAACTGCTAGAACTTGTACAGGAATTCAGTAGAGTGTCAGGATATAAAATCAATGCACAGAAATCAGTTGCATTTCTCTACACCAACAACAAAACAGAAGAAAGAGAAATTAAGGAGTCAATCCCATTTACAATTGCACCCCAAACCATAAGATACCTAGGAATAAACCTAACCAAAGAGGCTATGAATCTATACTCAGAAAACTACAAAGTACTCATGAAAGAAATTGAGGAAGACACAAAGAAATGGAAAAATGTTCCATGCTCCTGGATTGGAAGAATAAATATTGTGAAAATGTCTATGCTACCTAAAGCAATCTACACATTTAATGCAATTCCTATCAAAGTACCATCCATCTTTTTCAAAGAAATGGAACAAATAATTCTAAAATTTATATGGAACCAGAAAAGACCTCAAATAGCCAAAGGGATATTGAAAAAGAAAGCCAAAGTTGGTGGCATCACAATTCCGGACTTCAAGCTCTATTACAAAGCTGTCATCATCAAGACAGCATGGTATTGGCACAAAAACAGACACATAGATCAATGGAACAGAATAGAGAGCCCAGAAATAGACCCTCAACTCTATGGTCAACTAATCTTCGACAAAGCAGGAAAGAATGTCCAATGGAAAAAAGACAGCCTCTTCAATAAATGGTGTTGGGAAAATTGGACAGACACATGCAGAAAAATGAAATTGGACCATTTCCGTACACCACACATGAAAATAGACTCAAAATGGATGAAGGACCTCAATGTGTGAAAGGAATCCATCAAAATCCTTGAGGAGAACACAGGCAGCAACCTCTTCGACCTCAGCCGCAGCAACATCTTCCTAGAAACATCGCCAAAGGCAAGGGAAGCAAGGGCAAAAATGAACTATTGGGATTTCATCAAGATCAAAAGCTTTTGCACAGCAAAGGAAACAGTTAACAAAATCAAAAGACAACTGACAGAATGGGAGAAGATATTTGCAAACGACATATCAGATAAAGGACTAGTGTCCAAAATCTATAAAGAACTTAGCAAACTCAACACCCACAGAACAAATAATCCAATCAAGAAATGGGCAGAGGACATGAACAGACATTTCTTCAAAGAAGACCTCCAGATGGACAATAGACACATGAAAAAGTGCTCCATATCACTCGGCATCAGGGAAATACAAATCAAAACCACAATGAGATATCACCTCACACCAGTCAGAATGGCTAAAATCAACAAGTCAGGAAATGACAGATGCTGGCGAGGGTGCGGAGAAAGGGGAACCCTCCTCCACTGTTGGTGGGAATGCAAGCTGGTGAAGCCACTCTGGAAAACAGCATGGAGGTTCCTCAAAATGTTGAAAATAGAACTGCCCTATGACCCAGCAATTGCACTACTGGGTATGTACCCTAAAGATACAAACGTAGTGATCCAAAGGGGCACGTGCACCCGAATGTTTATAGCAGCAATGTCCACAATAGCCAAACTATGGAAAGAACCTAGATGTCCATCAACAGATGAATGGATCAAGATGATGTGGTATATATACACAATGGAATACTATGCAGCCATCAAAAGAAATGAAATCTTGCCATTTGCAACAACATGGATGGAACTAGAGCGTATCATGCTTAGCGAAATAAGTCAAGCAGAGAAAGACAACTATCATATGATCTCCCTGATATGAGGAAGTGGTGATGCAACATGGGGGCTTAAGTGGGTAGGAGAAGAATCAATGAAACAAGATGGGATTGGGAGGGAGACAAACCATAAGTGACTCTTAATCTCACAAAGCAAACTGAGGGTTGCTGGGGAGAGGGGGGTTGGGAGAAGGGGGGTGGGGTTATGGACATTGGGGAGGGTATGTGCTTTGGTGAGTGCTGTGAAGTGTGTAAACCTGGTGATTCACATACCTGTACCCCTGGGGATAAAAATATATGTTTATAAAAAATAAAAAAAATTAAAAAATATCCCGGGGGGGGGGGAAACCTTAAAAAAAATTTTTTTTTTTTAAAGTAGGCTCCACGCCCGATGTGGGGCTTAAACTCATAACCTTGAGATTAAGAGTCATAAGCTCTACCAATTGCAACAGCCAGCACCCCTTCACTATTTTGTTTTATTTTTAAGTAAGGAATGCCACAGATACTTTATAAATTTCATTACACTTCTGTTCTGAAGCTGGAACAAGTGAAATACTCTTCTGGGATTTTGTTGAAAATAACCAAAATGTGGAGAAAAAAAAGTAAAAATGATCGGGGCACCTGGGTGGCTCAGTGGGTTAAGCCGCTGCCTTCGGCTCAGGTCATGATCTCGGGGTCCTGGGATCGAGTCCCACATCGGGCTCTCTGCTCAGCAGGGAGCCTGCTTCCTCCTCTCTCTCTCTGCCTGCCTCTCTTCCTACCTGTGATCTCTCTCTGTCAATTAAATAAATAAAATCTTAAAAAAAAAAAAAGTAAAAATGAAAACATAAATCCTCCTTGACAAAAAATAAATTTGTTTCTACCAGCAAATATTTTGGAAATAGACTTAAAATTCCAGGGGATATGGGCTGTGGTTGTAGAAATGCTCTAACTTAAGTTATCTGTAATTAGTGCACAGTAACTATATTTCATAAAATGATTACATTTACTAAATTCCATGGTAGCAGTACTAGAAAAAAATTGATGAATCATGGATCCATGCACAAACAACACTACCTCATTCAAATCACTGTTAATCCTTGGAAAAGCATGTTACCCAGCAGTACGTACCCACTCCTGATCAGGTCATAGGTTGGAGATGCAAAGTCAGGTGTGGGAGAGGCAATGCAGGTATCCAGAAATACCACTAAATTTGGATCGGAGGTGCGCAGACTGACTTGCACAAAAAGAGTTTCGTTCAAATCCACGTAATATGGTGACTCCAGTATAGGCTTTTCAAATGAATTGGATTCAAAAAGAGCCATGCTTGTGTTGTATTTGCCCAGGGCGCTTTGATTTTGTATTACGTCATCTTCCGTTATATACATCATCTCCACAGTAGAATTCGATTCCATTTCACACTTGAGAATGATCTGGAGATGCTTCTGGCGGGTGATCACTTCCGACGTGGGGGATGGGATGAGAGTGATCATGTTGGTGTAAGTGACCGAGTGATCCTCCACCTGCAGTGACATGGAATTCAAATGCTGTACAGCAAGTCGGGTAATCGTTTAGAGCCCAGATACGAAAAACATCTGCAGACAGAGACACAATTTCCTTAAATCACAAGATAGCAGCTTTTCTACCAGTGTACTCTAAGGCTCCAAAGTGCTTTATTTAAGAAACATTCTGGGTAGGAAGAAAAGGTGTGAGATGAAAGATAGAGCTTGGCTTGGAAAGACCTGAAGACAGAATTAGAACTTTTTTCAGTTATGTTAAAAGAAATTCTGAACACCAACTTCCATCCCTAAAAGACATGAGACCCTGTAATGCAAGGGCTTCTTCCATAAGTAGCTTTGTATTAGGGTGGCTTCCTGGGCGGTTTCCCAAGTGTGTGCAGACAGAAGTCTTGCAGTAGGTTTCCCCAGGATGCCTTCCCTCCGGGTGTACAGAGGATGGCCCAGGTGTTCATTTGGAGCAGAAAATGATGATTTACTTCTATTCTTATCCATTCTCTGGAGTAGCTGCCATTCTTCTTGACAAGGTTGTTGTCTAATGACATGAGTGGCATGTTTAGGGTATCCAGCCTAAAGGGACTTACAGGTTGCAAATGTTTGAGATCTTAAAGTTCTAGAAAATGGAAAACAAATCGCAAACTTATGTTCTACATCTCTCAAACAAGGTTCATGTTTTTACCTTCTCCCTTTACAGGGGAAAGAAGGAGATCATAACAATCCAGCTAGATCTTTGCTAAATGTGAGCTCTAATCAGTTTCTACACAAGTACTGCTGCTGGGCTGCGACACCCGTGGCATCTAGGTATCCAGACGCCCTTCCATGATTTCCCCGAGTTCTTCTTCTTCCAGGAAAGAGAACCACCTCTAGTTACCCTGAGAATAAATGCGGCGACTTGGCAGTCGTGTTTAAATGAGTGAGTGCACGTAAATGTTCCCACAGGTTCGCCATGGATTGAGCCCTGAAGTTTTGGGACATGTTCTTTAGGGCCACCAGAAAGCCCTGCATTGCCAGCATCACCCAACACACCGCTGTCATTTGACAAAACCCAGCTCAGTGCCTCACTTTACCTTTTTGATCGTACCACATCCATCAAGAGGAAAAGAAAACTCCACCACGTTTGAGATTTTCGGTCTGCAAGTTGGGTCATTCAGGTGTAAGTTATTCTCTCTGTATTTAAGTGACGCCAGGTAGGATTTACTTATGATAGCTCTCATCTTGTCAGAGGAGCAAGTTAAAGATGCTGTTCAGGAAAAAAAAGGATGATTATGTTTATGGCAGCTAGAACTTTGGATCTTGAAAAGCTGTATATACAGAAGACAATATAAAAACTCAAAACCCTTTTTCCTTTAAACCATAATCGGAAGCCTGAGCCAGCAGAGCAGTTCGTCCACCTTCTAAAAGGTTCACTGTGACCTTGTCTGCAACTTGATTCTGTAAATCTATTATTTTTGGTTGTGCCTTTAGGCAAGGCATTGCAGAAAACAGCCCATATTTTTTACAGAAATCTTTTCTAAGTTAATAAAACCATTCATTTCTTCTCATACTAAGCAACGTACTTCTCAAGGTTCAGATCATGAGTATATATTTCAAAGGATCTATGACAGGCTTGCAAATAGGGATAGCCACAGGTAGGCTAAGAATTAAGGAGCAGTTTCTATGGACACAATCTTCAAAGAGCTCCAAATAGCTAAGGAATGTGACTTACTAGTGTTGATATTTTCTGCATAAATGGAAGTGTAGGAAGCAGAGAAGCCCCGGTAGGAGTTGGCATAATCTGTTGATAGCACCACGGTCAACGAGTCTGATGAGGATTCAAAGGTGGACCTTACGCGGCCACACACTTGTCCAATTAGGCCAGAGGTGGTGGAGGGACCGTCATAGACAGCAATGAAATCAAATCTGCAGTGTTCATCCACTTCTAAGCTAGAGAAATAGGACCTCTGGTGAAAAAGCTTTCCAAACCAATTCAATTCTCAGCATCAGAGTCAAGTTATTAAAGAGTTTTCCTTGTGATAGTAGCTCAGGTTTAGGAAAAACCTAGGGCTTTGCCAGTCCCTGATGTGCCTTCAGAATCTTCAGGAAAATAGACAAATAGGGTGCCTGGGTGGCTCAGTTGGTTAAGCAACTGGCCTTCAGCTCAGGTCATGATCCTGGAGTCCCGGGATCGAGTCCCGCGTGGAGCTCCCTGCTTGGCAAGGAGCCTGCTTCTCCCTCTAATCCTCCCACTTCTCATGCTCTCTCTCTCCCTCTCTCTCTCTCATTCTCTCTCTCTCTCAAATAAATAAAATCTTTTTTAAAAAAATAGACAACCTAGTTCACTGTAGTAGTACTGGTGTTTACTCTACACACTGATGCTAGGAGAAGTGCCCATCTATGAGGGGCTCACACAATTTCTCTCCTCCAGGGTCGCCCTTTGCCAGGTGGGCTCTCTGCATTTCGCCAACAGCAGAAATGGACCCACAGGACTTACAAAATGTCTCTGAAGTTTAGTTTTATCTTGTAACCTTTCTCCACTTGTATGTGCCACACGCAGTAGGCCAGCTGAGGATGCGAGTTCGGGTAATTGGGGCTGGTAAAAGAGCCTTCCAAGGAGTCCAAGTAACCACCACAGTCTGGAACAGCTGAAAGGGATGTGAGGGTGCCCGAGAATGTAAATCAAGAGAGACTTCATTTAGTTTCCCCGCCGTGCACTGAGCTGAATGAGCCATTCCCTACCCTCCAAATGTCGCTCCCTTATCCTCTTTCCAATCGGGAAATTTTCATCCTTCTTTATCCCTGGATTTTCTAACCACTGCCCCGGGGCAAAGGGACACTGTAAGATCTGTCCCAGCTTTAGAGATCCTCCATGGCATGGACTAAGCCACAGAAAATGACATCACGCTCTCAGGACTGTCATTGGAGGCTCTTCCTCACTTGGCCCCAGCCCCGCTTTCCAACCTCATCCACACTCCACGTGACCTGCTACACCAGCCTGTCCTTTCTTCCTGCAGCTCCTCAGACTGTCGGTTTCAGCAGACAGGAGTCCTCCTCCCGTGCTTCTCACCTCTCCCTACCCTACACTCTCTTTCCAAGTCAGCTCAGATGTAGCCAACACGAACCCACGTTTGGTCCCTCTCTCCCCCGGTCGGGAAGCAAGCAGCTGGACAAGAGAAAGGCCACACCGAAGGCTCTCTTTCGGGGGACGTAAAACAGTGGAGGTCAGCTAAAGCACAGGAGGCACGTCAGGTAGTGGCCAGAGGTAAGGCCTGAAAAGGGGGCCTGGGTCTGGCTCTGGAAAACTGTGACGGCTCCACTCCCGAGACTGGCGTGGTTTAAGAGGAGAGTGACGTGATCGGCTCCAGGCCTCAGGAGGCAAACCAGAGCAGAGCTTTGCTCATGAACCCATCTGCAGAATTTCTTAGCATTCTGCTTTGCGTTGTAGTGGAATCTGGGAGCTGGGAATGCAGAGCCACGGTAACATCTGATTGCCTGACGAGTTAGGTCAGCATTTCTCATCGCCTGCTTCCTAATCTTTGTCAGAGGTTTGTGGGGACCTTGTCAAAGGTGAAGGTTCTCGAGCCCCAACGCAGATCTTCTGAACCAGACCAGAGAGGTCCCTGAATGGGGGTTTCAAGGGATCTCGGGGTTATTCTGAAACAGGCCGTACTTGGAGAGTCTGCTTTGGGCTGTCCCACAGTGCGCCCCGGAGTGCAGCCCTCTGATCAGCCCCTTCCATCTGCCTCACCAGGAGCTAGTGAGAAAGGCAAAGTCATGGGCTCCATCCCAGAACCAGTGAAGCAGAGTCGCTGGGGTGGGAGGGGGAGCAGCAATCTGATTTCACAAGCTCTCCGGGTGACTCTCACGCACGGGAGTTAGAAAACCTCTGCTCTCACAAACGGAGAACTCAGACTCGAGGTTATGACCACCCACGCAGGAGCATGTGTAATTTCTATACTCGCAGGTGGTCGGTGCATAGGTTGCATAAGTGAAAACTCACAGCTGCCAAAAGAGAAGAAGTAGTAGAAGATGAAGACGCTTCTTTGAATCCTTACAGAGTCAGTGAGGATTTGAATCGTTAATGTATCGGATGATGATTCAAAAACAGGAATGTAGTCATGTTTACTGCAGACTTGCCCCAGCAGAGAACCCTTGGTAGAGTTTCCATCAAAAACTTTAATGTTTTCACTTTCACATCTTCCATTAGGATCAAGCCTGCGAACAGAACATGCCACGGTTGGAGATGAGCCAGCAGCAGGCAAGGGGGTCAGGGTGTCAGCTGCTCGCAGCGGCACCCCAGATGCCAACACCTGTCTGCATGGCGTGTCTGTTTCATATCAAACTCCCAAGACCAACCACCCCCCACCTCCCTCAGCATCAAACCACACCCCATCAATCTAGAAATGCCTCAGGGGACTGAACTGCTTTGCCAAAGATTCTGTAAAGTCAAGGATTGGGAGGGTAGTCTGGAACCCAAGACCCTCGCCTTCCACGTCCGTCTCTCCTGTTCCTCGTGCCCGTGTGGGAATTGTGGGGTGGGAGCTTCTTACTTAGAATTCATTCCCCTTGACGTTGGACATCCAAGGCTGTTGAAAGCAGGAACAACTCTTCCTCCCCGGCCCCCTCTCAAGGTAAAGCGGATTTAGCCTCTTCCCAGCCCCTTCCTTCCCTCACAGCCCCACGTCCTCATTCGTAAGGACAGTCCCAGGCCCTGCGTCGGGCGCGGCAGGGCAGGATGACTGTTTTCTGCCCGTTCTGACAGGGTCTGTCCAAACGCCCCCAGAATCCCGACGGAGGGCCACGGCGCCCTGGAGGGAAACACGAGGGCGGACACACCCCAGTTCTCCCTCCAACCTCCAACCGAGCCCCTCACTTGCCGTGGAACCTTGCACAAGCGATTCACTATTTCTTCTCCTCAGTCTGTTCTGTAAATGGGGAGTCACAGCCTTCGTCTGGTGTGGGGGTTCCCGTGTTCTCAACGGAAGCGCCTGGCGCAGGCCCGGCACGCAGGCAGCGGCTAAGTGTGAACAGCTCACCTCCACTCCCTCCCTCTGCCGCGCCGCCAGGCCCTCCCTCTCCACACACCAAGAGTAATGCAGAGGATTCTCCGTAGCCCTAGAAGTCCAGGGAGCGTGGGAGTCCCCCTTCCCCTCTGTTTCCCTGAGGGCCACAGAGACCCGCTCCCCCGCCCAGGCATACGGGCAGGCACCCCCCAGCGTGGCGCCTTGACCAGCGGGGGCGGCAGGAAGCGCCCCTGGGCTCGTGACCTCTGCACTCCCGTTCTTGGCCCCAGTCGCCCCCACCTGGTCCAGAATCTGGGCCCAGGGCCCAGCCACTGCACTTTCCCACTCCCCCCCCCTCACCCGTCGAGTTGCCCTGAGACTCCCCAGCTTTAGCACCACGGGGATTGGGTAAGACTTTGAGCCCTGGAGCCAGGTGGCTTGGCTTCCTGTCCTCTCCCGCCTGTAGTCATCTGTGACTTTGGGCACATGAGGTGACTTCTCTGGGATTTCTTACGCACCCAGTGGGGATTAGATTGCATCCACCCCAAGAGCTGTTGAGAGGCTTAACTGAGCCTCAGTTCTTCCTGAGCCCCGAGGGAGGCTCCTAGAGCAGGGCCCTGTGCTCAGCTTGGCCTCACGCCGCCGTGACCTGGGCAGACGGTCGTGAGTAGGTATTGATTTCAAAATGAAAAGTTAAAGAAAAAACACCCGATGGCCTGGTTCCCACCCCCGGGGATTCTGACCTAATTCTCTGGTGTTCAGCCTGGACATCTGGGTTTGGGGAAGGTCCCTGCTGATTAGAATGCGTAGCAAAGTCTGGAACTGCAAGTTTAGTGTTTCAGGGCCTGGAATCTGGAACTAGACTAGCTGGGTACTAATGCCAGTCATTCTAATCACTGTGCGACCTGAGACAAGTTCTCCAACCTCCCGGTGCCTATGATAACCACACCAACCTCCAGGACCTCTGTGACCAAAGCCAGGGGCCCAGTCATGGGTCAGGACTATCAACCACTATCTTCGTCTTCGTCGTCGTCATCGTCATGGGAGTTACCATTATCTCTAGGACCAACTGATTTTTTCTGACACACACTCCCTAGTGTGGCCAGAGTTCAACCATCCTCACTGGAAAATAAAGACTCTACTTACTGGAAATAGGAAAAGATGATTCTGATGCTCTTGTTTTCTGGTCTTTCTAGTGTCCAGGTGCAGTCCTCATTGGGATTGAGTTGCAGGATTAGGGCCCGGTGGACATCTGACTGGCTGGAACCTTCCAAGCTAGCCTGGCAGCTTGATTTTCCTGGGAGAGACCATGGTTCACAATGAATAAACTCAGCTGCCCCTGGCCTTCTCCTTCAGCAATTAGGTCTCTACCCCTTATAGGTAATATTCATACAAGCATGCACGTAATTGTGATGGTATTTAGTTCGTTCCAAAGTAAGCCACCATCCAATGATTTCCCCGTCTTAGAGCTTTTAGGGAGAAAAAATGTATGATTTCTCTATATGTGGATCATAAAAAATAAAGACTATAGGGGTGCCTGGGTGGCTCAGTCAGTTAAAAGTCTGTCTTCTGCTCAGGTCATGATCCCGGAGTCTTGGAATTGAGTCCCACACTGGACTCCCTGCTCAGTGGGGAGGCTGCTTCTCGCTCTCCATCTGCCTGCCACTCCCCCTACTTGTGTGCTCTCTTTCTCTGTGTCAAATGAAAAAACAGAATCTTTTTTTAAAAAATTAATTAAATAAATACTATATTAGGGCTTAAGGAAAGATGGTTTTACCAAGAAGCTATATCTATAATATATAAACAACTCTTATAACTCAACGATTAAAAGACAACCCAATAAAAAATAGGGAAACAACAAAAATAGCTATTTCTCTAAAGAACACATAAAGGCTAATAAACACATGAAGAAATACTCAACATCATTAGTCATCGGGAAAATGCAATTCGAAACCACAGTGAGATACGACTTCACACCATTAAAGATGCAAAACAAAACTAGAGTGAAAAACACAAAGTAAAGGAGTCTTGACAAGGATGCGGAGAGATTGGAACCCTCCTGCAAAGCTCGTGGGAAGGTAAAATGGGACAGCTGCTGGGAAAATGGTCTGACAATTCCTCAAAAGATGAAACAGGGAATTCCCATAACCCAGCCGTTCTACTTCTAGTTTCTTCTAGGCATATCTCCAAAGGAATGAAAACATATGTTCACACAAAGAAGTGTACATTAATGTTTATTTATAGCAGCATTAGCCAAAATACCAAATAAGTGGAAACAACCCAAATGGGCATCAACTGACGAATACGTAAAACAGGGTCTATCTGTGTAATGCAGGATTATTCAGCAATGACAAGGGATGAGGTACTAATGTATGGTACGGCGCGGATGCATCTTGTAAATATGACACTGAGCATAAGACCGCAGATTATAGGATTTCTATGTATACGAAAAGTCCTGCTTAGGGAAATCTGTAGAGACAAAAAATAGATTAGTGATTGCATTGGGCTGAGAGTATTGGGAAATATGGGGAGTACCTGCCAATGGGTACAGAGTTTCTTTTTGGGATGATGAAATGTTCTCAAATTAAAGAATGGTGACAGTTGCACAATTCTGTGTGTATACTAAAAACCAGTAAATTTTACATTTTAGAAGAGTGCATTTATATATAATATAATTCATCATAATTCATATCCACATCAGACTCCCTGCTCGGCAGGAAGCCTCTTCTCCCTCTCCCACCACCCGCCCCCCGCCCTGCCGCTTGTGTTCCCTCTCTCTCTGTGTGTCTCTGTCAAATAAATAAATAAATAAATAAATAAATCTTTTTTTTTTAAAGATAAAAGTATAATCCCACCCACTGAGAAAAAAAATCACCACAAAAATCACCATTAAAACCTTGTTGTAGAAACTTCCAGAACCTTTTCTTTTCTCGTCTACTTCTAGATATTTTTTTTAAGATTTTATTTATTTACTTGAGAGACAGACAGTGAGAGAGAGCATGAACGAGGAGGTCAGAGAGAGAAGCAGACTCCCCATGGAGCTGGGAGCCCGATGCGGGACTCGATCCCAGGACTCCAGGATCATGACCTGAGCCGAAGGCAGTCGTCCAACCAACTGAGCCACCCAGGCGTCCCTACTTCTAGATTTTTAAAGATGCTCCAATGTATATATTTTAAACATAAACACCATCATAGTGTACGAACGTCGGGTAGTCGTCTTTCTCTTAAGGTGGATCCAGGGCACCTTTCTTACGATTTCTAAGAAATCACCAAAGTTACACCTTTGTTCGCCTTTACAACTTACAGAATAAATGAAGGAAATTTATACTGCTTTTTACATTAGGTAAATGCAGTGTGTTTGTGTGCACTTTTATAATTATTTCCAAAATATTTCATTCACAGGAGTGAAATTACTAGGTAAAATTCTTTACCCTTTTGTATTTTTATGTATATTGTCATATAGGCCTGAAAAGCCTTAGTACTAATTCAAAATCATATCAAGAGCATACAAATAAATGTTCCCTGTATTAAGGCCATTAGCAGATATTAAAACTTGAAAAACTTTCAGCAGAGGCCTCTGGAAAGGAGGTCTCCTTATTTTGATAGGAAACAACAGGTTCAATTTTCTTACCTTCAGATTTGGTCCAATTCAACTCCGCCCAACATGGCACAATTAAGAGGGCCAAGAGGAGGAGCCTTCTTCTCACGGCCTCCATCATAGTCAGGGGAAGAACAGCCTGAAGAGTGGGCAGGCTTTTATACCTTCCAGTGCTCTATATCTGGTTTCAGGCTTTCTGGAGACTTCAGGGCGTGTGTCCCTTTGACCACATGAGGGCCAGATTGGTGTGAGAATGGGGCAGCTGTGTGATTGATTTCTTATCTGCAACCCCTAACACTGAGTGTTTGCTCTCCCCGATTCACTCCTGGAACGATGACAGAAAGTTCCCCAAGTAAAGCTCTTCAGAGGGGATCTCCAACACATGGCACCCAGTAAGCACCAAGTAATTCCTCCTAGCACCGACCTGGAAACAAACCTTGGCCCTCCTGCTTGTGCAGGTCACGGAGTGGGTAGCACTACTGATACTTTGAGCCTCCACTGCTCTTCACTAAAGACGAAAGTCGAAGGATCAGCTGGGGAGAGAGGTGGCACCTGGGCAAAATGTGGGACTATGTAGGTCACTCTGATGCTGGCCAGGGTACTGAGACTGAGGGGCAGAAGGAGGTGGCCCAGGACAGGGAGGAAAAAGAAAGTACAAGTCCAGGTTCAACTTCCAGGAATTCAAACCATTATGCCTGGAGAGCCTGGAGCAAGTGACCTAAAGTCTCCTAGGCACTCTGTTTTACAGATGACAGAAAGGAATCCTGGTGTCCAAGGTGATACGGGTGCTGTAGTGGCAAGGCCAGCACCTGTGACATCAGGAAATCATGCTCACAAGAACCTATGGGACTTCCCTCTTTTCACTCATTCATTTATTAAAAAATGTGTTAGTTATTGTTCTACAGTCTGGGGATTTTGAACGGAACATCAGAAACACAGTCCGTGTCCCCATGGAACTTACTAGGTGGAGGAGATAGCAACAAACAAACTGTTAAATTACAAATAGTGAGAGGTACTACACATATAAGGGAAGAGGGTGATGGCATAGACTGCAGGGGGAATGCAGTATTAGCATGAAACTGAGAAAGATGAAATTTGATCAAACAGAAAGAGACATTCATTTGTAATCTGGACTTAGAAGCATTTTAGGCAGAAGAATGGGCAAGTGCAAAGGCCCTGAGGCAGGAATCAGTTGGGCATGTCTACAAAGTAAGGGAAGGCAGGCCAGTGCGTAAAGGGGAGGGAAGTGGGCTGTAAAGTGGGGAGAGGCAAATAATTGTCCAATTGTGAAGTATTTATAGGTCAGATGAGACATTTGGATTTTATTCGAAGTTTGATGGGATTTTTTAAGCAGGAAAATGATGGCCAATTTAAGGACTTTCCCAGCAGCTCTGTGGAGGTAATAATGATAGTTATAGACTGAATTTCTACCTTTAAACCCTTCCTGGGTGCCCTCAAATTTCCATGTTGTTCAGACTGTCCTGCAGCCCAGAAACCCTTACTTGGCTCTAGGACATGAGTTCCCAGGCAGGGCTGTGACCCAGGAGGACTGTTCCCAGTCAGGCCCCCAGATCAGGCATTTGGCATCATACCAGTGCCACAGTGGCAAGGCCAGCACCTGTGACACTGGGAAGCTGTGCTCACAAGCTTGGACACTCACCAAGGTACCTGGCACCACTCAATTCAGTTCCTGTCAGCTCAGAGACCTCTGCAGCTGGCCACGTACCAGATGGGGACTGGGTGTCCTGGTGTGAGAGTGAGCAAGGGGCAGGAGTACAGGGTGGGGATCCTTCTGATTACTAAGGGCTGCTCACCCTCAGCTGTGTCCACAAACCCCCATGCTACCCTTACTAAAGCCATTCCCTTGTGTCCTATGGATGTGACCCCCTAGCTCCCTGAGCCACCACCACTGGTGTAAGAGCTCTGTGGTCACTCTCCTGGGAGGGGGACTTCCAGAGGGCAAAGAACCCTGGATTGGTGATCAGGAGACAAGCGGTTCAGACCAGCAATTTACCATGCAATCACAGGATCCCAGGGCCTGTTAGTCTATTTTGCTTAATCCTCATGGTCACCTATGCAAGTCCCCAGTTTACATCAAGAAAAAGGAGGCTCAGAGGGGTTAAGAAACTCCCCCAATGGCACAGAGCTAGTGAAAGGTGGAGCTGGATCTGAACCAAGAGTATCTGACTCTGAAAGCCGCATGTTACACTTTGTCCCTACTGCCTCCAAGAGGGGTGTCTCTAAGAGTCCTTGTCGCATCCTGCCTCCTTCACGGACCTTGGGATGCCATGGAATTCCTGTACAGAACATTGTCCTTCTTCCCCCTCTAGTAGCTAACTACCTGTTACTAGTTAACTCTTTATATTAAGTACAACACGTGACTCTCATGGAATTCCTGTACAGAACGTGCTCGCACAGGGCCTCCAGGGTCCTGGGCTCTGTGCTGCCCACCAGGTGAGGTCCAGGGGGAAATGGGAGCTCGCTGGCAAGGAGAAAATCGAAGCGCACGTGAACACTGAGACAAGACCAGAGCAGTAGATGGCAGAGAGGCAGAGAAAATGCTTCAGGAACTCGAGAGAAGTCACTTTGAGATGGAAGGTCTCAGAGCAGGATGCAGGGAAGATGCAGCCTTGAATCTGCCTCCTGAAACTCACTCTGGAGCTAGAGGACACTCAGCTACCGTGGATTTTCTCAGCCGTTCCAAGGGCTGCTCTGTAAGAGCAGCGCCAGCTCACACACTCCTTCTGGCAAAGTTCTCCACCACTCAAGTTCTAAGACGTCCTCATCAGCCAAGCCTTCTGCTGAAAGAACTGAAACTGCTTACCTCATCGCTCTTCTCCCCCATCAGCCCAGAGGTAAAAGCTGTTTCCTTCATTCCTTCCCATTGTCCTTTTTCTCCCTCTAGTAGCTAACTACCTGTTACTAGTTAACTCTTTATATTAAGTACAACACATGACTCTCACAAAGCAAGGGTTTCGTTAACAAGGGTAAGTACAAACTGCGGTTACAGATGGGGAGTCCGTGAAAAAGAAAAAAAGGGTCCACAAGGCTCTGTAAGGAGATCAGGAACAGAAGGGGGCTGATGAGCAGAGGTGGAGAGGAGTAGGTCCTTACTGCCTACTGCTCGGGTCAAGAGAAGCCTGGGCTTTGCCATTCAGCTGGAGATGCCTGTCCGCACTTCAAGGCACTGGCAGGTAAGTGAATCAGCACAACCCGTGTGAAAGTGACCCAAAAAGGAGGAAATCTGCTTCTGAAGACTTGGAGAATGACAGAAGAATCTCAACTTTTTGACATGTCCTTTAGACACCATCAGGCTCAACCCCATCCTATAAGGTCACGCTAAACCCAGAGATGTCCCATTTGCTTGTTCTCGCCCCAAGATGACAATTCTCCTTCAGGACAGTATAACGTAGGTTTCCACAGCAGAGCAGCTAGAGGCAAGTGAATGAAGCCATCATAAGGAGAAGAGCCGAACGAACTATTCCAGCTTGGGAATTTTTGATGAGTCTGAAACTGGAAATGCTCTAAGAGCAATATAAATATTTTTCTTCTAATGTTAGAGATGCCTGAATGCTTTTATTTTCTGCTCTCTCCCCATACTGCAATATTATAATATTATAAGATGGGTGCCCCAAGTCCCAAAGTGGCTAGTACACATATCTAAGTACATTTATAACTAACATCAACACTGGAGGCAGATTATTTTCAATATTGCATTTATTCAAAAGTACACAAATATGTTCTATAATACATAATGTAAACATTATAAAATTTGACTTGAATAATACTTCTACTAAAAAACTGCGCATGAAGATATTTGTGCCCACCCAAGTCAGAGTCCCTCGTTTACATCACAGAAGCACGGTGGCAGGTTATCAAAGTCGGCATATAAGTTACATTCGTCACAGCACTGGAGGTTGGGGTAGGACCCAGCGGTGAGGGCTGCAGCTGCAGCAACCTTGTCCTGAGTGAGCAGGGCTGGATTACTCTTTAAGGCCAAACAAAGGGGTGCCTTTGGAGGTCTTGGGAAAAGACATACACAAAGCAAGGCATTAGAATTTCTCTTCTCGGCCCACTGGTCACAGTTATCAGGGGTATCTGCGAAGTTTAGGCCTCGGGCCAACCATATCTTCAGAGCGGCCTGAAACTAGAGCTCGTGCCCCTGTCCCTATCTAGTCCCTTCCTCTCCTAGGATGGCTAGAAATGTAAAATCAGGTCACCACAAATGAGCGAGAGCGAACTGCCAGCGAGGGCCCCCCACCACCCGATCGCTGCAGGCCCATCAAGTGCACAGCGTGACCGGGAAGGTGCCACACCGCGCCGACCCCCGCGTGCGGGGATTCTCCTTCTAGCTCCCAGGCTGACCGGCCCGAGGATGGGAGCAGCACCACTTCTAACGACCCATCTCTCCCGGATCGCAGGTTCCTCTCCCCCGAAGTTAATGATCTTTTGTCTCATCTGCGCGCCCTGGGCAGGTGTCCCCCAGGATCTTCACGCAGCTCGGCCTCCCCATGGTCCCACAGGCCCACCTCACGTCCCCACGGCCAAGCACAGTGAATGAGAGAACAC
Source organism: Mustela nivalis (assembly GCF_964662115.1). Classification (NCBI taxonomy): domain Eukaryota; kingdom Metazoa; phylum Chordata; class Mammalia; order Carnivora; family Mustelidae; genus Mustela; species Mustela nivalis. Next base: position 178,545,683 of record NC_139021.1, read on the forward strand.
CGGGAGAGCTCCCCCAACCCAGCGAAGAGCAGATCGGCTCAGCCTGTCCTCTGAGGGACTCGGAGGCACAGACTCGTTCCCAGCCTCCGCCACAGGCTGCGGTGCCCGGCGCGGAGGGAGGCCCAGCCGTGGTGAGCGGGCCGGCCGTGGGGCCCCTCAGTGAGGGGAGTGAAGCCGAGCAGCACAGAGCCACCCAGCCGAGAACATTCTGTTCATGAGCTCACAGCCCTAAGCCAGAAGGGGAAAAAACCAACATTCTATACTCACCTGGCTTTACCTTTTCAAACCCACCTGCTGTCCCTGACCTCTCCCTGGCTGGGACCACAGGGCAAGCAATGACCTTGCTCAAGCCGGGAGCCCCAGGTATCCTATTCGAGGGGGGATTTGTCACTCTTACCCACATCACTCACCTCAACGCGTCGGCTATTTTGTAGTAAAGACAGATGACAACAGCCATCAGCACAAGAATGGCCACCAGGATACCGCCACCAATGCAGAACATAATTATCGTGTTGACTGTAGAAGACTTAGCTTTGTCTAGGCAGAGAAGTACAGGCTAGCAATGAATGTGGCTTCCCTCCCCACCCAGCCACGGTGCCACCTTAATAGCTTTCTTGAGTGGAAAAAGAATTGAATCCCAAGCCATAGATCTTTGCGTGTATAATATACAAATGAGTCTTCCCAAGAAGGCACAGGACCCTAAACAGGCCCAGAGAGGGGTTAAAGGATTTATGTATGAGACGAGAATGAAATGCAAAACCCAGAGAGAAAGAAGCAGGAGAATCTTTTTCTTCCTTTCGCAGGCAGTAATGTGCAGCTATTAGTAACAAAACAGGTCACACTAAAACAAATAGTCTTACTCCCAAATACCTGGGCATCCTGAAATACAGTCACTTTCAGAATCAGAATGAACTCCACCCTCTACATCAGGCTTAACAATGTCCTATGGGGATAGTTATGGGGAGGACTTTTTTAAAATGTTATGTTTGACACTGAAAATATACAAATCCATTTTGTAAATCATACATGTTTCAGGAAAAGTCTTCTATTCTCCCACTTACAACTGCCAATTTTCCTCCTTAATCCTCCCAGGAAATCCAGTTTTTCCGGAATAAGCAATTCATTTAATCCCACTCCCTGAAACTGGGTAAAAGTGAGTAAGGGCTGAACAACAATCCACTGCCAAAACATACTTACTAGCGTCTAAATCTTGCATGCTCGATGAATGCCGGCAGTAAAATAAAATTATAATTAATATAAACTTTAGGGAATGGTACATCTTATCAGGCATTCCTTAAACTTTGAATTTGATAGAGTTCTAACTGTCCCTCTTAGGAGTGATTAAGATCTAAGTCTGAACAGCTTGCTTGGAGAGACATCGTCTCCGTGAGAGTGTGACCAGAGTGGACAGCCACTGTCCAGCTCCAACTTCCGTGCCTGTCAGGCCAGAGGCTGTGTGACATCAACACTCTGGACACCAACTGCCTCTCATGGAGTTCTGAATTCCATTCCATGTTCAGATATATTTCAGGACCAGTAGTAATATGAGTGTCCCAATACTACTCTACATTATTTACTGTCTCACCTTTTCAAGTTTTGTTCCCTCAGAGAACCTTTTAAGGTCTGACTGTTAATCAAAAGCAAATCTCTGATTTCAGTAAAATAAAAGAAGAGTAATGTGGGGAGGCTAATATCTAAAAACTCTCATATATCTAAAAGTTCAACTATGAAGACTGGTTAGACTTTATGTTGTAGCAACACAATAGAATAATATACAGCTATAGTCATTTAACCAGACTCAGGTTAACCTGATATAGGTCCACTGACTTCAGAATATTATCAGATTTTATGGCTAAGACAAAGATTTCAAAAGCAGCATGAATAGAATGTCTGTTATAAATCAGGTTTCTACTATTTTAAGGTATTCACACCCAGCAAAGCTGATTCAATTAAATGAGGAAATTATTTTAACTATGAAGGGCTACTCCTTGTTGCTCTGGCTAAACCCTGGGTTAAGTCACAAACAGCAGGGGACTCCGCAACAAAACTCGTGGCGTAAGACTCTGAAAATTTCTTTTCTCTATAAAAGCAATGAAAAATCTGACAGAAAAACTGTCTTTTCAGTCTCTTCAACAAATGGTGTTGGGAAAACTGGACAGCCACATGCAGAAGAATGAAACTGGACCATTTCCTTACACCACACACAAAAATAGACTCAAAATGGATGAGAGACTTCAATGTGAGACAGGAATCCATTAAAATCCTTGAGGAGAACACTGGCAGCAACCTCTTCGACCTCAGCCACAGCAACTTCTTCCTAGAAACATCGCCAAAGGCAAGGGAAGCAAGGGCAAAAATGAACTACTGGGACTTCATCAAGACCAAAAGCTTTTGCACAGCAAAGGAAACAGTCAACAAAATCAAAAGACAACTGAGAGAACGCAAGAAGATATTCACAAATGACGTATCAGGAAAAGGTCTAGTATCCAAAATCTATAAAGAACCTACCAAACTCAACACCCAATAAACAAAGAATCCAATCAAGAAATGGGCAGAAGACATGAACAGACATTTCAGCAAAGATGACATCCAAATGGCCAACATGAAAAAGTGCTCCACATCACTCAACAAATACAAATCAAAACCACAGTGAGATACCACCTCACACCAGTCAGAATGGCTAAAATTAATAAGTTCGGAAAGGACAGATGTTGGCGAGGATGCAGAAGAAACGGGTACTACACTGTTGGTGGAAATGCAAGCTGGTGAAGCCACTCTGGAAAATAGCATGGAGCTTCCTCAAAAAGTTTAAAATAGAGCTACCCTATGACCCAGCAATTACACTACTGATATTTACCCTAAAGATACAAATGTAGTGATCCGAAGGGGCATGTGCACCTGAATGTTTATAGCAGCAATGTCCATAATAGCCAAACTATGGAAAGAACCTAGAAGTCCATCAACAGATGAATGCATAAAGAAAATGTGGTGTATATATATACAAACAATAGAACACTATTCAGCCATCAAAAGAAATGAAATCTTGCCATTTGCAATGACATGGATGGAACTCACGGGTATTAGGCTAAGCGAAGTAAGTCAGTCAGAGAAAGACAATTATCACATGATCTCCCTGATATAACAAATTTGAGATGCAGGGCAGGGGACCGTCGAGAGTAGGGAGGGGAAAAATGAAATGAGATGGACTGGGAGGGAGACAAACCACGAAACAAACTGAGGGCTTCTGGGGGTTGGAGGTAAGTAGGGATAAGGTGGCTGGGTTATGGACATTGGGAGGGTAAGTGCTGTGAAATGTGTAAGCCTGATGGTTCACAGACCTGTACCCCTGAGGCAAATAATACATTATATGTTAATTTTTAAAAACTTGTCTTTTGGGCGCCTGGGTGGCTCAGTGGGTTAAGCCGCTGCCTTCGGCTCAGGTCATGATCTCGGGGTCCTGGGATCGAGTCCCGCATCGGGCTCTCTGCTTGGCAGGGAGCCTGCTTCCCTCTCTCTCTCTCTCTCTCTGCCTGCCTCTCCATCTACTTGTGATTTCTCTCTGTCAAATAAATAAATAAAATTTAAAAAAAAAAAGTTTAAAAAAAATAAATAAAAATAAAAAAATAAAAACTTGTCTTTTTCAGACTCTGGAAATTAAAAGCTTGCTGCAGCTCAGGAAACATTTTAAAGAACAACTCTCTCAGTATGAACCGCAGGCTTGTGGCACTGTTCCATCATTCACTGTCCAGCTCCATGGCAACCTTGAAAGTAAAACCCAAGCTCCAATGCAGCCACCAAAGGGAAAGTAGAGGTAGAACTTTCAAAGCCTCATTCCCGAAGAACTGTCATTCTTTGACCTGTCTTTTGGTCACCTGAAAATCCTCTCTTGCAAAGCTATCTGTATTTGACCTAACTTGGAGTTCTCCTGATGCAAAAAATCTTCCTCTAAAGGGATTTTGGCAAAAACAACTACAATTGTTTTAACTTCTTGGCTGCCTAAGGTAGTAGATAACATTTGGGGCAAATCACAGAGTAGCCAAAAAGCTTAAAGGAAAGCTGGTAAATCACCTGTCCATAGGAGTTTTGAAAAGCCTTGACATATTCGTGAAACTCTAGGCCATGCATGTGTGCTATGTGCGTGTCCAAGGCTGTTGAATATCCTCAAGAGAGACACAAGCATTCACCTCTGACTGACCCTAAGGCTTTTCCCAAGCAAAAAGTGAAGGCTATGGCAGAGTTTTCAACTGCTTGGCTAATTGTTGAAGACATGCCCCAATATGGAGTCTCTCATGAAAGACTGGGAGATTTACTGGTTCCAGGAATTTAAGGTAATCTTTGTCCAATCATTACCTGATCATGAAGCTAATCAATAGAGACTTAAGTGTCAACATACAGCAAAGAATTCAGACTTCAGAATTTGTTGAGAGAAGTCACTAACAACAAAGCTTAGAGAGCAGGGAGAAACGGATTTCGAGATTTCCAGAGTTGCCATATTCTATTAAATGTCTAGTTTTCAACAAAAGACTAAAGATGAAAGAAAAGAAAAGACAAGAAAAGGGAAAGGGAAAGGAAGAAAAGAAAGGGAGGGAGAGAAAGGAAGGGAGAGAGGGAAGGGAGAGAGAAAAAGAAAGGAAAGAGAGAAAAAGAGAAGTAAGACTGATAAAAACGTAAAGGAAAGCAATTAATAAACTTTCCCTAGGAAGCCCAGGCATTGGCCTGACTAGACACAGTCTTCAAATCAACTATTTAAAATACGTTCAAAGGAATCCATGTCTAAAGAACTAAAGTATGAGAACAATGTGTCCAATAGAGAACAACAATAAAGAGAAATGATTTTTTTAAAGAGTCAAATAGAAATTTTTGAGTTGGAAAGTATAACTGGAAAAATTCATTAGAGAAACTTAACAGCAGATCTGAGCAGGCAAAAGAAATAACCAGTGAATTCGAAGATAGATCAATCAAGATTATCCAGTCTGAGGAACAGAAAGAATAAAAAAATGAACACAGAAATTCCAGTTCTACTACAACATGTAGAGAGCTTGGGAGTTGTCACCCTCAAAACAAGAAAAAAGCTGAACCAAGTTGATAATCACCATGTCTTTCTAGGTCTACCAGAGAACTGACGTCATGGAGCAAACAGGTCCCATGAAAGTGAAGAGACAGGTGAGTGAAAGAGCAGGAGGCTGGCTGAGGACAAAGCAAAAGCTGGCGCCTTGCACCCCCCCTTCACCCGCTCCCCTTCATATGTGTAGCATTCCTCAGGCACCCCTGACTGCCATAAAATGATAAATAGTTAACTTGCAGAAATCACAGTCCTGCAAGGTAGGAGTCTCCCTTGGTTTGCAAATGTCCTTGAGATTTACAACAAAGAAATTACCTTACGTTTGATAGCAGGAATGTAACATTTCACCAGGAGACTCCCAATTGTCTTTATGTTAGTGCCTCATTAGAGGGAAAGTGGCCTTGGCTTGATAGTAACCAGGCCTTCAATATCCTGATAGTGCTTTATTTTCCGCATGCGTGGGCTAACCAGCCAGTTCTGCTTCTGTAAGATTGCTTTGTCTGCTTTCGCGCGCGGGTCCCCGACCCAATCCACTGACACCAAGTATGCCTGTTCAAACTATCAATCAATCAGCTCAGCCCCACCCGAAACTTGTTTGTATCTGTCTATAAAAACCCTGCACCGACCCAGCTCCGGACCTCTCGGCATTATCGGCAACGAGCGGCGCAGAGGTCCAGGTTCAAACCTGCAATAAACGACCCTTGCTGCTTGGCTTTGACTCACGTCTCTGGTGGTCTTTTAAGGTGGGGGTAATATTCAGTTGGCATTACAGTGAGTACGGAGAATCACAGCTGCTCGGGAGCAGAAGCCACTGCCGGAGCCAGCAACTGGTAGGAATACTTAACTGGTAAGTGATAAATTGCTGGAGGCTGAAGGAGGACCAGCATGAGAGAAAACAATTCTGGGGGGGGGGGGGGCTGGTTTTTCTAGTCAGGGGATAGCCACTTTCATGAATTTTACCTCAAGGAGCTCGATGAGGTTCTTATAGTGAAGACTGGAGATTGATGTCCACTGACACCACAGCAGAGGTGACCCTGTTGCTGCTGGGAGATGGCGAAATTCCTCAGTCTCCAGTTAGCCTCCTGATACCACCCCAGCAGTTAGGTGAATTGTGCAGCTTTACCACTGGGTCGAGGTGTAAGCTCAGACTTCCCAGGATCTCCACGGACTGGGGAGGTGGGGGTCGGATCAGTCTCCTCTGATCCTACTCTGGCAGGAAGGGGCGATTTGGGACAACTCTCTATAGCCTGGTGAGAGTGAAGGTCTAGGCTCTCCACTTAGTCTTGGCTGGGGGAAAGGCTGGGCTGGTGGTGGAGCCACAGTTTTTTCTGGGATATCTGACTGGAATACAGGTTCCCTGGCTTGTGAGGCTCCCTTGCCCTTGGTCCTTTGGCTGGAGACAGCAAGATTTTCTTGGGAGCTTTTCTGTCTGCACCCACTGGTGTTTCCATGCCACTGGCTTCTTCATCGCCAAGTCTGGAAATATGAGACAAAACAAAACCCAAGGAGTTCACCACCATGTTCCTTGGATTTCAAGTTTCCTAGCTTGTCTGTTTTCTTCCCTTCACCTATCAGGGTCCTGCATTTGTTTTCTAGATAATGTCCAGGATTTTTAGCTGCACTTGGTAGAAAGCATAACACAAAGTACATCTACTCCATCTTCCCAGAAGTAGAAGTCCCTCATATGGGGGATTCTGAAATCAGTCCTCTACTTGATCAAAGCCACCGTGCCGACCCTGAGAGTGGATGCCTCCTTAAATTTTGTGTCCCAGGCACCTCACATGTGTCATCCTAGGCTGTGCTGTCAAGGATGCCAACATAATTTATCTTTCCAGCTTCATCTCCCACTACATCTCCCCATACCCCATGTATTTTTATGCCTCTGAGCACTGACCGGCTCTTTCAGCCCCTCGCCGCCTCTACCTGCTGTAACGCTAATCCTGCAAGGCTTCACTCAGTGCCGACTCCTCTGTAAAATCTTCACCGATTCCCATCTGTCCCCCATGCTAACTAACTGCTGCTTTTCCTCTGTATCTATGCCATTTGCTTGTACCACTCTAAAAATTTGAACTCATTTGTCATAAGGATCTCTGATACTTGTTCTAACTCTGAATAGATACTTGTCTTGACTACAGGAACCCATTATGCTCACTCTCAACGAAGCCAACACTCTGGAGTTGAATTAACTGTGGGGTTTTTTCCTACTTTTTACCTCACTCAAAAAGGTTTATTTTTCCAAGTTTCTTTTCTATGCCCTCCATCAAAGCAGCATCTATTCTGAGGGACATGGCCTGGAATGAGCTTAGTCATGATTAAGGAAGACAGGTTATGTAGTCCTTCCCTACAAAGATGACCGCTTCATTTCTCGATTTCCTTTTATTCTTGTAGTTACTTGACTTCTCTGTCCAATGAGTCTCTACAATTTTTTTCAAGGTGAGTTTCATAGGCAGGAACTCTGGATCCCAGCATCAAACAGAGGGCCTAGCACCCATTAGGTGCTGACACATTTCATGCGCGATGACCCAAACATGAATCTTGTCAATCTGACAAACACTTTCTTGATCCATGTCTCTAAATTCAGACAGAACAACAAATTCAGACATAACAGCAGTGCCTGGGTGGCTTAGTAAAGTGTCTGCCTTCAGCTCAGGTCATGATCCCAAGGCCCTGGGATCCAGTCCCACACTGGACTCCCTACTAAGCAGGGAATCTGCTTCTCCCTCTCCCTCTGCCTCTGCCATTCCCCTTACTTGTATTCTCATTCACCCTCTCTCTCAAATAAATAAAATTTTTAAAAAATCAGACATAATAGTACCAAGAGTATTATTACTTCATTTACTGATAAGAATGTTTTGTTCATCTCTTTTAAATCCACAACATTAAGCTACTCATCTTATTACTCCCAACATGCTTTAGCAATATCTTTGAGTTTCATTGCTGATGGCCAGAAGACAATGCAAGGACTAAGACTTTGGCAGATGAAGAAACAGATGGTCAGAGAGCAGAAGTGATTCCCTAGGGTCCCCTAGCAAGTCACTACAGGGCAGGGACTAAGGCCTGGTTCTGTGACCTACTCCTCCAGACCCCTCCTCGCAGGTCCAGTGCCCTTTCACCCCCCTCAACCTTTCTACAACCCTCTGAAATGAAGTGGTGCTCCCCATTCCCAGTGCCCACTAACTCTATTATACAGAGACTTTGACTTTGGCTCTCAGCAGAAAGATATGCAAAGAAATCCAGCTGCATTTCATTTAGGGAAGGGCCTGGTCATTGACAATATTTTCATCCTAGGTGTTCATTGGCAATTCACATGTAGTGATTAGCAAACGTAGTGAGGGTGATGGAAGGGGCCCAGTGTTCCAGACAGCAGAGAGGAGGCAGCAGTTGTGTACAGAATCCATGAGCTGAACTTTGTGGTGTGATCCAGATTACAGGGGCATCTTCCCTGTGGCAAATTCTTAGTAATTCACATACACAAGGACCTTCCCCCAGATCTCTTATTTTGCCAAGTGCCCATCCTGTGACTAACACCTGGGGGCCGGTGCTGCAAATACCCTCCTACCTATAAACTGCGTATCTAGTGGCAGAAAGCAGCCCAGGTCCCAGGCTGCCAGCAGTAGCGCTGTGAGCCCCCCTTAGGTGACCCAAGTCCCCTCTCTGTGCCTCTTCCACCGCTCGTGCTCTGCTCCCGGGATGTTCGTATTTACCTTCAGACTCCTGCTCAGCTGAGGGCTTTATTGCAGTCCCGGCAACTGTCGTGAGAAGAGCCTAGTTTTGCCTTAAAGAGGGAGGATCTTCTAAATTGAAATCCTATTCTAGCAATACAGGCTACTACAGTACAGTACAGAATCTGTACATGGTAGTTATGTTAAATGCCCTGATAATTCCAAAATCTGTGTCATACGTTAAAACTGGTTCTAATCCTTGCTTTATCTCTTTGGCATAAGTTTTTCTTGCCTTTTAGCATGCACTGTAGTGTTTTGCTGAAGGCCAGACATACTGTTAATGGAGATATGCCTAAGAACCGAGGTAATCACGTTCTATGTGTGGAATTTCATGTTAATCTGGTTAGGAGTTAGGCTGTTTAATGTCTGCTATACTGTAGGTGCCAGAGGCTTCAATTTCCTCTAGTATTCTTGGTTTTGTCCCCCCATTGTCTTTTGCTTTCCCTAGAAACTCCTTTTAAAATAGTCTGCATCCTAGTCTCTTCCTTGTAATCTGTTTTTATACTGGAGCCCTGTTGATGTGGCGGTAAGGCACTGGGGAAGGAAAGCACTCTGTAATCTTAAGATTAGGGATGAGTTCCTAGCCTGTCATCTTCAAAAGTGTTTGTCTTCCTTTCCAGCCTCCCTCCCCCTACACGTGGCAGGAAGGCTGAAGCAATCAAACCGCTCACCACCCCGCCCCCCACCCACACATCTTGTTCACAAAAGACTGGCAGTTCCCCTGAGAGTACACCTTTGTTAAGGAGAATACTGTGGAGGAGATTCTTCTCCATCTTCCTGTGTAAATCTGGTGGGACTACTGAAGTAAAACCCATAAAAGTATGGGGCCTCCTAAAAGTGGGCTCCCAGGAGTATCCTTCTCTCAAACCAGTCCACACTCAGACTCCAGCAATTCATCAACGACCATTTAAGTGTCCCTTCCAGTTACTGCCTCCAGAGGGTTCTGTTCCTGGTAAGCAGATCCCCATTGGGATTTTCTGCATTCACCCACCTCTCCAGTTGTCAGAGTGGTGTTTGCCCTGTGACATCAATTATCTGGCGGATTTTTTAAAAGTCATTGATTTTCGATTTGTTCAGCTTTTTTGTTGTTGTAAAGATGGTTGTGATAAATTCCAAACTCTGTTCATGTCACAGCTGAAGCCACAAATGTTGATTTTTCTTTAAATTAGTAATATAAACCCACATAAACAAAAACTCTTTGATGTAGTCAACATACGAGTGCATAAATGATCCTAGACCAAAAGTGCCTGTGTACTAGGCATGGTACAATATATCATCAATCGCGATTCACAGGGTAAATTCTAGATTGACAATAAACTGCTCTTTAAAATGGGCAAGTCCAGGGGCGCCTGGGTGGCTCAGTGGGTTAAGCCTCTGCCTTCGGCCCAGGTCATGATCTCAGGGTCCTGGGATCAAGCCCCGCATCAGGCTCTCTGCTGTACAGAGAGCCTGCTTCCTCCTCTCTCCTCCTGCTTCCTCCTCTCTCTCTGCTTGCCTCTCTGCCTTCTTGTGATCTCTCTCTCTGTCAAATAAATAAATAAAATATTTTTAAAAAATAAAATAAAATAAAATAGGCAAGTCCAAAACTTATATTGTGATACTGGTGGGAAGTTCTCAAAAACATGTTCTATTCTTTATTTAAAGTGGGGGGGGGGGGGACAAGAAGAAACATTTTCAATTTATGATAAGAATAACTTAGTACACTAAAATCACAGTAACCTCTGCACTACCACTACCACAACTACTCTGATATAAGATATCAGATTTAAATTGAATTTACTGATTTCTCCTTTTTCTACTCCTCTTAACATTGTAATACAATTTGGAACCCATACTGCTTTCCTTATCAATTCCATTGAGCAAACCTATTCTGAACACATCCACCAGGTACAAAATAATTCCTAATCTCAGAGCACCTGGGTGGCTCAGTGGGTTAAAGTCTCTGCCTTTGGCTCAGGTCATAATCTCGTCCTGGGATCGAACCCTGCATCGGGCTCTCTGCTCGGCGGCAGGGAGCCTGCTTTCTCCTCGCTCTGCCTGCCTCTCTGCCTACCTGTGATCTCTCTGTCAAATAAATAAAGTCTTTTAAAATAATAATAATAATTCCTAATCTCAATAATTACTCAAATAGTAGGGAACACAAATGTGAGAATTATTTTATAAAGCGCTGAACTGCAAAGGAATTAATAGTACCTGAAAATTCTTAGTACAGAAAAAGTAGTAATTGATTCTGTAACACAACAAAGTTCTATACTTGGTTTTCATTAATAAATGGGTTTTCCCTGCTATGCAAAAGACAAGATATTGTATGTAGAGAGGAAAGCTCATGCAAAGGTAGAGGACCCTGGCATGTAGGCAAAAGTACCAGAGGCTTTATACGCTGCACTACTGGGCAAAGATGATGGTGGCTCATGAGCAGGAAAATCAGAGGACAGTGCACAGAATGAAAAGAAGATGAAGGGGCGTCTGGGTGGCTCAGTGGGTTAGTGCCTCTGCCTTCGGTTCGGGTCGTGATACTGGGATCCTGGGATCGAGCCCCGCATCGGGCTGTCTGCTCCGCGGAGAGCCTGCTTCCTCCACTCTCTCTCTCTGCCTACTTCTGATCTCTGTCTGTCAAATAAATAAATAAAATCTTAAAAAAAAAAAAAAAGAAAAGAAAAGAAAAAGAAAAGAAGATGAAAATGGGAACTAATGACCAGTGAAGAAGCTCCTGAAACTATCTGAATGAAAGTTAGTGCTTGGAAACAGAAGAGGCAGAGATGAAAAAAGGAAATTTTGCCTTAAAAAATTATACACACACACACACACACATATGTGTGTATACATATAATTTATACATATAGTTGTATATAATTTTATATAACATATAATATGTTATATAATATATTATATAATATGTTATATAATATAATATATATGTGTTATATAATATAATATATATATGTTATATATGTATATGTTATATAATATGTTATATAATATAATATATATATATCTCAAGACTTGGGGTGATTTACTGGGTATACGGGAGTGAAAGAAAGCGAAAGACTATAGCAGTCAAGTTTTCTAAACAGTGGCTTTCAGCTTTGTGTAAGGAAGTCAATAACCAGTTCACAGTATTCATCTTGTTCATTAACTTGCAGGTTGGTACTTCTAAAAAAAAAAAAAAAAGTCTATTTTCCCTGGAGACTGTCCAATACATAAACATGGATTTAAGTTATGACCATAGAGGCAGGACGTACATAGGAAAAAAAAAAAAAAAAAAGAAAGAAAAGAAAAGAAAACCCACTACCATAGGCAGCTTAAAATAAGTCTGCAGTACTAATCTCTGAAAACATTAAAACCAGGATAGGTATAATCAAGGACTTCTAACTTTTCTAACTTGCTGAATAGTCTACAGATTTATCTGATCCTTTGTTGGGGTTTCTCTTTCAAACTTGGTGAATCCATCTAATACATAGTCTGGATAACAGATTACTTACAAAAAAAACCTACATTCCAACTTTTCTAAGACCGCTCCACAGATTAAAAAAACAATGAAACAGGTATTGTGTAAGTAACTCCCAAACTTTGCAAAACACCACTTAGCTTTAATGAAAGACCTATATTAACACAGTAAGCTTTTATTTTCATAAAAATGAAATCCTGTTCCCCTTCCGTTTGGTTATCCAAAACGGGCACTAGTGTAGGTTTTTGTAAAAAGCAAAGGGGAAATACTGGAACCTTTGGAAAGCAGAGGATACTCTTCCCTTCAAGCCATTTCAGCCTAGAAAAGTTTTTAAAAGAACGGTCTACTTTCAGGTATGAGGGAAATCTGTGTTCTCACTAGGTACCTACCCTGACATAACACATAAGCCCTTAAGAAAAACAAAATAAAAACTATTTGGCACTGAAACAAACAAACAAAAACCCTGAAAAAGAAGTCCTAAAAATTACCAGGAGAAAGAGTGAGATTTCTATTTTCTAGAGAGAATACCGCCAGATTCGAAGATCGCTTACATTCGAGTTTTATTTGAATCTCACCATCAGCTTTTTCAAGATGAGGTTAACAGGAAGGAGCAGGGAGGCACCAGTTACCTTCCTACCCCAAGGGGCAAGTAGGAAGCTCCATCTGCTCCACTTTTCGGACCCAGACGTTAAAGATCCTTCACGCCCCAGCTCAGAGGCTCTTCCAGCAGAGCCCCGAGGTCTGCTCCCGCGCGCTCCTGCCGACCCCCGCCTGCTACCGCCAAGCTGCCCGCAGCCACCCACCCGCCGCCCGCTCCGCTGCTGTGGGCAGGAAGGCCGCAGCGTCCACCGCAGACAGACCGACGGTCCGCAGCACGTCCTCCGCGGCGCGTGCGGCCACCGCACCACTCCTACCTGACCACTGACTCTCCTCATTAGACTGACCCTCCCGGGCCGCCCGGCAACCGTCGCCCACAGCCCCGGCCTGCCATGTTCGCGGGCCCATGTGCAAAAACCGCCGGATTCCCGCGCGCCCGCGCCGCGCCTGCGCACACTTCCAGCCCTAGGCCCGGGAGCCGTAGGGGCGCATGCTCCGCCCTCGAGTTCTTCCACCGCGCAGGTTTGGAAGCGCGTGGCCGAAGCCGACCGGCGCGCGCATGCGTGTCTCCGGCACCTGGTTTTCTTCCCCACTGGGCGAGGAGCGGCCGGTCTTAGGTTTGAAGCCAGGCGAGCCGGAAGTCGCTCTCCTTCTTCGCCTCCCTTCTGTCCTGGCGGAAACGCAAGCCCTGAAAGAGAGGTTCCGGACTCGGCCTGGGCTGGGGGAGGCTGAATGGAGACCCCGGCCGAGGACGCGGGACTGACCCGCCGCCCGATGCTGGCCTCTTCCTGGGATGCGGCCCGCGGAGTCCTGGCCCACAGCCTCCATCTCACCCGGGCTGACCTCGGCGCCCGGGACTTGGACCGGGAGGAACCGCTGACGCCGCCTGCCGCGGGGTGCGCCGGGCCGGCGGGGACTGGGGCCGCCGCTGCGGGACGGTCGCGCTCCTCGGGGGGCCGGGAGGGCAGGCGGGGGCCGTGCGGGGAGCGGGTGTGGGCCCGGGACCCGGGAGCGGAGCGGGCGGCCGGTCTGGGCCGGGAGCCGCGGCCGGGGGCGTGAGTGCCGGGCGCGGGGCTGGCGGCCCGGCCCCCGCACCTCCGCGGGGTCGGCACCGGCCCCCGCCTCCCCCTCCCCGGCGCAAACGCACCGGCCGAGGCCTCGCGTCCCCCCGCGTCGGCGCTAGCACGTGTGGCCGGCGAGAGTCCGTCCGCTTCCCGAGGGAGAAGATAGGCGGGGCCTCTCGGGGCCTCCCGCCTCCCGCTGCGGTGCGCGCCGCAGGGGCCCGGGGACGTTCCCCGTCGGGAGAAGGGAGTGCGGGGGGTGGCGGCGGCGACGGAGGACGCGGTGGGCGGCGAATCTGTGCCGAGCGTCGGGCGGTGCTTGGCGGTGCTTGGGCAGGCGCGGGGCCCTCCGTGTCGACGAAGTGGGTCGGGAGGACCCGCGGCCCGGCCAGAGGGTCGCGAGCGGGGTTCGGACGGGCCGACTGAGGAGCGCGCGGGACGCGTTTCCTTTCAGCCGCGAGCCGGTGGTTTTGAAGAGCGGCCCGAGCGGCCCCGGGGAGCAGCCCTGCTTCCTTCACCTGAGCTGCGAGCCCGGCGGGGGCGAGGAGGTCGTGGCCGTCGGCCTTCTGAGTTCGGCCCGGAACATGGAGGTGTACGTGGGAGAGGAGTACTGCGGCACCAGCCGGGGCAAGGCCGTGTGCGGCGACCCGGGCGACAGGTCTGTGAGCGCGGGGCTCTCCGAGCTGCGGTGCTGTGGGCGGGTGGCCTGGCGCGGGCCGTCCCGGAGCAGTGGGAGTCTCCCCTGAGCGTCCCGGAGACGGTCCGAGTCCCTCGCCCACGGCGCTCGGGGTGGAGGCGTCCGGCCCAGTGAGGCAGGGGGCTGCGTGCAGGTCGTACTGGTTCGTGGAAGACTTTGATCAGAGCTGATGTTCTGAGAAACGTTTCTTTGGAAAACAGAGGAGTCTGTGTTCCAAAAACTAATCAGTCTGGATCTTTGAACACGTTTTCTCGTAGGAAGCCCATTAGGAATAATGCAGAATCCCCAGACTGTGCCATGTCATGCCACCACATTTAACCTGGTATTCTATTTCCGGGTGGGGGTTTTTTTTTCCCCTGAATTCTTTTTTTGGGGGGTGGGGGGAGTGGCAGAGGAAGAGAGAATCTTAAGCAGGCTGTCTGGGGCCCAGACAACTGGATCCCACCACCTGAGATCATGACTGGGGCAGAAATCAGGAGTCCAACACTTAACTGATGGGGCCCCCCAGGCACCCCGAACTTTTTTTCCCTGAATTCTTAAGATTCTGTCCTAGTCTTTCTTTAATAGAGCCCAAAATATGAACTTTTACATACCAGGTATGTTGGAAATAATGGATATGTTTGTTGAGCTTTAAAATGTGCTCTGCGGGGCCTCCTGAGTGCCACAGTGCATTGACCACCGGCTCTTGGATTTAGCTCAGGTCAGATCTCAGGGTGGGGAGACCCAGCCCCTCATCTGGAATCAGCTTAAGATTCTGCCTCTGCCCCTCCCTACCACATCCGCCTTCATTTTTTCTCTTTCTCTCGGATAAAGAAATCTTAAAATATGCTCTGTGCTACATGATTATACATTTGTTACCAAACTGAACTATCTTATATAGGTAGTAAGTGACAGATGTAGAATTCTTACCCAGTGCAATTCAATATGAAGCTACAGTTCCTTATGCCTCCCCAGGAAAACTGAGTGTCAGTATTTATGGATTGTCCTTGCCTTCATTTTTAAATGTAACTATTAAAAGTGATAGTATCTGGAAGTTTTAAAAAATTATTTTTTTATTTTCAGTGAAGATGAAAAGATTATTTTGTACAAAAAATACCTAAAATTGGAGTCCTCCACACATGCCTGTAAAATAAAGGTAAGTAATCATTGAATTACAAGTAATCTGAAAACTACAGTTGTTTTTGTAATACATAAACTTATTTTCTGATGGTTGTAATGCGATATGTCCTACATGGTCCCCGGTTTTACCTGAGAAATACTTAGTAAACATATAAGAAGAAATTCTCTAAAAAATTGTCAACATTCTCCTTTTAAAATTTGAACATTTACTAGCTATGGCAATGCCATGACATATACTGTTGTTCTTAGAGTAGTATACTGTACTTTTAAGCCTTGAAAACTGAGATTAAATATTTTATATTTATATAAAACTTAGGTGAAAACCACAAGCAGATTTTGTCCCAAAATACCCCACAAAGAACACAGAGAAGTTTCAGGCAAAGGCATCACAGAGTTAAAGTACTTGGGAATGGTGTCCTCAGCATGAAAACTGTTGTTAAATATTAATTAACTAATTAATTAATTGTTACAATTAAAGCAAACTTTAATGGTGTCATCAGAATCTAGGGAAAGAATCCCAAACTAGACATTGTAAGCCCAGATTTAAGTGTGCTTTGTTCCTAACTAGCAGGAAAGCCTTGAGCAAATTTCTTCACCCATTTGGACCTACCTTGAGGTTTATTTTAGGAGGCTGAAGACAATAAATCCTTGGATTATTTTCATCACTAAATATTTTATCTCTGAGCTTGTTATAACTTAGAGAAGTTCACAGAACTGATGTTGTTTTAGGTAGTGAATGCTAGTAGTATCTAAAGTCATTTAAGTGAAGTGATTCATTCATTCAACAAATATTAGAGTTCCATTCGCTCCCCTAAGCATTTAGGAATTAGCAGTAATAAAATAAATTGGAGCAGAGCCCTCACATTGCTAGTATTTTAGGGAGCAAGGCAGAGAACATGTAGATTCAGTATGTGCTGAATATTTATTTATATATATATATTATATATCTACTATATTATATATTATATATCTACTATATATTATATCTACTAAATATTATAATATTTATATTGTATATTATATAATTATTATATATTATATATAATTATATATTATAATATAATATTTAGTAGAAATGCTTGGGAATTAAAAAGCAGGAAAGGGATCATAGGAGATTGGCATGTAGATGTATAAATTTAGTGTGATGATTACTTAATTGTTGATGACAGTCCCGTTTGGTGCCAGGCTGAGTTTTTAGGTCATGGATCTGTATCCACCTGTGTCTCTGTGTAATATATGGGATCATGTGTCTGTGAAGGTGAATGTGTTGAAACGATTCTATGGAAGTATGTGGGAGTGCCAAGTCTTGTTTCATTTAGGGGGATCTTATGAAGACTTCTGGAGCAAGACTATAGGAAAGTTAAAATAAAAACAAGAGCTACTGCTGCATATTTTTGAGCCCTTAGTCAGTTGTCGGTACTGTAAATTTTAGGAAGTAGTCCTCAGAACAACCATGTGAAACACGGTTCTCACTCTCCCTCATTTTGCTCCTCACTCAAGTTTTGGCATTTGCCCAACATCACATGGGCTGTACATTGCAGAGTCATCATTGTATGCAGGTCTGTCTGATTCTAAATCCTCGTCCCTTTCCACTTTGCTACTTTGTTGTCCATATCACACAGGAAGTGTCTTTGGTTCAGAAACATGGACAAAATGAAGCAGCATAAAGTATTGGGAAAACAACTGGGGTCAAAGCTGGAAGAACTAGGTTCAAAGCTCCACCTTTCCTTCTTGGTGTCCTTTGACAAGTTAGAAAATCACTCTTGAACTCATTTTTTTTTAAATAAGTAAATAGTCAAGTTATATAAGATCATCTTGACATTCTTTTACAGTTTTAACTTCTAAATGACTGATAATTAATATTTCACTAAACACTTAGCGTGGGCTCTCCACAGCCTTATTTTCATTAAATATTTATATTTACATTGCAACTTGCAGTATGTTAAGGTCTCAGATTGGTACAGTTTATTTTCAGTTTCTTAAACTAAGTGAGTAAATGTTATTTTATGTTCCTTACCCCCATTTGCTATTTTATGTGTATTTTGTTAGTTTAAAAGGACTTTTTTATTTAAATACTTCTGAGCCTCATGATAACTTGGATTTTTTCTGACCATGACTATGCTAGAGAAAAGTTAAAAATGAAAAATGTATTTAAAGTTAATTTGTTGATTCTCAAATGCTTCAATCTTAAGCGATAACAAGAAGTGACTATAAATGCTGATTGTTTTTAATATCATTATTTTCTGGAACTCTTGCTTTATGATAGTTGCTCTCCTTTGGTGAAAAGCCGCGTGTGTTCATCAGTAAAATTGTGGTACAGTTGAGGCGGGTTTCAGCAAATTCTTCAACAAGCTCTCCTGCTCTAGGATCAAGGATAGACCTGCAGAGGGTCCAAACTCTCATGGAGGCCATGGGGTCCAAGTTGTCACCTGGTGCTCAGCAGTTGATGAATATGGTTAAATTTCAGCAGCAGGTAGGTGGACATGGATTCCCTCCAGGTACCATTAACAGTCTCAAAATGACAGCTTTTTCTAAGGACATGTATCGACTTGAAAGTTTTTCTTCGAACTTTTACTGTTGATTTGACTGCTACCTTTATTTGCTTTTGTAAAATAGCATCTGTAGACTTTCTCTTCTACAAAATATCTTATTACAGATCTTCACAATTTTCTGTGAATTTACTCACTCATATGTTCATTCAGCAGATACTTATTAAGTACCTTCTCAGTGAGTAAGGCACTGTTTTGAGCACTTTAGAAGGTTTTCTCAAGAAGCTCAGAGATAAAGAGAAAATTAGAAGATGGTTGTGAAAAGGAATATTGGGAATAATGGAAGAATTTGTCAAACTTGTGAGACTTAAGCTGTTTTAAAAGAGTTTAGGGCGCCCAGGTGGCTCAGTCATTAGGCGTCTGCCTTCAGCTCAGGTCGTGATCCTGGGGTCCTGGGATCGAGGCCCACATTGGGCTCCCTGCTCAGCGGGAAGACTGTTTCCCCCTCTCTCACTCCCCCTGCTGTGCTCGCTCTCTCTCTCTGAGAGATAAATAAAATCTTTAAAAAAAAAAAAAAAGTTTAGGATATCTTTAAAGTATGATCCACAGAACACCTGTATCAGAATCCTTTCCAGTTTTTACAAAATGGATATCCCAGCCACATTTTTGACTGGGATCCAGGGATCAGTATTTTAAATAAGTATGCTAGGTTTAACTTGGTAAAAGCATGCTGTGGTTTGAGAATACCTTTTTCAGTGCAAAGATTCTATGAAGAAACAGGTTGGAGATTTTAAAAGAGAGGCCTTTACAGTGGAGACGTTAATGCTAAGTTTTACTTAGTATTTTTTTTACTAAGTTTTACTAAGCATGCTAATATTTAATATTTCCTTTAGGGAAAATTGCAGTGAAATCATTAAAAGTCTTGACTCTGGGGGCGCCTGGGTGGCTCAGTGGGTTAAGCCTCTGCCTTTGGCTCAGGTCATGATACCAGGGTCATGGGATCGAGCCCCGTATCCGGCTCTCTGCTCAGCGGGAAGCCTGCTTCCTCCTCTCTGCCTGCCTCTCTGCCTACTTGTGATCTCTGTCAGATAAATAAAAGAATCTTTAAAAAAAGGAAAGAAAGAAAGAAAAAACGTCTTGACTCTGGAGTTTGGTGGTCTGGGTTCCTGTCCCAGTTCTGCCACTTACCAGCTGCGTTCCCATAGTCGGGTTACCTTTAGCCTTGGTTTCACCTCAGCTGTGGTCTCTTCAGCTTAAGATCAGGTAGTACTTGTAGCCTACTTCGTGTGGCTGTTCAGAGGATCAGAGAAAGAAGGCACCTTGCCGGACTCAGTAGTTACCCCAAAAGTTAGCCGTCACCACTACCAATAGTAACGTGTATTTCTTTCCCTTGCTTAGAACTGTGTTCCCGTGGGAGAGCAGCTTCAGGCGGTTTTGGGAAATACTGGCTACAGACGAGTGGCGGACCTGCAGTCCTCAGCTGCTTCGGGAGCCTCCGACAAGTCCCCCTCCACGCCTTTCCCTTTCAGAACCGGACTGACGTCTGGAGCCCTGACGGAAGACTTAAACATTTGCATCGATAAAAGTCCGCAGCCACCGGATGGAGGAAACACTACACACCTCAAAGACTATAACATCGTGCCGCCAAACCATTCCCTTCTGGAGAATGACCTCAGAAATGCAGTTTCTTCTTTCCTGCCGAAGAAAGCAAGTGACATCTCAAACATACCTAACTCTGAGTTGCTGCCTTTTCTCCAGAATTTATGTAGTCAGGTTAACCATCGCCGCGTGGGACATAGCGCCAAGTGGCAGGAAGGCATCACTAAGGCCGGGGAAGGCGTTGTTGGCGTTGCGTAAGTATTTGTTTTGAGACAGACGTGCTTTAGATTAGGTAGGTGTGACAGTCAACTGAAGGGAAACAGCCTTGTCTCCATGTATACTGCCTAAAAACCTGTTTTCAGAAATAATTTTAGGAGCTTATACATTTTACCATGAATTCACTTACAGGGAATAACCATTATGCAGAATAGAATTGGTTGCTTTGAAAGAGGTACCTAAAAGTGAAGATTTGGGGCCCTTCCCAGGGATTTTGTGGACCACTTATGACCATCAGGTAGACGTTAGAGTCAAAAGTTATTTTTATGAGTGGAGAGGAGTTGGGGACTCAAGCTTTACATTTTTTGTTTTGTTTTGAACGATTTTATTTATTCGACAGGGGGAACACAGGCAGGGAGAGTGGCAGAGGGAGAGGGAGAAGCAGGCTCCCTACTGAGCACAGAGCCCAGTGTAGGGCTTGATCCCAGTACCCTGGACCATGACCTGAGCTGAAGGCAGATGCTTAATATACTGAACCACCCAGGCGCCCTAGCTTTACATTGTTTTTATTTATGTTTGTAATGTTCTTCAGCTGCATATGTTGAGCATGTCATTATAACAGAATTTCTTTTTTGATCATGTTTGGCCTGGGCTACTTTTGGCATAACCAAAACTGTATTAAGATCGTAATTATTTATACTATATAGGATCTTATCTCCTGATCTTGTAATATCATGCTTTAACAGCACGTGTTTGAGTAAGAGAAGGTTAAGAATTTAGTATGTTCCCTATGCTTTACGTACATATAGTTTGCCAAAATAATCTATTAGACTAGAATTCGGGACTTAGGTTGTCATTTTGATGTACTTACTTTGTCACAGTTTTAATCTCTTGTAACCTAGAGTTTTCATCTGAAGATGAGTAGTTTGGAACTAAACCATTCCATCCCAGCCATCAGGATCTGAGTAACATTTATAAAAGGCTCCACCAAGAATAGCAGAATACACATGTTTTTCAAGTACCAGTGGAAGAGTCACAATGATAGATGATAAGTTATAAAGTAACCTAATCAAGCACTGAGATCACACAAAGTATATTCTGTGACCATAAATGAATCCCAACTAGAAACCAGTAATGAACACAATAACAACAAATTTCCAGACACTTGGAAACTCAACAACTCATTCCTAAATCTGTGGTTCAAAAAGGAATTCCCAATAGAAATATTAAAAATACTTGAAAATACAGTAGATCAAACCGTGGGAGGCAGCTAGTAAACAAGTGTTGATGGGTATTTATGGCACTAATACATTAGAAAAGGGGCGGGCTCAGTAATGCAAAGCTACGACAGAGATGAAACAGTCCTATATAACCATTAAAGAAATTGAATTTGTCACTTAGAAGCCTAGAAAAATAAATCCAAATCAAGCAGAAAGAAGGAAATGAAAAGAGTGGAAATCAACAAAATTAAAAACAAGGAAACAGTAAAGAACATCTGTGAAGAAATTCAATGATATTGATAAACTTTTAGTAAGATTGGCTAGCATGCCTGGCAAAGATGAACAGAGAGAAGACACAACTCACCAATATAAGGAATATAACTGGAGATGTCCCTATACATCCTAAGTCCATTTTAAAAAAGGAATATTGCAAACAACTTTATGCTCATAACTTTAACAATTTGGAAGAAAAGAATTCCTCAAATGCCACACAATACCAAATTCAACAGAGATAAAATAAGCAAAAAAGAGTCTTAATTCATAATTTGCAAGCTGACATAAAATAAATATCTAGGCCCAAGCGCTTTCACTGGAGAATTCTACCAAATCTTCACAGAACACCATTTGTAAATGCTTCACAGAAAAGAAGAGGGGGAAAGACTTCTCAGCTCATTTTATGAAGCCAGTATGCCCTGCAAACAAAATTAGATTGCTCCGAAGAAAGTAAGATACATAAAAATACATGTAAAATATGTGGATCCATTAAAAAAAATTACAAAAACATAAAAATTTAACAAGACATAGATAGGGTCCATAGACTAAAAATTAAAAGATGAGGAAAGAAATCAGAAGGCCAGAATAAATGGAGAGACATACCATTCATTAATTTGAAGATTCAATACAGTAACTATCCATTTTCCCAAAATTAATCCATAGGTTTAATGCTATTTCCTCTAAAATTCAAAATATCTTTTATAAATTATTCTGTCAAGATTATTCTATAAAGTGGAAATGGAAAGAAAAAGGAACTAGAATAGCTGAAACAATTATGAAATAGAAGAGTAGTGAGAGAAATCATTATTTCAAAGCATATTATTACATAGCTACAGTATTTAAGACCATGGTATTGGGAGAGGGACAGAGACACAGATCAGTCGAATAGAGCACACAGAAATAACCCCAACAAGTATGGCCAACTGGTTTTTGACAATGGTGCAAAAGCAAGTCGGGGAAAGGGTAGTCTTTTTTTTAAACACATGCTATGCTCCCACAGTGGGATAGCCAAAGAGAAAAAAAAAAAATGAACTGTGATAACTGTGACCTAGACATACCTCAAAATGGATCATTAGCTCGAAATGGATCAAGCACTTAAAACATAAAGATATAAAGCTTCTGTAATATGTCGGAGCACCTGGCTGTCTCAGTGGGTTAAGCCTCTGCCTTCAGCTCAGGTCATGATCTCAGAGTCCTAAGATCGAGCCCCACATCGGGATCGAACCCAGCATCCGGCTCTGCTCAGCAGGGAGCCTGCTTCCCTCTCTCTCTCTGCCTACTTCTGATCTCTCTCTCTGTGAAATAAATAAAATCTTAAAAATAAAAAACTTCTGTAATATGTAGGAAACATTGTGGGGACCTAAGACTAGGAAAAGTGCTTTGACGACACCAGAATCACAGTAATGGAAATGGTGATATGTTGGATTCTATCAAATTTAAAACTTCTGCCTGTAAAAGACTCTGCTCTGAGGACTAGAATACAGATTACAGACTGAGAGAAAATATTTGCAACTACAAGTTTAACATATGACCTATACTTAAGTACCTGTGAGAACTCAGAAAAAAATCCAATCAGAAGATGGGCAACAGACATTTTAGTAGAAAGGGTAACACGTGAAAAGATGATCATCATTGACTTTGTGTCTACTAGGAAAATGCATTTTAAAACCACAAGGTACTACTTCACAGTTATTCCAAGGCTAAAATTTTTAAAATGGTAATTCCAAATGCGGATGCAGATATGGAGAAACTGGATTTCTTCTACATTGCTGATGGGGAGTAGAGAGTGCTACAGCCACCCTAAAAATATGTTGGCAGTTTCTTGAAAACTATACATAACATTAACCGTGTGATCCAGCAATCCTACTTCTAAGCATTTATCCCAGAGAAATGAAAACTTTTGTTGACACAAGAAACTATGCCCAGTTCTTCATACAGCTTTATGTCTATATAACAGTCCCAAACTGGAAGCAACCAAATGTCTTAAACTAGATGAACAGTTAAACAAACTGGGGTATATTCATATCACAGGATGCTAATCAATAAAAAGGAACGGACCATTGACACACGCAGCAACTTGGATGGCTCCTGAGGACATTCTATGCTGAGGGACAGGAGAATCTCAGGAGGTCACACACCAAGATTGCATTTGTGGAACGTTCCCAATATAGAGTTGTAGAGTTGGAGACCGTATTGCTGGCTGTAGGTGTCAGGACTGGAGGGCATTAGGGAGTGGCTGTGACAGTGGGGACATGTTTGTGGTGAAGGAATAGTTGTGATCTCAGTTGTGATGTTCACGTGAACGTGTGTGCGTGTGGGAGGACGGCGCCCACGCACACTGCCCCAACATTCATTTTCTACTTTTGTATTCTTCAGAGTTGGGTGAGATGTGACCATTGGGACCATTAGGGAAGGGTACTGGGGAACTCTCGTATCTTTACAACTTCCTCTGAAGCTAGAGTTAATTGAAAAAAAATAATGGTTTTTAGAAAAACCGCTCATATATTTTAGAGTGGGATTCTCAAACTTTTTGGTCTCGGCACTCTCAAAAATAATTGAGGACTGTGAAGAAGCTTTATATAGAGTATATGAAAGGATTCATTTGTTTAAAAATAACAAACCCATTATATTAGTAACAATTTTTATGAAGAAGGTATTTTCTAAAGAACAACTCCGAATGGTGTTAGGTGATATGTAGAATCGATGTTAGCGTCTGCTCGCGGTCTCATCTGTGCTGCCCTCCAGCATGTGGCTTCACTAGCCGATGAGGGTGCAGAAGTGCTGAGAACAAACGGAGTTCATGCTGAAGACACTATTTAGACCCTAAATTGACTGGCCTTGGACAGTCCAAGACACTGAAGAACACTCGATCACAGCTTCTGTTGCTCACCCAAATGGTGACATCACACCTCGTGTAGCCTCTGGGAAATGTCACCGTATGTTCCTGAGGATCCAAGGTGAAGGGTTCAGACATCATCTTGGTCGTCGTATAAGAGCGCTTGCTACTTGGTGGAAGCTGAACAAGTCACGGGTACCCAGGGTGTTGTGGACCATGCCCTGAGATTCATTGCCCTGGTGTGCATTGGTTGTGAACCTGAGAAACTGGACTGCTTTTACTGTTTTTTTTTTTTAAGATTTTATTTATTCATTTGAGACCGCATGCATGACGGAGAGGCAGAGGAGAGCCAGACCCCCTTCCCCCACGCACCACCCCTCTGGAGCAGGGACCCTGAGCTCATGACTCCAGCTGAGGTCAGACCCTTAACAGACTGAGCCACCCAGGCTCCCCTTCTCAGTTTGTTATTTCTGTCTGCCCATTCCAGTTACGTTCGTTTTTACATGTTTTCATATTAGGTTAGAAGAGAACCTTCCAGTGCTTAGTGAGGTTGTGCGGGTGACAAGAAACAAACCTTGAAATTGTGGGTTTGCTTGGGGAAGTTCTTGGAAGACATACGTGGAGACCTTAAGAAACATTGAGGCAGATCAGTTTTGATTTGGGGCTCAAAATCCAAGACCCTTTGTAGAGACATGTTCTGTGAGGGGGACACTCCCTCTCGCCGCCGTGCCCTCGTTTCACTTGTGTGCTGAAAGGTGGAAAGAATCGGACATGCGGCCCGCTTTGGGCGCTTAGGGCTGTCATTGCCCCTTGTAGATGGATGTTGGCACCGGAAACCCCTCGTACCCAGCCGGCAGCGTTGCGGAGACAGATTTCCGCATTGTACTTTGGGGGCTCATTTCGTATGGTTTGCTTGTTTCTGTTAGGATATCAGGGATAATTGTTACACTGGTTTTTTAATTTATTTTTAGAACGGGAGAGCAACCCGTGTGCTCCTACTTGGAAAAGATTCTTACTAAAAATATGGAACTGCTGGAAAAGAAGCTTGTGGACTCCATGGATCAGCGAATACGTCAACTCCAGGAGCACGTGGACAGGAAGATGGCTGTGTTGATGGACCTGCTGCAGAATCCCCCCTCCCCACCCCGCGGGACGGCCCTGACACAGTGTGACTCTGGAGAAAGGCTTTCCAATGGAGAGAGATAAGTGCTCAACCTGTAGGATGTGCTACAGATATTTATTACGTATTTATGGTAAAGCCTAACCCCCCAAAGTTCAAGGCCGTGATTTAATGTCATTTGAGGGCATCATCTTACGTACATCGAGTGACCTCAGTGTTCATTTTAAGTGTACCTGTTACTGTTAGTCCAGGGCTGTGCACGAGGATTAACCTGATAGGGTCATCCGTTATTTTTGTTCGCAATATTGTTTACTCTTAACAGAAATTTATCTATATTTCTGGGTTAAGTGTTTAAGAATGTTAAAGGTTTTTAAGGCCATTCATGAGTCGCTGTTGTATTACGTGTTTGATAAAGTACATTTTTATTTATAAAGGGGTTTATATTGTAGTCTTAGAAGTATGATAAATGCTTAAAGTATTGGGTGATTTTTCTTCTTCAAATTGATTTTTCATGGAAAATTGGATACTTAAAATCCTCTCACTGGGATCACTATATTTGTAGTGTTTAATTCAGAGAATGAGTAAGAGGGCAGTGTGAATGACGTGCGAAGACATGGGGCCCCTCCTGTGGCTGCTCCTACGTGTCTCAATTCACTGTAGCTGGAAGTTGGAAAGTCAAAATCAGACCTGGCCTATTCCTTGTTTGGATTATCTTAGATCTAGTGTTTGATGTAAAATGGGAGAGTGCCTCTTGTTTTAGCTCAGTAAACACAGAAAGTATAAGGAACTCTGCCTTTTATGAGCGGTGGCAGGTGCCTCCCAGGCTCTCCTCTGGGGTGTTGAAACTGAGATGCACTGCGCTTGCGCATGGAAAGATTGAGGCGTGGGAATCGAGAGGATTGTGCTTCTCTCCAGCAGATGTCATTTTCGGAAATTAGAACTGTTGTGTATGTGTTGAAGAGTGATGTATTTGCACTTAAAAATAAACGTATCTGCTTTGGAAACTACTTAAGTAATGGAAATGCTTTATTTTCAATGAATCTTTGCTTAAAATGCTTTATTTTTATGCAAGTGGGGCATTTCACACTAACGTGATGTTTTGGTGAATTTATTCTTTACAATAAGGGCTCATTTCAATACTCTGTTCGGTTCCGTAGCACAGCAGTACTGCCCTCCAGGGAACAGGCTGTGACCCACAGTCACTCAAGGATTTGCATCTCACCTTTTCTAGTCTTTTCTAATTTAAGGGACATTCACAGCATAGATCACAGTAGCATCAGATTTCCTTTGTTCTCCAGGAGAAATGCGTCTCACCCGGAAGAGTGCCCCAGGGCTCACGTTAGCCTCACAATTTACAAAGTAGGAAAACATCTGTCTTCATGGAAACCTCTCAAACCTTAACAGCTACTGTCCTCACCCCCTTGTCAACCACCCAGCATCCAGGATCTCTTCACTGTCCCGAAGAAGCAGGGCTCAGACTGAACCGATTTGCCAACGATTCTGTAAAGTCAGGGGTTGGGGGAAGGTGGGTCTGGAACCCAAGACCCTCGCCTTCCACGTCCGTCTCTCCTGTTCCTCGTGCCCGTGTGGGAATTGTGGGAGCTTCTTACTTAGAATTCATTCCCCTTGACGTTGGACATCCAAGGCTGTTGAAAGCGGGAACAACTCTTCCTCCCCGGCCCCCTCTCAAGGTAAAGCGGATTTAGCCTCTTCCCAGCCCCTTCCTTCCCTCACAGCCCCACGTCCTCATTCATAAGGACAGTCCCAGGCCCTGCGTCGGGCGCGGCAGGGCAGGATGACTGTTTTCTGCCCGTTCTGACAGGGTCTGTCCAAACGCCCCCAGAATCCCGACGGAGGGCCACGGCGCCCTGGAGGGAAACACGAGGGCGGACACACCCCAGTTCTCCCTCCAACCTCCAACCGAGCCCCTCACTTGCCGTGGAACCTTGCACAAGCGATTCACTATTTCTTCTCCTCAGTCTCTTCTGTAAATGGGGAGTCACAGCCTTCGTCTGGTGTGGGGGTTCCCGTGTTCTCAACGGAAGCGCCTGGCGCAGGCCCGGCACGCAGGCAGCGGCTAAGTGTGAACAGCTCACCTCCACTCCCTCCCTCTGCCGCGCCGCCAGGCCCTCCCTCTCCACACACCAAGAGCAATGCAGAGGATTCTCCGTAGCCCTAGAAGTCCAGGGAGCGTGGGAGTCCCCCTTCCCCTCTGTTTCCGTGAGGGCCACAGAGACCCGCTCCCCCGCCCGGGCATATGGGCAGGCACCCCCCAGCGGGCAGGCACCCCCCAGCGTGGCGCGCCTTGACCAGCGGGGGCGGCAGGAAGCGCCCCTGGGCTCGTGACCTCTGCACTCCCGTTCTGGGCCCCAGTCGCCCCCACCTGGTCCAGAATCTGGGCCCAGGGCCCAGCCACTGCACTTTCCCACTCCCCCCCCCCACCCGTCGAGTTGCCCTGAGACTCCCCAGCTTTAGCACCACGGGGATTGGGTAAGACTTTGAGCCCTGGAGCCAGGTGGCTTGGCTTCCTGTCCTCTCCCGCCTGTAGTCATCTGTGACTTTGGGCACATGAGGTGACTTCTCTGGGATTTCTTACGCACCCAGTGGGGATTAGATTGCATCCACCCCAAGAGCTATTGAGAGGCTTAACTCAGAAAGTTCTCCCCGAGCCCGGAGGGAGGCTCCTAGAGCAGGGCCCTGTGCTCAGCTTGGCCTCACGCTGCCGTGACCTGGGCACTTAGAGAAGACGGTCGTGAGTAGGTATTGATTTCAAAATGAAAAGTTAAAGAAAAAACACCCGATGGCCTGGTTCCCACCCCCCGGGGATTCTGATCTAATTCTCTGGTGTTCAGCCTGGACATCTGGGTTTGGGGAAGGTCCCTGCTGATTAGAATGCGTAGCAAAGTCTGGAACTGCAAGTTTAGTGTTTTAGGGCCTGGAATCTGGTACTAATGCTGGTCATTCTACTCACTGTGCGACCTGAGACAAGTTCTCCACCTCCCTGTGAGCTGAAGCTGGGAGCACAGTCTTTGGGCAGGGATTGTCAGCCATTCCCATCACCAGGGTTTTGGGATTTACTAGCACAGCTCTGGGAACAGCTGACATCTTCCCACAGAGATTCATCATATGGCTGAGACCTTAGCCATCCTCTTTAGAAGGCCACACCCTCGACTCGAAGCAGGAAAGGTGATTCTGATGCTTTTGTGTTCTGGTCTTTCTAGCGGGCAGGTGCAGTCCTCCTTGGGATTGAGTTGCACAACTAGGGCTTTATGGGTCTTACCTCCTAAATGGGATCCCCTACAACCTGCGTACAGCCATGTAGGTAAGAGTAAACTGTATTTAGCTCATCACACAGTAAGATACCAGAAGTGGATTTCCCCTCCATGAAGTTCTGAGGATTTCTCTAGGTAGAGTCCATAAAGAGTAAAAGTATATTTATTAGTCCTGAAGAAAAATCACTTCAGAAAAAAGCTTTGGGGCACCTGGATGGCTCAGTGTGTTAAGCCTCTGCCTTAGGCTCAGGTCATGATCTCAGGCTCCTGGGATCCAGTCCCGAATCGGCTCTCTGCTCAGTGGGGAACCTGCTTCCTCCACTTTCTCTGCCTGCCTCTCTGCCTACTTGTGATCTCTCTCTGTATCAAATAAGTAAATTCTTTTAAAAAAGAAAAAAGAATGAAGCTTTGATTGAACGTGAATAAAACCATACTTCTTAAAAGGATGTAAGGGTGATACTCCACTTTTAGAGAAATAAAGCTTTTAGTTTATTTTTTTCTGGGCCAGTGAGTGATATCCTTACAAATATAATCTTTTACAGTAAAAACTAGTATTTTTACTAAAATATAACACTTATTGTTTTGTAGGTATTATTTTTGAGGTGTGATTGACAAATAAAAATCCTGTGGTTTAAAGGTTGTATACCATGATGCTTTGATATATGTATGTAATGTGGAATGATTACCCAAATCAAGCATATTAACTTTTCTTTTTTTTTTTTTAAGATTTTATTTAATTATTTATTTGATAGACAGAGATCACAAGCAGGCAGAGAGGCAGACAGAGGAGGTGGGGGAAGAAACCTCCCTGCTGAGCAGAGAGCCCAATATGGGGCTCGATCCCAGGACCCTGAGATCATGACCTGAGCTGAAGGTAGAGGCTTAAACCACTGAGCCACCCAGGCGCCCCTCAAGCATATTAACTTTTCACCCCAACTAGTTCCCAGTCTAAATGTACCTGTGGTGAGAACATTTTATATCTACACACTTAGCAAATTTCGCGTATACATTATAACCATCTGTAGCTATCATGCTGTGCATTAGGAATGCAGTATTTACTCATCTTGGAACTGAAAATTAGTACCCTTTAACCAAAGTCTCCCATTTCCCCCATACCTGGTCCCTGGTAACCACTATTCTACTCTACTATCTGTTACAATAAGTTCAACTTTTTTAGATTCCACATGTAAGTGATGTCACACAGTATTTGTCATTCTGGCTTGTTTCACCTTGCATAATGTCATCCAGGTTCACCTGAGTTACTGCAAATGGCAGGGTTTCCTTTTTCCTTTTTTTCAAAATTTCATATAGTTAATATACAGTATTAAATTAGTTTCAAATATAACAGTGATTCAATTCTCTATACTACTCAGTGCTCATTAGAGGATTTCCTTTTTAAGGCTGAATAATAAACTCAAAATGGATTAAGGACCTAAAGGTGAGACCCGAAACCTTAACAGTCCTGGAAGAGAGCACAAGCAGTTATTTCTCCGACATCAGCCATCGCAACATTTTCTACGGTTGTCTCCTCTAAGAAAAAGGAAATAAAAGCAAAAATAAACTATTGGGAATACATCAAAATGAAAAATATTTGCACAGCAAAGGAAACAACAAAACTAAAAAGCAACGTACAGAATAAGAGAAAATATTTGCAAAAACATACTGATAAGAGTCACTTAGGGTTTGTCTCCCTCCTGATCCCAAACTGAGGGTTGCTGGGGGGAGGGGGTCGGGAGAGGGGGGGTGGGATTATGGACATTGGGGGGGTATGTGCTATGGTGAGTGCTGTGAAGTGTGTAAACCTGGTGATTCACAGACCTGTACCCCTGGGGATAAAAATACATTATATGTGTATAAAAAAATTAATTAATTAATTAAAAAAACATACTGATAAGGGTTATATATCCAAAATATATGAAGAATTTATGCAACTCAACACCAAAAGAAAAATCCCATTATAAAATGGGCAGTAGACTTGAACAAATATTTCTTCAAAGAAACGAAGAGACCCACAGAAACATGAAAAGATGGGCAGCATCACTCATCCCCAGGGAAATGCAAATCAACCCCACATTGCGCTATCACTGCGCTCCTATCAGAACGGCTAAAATCAAAAAGACCAGAAATAACAAGTGTTGACAAGGATGTGGAGAGAAAGGAACCCTTCTGCACTGCTGGTTTGCAAACTGGTGCAGCCATGGTGGAAAACAGTATGGAGGGTCCTCAAAGAACTGATAACAGAACCACTCTATGATCCAGCAACTGCGTTCCGGGAATCCATGTGCACAAACGCTGTGTTCAAGAGATACCTGCTCTCCCATGTTCACAGCAGCGCCCTTTACCAGAGCCAAGACATGGAAAAACCTCAGAGTCCCCCAATGAATGAATAAGGATGTGGACACACACACACACACACAGGAATATTATGGAACCATAAAAAGAACGAAATCCTGATTTTTGTGACAACATGGATGAACCTTGAGGCCATTATAGTAAGTGATATAAGACAGAGAAAGACAAATACTGTATAATTCCACATAGATGTGAAATCTAGAACCAAACTCCTAGAAAAAAAGATTAGATTTGTGTGTACCAGGGCACCTGGTTGGCTCAATGGGTTAAAGTCTCTTCCTTCAGCTCAGGTCATGATCTCAGGGTACTGGGATGGAGCCCTCCATCGGGCTCTCTGCTCAGCAGGGAGCCGGCTTCCTCCTCTCTGCCTGCCTCTCTGCCTACTTGTGATCTCTGTCAAATAAATAAAAATCTTAAAAAAAGAAAAAAAAAGATTTGTGGGTACCAGTAATAGGGGTGAGGGAGACGTAACGGAAGGGAGGTGGTCACCAAAGGTACAAACTGGTGTTTCTAAAATAAGCATTAGGTCTCTAACATTCAATACATGACTCTCGTTAACCCTGCCACATGATGTGTGGTGTGTACGAAAGTTACTAAGAGCTTAAATTTAAGAGTTCTCATTAACAAGGAAAGAAAACCCTTTTTTTTTTTTTGCATATGAGAGAAGGGATATTAATCTTATTGTAATTTCACAATATATGTAAGTGAAATCATCATGCTATACATCTTAAACATATACACAGTGCTGTGTGTCAATTATATCAGTAAAACTGCGGAAAATCCCAAAGGTTAGTTTCATTAATTTTTTCTGATCTCTGTTTTATTATTTCTTCTTTGATTATTGTTATTTCCTTCCTTCTGCTCTCTTTGGGTTTAGCTTGGTTATCTCTTTCTAGTTTCTTAAGGTATTAAGTTAACCTATTTATTTGGGAACTTTCTTTTTTCATAACATAGCCATTTATCTATAAACCTCCCTATTAAGATTGCTTTCACTGCATCCTGTAAAGTGTGATATATTTTCTATTGGTTTCAAGATACTTTATTTGCCATTTGAATATCTTCTTTGACCTATGGGCTGTTGGGGAGTGTGTTATTTAATTTTCTTTTTTGTGAATTTTTCAGTTTTTATTATAGATTTCTAATTTCATATCATCATGGCCAGAAATATGACTTTAGTCTTTTTAAGTTTCTTTTTTTAAATTTTATTTATTTATTTGACAGACAGAGATCACAAGTAGGCAGAGGCAGGCAGAGAGAGATGGGGAAGTAGGCTCCCTGCTGAGCAGAGAGCCTGATGTGGGGCTCGATCCCAGGACCCTGGGATCATGACCAGAGCTGCAAGCAGAGGCTTTAACCCACTGAGCCACCCAGGCGCCCCGTCTTTTTAAGTTTCTTAAGACTTGTTTTGTAACCCAGCATATGATATGTCCTGGAGAATGTTTTGCGTGTGGGTGAGAACAATGTGTATCCTGCTGCTTTCGTATGTTTGGAAGGTCCATCTGGTCTAAAGTTCTAATGTCTCAGTATTAAGTTTCTGTCTGAATGATTTATCCATTGTTGAAAGTGAAGTGTTAAATTATCCTACTATTACTGTAGCATAGTCTATTTCCCTATTCAAATCTGTTAATATTTGCTTTATAAGTTTGGTGCTTTGATATTAGGTGAATATATATTTATAATTCTTAAATCTTCTTGAAGAACTAATTCATTTTTCATTAAAATGACCTTCTCATCTCCTGTTATGGTTTTTGACCTAAACTCTATTTTATCTGATATAATTAAAGCTACCCCTACTCTCTTCTTGAACATCCTTGTCTAACTGAGGTATCAGGGTAATGCTGGCCTCCTGAAATGAGTTTGGAAGTATTGTTTCCTCTTATGTTTTCTGGGAGTATTTGGGAAGGATTGATATTAATTCTTTAAAAATTGACTTTTAGAAGTAAAACACCTGCTAGAATTCTTTGTGCTTTTTATATTTTTACATATATTTATATATATTGTCACATCATCTGGAATAAACCTGGTACCAATTTAATGTCCTACTAAATATATATGAGTACTTTTTTCCATATTGAGAGTAGCAGAACATGTTAAAACTAAAGAGCTCTGGCAGGTGCCTCTTGACTATCCCTGCGTTGATGGGAAAAACTGGTTCAATTTTCTTACCTTCAGACTTGGTCCAGTTCAACTCTGCCAAACATGGCACAATTAGACGGGCCAAGAGGATGAGGCTTCTCACAGCCTCCGCAGTCAGGGGAGGAACAGCCTGAAGGGCGGGCAGGCTTTTATACCTCCCCGTGCTCCGAATCTGGTTTCAGGGCTTTCTGGAGACCTTCAGGGAATGCCTCTGTTGGACCGTGTAAGGGCCAGATTGGTGTGAGAACGGGGCAGCTGGTGACGGATTTCTTATCCGTGTCCCCTAACACTGAGTGTTTGCTCTCCCCAGCTCACGCCTGGAATGTAAACAGAAAGTTCCCAAGTAAAGCTCTTCAGAGGGGCTCTCCAACACGTGGTGCTCCGGAAGCACCGAGTAATTCTTCCTGGCCCCGACCTGGAGTTGAAACCTGGTCCTCCTGCTTGTGCAGGTCACGGACTGGGTGGCACTACTGATACCTTGAGCCTCCACTGCTCTCTGCTAAAGAGGAAAGGCTTTGGGTTCTAAAGGCGGTGTGACACGCGGGCAAACTCTGGATCCGACTGGGTTGCTCAGAGATGCTGCCAGGGTGCTGCCGTGGAGGAGGGGGTGGCCCCGGGCGGGGAGGAAAGAGGAAGTGCAGGTCCGGATTCAGGAGTTTCAAACCATTGTGTCCAGAGAGCCTGGAAGCAGGTGGATTAAGATCCCTTAAGTGCTGTGTTTTGCAGACGATAGAAGGGAACACTGGCGTCTGACGTGAACCAGTGAACGACTGTGTGGTGTCGCCCTCTCCTTTCTCCTCCCTCCCTGCCTCCCTTTCTTGTTTTCTCTCAACAGATATTCATTAGTCAGTGTTTTAGGGCTTGAGAATACTTGAACACGAGAGACACAGTCTTGCCTTCATGGAACTCATATTTTAAGTGGGAGAGACAGAAAACAACAATAAAAAATTCAAATAGGGGAGCTCCTGGCTGGCTCAGTGGGTTAAAGCCTCTGCCTTAGGCTCAGGCCATGGTCTCAGGGTCCTGGGATCAAGCCCTGCGTCAGGCTCTCTGCTCAGCAGGGAGCCTGCTTCCAACCCCCACCCCAACTCCTGCCTCTGCCTGCCTCTCTGCCTACTTGTGATCTCTGTCAAATAAATAAATAATTTCTTTAAAAAATTCAAATATGGAGAGGTCTATCAGTATCATAAAGCAGGGTGAAGGGGTAGTGACTGACTCAGTAGTGGGGGGTGGGGTGCAATATTAGAGTGGAAAGGGAATGCATCTTGAAGACGAAATCTCAGCAAACAGGCTCTCACGTGTGATCTGGGCTAGAGCGGTGCATTAAGGCAAAAGAAAGAGCAAGTGCAAAGGCCCTGAGGAAGTAGCGAGTAGCTTACTCAATACATGCGCAAAATATGGTCAGATGATGAGTTTGGATATTATCCTAAAGTCAGTTGGAACTTAGAGTAAGGAGAAAGCAGTAGATACAGACTGGATATTCTAGGTTGAAATGCCCTCAACCCTTCTGTGATAGACCATCCTACAGCCCTCCCTGCGGGGGGGCACAAGCCTATATTGGGACTCCAGGGGAATCCATTCCCAGTCAGGCCCCCAGATCAGACATTTGGCCTCATACCAGTGCCACAGTGGCAAGGCCAGCACCTGTGACACTGGGAAGCTGTGCTCACAACAAGCTTGGACACTCGCCAAGGTACCTGGCACTGCTCCACTCGGTTCCTGTCAGCTCAGAGACCCCTGCGGCTCGCCACATACCAGATGGGGACTGGGTGTCCTGGTGTGAGAGTGAGCCGAGACAGGAGTACAGGGTAGGGGCCCTTCTGATTACTAAGAGCTGCTCAACCTCAGCTATGTCCACAGACCCCCATCCTACCCCGCACTTTCTCACTAAAGCCCTCTCCTTGTGTCTTATGGATGTGACCTTCCAGTTCCCTGAACCGCTGTCACTGGGTATGAGAGCTTTGTGGTCACTCTCCTGGGAGGGGGAAGGGAAAACACACTAATTCCTTCCCCTGAAGAGGAGGTAAATAGTTAAGTGATGTTTATTCTTTTCCCGGTATCCTGTAACTTAAACACTATGATACAAAATTAAATACTACTTAAATACTGATATAAGGTCAATACATGTTATATTACATGATATGGGGGTAAAAGAAGAAAGAAAACAAAGATTTGCTTACTAATATGTTTATTATGTATATGTATACATAAGTCCAACGCATATGTATATACACACCAGGACCTTCATAACAAGGAGGAAACACGTATGTTAATTACAGTCCTTGGTTCTGTAATTGGCCACGTGGCAATAGTGGGATTTATAACTACCTCTCACAGCTCATCCTGTATTCTTTTTGTTTTCACAAACAGTTTGATGACCCAAACCTTCATTCCTGAAGGGTCTAGGTCATGAGTTGTCCTGCCTGGACTGTGTAGTTGTCCTTTTCCATTTACCTCATCCTCAAGCATGGTATTAGGAAGAGGTGTCCTAAGGGGATCCTGCTTTTCAAACCTACTCCTCCCCTCTACTGTGTAATCTCGTTTCTCCTGGGAAGTCTGGATCAGTTACCCCTGTCAGCACTGGAACGCCCCTTCTCGGCCTGTTGACTCCCAAGGCCCGATGGCCCAGAGTGGCTGGGTGGCAGTCCTAACTTCCAGGTCACGGCAATCCTTGTCCCATCTCCTAGCAGAAGCATTCCTCCCTGAGAACTAAGACTTCTAGCTCCGTGGGCAGAGCAAACCGTTGCAGGAACAGGAGACAAAGCTTTCGCTTAGAGTGATGGTGCTCGAGATAAAGGGGGAGTGGTGCCACTCCCCGTTCCTGCCCTTGATTCCTGGAACTGTGAGTCCTACACACAGATTTGGATCACACACAGCCTTCTGGAGAACCTTGTCCCGGATCTGCAAGGTACTGCCATCCAGCTGGTGTGGCCATCGAGTCTTGGAAGGCCCTTCCACCACTCTGTGAAGCCGGCTGCTTCAGGGAGGGAGAGAAAAAGCCCCATCTAGGCTGCGACATGTGGCCGGAACGAGTGCTGTCCCTGGGAGGGAGCCAGGCTGCGGGCACGCTTTCTTCAGACTTGACCACCTCATCTCCGGGCCCCACAAGACCCAGGGTGACTTGACTGCTGTTCGGTAAGCGCTAGAGGGTGTGGCGCTTTGTGGACTTTCTCTCTTCAAGGTGTTTATGAGCACCTGAGAGCAGGAACTGTGTCTTACCTCTGGAGTAAGTGCCTAACAGAAAGCCTGGAATGCATTATGTATCACGGGCAACGACCGCAAAATGAACTCTGTCAATACGGTAATAGCTTTGCTTACCCAAACCTCTGAATTTAAACACGACAGTAAATTGAAGACACAGGAATAAACCCTCTGTTAAATTCTTTCGATTACTATTTTTTACGATTTTGTTTATTAGAGAGAGAGAGCATGAGCAAGGGTGAGGGGCAAAGGCAGAGGGAGAGGCAGGCTCCCCGCTGAGCAGGGAGCCCAATGCGGGGCTCGATCCCAAGACCCTGGGATCATGACCTGAGCCGAAGGCAGAGGCTTTAACCCACTGAGCCACCCATGTACCCTTGAAGTATCTTCCTTTGAGTTCCAATGGAGATACGGTGGCTCAAGCCTCTTTTAGATAAGGGCAGACACTAAGTTCAGAGAGCAGAAGTGACTTCTGCGCTCCGCTGAGTGAGGACAGATCAGGACCCAGCGCCTGGCTCGGTGATCTCGCTCACATCTCCCCCCCCCAAGTCCAGTTCCCTCCACCACCTGGCCTTTGTGAGCCTTCAGAAATGTCCTTTCCCAGGCCTGGCCCTCGGATGCTATGAGCTAGAACACTCCAGCTCTGAGTTGGAACGTCTGCCAAGAAATTCAGCTGCAGGCAATTTAAAGAGAGAAAGGTGTTTTGTTTTTTTTTTTTTTTTTTCATTTTATCTCCTAACTGCTACCTTCCTGGCATTGCACGTTGAATAATATCTAGGAGTGTGGGCGGTGATGAAGTCTGGGGGTGTACCAGAGGCAGGGGGAGCGGCTTGTGTTCGGAATTAGGGAGCGGAACTTTGTGATGTGATCCAGGTGACAGGGGCGTGTCTTCCCCGTGACAAATTCCTTGGAAGTCACACTCACTGGGACTTGCAGCCACATCACTTATCTTGCCAGATGCCAACCCTGCGACTAACCCCTGACACCTGCAAAATGATGTCTCCGGTGCCAGCAAGGGGCTCACATCCCAGGCTCCTGGGAGTA
Organism: Mustela nivalis; assembly: GCF_964662115.1. Classification (NCBI taxonomy): domain Eukaryota; kingdom Metazoa; phylum Chordata; class Mammalia; order Carnivora; family Mustelidae; genus Mustela; species Mustela nivalis. Next base: position 178,583,144 of record NC_139021.1, read on the forward strand.
ACCCCGGGAGCCCCCTTACTTGCCTGGGTTCCATCCCGGGGCCTCGCTGCTCCTGCTCTGCTCCCAGGAGTCTCATCTTTGCCCTCAGACTCCTGCACCCCCAAGAACCCCACTGGGCCCCTGGCACAGGCCATGAGGAGAGTTCAATTTTGCCCATGGAAAGGCATCTCCTTACAGAAACCCTGCATCCACAGAGCCAAATTGGTGCCCAAGGGCCTGGACGAAACAGCATCTGGACTGAATGGGCCCTTGGGTGTGAGCACGTGCCAGGTTTGAAAACTGGTTCTGAGTCTTTGTAAATCCCAAAGGAAGAGGAGGTCCCTTTCTTCCGAGTCTCGTAGAGAGGGCTCCAAGTAATAAAATCCAAGCAGAATGAATCACCAGCAGTAATCAGGAAAAGGTCTGTCGCTTAGAAATGCCAGTTCCCTTTTGGTCCAGGCTGCTGTGAAGCTTAGTCTAAACTTAGTTTTCAAAGACTTTGAGTTTTCCACCCCAAGCACCTAGCACAGTTTCCCTTCCTGTGAAATTGTTTACGTGCCCTTTTCTTCTCCACTCTAACTCTCCTTATGCTGCGGTACACTACAAGCTAGCTGCCCCAAGACTCAAAGTGGGTAGTACAAAAATTTAAGTAATTTAAATACGTAGCTATCAGCACCAACAAAAATACCGCAGACATTTTCAGTAGTGCACATTTATTTGAAAGTACATAAACAATAATGTTACAGAGTATATAGGATAAAAGCACTATTTGAACTTGACTTGAAAAATAAACTCTACTGGGAAAGGAAGGACTGCGCGTGAAGATCCTTGTACCCACCCAAGTCAGAGAACCGGGGTTACGTCACAGAAGCACAGTGGCAGGAGTTCAGAGCTGGCATCCGAACTACAATCGTCACAGCACTGGAAGCTGGGGTGGGACCCAGCGGTGGGGGCTGTGAGATCAGTGACTGTGGCTTGATTACTGCCGGCGAAGAAAAGAGCAGCAGGTGCCTTTGGAGGTCTTGGGAAAAGACATACACAAAGCAAGGCATTAGAATTTCTCTTCTCGGCCCACTGGTCACAGTTATCAGGGGTATCTGCGAAGTTTAGGCCTCGGGCCAATCAAATCTTCAGAGCGGCCTGAAACTAGAGCTCGCTGTCCCTGTCCCTATCTAGTCCCTTCGTCTCCTAGGATGGCTAGAAATGTAAAATCGGGTCACTACAAACGAGGGAGAGCGAACTGCCAGCGAGAGTCCCCCCGCCGATCGCTGCAGGCCCATCAAGTGCACGGCGTGACCGGGAAGGCGCCACACCGCGCCGACCCCCGCGTGCGGGGATTCTCCTTCTAGCTCCCAGGCTGACCGGCCCGAGGATGGGAGCAGCACCACTTCTAACGACCCATCTCTCCCGGATCGCAGGTTCCTCTCCCCCGAAGTTAATGATCTTTTGTCTCATCTGCGCGCCCTGGGCAGGTGTCCCCCAGGATCTTCACGCAGCTCGGCCTCCCCATGGTCCCACAGGCCCACCTCACGTCCCCACGGCCAAGCACAGTGAATGAGAGAACACCGGGAGAGCTCCCCCAACCCAGCGAAGAGCAGATCGGCTCAGCCTGTCCTCTGAGGGACTCGGAGGCACAGACTCGTTCCCAGCCTCCGCCACAGGCTGCGGTGCCCGGCGCGGAGGGAGGCCCAGCCGTGGTGAGCGGGCCGGCCGTGGGGCCCCTCAGTGAGGGGAGTGAAGCCGAGCAGCACAGAGCCACCCAGCCGAGAACATTCTGTTCATGAGCTCACAGCCCTAAGCCAGAAGGGGAAAAAACCAACATTCTATACTCACCTGGCTTTACCTTTTCAAACCCACCTGCTGTCCCTGACCTCTCCCTGGCTGGGACCACAGGGCAAGCAATGACCTTGCTCAAGCCGGGAGCCCCAGGTATCCTATTCGAGGGGGGATTTGTCACTCTTACCCACATCACTCACTTCAAGTCCTTGGCTAGTTTGTAGTAAAGACAGATGACAACAGCCATCAGTACAAGCATGACAATCAGTAAGTCGCCACCCATGGCCATCATAATCTTAAGGTTGAGCCTGTCACGCACACCTGGGCAGAGAGGTGCAGGGAAGCAGTGAGTGTGGCCCCTTCCCTACCCGGCCACCTCGCGTCCTGGGTAGGCTTCCGTCAGCGGGGAAGCAGGAGCCCCAAACCACAGAGCTTCCACGTGTAAGTGTGTGTGACTGCTCCCGGGGAGGCCTGGGAGCCGAGGCTGGCCAGAGCAGGAGGAAGGGGTTTCTTAGTGGCTGGAAAGCAACCAATCTGGACTTGAAATGCCAAGTCCAGAGAGAAGGAAATCAGAGAAATTGGGAAGAATCTTTTTTCCTTTCCGCAGGTAGCAGCATGCGGCTACAAAACACAGGCCGGCCCTCGCATAGGTAGCTTTATTCACAAACACCAGGGCCTCGTGACATCCAGGCCCTGAGTCAGGAGCGACCCCTTGCTGTTCATCAAGTTTAAAGTATTTTCTGTGAATGACTAAGGAAATGTCTTTTTTCAAAATGTCCTGCTGTGCAATGCTGAGAATCTGCAAACCCACATTATAAGTGATACGGTTTAAGGGAAAACAATGTTTCATGCTCCCACTGACAACTGTCAGGCCCTATCATGATTTAAGGAGATTCTAGGAGCCCTTGACCTGCACTCTGTCTCTCCAGGAGATCCACAGGCCCTTTCGACATTTTCCCTCCTAATCCTCCCAGAAAAATTTGTCTTTAATCTAGTAAGCTGTTTAACGCTCTGAAATTAGGGGAACAGTGAGCCAGGAAGAAAGCATCAACAAGTTAACTGCTAAGCAGATTTCGAGTTAAACCGCCCAGATCTGGATGAAGGCTAACTACTAAAGTAAATTTTTTTAATTGAGGGAACAATTTTATGAAACCTGTAATTTGAGAAAGAAGGGTGGAATCATCCTTTCTAGAAGGAATTAAGATCCCAGGTTGAAGAACTCACTTTTGAAGCAGCCGCTGTCCAGCCCCATGTTCTATGTCACATGCATGTGACATCCGCTCTCGGACAGCAGCTCTTCCACGGGGTTCTGAGTTCCATCCTGTGTGTAGGTGGTCTTCAGCCCCCAGGAAACAGATATGCTGTGTTGAACCATTTCACTCTAAGTCTTTTCTCTGCTCAGGTCTTAATTCCCTCACATTGCTTCTCAGGATTTGACTGCTCCTCAAAAGCAGGTTTAAGATTTCAATGAAAAAAAGAAAAAGAGGGGCGCCTGGGTGGCTCGGGTTAAGCCGCTGCCTTTAGCTCAGGTCATGATCTTGGGGTCCTGGGATCCAGCCCCGCATCGGGCTCTCTGCTCAGTGGGAGACTGCTTCCCTTCCTCTCTCTCTGCCTGCCTCTCTGCCTACTTGTGATCTCTCTCTGTCAAATAAATAAATAAAATCTTAAAAAAAAAGAAAGAAAGAAAAAGAAATATGGAGAAGCTAAAGATCTCTTAACTTTAAAGTTTAGAGAAAACTGAATAGTCTTTATGCTTTAGCTCCCAAATGAAATAATGCAATGCCATTTACAAGGATTTGTTGATATCGGGAGATTTTCACACTTGATCGGGAAGATACCAGGGTTACAAAGATGAAAGTTGACCGGGACATCTGTTCGATGTGTGTATGATACAGACCCCAAGCCAGGCAATCTAGTAGCCCTGAATGAGGATGAGCAGACTCCAGGTGCAGGCGACATGGCTTAGACTTGTTTCTCCCTGGCTCTCTCCAAAGTACAACTGTAATCCCTGGGGGAAAAATACAAGAGTCAAATAAAGAAATACTCTGGAGGTTGGGAAGAGGAAAGCAAACAGTTTAGAGACCCGAAGCCTGGATGAGCAACACAGCTGCAGAAAAGAAAGAGCATCCCGGGCCAAATCTAGCAGCAGAAGGTGGCACCAGTGGGTTTACTGCTCCAGGATTTAATGCAAGTCCTGCCAACACCACCACACTAGCACAGCAACAATGGCAACACGTGTGGTGTGGGAGTCCCACTGACAGCAAAAAGCCAGGAAGAGTGATCTGCTTCCTTGCTGATGCCAAGATGTGTCTCTGCTGGGAAACAGTGAGGTGGCTAGGTGACAGCCCCAAGAGGACCTACCATAAGAAGCTTCTCTGTCCCTATGAGCCAGATTCCCTTCTCCCACTTAGATGTACCAGATGGCTCTAGCCAGAACAATCCCCTGCTCCTCCTGGCTGCACTGTCAGGGCCCCAAGAGCCCCAGTGGCACCACAGAAACTGACCAGATCAGAACAGCACTGCAAAGCCTCTGGACACTAAACTGTCATTAGAATCTCATCCCACAGTCATAGACTGGGACCTGCATGGTAAACCTAAGCAGTTGACTATCTGATACAAATCAAGATTTACATAGGAGTTAACTAAAATATCCAAGATTCAGTGGAAAATCACCCATTGGACCAAGAACCGGAGAAATAACATCTGAATGAGAAAAGACCATGAACTGATGCTAACAGCAAGATGAATCAAATGTTGGAATTACCCAAAAAAGGATTTAAAGCAGCCATCATTAAAAAAAAAAACAAAAAAAAAACTTCAACAACCAATAACTAATCTTCTTGCAACAATCAAAATATAGGTATCTCAACAAAGAAATGGATGTTATAACCAAAGAGCCAAATGGAAATTACAGAATGGGGTGAGGGAGAGGCTCACTGGATGGGCTCAATGGCAGATGGAGACGCCAGGACCAAATCAGTGAACCTGAGGACAGAGCAAGGGTATTCACCCAATTGGAACAAAAATCTAACATAACCTCAAGGACCTGTGGGACTATGACAAAATATCCAACATGTATGTTATCAGAGTCTCAGAAGGAGAGGAGAAACAGGATGGGGCGAGCTTCTGATGAAACAAGACAGACAGATTCAAGAAGTGGAGAAAACGCCAAACAGGATAAACCCGAGAAAATCCACAGCAAGGCACATTAAAATTAAACTCTGAAAACTAAAAACAAAGAAACAAACTCGAAAGCAGCCAGAGAGAAACAAGACACTACCCACCAGGGGGATGCAGGTTCAAACCACAGACCTCTTATCTGTAACACCAGCAGCCAGACAGAAGTAACACATGACGTGGCTTGACCGCTGAATGAAAAGAACTCCGAATTCTATATCCAGCACAACTATCCTTCAGGAATGGAGGGGGAGAGAGACATTCACAGATGAAGAAAAAGAATTTGTTCTAAATATCTCTAACCCTTAAAGAATGGTTAAAAGAAAAATAAAGGGAAAACAGCTGATCCAAGTGATGGGGATGGAGAGGAGGAATTTAGGGATCATAGTCAAAAAAGGCCTTTCTGAGGAGGGGACGTTTGAGCAGATGCCTGGAGAAAGGGAGAGATCAAAATGAGCAGGTGCATCCCAGGCAAAGCAAATATTGACAGAATCTTAAGACTGCAATGGGTTTGTTGTGCTCAAGGAACAAGAACAAGGCTGTTGGGGCTAGAGTGGGATGCGTGAAAGGGGTGGCAGCAGGACACCATTTGGAAAAATGAGCCAAGGATCCAATTTTGTGGGGATTTAAAGCCTTTAGTAAAAAGCCTAGATTTTCATCCTGCTGGTTGTAGGACATCTTTGCAGTGTATCACAGGGGTTTTAGGAAGGAACTCATGTAAGCTGGCTGCTGGGTGTGTGGTTTTAGACATAAAAAATGGTTCTCACTGTGAATGTGCACCCGAGTCGGCAGGTGGGCTTCAGGAAACGTGAGGCCTGGCCCCACCCTGAGTTTCTGACTCCATATGTCTGATTTGGGGCCCGAGAATCTGCATTTCGGTAAGTTTCAAGATGCTGCTGCTGCTGGTTCCTGAACTAGACTCGAGAACCACTGCACAATAGAATGATTGTGAGCCCTCCTGTACCTTAGGTAGGATAGAGAAGAGGGACTTTAAAAATTGCTGGAATAGTGGGGCGCCTGGGTGGCTCAGTGGGTTAAGCCGCTGCCTTCAGCTCAGGTCATGATCTCAGGGTCCTGGGATCAAGTCCCGCATCGGGCTCTCTGCTCAGCAGGGAGCCGGCTTCCTTCTCTCTCTCTGCCTGCCTCTCAGTGTACTTGTAATTTCTCTCTGTCAAATAAATAAATAAAATCTTAAAAAAAAAATTGCCGGAATAGTAATGATATTAAGAAACACGTGTGTCATTCCTGCCATTTCAGAAGACAGCACAGTAGAAAAACGGAGAGAAAAATTTAACATTTGCCATTTAACATCTGCTGTAAGTATCAGGAGTCATGCTCAGAGTATCATAAGCTTCACGCCATAGCATGAGGTAAGCTGTGATAGCCCCCATTTTACAGAAAACTGTAAAAGGCAGAATCACTCATCCAAAGTAATGCAGCAGGTGCGTGAACAAGGTGGAAGGAGTTCGGGTTTGTCCATCCTTGTGTGTTTTCCTCTAAGCCAACTTGGAAATACGTCTTCTAAGGGCATTTAGAGCGACAATGTCAAAACGGTAGAAAAATATGTGGAAGATGCCAAATTTGCTGTACCTTGAGACAGGGGAGCCACGGAAGGAAAGCTGCTTTACCTTTCAACAGCTTTGGCTTTCAAATGTCAGAGGGGATTGATTCTAAGTAGTTAGGTCCCACCCCACAATCCACACAGGCCTGGAAAACAGGAGCGGTGGGTTCCAGGCCTACCTCCCCGCCATGACTTGTTATAATCATTGGCAAGGCCATTCCGCTCCCTGAGCGTGTTTCAAGATAGTGGGTGCTGTGTGGTCTGACAAGGGTGGTGGTGGCGGCGGCTGTTGATCTTTGAGAGGTTTCAACTGAAACTGCCACATCACACTTTGTAAACTGAGACACTAACATAAGCAGTTGGCCCCTCTGCTGGGGCTCACCTCCAGCCACACGTGTGCTCTGTCTGCAGGCTGGATCTCAGTGGAAGATGTAAAAGTGAACACACGACCATGTTTGATGGAAACTCTACCAAGAGCTTTCTGCTGAGAGAAAGTCTGCAATAAAACCAACTATGTTCCGCTCGAGTCATTTCACAGTTGAGAAATTTGGATGCCAAGAAGCCAGAGGTGCTTTAGTCCTCCATTACTCCTCTGGAATCCCTGGTTCTCATTTAAACAGAAACTTCCAGAAGCATCTCCCATATACACAAGGTTACACAGATACGTGTCCTGGGTGTTTGAAATTGTGGATCTCTTTCTTCAGAGACATCCATTCTTTAAAGCAGAGGTTTTCTAACTCCCGTGTGTGAGAGTCACCCGGAGAGCTTGTGAAATCAGATTGCTGCTCCCCCTCCCACCCCAGCGACTCTGCTTCACTGGTTCTGGGATGGAGCCCATGACTTTGCCTTTCTCACTAGCTCCCGGTGAGGCAGATGGAAGGAGCTGATCAGAGGGCTGCATGCTGGGGCGCACTGTGGGACAGCCCAAAGCAGACTCTCCAAGTACGGCCTGTTTCAGAATAACCCCGAGATCCCTTGAAACCCCCATTCAGGGACCTCTCTGGTCTGGTTCAGAAGATCTGCGTTGGGGCTCGAGAACCTTCACCTTTGACAAGGTCCCCACATACCACTGACAAAGATTAGGAAGCAGACGATAAGAAATGCTGACCTAACTCATCAGGCAATCAGATGTTACCGTGGCTCTGCATTCCCAGCACCCAGATTCCACTACAACGCAAAGCAGAATGCTAAGAAATTCTGCAGATGGGTTCGTGAGCAAAGCTCTGCTCTGGTTTGCCGCCTGAGGCCTGGAGCCGATCGCGTCACTCTCCTCTTAAACCACGCCAGTCTTGGGAGTGGAGCCGTCAGTTTTCCAGAGCCAGACCCAGGCCCCCTTTTCAGGCCTTACCTCTGGCCACTACCTGACGTGCCTCCTGTGCTTTAGCTGACCTCCACTGTTTTACGTCCCCCAAAAGAGAGCCTTCGGTGTGGCCTTTCTCTTGTCCAGCTGCTTGCTTCCTGACCGGGGGAGAGAGGGACCAAACGTGGGTTCGTGTCGGCTACATCTGAGCTGACTTGGAAAGAGAGTGTAGGGTAGGGAGAGGTGAGAAGCACGGGAGGAGGACTCCTGTCTGCTGAAACCGACAGTCTGAGGAGCTGCGGGAAGAAAGGACAGGCTGGTGTAGCAGGTCACGTGGAGTGTGGATGAGGCTGGAAAGCGGGGCTGGGGCCAAGTGAGGAAGAGCCTCCAATGACAGTCTTGTGGCCACAGTATAAGAGGAGTCCTAGGGCAGCAGCATGCACTGCCCGGCACCCAGAGCGCTGACAACCCAGTGGTGCAAAGTAGGATGGAAACCTCAGCATGCCCCCGCGGGAAACAGGGAGATGTAATAACACCCAAAGTGCTAAAAATGTGGAAATTAAAATATATAACCTGGATCTTGATTCAATTTCTTGATCATCACACATCCCTTGCAGCTACTTCAAACTCTGGTGTTTACCCGTGAAGGTGCAGTGGCTAGCTCTTACTCCATACTAAGCTCTTACTTACTGGCTTATTACGTGTGCAGGAAACTTACAAGAAAAAAGACTTTGAACAGAGAGTTTTTAAGTACCGTAGTCTGCTGCTTCTGCTGAGTAAATTCAGGCAGTATTTTCTTAGGAAATAATAATAAAGCAATAAACAGATTTATGCACAGCAGTTTATAAATATAAGAAAATCAGTACCTCTAAATTTCTGATACATATAAAATGTTAAGTATACTAATGTTACAGAAATACCACATCTAATTTTTTTATCTGAAATAAACAACATAAAACGTAATTTGGTGACTGGAAATTAAAAGGTTACAACGCTGAAGTACTCTATCTAGGGTTCCCAAAAACAATCAATTAGAAAAAGAAAAAGAAACCAAATACTATATTTTTTTCACACCCCTATAACATAAGCCCTTTATATAAATTAAAATGGTAAACACATATACAATATAGACTCATGAATTAAATTAGAAATCCTTAAGTTTAAGCACTAAACAAAAATAAAAATAAATACAAGTAAAAAATAAAAGTAAACAATATTGCAAACAAAAATAACGGATGACCCTATCAGGTTAATCCTCATGCACAGCCCTGGACAGACAGTACCAAGTACATTAAAATGAACACTGAGGTCACTCGATGTACGTAAGATGATGCCCTCAAATGACATTAAATCACTGCCTTGAACTTTGGGGGGTTAGGCTTTACCATAAATACGTAATAAATATCTGTAGCACATCCTACAGGTTGAGCACTTATCTCTCTCCATTGGAAAGCCTTTCTCCAGAGTCACACTGTGTCAGGGCCGTCCTGGGGGGTGGGGAGGGGGGATTCTGCAGCAGGTCCATCAACACAGCCATCTTCCTGTCCACGTGCTCCTGGAGTTGACGTATTCGCTGATCCATGGAGTCCACAAGCTTCTTTTCCAGCAGTTCCATATTTTTAGTAAGAATCTTTTCCAAGTAGGAGCACACGGGTTGCTCTCCCGTTCTAAAAATAAATTAAAAAACCAGTGTAACAATTATCCCTGATATCCTAACAGAAACAAGCAAACCATACGAAATGAGCCCCCAAAGTACAATGCGGAAATCTGTCTCCGCAACGCTGCCGGCTGGGTACGAGGGGTTTCCGGTGCCAACATCCATCTACAAGGGGCAATGACAGCCCTAAGTGCCCAAAGCGGGCTGCATCTCCGATTCTTTCCACCTTTCAGCACACAAGTGAAACGAGGGCACGGCGGCGAGAGGGAGTGTCCCCCTCACAGAACATGTCTCTACAAGGGGTCTTGGATTTTGAGCCCCAAATCAAAACTGATCTGCCTCAATGTTTCTTAAGGTCTCCACGTATGTCTTCCAAGAACTTCCCCAAGCAAACCCACAATTTCAAGGTTTGTTTCTTGTCACCCGCACAACCTCACTAAGTACTGGAAGGTTCTCTTCTAACCTAATATGAAAACATGTAAAAACGAACGTAACTGGAATGGGCAGACAGAAATAACAAACTGAGAAGGGGAGCCTGGGTAGCTCAGTCTGTTAAGGGTCTGACCTCAGCTGGAGTCATGAGCTCAGGGTCCCTGCTCCAGGGAAGTGATAGGCTGGGGCGGAGGGTAGGAGGGAGGGGGAAGTCTGTCTCTCCCTCTGCCACCCCCATTCACACGGTCTCAAATGAATAAATAAATTCTTAAACAACAATAACAACAGTAAAAGCAGTCCAGTTTCTCAGGTTCACAACCAATGCACACCAGGGCAATGAACCTCAGGCCGTGGCCCACAACACCCTGGGGACCTGTGACTTGTTCAGCTTCCAAGTAGCAAGCACTCTTACATGACGACCAAGATGATGTCTGAACCCTTCACCCCCAGATCCTCAGGAACATTCGGTGACATTTCCCAGAGGCTACACGAGGTGTGATGTCACCGCTCGGTTGAGCAACAGAAGCTGTGATCGCGTGTTCTTCAGTGTCTTAAGACTGTCCAAGGCCAGTCAATTTAGGGTCTAAATAGTGTCTTCAGCATGAACTCCGTTTGTTCTCAGCACTTCTGCACCCTCATCGGCTAGTGAAGCCACATGCTGGAGGTCAACACAGATGAGACCGCGAGCAGACGCTAACATCGATTCTACATGTCACCTAACAGCATTCGGTGTTGTTCTTTAGAAAATACCTTCTTCATAAAAATTGTTACTAATATAATAATGGGTTTGTTATTTTTAAACAAATGAATCCTCTCATATACTCTACATAAAGCTTCTTCACAGTCCTCAGTTATTTTTGAGAATGCCGAGACCAAAAGTTTGAGAACCCCATTCTAGAATATATGAGCGGTTTTTCTAAAAACCATTATTTTTTTTTCAATTAACTCTAGCTTCACAGGAAGTTGTAAAGATACGAGAGTTCCCCAGTACCCTTCCCCAATGGTCCCAATGGTTACATCTCACCCAACTCTTGAGAATAGCAGAAAAGGGATGCTGCGGCAGTGTGCGCGGGCGCCGTCCTCCCACACGCACACACGTTCACGTGAACATCACAACTGAGATCACAACTATTTCTTCACCACAAACATCTCCCCATTGTCACAGCCACTCCCTAACGCCCTCCAGTCCTGACACCTACAGCCAGCAATATGGTCTCCATCTCTATAACTCCATTTTGGGAACGTTACACAAATGCAATCTTGGTGTGACCTCCTAAGATTCTCTTGTCCCTCAGCATAGAATGTCCTCAGGAGCCATCCAAGTTGCTGTGTGTGTCAACAGTCCATTCCTTTTTATTGATTAGCATCCTGTGATATGAATATACCCCAGTTTGTTTAACTGTTCATCTAGTTTTCTGTTGTTGTTTTTTTTAAAGATTTTATTTATTTATTTGACAGAGAAAGATCGCAAGTAGGCAGAGAGGCAGGCAGAGAGAGAGGAGGAACCAGGCTCCCTGCTGAGCAGAGAGCCCGATGCGGGACTCGATCCCGGGACGCGAGATCATGACCCGAGCGAAGGCAGCGGCTTAACCCACTGAGCCACCCAGGTGCCCTGTTCATCTAGTTTAAGACATTCTGGTTGCTTCCAGTTTTGGACCGTTACATGAAATAAAGTTGCATGAAGAACTGGGCATAGTTTCTACTGTCAACATAAGTCTTCATTTCTCTGGGATAAATGCCAAATACATTGCTGGCTCACACGGTAAATGTTTAATTTTCAAGAAACTGCCCAAGTATTTTTTACGGTGGCTGTAGTATTCTATACCTCTACCAGCAACGTAGAAGAGATCCAGTTTCTCCATATCTGCACCAGCATTTGGTATTGTTACCATTTTTTGTTTTTAATCTTCAAATAACTGTGCAATAGTATCTTGTTTTGATATTCATTTCCCTAGTAGCCACGAAGTCAATGATGATCATCTTTTCACTTGCTTATTTGATATGAGCACCCTTTGTAATGTCTCCATGTCCATTGCCCATGTTCTGATTGAATTTTTTTCTAACGTGAATTTTGGGAGCTACAGGAATGGATGCCATTTGTTAAATTTGTGACTTGCAAATTTTGCTCCCACTTTGTATCTGTATTTTTATCCTCTTAACAGGGTCTTTCACAAGGCAGAAGCTTTAAATTTTGATGGGATGCAATAGGTCAATGTTTCCATTATTGTGATTCTGGTGTCATCTAAGGGTCTTTTCCTAGTCTTAGGTCTCCAAATGTTCTCCTACATATTGTCAGAAAAGTTTTATAGCTTTATGCTTATTTATTTTTTTAAAGGATTTTATTTTTAAGTAATCTCTACATCCAACATGAGTATCAAACTCACAACCCCAAGATCAAGAGTTGCATGCTCTGCAAAAAATAAAAAAAAAACTAAAAAATATAAAAATTAAGTTTAAAAAATAAAAATAAAAATAATTTAAATAAAGAGTTGCACACTCTGCTGATTGAGCTAGCTAGGCGCCCCTATAACTTTATGTGTTACGTTTAAGTCCATGATCTATGTTGAGCTATAGATCCTAAAAATACTGAAAATAGCTACAGGCAGCAGTTACTGAAACAAATCTATTTTCCTCCAACTAATTCTATCTATGAAACCTAAACCAGATTTGTCTGAAATACTTACGCAACACCAACAACGCCTTCCCCGGCCTTAGTGATGCCTTCCTGCCACTTGGCGCTATGTCCCACGCGGAGATGGTTAACCTGACTACATAAATTCTGGAGAAAAGGCAGCAACTCAGAGTTAGGTATATTTGAGATGTCACTTGCTTTCTTCGGCAGGAAAGAAGAAACTGCATTTCTGAGGTCATTCTCCAGAAGGGAATGGTTTGGCGGCACGATGTTATAGTCTTTGAGGTGTGTAGTGTTTCCTCCATCCGGTGGCTGCGGACTTTTATCAACGCAAGTGTTTAAGTCTTCCGTCAGGGCTCCAGACGTCAGTCCGGTTCTGAAAGGGAAAGGCGTGGAGGGGGACTTGTCGGAGGCTCCCGAAGCAGCTGAGGACTGCAGGTCCGCCACTCGTCTGTAGCCACTATTTCCCAAAACCGCCTGAAGCTGCTCTCCCACGGGAACACAGTTCTAAGCAAGGGAAAGAAATACACGTTACTATCGGTAGTGGTGACGGCTAACTTTTGGGGTAACTACTGTGAGTCCGGCAAGGTGCCTTCTTTCTCTGATCCTCTGAACAGCCACATGAAGTAGGCTACAAGTACTACCTGATCTTAAGCTGAAGAGACCATAGCTGAGGTAAAACCAAGGCTAAAGGTAACCCGGCTATGGGAATGCAGCTGGTAAGTGGCAGAACTGGGACAGGAACCCAGACCACTGAACTCCAGAGTCAAGATGTTTTTTTTCTTTCTTTCTTTTTTTAAAAGACTTTTTTATTTATCTGACAGACAGAGATCACAAGTAGGCAGAGAGGCAGGCAGAGAGGAGGAAGCAGGCTTCCCGCTGAGCAGAGAGCTGGATACGGGGCTCAATCCCACGACCCTGGTATCATGACCCGAGCCAAAGGCAGAGGCTTAACCCACTGAGCCACCCAGGCGCCGCCAGAGTCAAGACTTTTAATGATTTCACTGCAATTTTCCCTAAAGGAAATATTAAATATTAGCATGCTTAGTAAAACTTAGTAAAACAAAATACTAAGTAAAACTTAGTAAAACTTAGCATTAACGTCTCCACTATAAAGGCCTCCTTGATTTATGGCGATAAAATACAGTACTCTCAACTGAGGCACAATAATTGATAATATACTTAGCATTAAATATCATCCATCAAGTTTCCCATATAACAAGCTAACCTAAGGAAATTTTTTATAACTAGCTTATCACAGAAGATACACCAGATAAATTACATACTAGAAGTCTGATGTTTTATTAGTACATTTGCAACATCTACAATGACTAAAATGAGCCTACTTTTGGCTCCGTCTGCTTTAATGATCTGTAGGATAACAGTTATGTTTTAATGGCCTCAACTGAACCGGCTATGCCGTATTAGTTCACGACAGCAGTCCGGCTCACTTCTGTAATGAAGTCACATGGCTTCCCACGCAGGGGCATGTTCTCGCCATGCTCCTTGCTGTACTCTTCAATTTCTCCACAACAGCAAAGCAAAGCAATTACTTCTGGCCCACTAAGCGGTTACATTACAAGGCTGTATTCTTATTCGCGAACACCAGCACATCCTTACTGCTGCTCAACACCTACTGAAAGAGACTGAGGCCAGTATTATACAAGTCAGCTGAAGAGTCTTGGTATATACATTGTCTAGAACTCGAAAAAATGATTTCTGGACCAAATAACCAAAATAACCAAAACTCATTCAGTCAGCAAACATTTATCAGAAATCTATTCTGTGTTTCCAGCATAGGAAATATGTGCATGAACAAGACAAATGAAAATCACTGATATGTGGAACCAATATAGGAGCAGGGAACAATGGAAAGAAGAAAGGAAGGAAGGAAGAGAAGTCGGAAGGCAGGCAGGCAGGCAGGCAGGCAATGCAGCACGTGGGTGGAGATGGTGGTAAATACTTTGGGGGAAAATAAAGGAGGCAAGGGGAATACTGAGAGCCAGGGAAGTTGGTGGGAGAGCAATGGGAGGGTCTCCATGAAACTTCTTTTGCTAAACTGTACTTTGGAGGAATACTCTTGGTAAAGAAATGTTATCTTCTACTGAATGCAAGTTTTGGATAACTCTTAAATTAGTCCTAGAAGATGGACTGCATATAGTTATATAATATATATAATTATAATTTTGTATATAATTATCCATATATTATATATATATTTTGTATATATAATTATATATAAAATTTTAAAATTCAACAACTCTCCTTGTGCAGAAAGGAGCCTTAATCGTGATGACAAAGCTAAACTATTTTTGGTAGTAGTAAACAATCCAAAAAAAAACTTAGTGACAGAAAATTGAAAATACTTTTTTAAACTGTATTTTATTTTTAGAGAGAGAGATACCATGAGTTGGGGGGTGGCAGAGGCAGAGAGAAAGAGAGAGAGAATCCCAAGCAGGCTCCATGCCAGGTACAGAACCCAACTCAGGGCTGGATCTCATAACCTGAGCCAAAATCAAGAGTTGGATGCTTAATAACAGATTGAGCCACTGAAGCACCCCAGAAACTGAAAATTCTGTATAAACAGCAGTGAAATCAATGTCAAAATTGTATATGATAATTAATTTGGCAGAAATTTTAATTAAAATCTAAGTGCAAATAAGGTATATGCTCTGTGAGGTTTTCTTTTCTAATATATCAAATTTTGACTAGAAGAAATTCACTGATTATAAAAAGTGGTCATATTTTACTCAGATGACAGCTCTTAAGGTAATTTCCTTTTCCTCCTAGTATTACATATGCTGGAATTTACAGGTGAGTCTATAGGGCAGTAAATAAACCAACTTTGGGTGCTGGTGGCTATTCTGTTTCCTTTTCTTCAATTCTTAATTTTCTTGTGCTGCCTGTCACATGTTGCCTTGCATGGTCCACCAAACCCTTTTAAAAGTAGGCAGGGGAATGGGGAGGAAATAAATTATACGTATTTATTGCTTAGGCTCCATGTTACATGTTATATAGAAAACACAGAGTAGCTTAAAAGAACATAAAATCATTCATGTTGGAATTACGTCCATATACCTATACATGAATATGTAAAGGACTATTATCTGTGTATACATATAATTTAATATATATGTACATTTACCCCCAGACTTGTGAAAAATTAAGTGTTTATTTCTGACTATCTTATCAGATATCTGAAAGGATTATCTAACTTTTACTATAAAAAATTTAAACAAGTATGGGGGCACCTGGGGGGTTCAGTGGGTTAAAGCCACTGCCTTCAGCTCAGGTCATGATCCCAGGGTCCTAGGATCGAGCCCCACATCGGGCTCTCTGCTCAGCAGGGAGCCTGCTTCCTCCTCTCTCCCTGCCTGCCTCTCTGCCTACCTGTGATCTCTGTCTGTCAAATAATTAAAATCTCTAAAAAAAAAAGTCTCTACCATTAAAAAAAAAAATTTAAACAAGTATCATCTTGAGAAAGCAAGAAAAAAGATATTTGTATTTCAAAGGTGAAAAAAGTAAGCCGTGTAAACCCTGCATAACTGAGTATGTTTTCTTTGAGAAAAATGGGGTGCGCCCTTTCATTCAGGTAACATTAAATGAAAACTATAGGCTAGGCACTTTGATATATAATTCCTATTCAATTTCCGTAAATTTTAAAGCAAAAACAAATCAGAGCCAGCAAATTTTACCTTCAAACTGAATGAAGTAAGAAAAAACTTTAACAAAACTTTCAAGAACACAAGCAACCCCAAAGCACGGGTGAAGCAGGGAAGGTAGAGGGCTTCTAACAAAGCTTCCCAGGTAGCTTCTCTCTCCTTCACGACAGGCGCGGCCCAAACGTAGGGGGGTTCTAGTGTATGCAGTTACACAGCTTGTACCAAAGGAACAGTTCTGGTCATGAGACAGCCCTACTTTATTTATTTACTTTTAAGATTTTATTTTTAAGTAATCTCTACATCCAACTTGGGGCTCGAACTTACAAACCCAAGATCGAGAGTCACACACTCTACCATCTGAGCCAGCCAGGTGCCCCAAAACACCCTGAGTTTATACTTAACAAACGGTTACACAGCTTACATGACATTTTCCAGGGAGGCAGTCCATAGATTCCTGCTTTTTATTAAAATGCTATCCTAGAACCAGGTAAGCCCTGTAAGAATCATCCCATAAACAGAGCCTTCCCACCTGGAAGAGGTCTTATGTTGGGATGTTTAAAAGAAGATTTAACTGAATCACCTTCCTTTTTCCCAGGTGTTCCCCCATATGTCCCCATATACAAGGATTTAGTGGGGGGAGGGGGCAGGTCACAACAAGTGCACTGGAGGGAAGGACCTGCATGTGTTTCTACATACTCAGAAAACTCTAGGATATGCACCAAGCTGGGGAACACAGTGAGAGCTGGGAGAGCACTTTTATGATTAACTTAATGCACTTCTGAATGGATTAAAATCTCTGGCAAAGAGAACATGTTATTTTTGGAATTACACCAAAAAACTTAAAGACATGGCAAAAAACAAAAACAAAAAACAAAAAACCTATCCATGTCATCATCTCTTTTTCCAAAGTGAAGTTTTTAGAACATAAAAATCGGTCCATGAACTGATTTAAT
Organism: Mustela nivalis; assembly: GCF_964662115.1. Classification (NCBI taxonomy): domain Eukaryota; kingdom Metazoa; phylum Chordata; class Mammalia; order Carnivora; family Mustelidae; genus Mustela; species Mustela nivalis. The sequence goes on from NC_139021.1 coordinate 178,600,273, forward strand.
TTATTAACCCTCTCTGACGTTTCCAAAGAGTTGCACACAAAAAAATAATTTCCTCTTGTTGTACATTTTCTATCTCCATGGGATCCTTCTCCTCAATCATTTGTTCTCAAAGTATACTATGCATACAACCTATCTGGAGACGTCTGTTTGATAAACGGATTCCTGGATCCCACCTTCTGGGTTTCAGGTCATTGGCGCCAGCCAGGAATCTGCTCTTTATAAACATTCCAAGGGATTCTGGTACAGGCGAGCTCCTTATCGCTACCATTCCTGAAACCAACCCATTTACCCTGGGTACCTCCACATTTCAACTACCCCCATTTACTCCCTACTCCCTCCCAATCTGGTTTCTGTCTCATAATCATTCTATCTGACCCTCTGAAGAACTCCAAGAAGCACTTAAACTTGACCATCCAGAAGGCACATACATCATATACTTATTTGGAGTCACAAACAAGAGAGACCAGCTCCCTGTCGGCAGGAAGCTTACATTTTAAAGAGATAAACAGACTGATACGTAAACAACAGCAAAGGAGTCAAGAAGGCTCTGACAAAAATATGATGCAGACTTGGTGGGAAAGGCTATTTTAAACTGGTGGTTGGGGAAGGTCTCTAAGGATGTAACATTTAAGCCGTTATCTTAATAAAAAAGAGAAGTCCAGGCTCGCCACGGTCTGGAAAAAGGGCTTCTCGAGAAAGAGAACAGTTAAGAGTGTAAAGGTCCCGAACACACCTGAGTATCTGAGGACTAACAACGCCAGCGTGCCTGAGTCCGCAAAGCCTAGAGATCTGGCCAGAGATGAGGTTAAGGAATCAAAGAAGGCCCAGATCTTAGACACCAGGGTAAGGAATCTTTGGGTTAATTCTAAGTGATGGGAAGCAGTCAGATGGCTTTACACAGGGAAGGATGGGTCTGATTCACTCTCCGAGATTATTCTGGTCACCCTGTGGGGAATGGATGCGGTGGAGAAGGAGGACCAGTGAGGGACTTCTGGAGGGTCAAGGTGCGGTGATGGTAGGAGAGAAAGAAAAGTATGGAACCGGTACTTTTTCGAAATCCTCCTTTCCAGGGTTCCCATGATCACCATCAACTCTCCCAATTTCCCTGTCTCGGCCCATTGCTTCGGTGACACCTCTACTAAATTACTATTGGTAAAATTCGCAAAAGGTACATCCGCTGCTTATTTAGACTATTCCTTTTAAATTTTCCCCTTAATCCTTTGATCTTAGCAGTATTATCATTTAGATTTTGAACACAAAGGAATTCATGGAAAAAGATGAAGCACTGCCAAAAAAAAAAAAAAAAAAAAAAAAAAAAGATGAAGCACTGCCAAATTACACAACTACTCATGTCAGCACCACACCCTGAAATCAGGTCTCCTGACGTAAGATTTTCCTTCGTGCTACTCGGTCACACCACCGGTCTTCTGCTGTTCTGTTCCTTTTCCTGCTCCCGATATCCTTACCAAACCTAGCTACTCCCCGAAGGACATTTCTTCCTTGCTCTGGCTCTCCCTCGACCACTTTCCCTGCCGTTATTGGGGTCCACCGCTCAAACCTCCCTTCATTCCTCCACACCTACGCCCACCTGTGCTTCCAAATGCTCGCACTCTACAATTCATGTCTACACCTTAATATTCCCAAATCGAACTTTTTCCCCAAGCAGTCTCCTCCCTTGGGTTCCATTTATATTGTTGGTATCATCATCTTCAAAACCGCAATATCCCTCTTTAATTCTATTTTCCTCCAGCAACCCAATATCAAGTAGGTTGCCCCGAGCCAATGGCACCATCGTTGTATCATCTCACAATCCAGGATGTCTAATTTTAGACCCTCCTTGACTCTCGTCTGGATGAGGGAAGGCACAAGGAACTGCTCCCCCTGGAGTCACACATCCTTCTGATTCATTGTTTCTTCTCATTCCTGTACACGCATAGCATAGCTCTGGGTTAGAGTTTCTCAAAATGTAAGCAAAACTACGTATGAACCTCAAAAGTAACATTCAAAGCCCTCTATGATCCAGCCCCAAACTAAACACCCATAGGAGTGAACTTCTATTCATTTCCTAGCTATATCCTGTTCCTTCTGGCCCTGAAGAGTTAAGCCATGCTATCTTCTCTCTCCCAAATTGCATCCCTCCAAATTTACTTGCCCAGTCCCACCCTTCTTCCTTAAAGGCCTAGATAAAATGAAACTATAAATATCCTTAAAGATCCTTAAACTAATTGATCTTTGAACTTTCTAAGGTGTTCAAAACATTGCCTTATTCACTGAGAAGGTGCTTAATACTGAGTGAGTAAATTCACAGAAAAGTATGAAGATCTGTAGTAAGGTATTTTGTAGAAGAGAAAGTCTGCAAAATGCTATTTTACGGGGCACCTGGGTGGCTCAGTGGGTTAAAGCCTCTGCCTTTGGCTCAGGTCATGATCCCAGGGTCTTGGGATCAAGCCCCGCATTGGGCTCTCTGCTTGGTGGGGAGCCTGCTTCCCCCCTCTCTCTGTCTGCCTCTCTGCCTACTTGTGATCTCTCTCTCTCTGTGTCAGATAAATAAATAAAATCTTTAAAAAAATAAAATAAAATAAAATAAATGCCATTTTACAAAAGCAAATAAAGGTAGCAGTCAAATCAACAGTAAAAGTTCGAAGAAAAACTTTCCAGTTGATACATGTCCTTAGAAAAAGCTGTCATTTTGAAATCGTTAATGGTACCTGGAGGGAAACCATGTCCACCTACCTGCTGCTGAAATTTAACCATATTCATCAACTGCTGAGCACCAGGTGACAACTTGGACCCCATGGCCTCCATGAGAGTTTGGACCCTCTGCAGGTCTATCCTTGATCCTAGAGCAGGAGAGCTTGTTGAAGAATTTGCTGAAACCCGCCTCAACTGTACCACAATTTTACTGATGAACACACGCGGCTTTTCACCAAAGGAGAGCAACTATTATAAAACAAAGAAGTTCCAGAAAAAAAATATTAAACAATAATCACTATTTAAGGTCACTTTTCTATACAAACTAGAAATAATAATGTATTTAGGAAAATTTATAGAAAATAGAAACTTTAAATACTCTTTCATTTTTATATTTTCCTGAAAATTGTAACAATCAGCACTTCTAATTTACCATGAGGCTCATAAGAACTGTTTATTTAAAAGAATGTAACTTCAAACTGAAAAAATACACAGAATACAAAAGGGACTAGAGTAAAATTTCATTCACTTACATTAATGAATAAAAATAAATGATACCAATCTGAGAAGCTGGCACAGCTAGCTATAATACTGAATATAAAAGGCTTTACAAAAGCACTTACAAAGCATTTACTGAAATACTAAAAAGATAAATCAGTCTTGCAGAATTTAGAATTAAAAGAGAAAGTTAATACGGTCTAACATAACCTTCTGGTTCACACACAAAAAAGACAAGGTCAGGGGTGATTTTCTGACTATCAAAGGATTATGTAAACTGGTAAAAGTCAAGCCTGGAACCTAGACGATGGCAGTGTCCTGCCCAGTGCTTTATGCTGCCTTATTTCACCCATGTTTCTGAACCAAAAGACATTCCTCTGTGATACGGACAACAAAGTAGCAAAGTGGAAAGGGACCAGGATTTAGAATCAGACAAGTCAATGGTGACTCAACTTAGAGCCTGTGTTTATCCCGGGAAAAGGCAAAAACACGAGTCAGGAATAAAAAAATTAAAAAAAAAAAAAAAATGAGGGAGGGTAAAAACAATGATTTTACATGGTTGTTATGAGGATTAGGTGTTAAAATTCCCAGGACCTACCACTGAGTAAATGCTCAAAAAGATGTGTCACTAATTATTAATTTTCATATACTATTGCCCCAGAACAAGCTTCGCTACATTCCCTCAGAACTTCCATTTACCACTTAAAAAAAACACTTACCTTCAGAGACACACATAAAACCATATGTAACATGACAACACAGGTCAAGAACCCATAATCTAAGAACTCTGTGTGTGGTACCAAAAAGGTGACTGTCTTCAACAATTAAGGAACTTCCACATTAAATTTATACACCTACCCTAATAATACCCTAATACCCTAATAATACCCTAATACCCTTTCTGCCTTTTTTTTTTTTTAAGATTTTATTTATTTGACGGAGATCACAAGTAGGCAGAGAGACAGGCAGAAAGAGAGGGGGAAGCAGGCTCCCGGCTGAGCAGAGGGCCCGATGCGGGGCTTGATTCCAAGACCCTGGGATCATGACCTGAGCCGAAGGCAGAGGCTTAACTCACTGAGCCACCCAGGCACCCCCTTTTCTGCTTTTCCATCCTCACTGCCCCACCACAGAATTAGGGACATACCTGACTCACTGACTCAACTTACAATCTATTTCATCACACCAGAATGTGAGCGGTATGAGGGCAGTCATTCCTTATATTACTGCTAATTCCTATCTGCCTAATTATAGTACCTAGCATCACTAGGCATTCAAATATTTGTGGGATGCATGAAATACTTTATTTAAATACATCTGGAAGCTATTAATATATACTATACAAAATAGTATCTTGGAATAATCAGTTCTGTAAATTTGCTACCAACAGGCTATGACATTACTTATTTTTTATTCTAAAGTCTTGTAATCTTATATAAACTAATGTGGAGATAAAAAGATAGCAAGAATTTATTTCCTTATAAAAAATTTTAAATTTAAAAACACCTTTATTGAGATATAATTAACATGCCAAACAATCAAATGGTTTAAAGTATACAATTCAGTAGATTTTAGTATATTCACAGAGTTGTGTAGCCATTACAGTTTTATTTTATTATTATTTTCTTAAATATTTTATTTATTTATTTGATAGGGAGAGATCACAAGCAGGCAGAGAGGCAGGCAGAAAGAGAGGGAAGAAGCAGGCTCCCTGCTGAGCAGAGAGCCCGACGCAGGGCTCGATCCCAGGACCCTGGGATCACGACCCGAGCTGAAGGCAGAGGCTTTAACCCACTGAGCCACCCAGGTGCCCCAACAGTTTTATTTTATTGTTCTTTTTTCTTTTTAGATTTTTTTTTTAATGTTCTAGTTAGTTAACATACAGTGCAACACTGGTTTCAGAAGCAGAATTCAGTGTTTCATCACTTAGACACAACACCCAGTGCACATCATAACAAGTGCCCTCCTTAATACCCATCACACATTTATTAGCCCATCTCCCACCCACATCCTTCCAACAACCCTGTTTGTTCTCAATCTTTAAAAGTCTCTTATGGTTTGTTTCTCTTTTTTTCTCCCCCATATATTCATCTGTTCTCTTTCTTGAATTCCACATGAGTAAAATCATATGATATTTGTCTTTCTCTAACTTATTTTGCTTAGCATAATACACTCTAGCTCCCTCCATGTTGAAACGCAAATGTCAAGATTTCATTCTTTTTTTTTTTTTTTAAAGATTTTATTTATTTATTTAACAGAGAGAGATCACAAGTAGGCAGAGAGGCAGGCAGAGAGAGAGGAGGAAGCAGGCTCCCTGCTGAGCAGAGAGCCAGATGCGGGGCTCGATCCCAGGACCCTGGGATCATGACCTGAGCCGAAGGCAGCGGCTTAACCCACTGAGCCACCCAGGCGCCCCAAGATTTCATTCTTTTTGATGGCTGAGTAATATTCCATTGTAGACATATACCACCTCTTTTAACCATTCATCAGCCAATGGACATTTGGTCTCTCTCCATAGTTTGGCTACTATAAACATCATTGTTGATAATGCTGCTAAAAACACTGGGGTGGGGCACCTGGGTGGCTCAGTGGGTTGAGCTGTTGCCTTTGGCTTAGCTCATGATCTCAGGGGTCCTGGGATCGAGTTCCGCATCGGGCTCTCTGCTCGGCAGGGAGCCTGCTCCCCCCACTGCCTGCCTCCCCACCTGCTTGTGATCTCTCCCTCTGTCAAATAAATAAAATCTTAAAAGCAAAAACAACACTGGGGTACATGTACTCTCTGAATCTGTATTTTTCTATCTTTTGGGTTATTACCTGGTAGAGCAATTGCTGGGTGGTAGGGTAGTTCTATTTTTAACTTACTGAGGAACCTCCATACTGTTTTCCAGAGTGGCTGCACCATTTGCATTCCCACCAACATTTCAAGAGGCCTTCGCTTTCTCCACATCCTCACCAACACCTGTTATTTCTTGTGTTGTTAATTTTAGCCATTCTGACTGGTGTCAGGTGATATCTCCTCATGGTTTTGATTTGCATTTCCCTGATGATGAGTGATGTTGGGCATCTTTCACATGTCTCTTAGCCATTTTTACGCTTTTTTTGAAAAATGTCTATTTTTTAAAATATATTTATTTATTTATTTGACAGAGAGAGATCACAAGCAGGCAGAGAGGCAGGCAGAGAGAGAGGAGGAAGCAGGCTCCTTGTTAAGCAGAGAGCCTGATGCGGGGCTTGATCCCAAGACCCTGAGATAATGACCTGAGCCGAAGGCAGAGGGTTTAACCCACTGAGCCACCCAGGCACCCCCCAAAATATCTATTTTTGACTTCTATTTTTTAACTGGATTATTTGGTTATGGAGTGTCAAGTTTGGTAAGTTCTTTAAAGACTTTGGATTCTAGGGCGCCTGGGTGGCTCAGTGGGTTAAGCCGCTGCCTTCGGCTCAGGTCATGATCTCAGGATCCTGGGATCGAGTCCCGCGTCGGGCTCTCTGCTCAGCAGGGAGCCTGCTTCCCTCTCTCTCTCTCTCTGCCTGCCTCTCCATCCACTTGTGATTTCTCTCTGTCAAATAAATAAATAAAATCTTTAAAAAAAAAAAAAGACTTTGGATTCTAACCCTTTATCAGATGTCATTTGCAAATTTCTTCTCCCATTCTGTAGGCTGCCTTTTAGTTTTGTTGATTGTGTCCTTCACTGTGCAGTAACTTTTTATCTTGATGAAATCCCAATAGTTCATTCTGGCTTTCGTTTCCCTTACTTCCGGCAAGAAGTTGCTCCAACCAAGATCAAAGAGGTTGCTGCCTGGGGGCACCTGGGTGGCTCGGTGGGTTAAAGCCTCCTGGGATCGAGTCCCACATCGGGTTCTCTGATCAGCGGGGATCCTGCTTCTCCACCCCCCTCCTCTCTGCCTGCCTCTCTGCCTACTTGTGATCTCTGTCTATCAAATAAATAAATAAAAATCTTAAAAAAAAAAAAGAAAAAAAAAAAGAGGTTGTTGCTTGTGTTCCCCTCTAGGATATTGATGGTTTCCTGTCTCACATTAGGTCTTTCAACCATTTAAATATTTTTTTTGTATCTGGTGAAAGACAGTTGTCCAGTTTCATTCTTCTGTATTTTGCTGTCCAATTTTCCCAACAGCATTTACTGAAGAGACTATCTTCTCTTCTTTTTTTAAGATTTTGTTTATTTATTTGACAGAGATCACAAGTAGGCAGAGAGGCAGACAGAGAGAGGAGGAAGCAGGCTCCCTGTTGAGCAGATAGCCCAATGCAGGGCTCAATTTCAGGACCCTGAGATCATGACCCGAGGTGAAGGCAGAGGCTTAACCCACGGAGCCACCCAGGGGCCCTGAGACTGTTTTTTTTTCCACTAGATATTCCTTCCCACTTTATTGAAGATAAGTTAACCATATAGTCATGGGTCCATTCCTAGGTATTCTGTTCCATTGATCTACATGTCTGTTTTTGTGCCACTAACCATAGTGTCTTGACTACAGCTTTGTAGTACAGCTTGAAGTCCTGAATTTTAATGCCTCCAGCTTTGCTGTTCTTTTTCAGGACTGTTTTTGCTACATGGGGCCTTTTGTGGTTCCATACAAATTTTAGGATTGTTTGTTCCAGCTCTGTGAAAAATGCTCACGGTGTTTTGATAGGAACTGCATTAAATGTACGACTGCTTTGGGTAGTATAGATATTTTAACAATGTTTGTTCTTTTAGTCCATGAGCATGGAATGTTTTTCCACTTCTTTCTGTCCTCTTAAATTTTATTCATCAGTTTTCTATAGTTTTTAGAATATAGATCTTTTACCTCTTTGATTAGGTTTATTTTTTGGTATCCTAATGGCTCTGGTGCTAGCCATTGCAATTTTAGAACATCGCCCAAAAAGTAGCCATGTATCACTGGCAGTCACTCCCCATCCCACCAATACCCACCCTGCAGCCCTAGATAATAACTAATCTACTTTCAGTCTCTATGGATTTGCCCATTTTGGACCTTATATATATACACACACAGACTCATACAATATTATGATTCCAACTTCTTTCACACAGTACGTTTCAAGTTTCATCTGGGTTTCTATATGTATTTTTTTTTATGACTGAATACTTTTCCATTCTGTGGGTACACCATATTTTGTTTACACATTTAGTGATGGACAGTTGGGTTGTTTTCTTTGTAACCTTTTGGCTGTTAGGAATGATGATGATCGTTCATGTACATATAAAGAATTTTTTTTTTTGGTCAGCTAATTTATCCATAAGGTAGTTCGAAAGAAATAGAGAGACTTGCACCAGCTCACTTAACTAGGCAACAAAACAGGAAGACTATCCTGGCCTACACCTTCTTGCTCAGTAACTTTTCTCTAGGCTCCACTGAGAACACTAAAGTTCACCTCTATGATATTTTTCATATTTAAGACATAAGTCCAGATCCCTTTAACTTCTGGATACTCTTCTCTGAAATTTCTCCAATTCCCTTCTTTCTTGATATAACTTCCTATATCCTTCCATATAAGCCAAAACTGCTTATAGTTTTCATGATACATATTTTTATGTAATCAAAAATAAAGTTGGACTAACCATATTACTGAACCAACAGAAAACAAGTACAAATCATACAAAAACATTTGCAGTTGTCAAATTCGTTAAAATCTAGTGATGACTTACCTTTATTTTACAAGCATGACTGGAAGACTCCAATTTTAAGTACTTTTTGTAGAAAATAATTTTGTGCTCACTAAAAAGAAAATAAAATTTAAGTTACTTTTAATTCTATTATTTTAAATAGTTACATTTAAAAATGAGTTGTTCCAAAAGAATACATAAAGAAACAGCAGAATCAAAAAATTCAGAAAACAAAGGGATGGTTGCCAAAGGGATGGGCAAAATGGATAAAGGCCAGTGAGAGATACAGGCTTCGCGATAAAGAATGAATAGGTAGGGGCGCCTGGGTGGCTCAGTGGGTTAAGCCGCTGCCTTCGGCTCAGATCATGATCTCAGGGTCCTGGGATGGAGTCCCGCATCGGGCTCTCTGCTCAGCAGGGAGCCTGCTTCCTCCTCTCTCCCTCTCTGCCTGCGTCTCTGCCTACTTGTGATCTCTCTCTGTCAAATAAAATCTTTAAAAAAAAAAAAAAAAAAAGAATGAATAGGTAGTAGGAATAAAAAAGGTTCAGTATAGGAAACTTCGTCAATGACACTGTAATAGCCTTGTATGGTAACAGAGGATACTCAAATAGCATGATCTCACGGAGACTGTACTGATGCTGTATGGTAACAGATGGTAGTTAGACCTGAACACCTTATGGCCCATAAAGGTGTTGAATCACTACGTTATACACCTGAACTAACGTAATGTTGCATGTCAACTGTACTCAAATAAGGAAAAATTGTTTCTGAGCCATTCCTTAAATCCTGGGATTGAATCGGGGTAGAATCTTTGCATCAGAACCTGGAGAAAAATCACGCTGTAGCAGGCTGAACTGTGTGTAGGTCGCAGACTGGTGAGGCACAGTCTTGGCCTGGGCACCACTTGTAATGGGCTTCCTTTCAGAAAAATGTGTTCACTTCCAGACTAACTGCCAAACTGCCTCTGAAAACAGGCCACCGCGTGTTCAGGGAGAACGGCTAGAAGGGGGAGTAAGGAAGGACAGACGGCCTGGAGTCCGCACAGTGCACCCGGTCTGCGAACCGGTCGGCTCCACGCAGCCCCCTGCCTCACTGGGCCGGAAGCCTCCACCCCGAGCGCCGTGGGCGAGGGACTCGGACCGTCTCCGGGACGCTCAGGGGAGACTCCCACTGCTCCGGGACCGGCCCGCGCCAGGCCACCCGCCCACAGCACCGCAGCTCGGAGAGCCCCGCGCTCACAGACCTGTCGCCCGGGTCGCCGCACACGGCCTTGCCCCGGCTGGTGCCGCAGTACTCCTCTCCCACGTACACCTCCATGTTCCGGGCCGAACTCAGAAGGCCGACGGCCACGACCTCCTCGCCCCCGCCGGGCTCGCAGCTCAGGTGAAGGAAGCAGGGCTGCTCCCCGGGGCCGCTCGGGCCGCTCTTCAAAACCACCGGCTCGCGGCTGAAAGGAAACGCGTCCCGCGCGCTCCTCAGTCGGCCCGTCCGAACCCCGCTCGCGACCCTCTGGCCGGGCCGCGGGTCCTCCCGACCCACTTCGTCGACACGGAGGGCCCCGCGCCTGCCCAAGCACCGCCAAGCACCGCCCGACGCTCGGCACAGATTCGCCGCCCACCGCGTCCTCCGTCGCCGCCGCCACCCCCCGCACTCCCTTCTCCCGACGGGGAACGTCCCCGGGCCCCTGCGGCGCGCACCGCAGCGGGAGGCGGGAGGCCCCGAGAGGCCCCGCCTATCTTCTCCCTCGGGAAGCGGACGGACTCTCGCCGGCCACACGTGCTAGCGCCGACGCGGGGGGACGCGAGGCCTCGGCCGGTGCGTTTGCGCCGGGGAGGGGGAGGCGGGGGCCGGTGCCGACCCCGCGGAGGTGCGGGGGCCGGGCCGCCAGCCCCGCGCCCGGCACTCACGCCCCCGGCCGCCGCTCCCGGCCCAGACCGGCCGCCCGCTCCGCTCCCGGATCCCGGGCCCACACCCGCTCCCCGCACGGCCCCCGCCTGCCCTCCCGGCCCCCCGAGGAGCGCGACCGTCCCGCAGCGGCGGCCCCAGTCCCCGCCGGCCCGGCGCACCCCGCGGCAGGCGGCGTCAGCGGTTCCTCCCGGTCCAAGTCCCGGGCGCCGAGGTCAGCCCGGGTGAGACGGAGGCTGTGGGCCAGGACTCCGCGGGCCGCATCCCAGGAAGAGGCCAGCATCGGGCGGCGGATCAGTCCCGCGTCCTCGGCCGGGGTCTCCATTCAGCCTCCCCCAGCCCAGGCCGAATCCGGAACCTCTCTTTCAGGGCTTGCGTTTCCGCCAGGACAGAAGGGAGGCGAAGAAGGAGAGCGACTTCCGGCTCGGCTGGCTTCAAACCTAAGACCGGCCGCTCCTCGCCCAGTGGGGAAGAAAACCAGGTGCCGGAGACACGCATGCGCGCGCCGGTCGGCTTCGGCCACGCGCTTCCAAACCTGCGCGGTGGAAGAACTCGAGGGCGGAGCATGCGCCCCTACGGCTCCCGGGCCTAGGGCTGGAAGTGTGCGCAGGCGCGGCGTGGGCGCGGGGGAACCGGACGGTTTTTGCACGTGGGCTCGCGGACATGGCAGGCCGGGGCTGTGGGCGACGGTTGCCGGGCGGCCCGGGAGGGTCAGTCTAATGAGGAGAGTCAGTGGTCAGGTAGGAGTGGTGCGGTGGCCGCACGCGCCGCGTTGGGCCTGCTGCGGACCGTCGGTCTGTCGGCGGTGGACGCCGCTGCCTTCCTGCCCACAGCAGCGGAGCGGGCGGCGGGTGTGTTAGGGTCGAGAAGACCTCAACCTAGGGAGGCGCAGAGGAACGACACCAAGGCAGCTCTTTCTGCAACAGCACGGGCTTTATTGTTCCAGCATGCTGGGGCTCTGCAACATACCCGAAGATCAGGCAGAGGCTGAGAGCCCCATCCAAGGGAGTATGGGGTTTTTATATCGTTTTTAGACAAAGGCTTGGTACAAAGCCACAATCACAGTGACCTCTTTACACAGTTACAGTTCCTGGTATGCTCTGCACAGTTTACATTTTTCAGTTAGCCACGTCTTATCGTCCCGGTGTAGCTGGGAGGCTGTGAAGCCAGGACAAGGCAGTTCTCTTCTTTGTTAACCACAAGCATAATTCAAGGACATCTCTTAAGCAGGGACCGGGCTCAGGATGTGGGGCCTCGGGGGAATGGAGGGGAACACAAGGGGAAGGCCATGCTCCTGATTCTCAGGGTTCAACCCGCAAAGCAGCAGAGCAGTTACAGAAAAGCAAGTTAGAAGCGCCACACAATTTAACTCTTTCAGCTCTGGATCTCTTCAGGTGGGTGGTTTCGGGCCTCAGGCGGAGGTTTGCACAGCGTCCCGGACTCGTAGGGTAGTTTCGGCGCTGGCGGGACGTGGCCGAGTCCGTGAAGCGCTGGCGTGAGGCCCAAACGCCAACGGGGCTGACCTCGCGTCCAGTGGCCTCAGCGCTGGAGGGGAGGAAAGAGTGGGGTCGGCTTCTCAGCGCTCTGGTGGAGGAGCCTCTGAGCTGGAACTTGAAGGACCTTTAACGTTTGGGTCCCGAAAAGTGGAGCAGATGGAACTTCCTAGTTGCCCCTCGGGGTATAGGAAGGTAACTGGTGCCTCCCCACCACCTCCACCCAGTCCCCATCCTGGAAAGGCTTGTGCAGATGAGTTTTTCATCTTTTGAAATAAAAAAGGGAATTAGATCACAGATAATTTCCAGAGTCCCTAAATGTAAAGGTCCTAGGACGTTTACGAAGATTTCCAGTACTCCAGATTCGTTTTAGGTCATCTCCGTCAGTATTTCCATTCTATATATCCTGCTTCCTGTGGTCATAAATGTCCATTAGTGTTAACAATTTGGGGAGTCCTAAGGAAAATACACTTTTCTTCAAAAACACCTACCTTCAATTAAAGGAAAGAGATCAATGTTACCAGCTGGATTTTGACTTCCTTAAATAGGCTGAATGACCAGGAGTCAAAAAACTAAAGACTGTGGTTTACCCTTCTCTCACTCCCATGCATTCAATAAATCAACAGGTCTTGGTTCTCTTTCTTTCTCATTCTTCTTCATCTATGGGTCTTTTGTTTACAAGCACTAGCTTTCATCTGAACAATTCCTGGAGTTTCTTTACTGTCATAAGCCTTCATTCTCATAACCTCCATTCCATCCTCTGCACTGCCCTCTTTTTCTTCTGGTGCTTGATGTCATCGTCACCTTTACTGCTTAGCATGACTTACAAAGCCCTTTGTACTGTGACTCTTGCCTGCCTCTTCCCACACACTGCCTCCCTGCCACACGCACACATACTTTCCCCTCCAGGTGGAATGCCCCTTTTGCGGGTATGTAGGGAATATCCTGTTTATTATTCAAAACCAGGTGATAGTCCCTTTCCTATAGGATTAAGCTAATTCCTCTGTACTATACTTGCCCTTTTTAAGTATGTCAAGAAAAACCAGAGCTGGATGGTAAAAAAAAAAACCATTTTATTCAGAACTACGACATTGAGAGAAAGAGGTTCATAAATAGAAAGAGGCTCCATTCTGAATATAGTGTTGGCAAGTAGGAATTTATGCCCAAGGAACAGGTGGGGAGTCTGGTGGAAAATTACTTAGAGAAATCATCATGGGTTAGGCAAGTTCTGGCTAAGCCAGCCTGACAGAATTTTTGATGATGAGATGCCAGGATGATCACACAGCACCTGGGGGATGATGGAGGATGAGGAATCTGGAGTGTACTCCCCATCAAGGTGGTTATAGGAACTTAAATCCTTAAAAGGATTAACTTGTTCAAAACTTGCACATTCCTTGGGCGCCTGGGTGGCTCAGTGGGTTAAGCCGCTGCCTTTGGCTCAGGTCATGATCTCAGGGTCCTGGGATCGAGTCCGCATCGGGCTCTCTGCTCAGCAGGGAGCCTGCTTCCTCCTCTCTCTCTGCCTTCCTCTCTGCCTACTTGTGATCTCTCTCTGTCGAATAAATAAATAAAATCTTAAAAAAAAAAAAAACTTGCACATTCCCAAAAAAAGACTTGCAGTTGCCCAGCTCCTGAAAATATCCTCTCAGCTGTTAGAATATCCTGCTTGATAAAACTGCCTTTTAACTAGAAAGACAGTTAAAGATGGGGTCCCACCATCTCTAGGTCATGCTAAACAATACGATTTATGATGAAGGGTCACATTCTATTAGATTGACTTCTGAAAGGGTTGAAAACCGAATAACGTCAGCACACGGGTTCTCTCTGCCTACATGACTGACCCCCAAAGACTCTGAGATCATGACCTTAGTCAAAATCGAGTTGGATGCTTAACTGACTGAGCCACCCGGGTGGCCCTGTAGAGTTTTATTAGGGGATAGTGTTCTTTGCTTTAAAAAAGAACCCCATGCTATTGTTATAGGCTTTTCTTGCTTCCCAAGGCTGCCCACCATCACTGCCCAAGAGTCTTAGTAAAGAGAATAATTTAAAAATAAAATTAAGGGAAGAGATTTCTTTAAAATACAAATAGAGATATTAGGGATAATGTAGGTACGAATCACATAACTGTTTTGTTGCCGTGTGTGCCTTACAACAGATTCTTAAACACTTTCATTTTAAGACCCCTTTATTCCCTTAAATTACTGAAAACTGCAAAGAGGTTTTGTATGTTTTATCTTCATAATTTAAAAAAATTAACTTGTTCTGCTTGAATCTACAGTGATGTATACTGATGGGAATGAATCCAGTAAAAAGTAGACTGAAGAAGTAACCAGCATGAGTAATATGGGATCTGTGGAAGAGTCCACGCCAGCTTCAGAATACCTGACTTAAATTGAACTTTTGTAAATTGCCTGTTGCATGGGACTGTTTGATCCTACTTTCTTGGGGATGCAGCAGTGACTTCTGGGTGAACCATCTCTTCTTTTGGTAAATTTATAAGGAAGGAAAGTAGCATGCAAGCTAAATGAACCATAAGATGTATATTGCTATTCTTTGTTTTTGTGACACTTGCACGTTCTGAATAAGTAACATATCAAAAATTCTACAGAATATGCTGATAACTCATTTTTGAATACTCCTCTGAAAAGTATTCATCTTCATGCAAAATCACAGAATTTTGAGATATGTTAATGTTCCTCCAGGGATAGGTTATAATACTGGATTTCAGGATAAGGGAAAACTATAAAATCCTTATACCAGTTTTACTTCGGATAGCTGTCCTTTTATATATGATATAACATGAACAGCCAAGGTAAATTTTCTTAATTGATAGTTAAATTTATCTCCAAATGCTATGCAGTCATTGTACTTTTCTCACTTTCCTCAAACTATGAGTTTTTTTTAACTGCAGAAGATGTCTTTACATGTGGATACCCAGCATTTAACACAGTATCTGGTACACAAGTACCAAACATTGAGTAATTTTCACAGTGTTAAAATATAGCTCATTTATTAGACTGTTGAGTTTGTTTTAAACATCTTTTTAACTATTTAAAACATAGAGCAATCGTAGGAAGTAAGGAAATAGTGAGAAAGCTCATTGGAATTTTCTTCCAGGGGAGTTGTTCTGAAAGCTTAAGAAACCATGAAGGACAGTGACATCTGTTCCTTCCTTGTTACTATGAATCGGATGTTGCCCCAGATCCTCCTTTATCTTAGCAGAACTGCTTTTTGTACCTGTGGTCTTTCCTCAACCACTTTGGTGGTTCTTAGAGTTAATGAGATTAATGATTATTCTGGTCTCAGTGCCCACTCTCAGTGCAGTAGATCATTTACACGCTTTCACATACCACATTTACTCACCTCACCATACCCGGGGCAGAGTGGTCTTGGAGAAATCAGAAAAACACTACATATTGTAAGAATAGTTGCAGATCTGGTAACATTTCAGTATGTGGCTCACATTTTAGGTTACCTTTGTTAAGTTTTTAAAAAACTCAATAGGAAGTTAAGATTGGTGATGTGAAGATGATCCAACTGGAAATGATATTGATAGTATAGAAAAGGAGCCAGTAAGCTCGCAAGTTTTACAGCGGCCTGAAATTTACAGGAGTTTTTGAAATGGGTATGAATAGATACCTCGCTGGAGAGCAAAGAAAGTTCTTTTTCACAGGCCTTTGAGGAGTTGGCAGCTGAGGGGACAAGCACTTACTAAATGTCTACTGGGTTATGGAATAACATGTCTTAGTTAATCTCGTAATGGGAAGTGAGAGTGTGCAGAGGTTGTGAATGTCAGGTTTGCAATGCCATGTTTGGGTTAAGGTAAAGCAGGTCAAGGTACTTTTTTTTTTTTTAAGATTTATTTATTTATTTGAGAGGGGAGGGGCTGAGGGAGAGAGAGTCTTCACACTCCCCACTGAGCAACTCGCCTGATGGAGCTCAATTCCACAACCCTGAGAGCATGACCTGAGCCAAAATCAAGAGTTCTGACACTTGATAGACGAAGTAACCCATGCGCCCCAGGTCAAGGTATTTTTAAAAGTTGGACTAGAAAGGGGTTCCAGAAGGCTTAGCTCTAGGAATTAGTAAAGAAAAAAGAAATTGGCAAAAGAGGTGAGGAGTGAGGTTTTACTCTCATAAATGTGATTAAGGAAATCAGGGCTTTGTCAAGCTAGATTGTTAGCGTTTCTGTTGGCAACTAAAGAACTTGAGTGCTGAGTTGGCAGGAAACAGTGTTAACCAGAGGACCCCTGCTTCTGAAGATACTGGGGATTGTCAGAAGGTGGAATCTCAGAGTTTCTAAGCGCCCCTCTGCAGTTATACAGATCAGGAGACTGAAACCCAGAGGAGTCACACATAGCTCTTTAAGTTCACTTGCTCTCAGATTAATATCGTTCCCCTTAAGGACAGGCAGCTGACTCAGAATGAACTGAAAGCTCTCGTGAGAAGAAACAAAGCTTCCAACATGGGACAATTAGCTGAGGCAAAAATTGAAATTGGGTGCTGAGCACTTCCTACAATCTATGTGGTAGTCGGTCCCAGCAAAGGTCCCGGGCAATGCCCAGGGTTCTGAGGGCCAGAACTGATGGACTAGAACTAGGAAGGGGAGGCATGTCATGCAGTCTCACCCCGGGTTCAAAGCAGACTGACTGCTCCAGCATGAAGGTTACTGACCAACCTCCTTGCTTCTGAGGATCAGAAGGTAGGGAATGAGGACAATCAAGGCTGCACTTAGAGTGCCATGTGACAACCAATCTAAGCGTGATTTAAATCAAGTTTAACATCGTAAATAGGAGGGATCTGTCCCCTTCAAATTATGTTTGTATGTGAGGTAAAATGGGCCACAAATGTCTCTTGAGGATGGGATTGCTTTTTGGTCCCGTCTGTTGCCCCCTGTAACTACTGCAATGACACCAACGATCAGATCAGTCTAAATGTAGGTACTAGATCTACCAGCAATGAAAGTTTGGGTCCTTTCCCTCCCCAAAGTTCTTAGTATGCTCAGCTTTTTCCTTAAACCAGCTGAGGTGGGAGGGAACGGAGGTGGAGGTCAGTAAGCAAGGCTCTTGAAGTTCTAAATAGCTCTCTGCTCAGGCTCAATAAATGAACTGGACTTCTGCCCAAAGTACTAGATCTTCATTGCTAAAGCCATTTGAGCTTTGGGCACTCTGACTCAGCAGCCACCCCCATACTCACTCTCCCCTGGGGACCTTGGGCTTGCTGCCCCACTGGCACAACATTCCTTTCTCGTTCTTGCACTGGACCGATGACCAAATCCTGAAATGACTATGTTTACCCCAGGGCTCACCTTCAAGAAAAAATGTATGTGTACATCCTCTGTAGTCAAACTATCAGATTTAACATTGCATTATTGATTGTATTGCCCCCCCTTTATTGATTCTAACCTCCTCTGCACACATTTTGAACACACCACTTTGTGACTAAGAAGTAATCCCCTTTAAAATAAAGTGATAGTTAGAATCCGAATTCAGCTTCTCTACATCCCAACTCCATACAAGAACTTTCTACCGCCCCACAGCCTAGTACATCTCCTTGAACACTAGAATACCTACGGTCCTCTGCATGAATACACTGGAACGGAGGACTGGGGATGTTCCTGTCCTGTCTCCACCTCCTCACACTAGCCGCCAACTCCGGGCGCGGTAGCCAGTGTTTCCCCTGCCCTGCACCTGTCGCATTTAGGAGGGTCAGTGGAGCGCGGACGAGGGACTGTCGACTCCGCCTTCCATTCTAACAGCACTTGACCTTTCAAAGACCGCTGGGGGAAGACGCTCAGAGTCTCTTCCGGGATTTTCCAAGCACCTCGCCTTAATGAACCCGAGGTGCAATTCTCGATGGCTCGCAAGTTTCCAGCAGGGAGGATAAATCTGACCACTTAAGTCCAACTCTCTGACCCTTCGGGTAACGTCCAGGAGTCAGGAAACGCATCGCCGTGGTCCCCAGCCTAGAGGACTCGCCCTCCAAAAGGAGCTCGGCACCAGCGGTTCCAGTGGCCACGAGGAGATCGCGGAGCCCGCCGGACCGTGCACCGTGTGGGGATCGGAAGACGCGCCCGTCCTTCCCTCCCGGCCCCAGGCGGCACAGCCACTGCGCGTGCGCGCTGGGCGGACGGTTCCGGAGACGGAGCTCCCCGCCGCCTTCCGTCTCCCGCGACAGCATGAAGACCGCCGAGGACGCCAGCGGTGCGCGCAGCGAGGGGCCGCGGGAGGTGGGCCTCTGCCTTCTCTGCGGCCTGCCGGCAGCAGGAAAATCGACCTTCGCGCGGGCCCTCAGCCACCGGCTGCGCCAGGAGCGGGGCTGGGCCGTCGGCGTGATCACCTATGATGACGTCATGCCGGACGCATTCCCGGAGCAGGCGAGCGCGCGGCCATTGGTCAGCACGGGGGGCGGGGCCGAGAGCCCGGCCGGGGACGGAAGGGGGGGTCCCACTGACTGTGGGACCGCACCTAGTGTGGGAGGGGCGCCCCGATAGAGCGGGAGAGACCCGGATTCGGGAGAAGTGGAGCTGGTTTAGCGCAGACGCTGCTGACTCCATCTTAGAGTAATTCCTTGTAGAGATTTGTGTGGCTCTGTGGGGCCTGTTCGTACTGTCCCTTCTACAGAGGGAGGCTCAGGACCGCGCAGGTGTCGTCAGCCTGCAAGAGGGAGCCCCGCCCCCGTGGTCAGGGATGCTCTTGAAAGATCCTTGGGGAAAACTGGTCTTAGGAAGGGGCGGAATCTCTTAAAAATGTCAACACCGCCGTTTAACATGCAGCCACGGGCAAATCTTTGTGGATCTATTGTAAGTTTATACAGTTTGCAGAAAAAAAATTTTTTTTAAGAAGAAGGATACAGAATTATAAATAACAAAGTTCCTAGGGTCCCTCCAGTGATAGTAGAAAGTGGCTGTACAAATGAACGGTCTGGCCTCTGAAGCTCACTCTTCATTCATCTCAGGGTGAATCTGCCTCCGCCAGCATAGGAAAAGATGGTGGCCACAGATGAAGTAATGGGCTTCTGTTCAGTGACCAGCTTGCACGTTCCAGCTGCACACTTGAGGCCTTCAAATCACACTCAGCACAGTGAGGTGCATCCTCTTGGAGAAACATATAAAAACAGAGCTCTGGGGGGGAGAGTAGATTTATATCTCCCATCTCACTGTCACTCTATAGCAGATCCTCTGACATATTCTGAAAAATTAAATTATGTTTGTCGTTTAATACCCTAGTGTAGATGGATGCACGTAAATAACGTGCAACTATGATGTGATTCCACTCTGTAAATATATATGTACAAATATAGTCCGTTTGCTGAATGGAAACATTTTGGACTGCTCCAGCAAGATTATATATACTTTTCCTATTCTTTTTTTTTTTTTAAGATTTTATTTATTTATTTGACAGACAGAGATCACAAGTAGGCAGAGAGAAAGGCAGGCGGGGTGGGGGAATCAGGCTCCCTGATGAGCAGAGAGCCGGATGTGGGGCTTGATCCCAGGACCCTGAGATCGTGACCTGAGCCAAAGGCAGAGGTTTTAACCCACTGAGCCACCCAGGTGCGCCATACTTTCCTATTCTTGTTTAATTGTGAGGCAAATGCAGTATCAAGTCCTGGACAGCACTAGATTTAGTTGGACGGCAGTATTTTCACCACTTGAGGGAAAGCTGAAAGCTGTTGATAGGGATTGTTGTATTGCTGGGCTTTTTCCTCCTTTTTATTATATTTTTTTCCACTCCTTCCTACAGACGAAGCCCATGGGACTCATCTAGTCACCATGGGTAGGAAATCTCACCTTCTAGAAGATCTTGTTTCCTTTTCAGTAGGTTTAGGCGATGTATTTGTTGTCTATGATATAATCTCAGTGATGTGGCAGGGCATGGACAGGCGGGAGAGGGATCCTTTTCTGGTGTTCCTATGTTTTCTCCAGCCTAGACCTTATAACTCTGTCCCTGCTATCCACAGTCCTTGAGCAGCACAAGATTACCTGGATTCTCGAGTTATTTATTCTCTTCCCTTCCGTGTACCTTCTCTTGTCGTTCCCCATCCTGTTTCAACTCTGTTGTTAGCCTGAAATCTTTTCATCTTGCCCCACACACCTTTCAGCTGATCTTTTCCGTCCACAACTTTCCTCATTTCAGCGGCAAACCAGCATAGCTCTCTAAGCCAGACTATTTTTATTTCAGCAGGATATTGATTTTGGCTCCTCATTTCTCCTGGAGGGTAACAGCGGACAATTGATCTAGCAGAGAAATAGAGATGTGAAAACAAATTCCTAAACCCTCTGCTAGAGCAGGATGCCACGTAGGCAAGGGAGCTTCTGAGCTGCCTCCTGTGTGACTGAGTCTGAGGAGACTTCAGAGGACTAACATCAGGGAGTAGGAGTTGGTGGGCAGAGGAAACCATGTATACTGAGATACAGAGGCATGACAGAACAGGTTGTGCTCAGAGAATTCCAAATGGTGCAGCCCTGTGAGCTGAAATGTTCATGTGCGGTGGGTGGCAGTTAATCGTGACCACCCTGCTGGCCAGAGCCCGGCACAAGTTGTCATTCTTCCATCTTTTGCAGCCATCGCACTGGAAATTGCTTCGACAGGAACTGTTGAGGTATCTGGAATACTTCTTGATGGCTGTCACGAACACGTGTCAGATGTCTGCCCCACCCAACAGGACCACAGCCATGTGGGAGGATTTTATAACCTGCTTGAAGGATCAAGATCTGTTATCTTCTGCTGTGCTGGAAACCCAGTCTTGCTACCTCTTAACGAAGACTGCTGTTTCTAGACCTTTGTTTTTGATTTTAGATGACAACTTTTATTATCAAAGTATGAGATACGAAGTCTACCAACTGGCTCGGAAATGTAATTCAAACATTTTTTTTCTTATACACAGACACTTGTTTGCATATCAAAATCATCATCATTCTTAGTGAGAATTTAATTGGATGGGGAAGTTAGTATCGCTTTACTTAATTTTGAAGCTATATGTTCAGCTTTGCAAATGGTTTTTCTTGCTGCTGCCAGTATCATTTGTCTAATTTGTTTATGTCACAGTTTGGGAAAAAACAAAACAAAACAGTGCACCAGTAATTTTGTGGTTTAACATTTTCAGATTCATTAGGCTTCTGCCAGCTCTTTTTAGACTGTTCTCTCGAGACCTGTTTGCAGAGGAATGATCAGAGACCCCAGGCTCTGCCTGCCGAGACCATCCACCTGATGGCAAGAAAGATAGAAAAGCCCAACCCTGGGAAAAATGCTTGGGAACACAACAGCCTCACAATTGAGAGTACGCCGTGTTCTTCTGAGGCCAGGTACCCCACACAAAGCTGACCTTCACCGGCTGCCTCCCTGAGCCCGACCAGCTGTGCTCCTTGCTTGACTTATGGTCCCTTGCTTGGTTAATCTTTCCACAAGTGCTGGAGAGAGATTGTTGTCTTCCCTTTATGGAGAGGAAGCAACTGAGTGAGAAAGTTACTTTGCCCAGAGTCCTCAAGCTTGCGGCAGCTGAGATGTGAACCCGAGTTTGTGTGCAAACGTGAGCTCTCGTTAAGACTGTGTTGTTGCGAGAGATCAGAGCAGGGCATGCAGAGTAGGGCACATCTTTGAAACTCTCGCTACAGCATTAGTGCAGCCTAAAGAGTTTGCCTGGTCATTTTCCTCTAGAAAGAAAAAGGGTAAGAGGGGCAGAGTCCGAATTTTGCCTTAAACCTCCCTGTTGTTACGCTGCTGCGTGTGTGTGAGGCTTCTGGGCTGAAGTGCTGGTGCTTCCGACCATGGTCTGTGTCTTGGGAGTTCTACAGCAGCACATTTCTAATGGAATTTTCACTGCTGATGGAAATGTTCTCTATTTGTACCATCCAGAGTAGTGCCTGCAGGGCACCTGTGACCGTTGAGCTCTTGAAACACAGCCAGTGCCTCTGAGGTTTAAAATTTTATTTTAATTGCTTTAAATGTAAATAGCCTCTTGTGGCTAGTGGCTGTTGTGTCCGACAGCAGAGTTCCAGAGCCGTATTCCCCAAGTCTCCTCAGCCCCTGCCTAACTGCTGTCCATGGGGCATCAGCAGGTTTTTTTTTTTTTTTTTTTTAAGATTTGAGAGAGAGCATGAGTGTGGGGGGCGGGGGAGCAGCAGGCAGAGGGAGAGAGAGAAGCAGACTCCCCACTGAGCAGGGGGCCCAAGGTGGGGCTCGATCCCAGGACCCTGAGATCAAGACCTGAGTGGAAGGCAGAGGCTTAAGCAACTGAGCCACCCAGGCGCCCCAGATCAGTTATTTTTAAAAGGCTAATTTTTTAAATTCACTCCTCAAAATGTTTAGTTCCAAGATATCGTTTTCACCCATTTCTTAATACATACTTGAACAGGCTAAAAAAAAAAAATGGACTTAAGTGACTGTTGTTTATAGGTTTATGAAATAAGCTACTGCTGAGGTTTCTAATTTTAACTTGTAATATCCTGAAACTTTGAGCAGGTGCATAACCAGCTGATTACTGCTCACTCTGGAATACTTGACATTTTTTTCTTTGGAAGTGAATGGCTGGTTGAGGCATCCAGGTATCTATCCCATGAGAGTGGCCTAATGTTCTCAATGCTCTGAGACAAGGGAGGGCCAGTTCTTGCAAAAAGCAAGGAAGAGTGTTTCTCCCGTGCTTTTGCCAATGCTTACCACAGTCTGTTTTGTCTTGGGTCTTTGGAGCCTGGCCACCTGTTCTCACATGTCCAAAATAGTCACAGCACCAGTGAAGGGGGTGCTTGAAGCCTGGTAGCCTTGTATTAGAAGTTGAAAGATGATCTGACAAGCGTTCATTTTCCAGGCACCTATAAAATACTACTTCACCACCACTGCCACTGGTAGTGTTACTACTCACAGTACCAGCTGGTGAGCAGATAGATACTCTGTACTGGACATGTACTGAATGCTTCCTATGTTTAATCTCATTCAGTCCCCACAAACAACTCTTGAGGATAAATGGAATTATCCCTATTTCATAGATGTGATGACTGGCAGGTAAGCCAGGTGACACATCCAGGTAGTAAGTGGCAGACCCATGGTTTGGACCCAGCACGGTCTCACTCACTCCAGCTCTTTTCAGCATGAGAAAGATCATCTTGAAGTTGAGCTTCAACTCCCGCTGGCCTAAATTGTTTCAGTGGTTCCCTCTGCACTCAGAGTAGAATCCAGACTCCTTACCATAAAGCACGTGTGGTCACCCCAGTTAACTTTGCAACCGCATAGCCTACTACTTTCCCCCTTTGCCGCTTTTCAACCAAACTGGCCTTTGTTCCATGAACCGGAGGAGCTTGTTCTTGCCTCCGGGACTTTGCACTTGCCGCCTCTCAGCCCTTCCCACTTACTATGCGTCACTGCCTTTCCTGCCCATCCTAATTAACGTGAGCAGTGTTTGTTGGACGAACAGGCCACACTCTTTAACACCATCACTCTGTTTATGGTCTTCATTCATCCACTCGTCACTGTCTGAAATTATAACTTTTTGCTGAAGTAATGAGACAGACAATGCAGCCATTAACCAGGCTTAGAGAGGGTAGGGGTTTCACTGCACTTCCTGCTTAGCACACAGTGTCTCGTACAGTGTCTGTATTTTTCATATAAGAAGATACTCAGTAAAACGTCGTTAAATGAATGAATGAATTCACCCTCAGCCCTCCGTGGCCCCTTGGCCAGTGGGGAACTTCTCTAACCTACATTGGTAAAGAAGCAGAGGCCAGAAGTACAGACTGAGTATCCTCCTTTAGGACATGAAGTTGAGCTATAGTGGGCTAACATTTAGCACTTAATGAGGGAAAAGAGAGAATGTCTTTTTCAAAGCTTATTGAAATGAGTCTTAAGAAATTAATATTTTTTTAAAATAAGAGGATTCTTTTGCCTTATAATTTGTTTTAAGCTTCTACTTTTAGACTTTGAAAGTAGAAGGTAGCTTCCAAATTGTTTCATTTTCCCCCCTTTGGCTTAGGGCCTTTGGGTTACACCACTTTTATTCCTCTAGAATTCACTTTAGTGAATTCATAAACACAACTTTTTGGTGTTTTTTTTTAAAGGATATTTGATATAAAGATTTATTTTATCTCCCCTCTCTTTCTTGCAGCCTGAAGTTGACTGATTTATTGCTTACTGCTTTGGAGAATCCAGTAAAATATATTGAGGACAATGTGGAACAAAAGGTAAATCTTCCGGATACATTTAGCATAAATGAAAAGGCACCATTTTCAGAAGGAGGGTCTTTTTGAGCTGATTGTAAACCGTGGGTAAAATACAGAAAATGTGTGGCCACTGCCTTGGCGTCTCCGCCGTGCTCCCGCTTCTGCTCCTGGCTGTGGTGGGGCATCAGCTGGCCAGAGCCATTTGTCCAACCCTCAGGAATGTCGGAACCTGTTGCCATCACGCTGGTGTTGGTGACTTGAAATGGGCAAGGACAGGAATACGTGCACTGGGGACACGGACAAACACTGGAAACGGGGTGCGTTGCTGTTGTTGCTGGAGAGCCTGTGACTAGGCATTCACCAGCACCCGCGGTCTAGACGGGCCCATCTTCTCGGGAAGGAGAACTGGAACCGAAAAGCCACCTTCATTTATCTTTTCATCCCATCAAATCTGCGTCCTACTTTAGCCACCTCTCACAAAACTTGCCATAACAATGTCTGTGTTCCACAGGAAACAGACAGAATCATTTGTTCAACTAATGTTCTGCATCAAGCCGACCAGACGCTCCGAAAGATTGTCTCTCAGACGATGAAAGAGGCCAAAGGTATGCCGGGTGGTTGCCTGGGCTTTGGTTGGTCCGATGCTGCTGCTGTTCCTGTCCCCTTGACACAGTGGTGGCTTATTAGCTCTCACTCCTCACCTTCACATCATGTTCCAGTTTCAGCATGCAATGTGGTTATGTAAAAACTAAATATCCGACCCCTGGAACAGGGTCTTCATCCGTCCAGTACATTTTTATTGAGTGGCTGCTCGGCACTAGGCTTTATTCTAGATGCTGGGGCATCAGTAGGGAGCAGTGTGTTATACTGAGCAGACAGACGACAGACAAATATGTGAGTGTCTGCTGGTGCCCTGGAGAAACATAGAGTAGGGAAAGGCAATGCGGAGTGAGGGGAGAGCTGCTCTTTAAGGGTATTCTGGAAGGCTTCTCAGCGACGACATTTTAGCCGAGCTACGAATCCACGGAAGGAGCGGACACGCAGTCATCTGCCGGCGGATCGCTCTAGGCAGTGGCCACAAATGCAGAAGCCCAGAGGTGAAGTTGTCTGGTATGTTCTAGAGCAGAAAACGGGGCCATTGAGTTGGGTGGAGGAAGGAATGGGGAGAGGTGGTCAGGGCCCACCTGGCAGATGGGCAAGCTCAGTGTGTCTTCAGTCGGAATTTGAATGGAGTATGTGCTAGTTCTAGAACATAACTCCTTCAAGTTTTAAATATTTAAATATTGAACTCCTTGCTATATTTAAATTTTAATTTAAAAACTAATGTTAGCTTAACATTTCTTGAGTTTTTATATGCTAAGTGTCCCTATGAGGTGAGTGTAGTTTTACAGATAGGACATGAAGGTTCTGGGAGGGTCAAGTAACTTGCCCAAGGCGGAACAGCTCTAAGGCACTTGGACAGCCCCGGGTTCAGAGTCAAGTCTGCCTCCAGTGTGTGCTTTCTGTTAGACTCCCTGCATCACCAGCTTTGATGATTAATACCTTTACAAAAGCTTAGAAAGTTGGAAAAGCAAACAGTACACTAACCATACAGTATTTTTCATACCCCCCCCTTTTTTTTTTAACCACGATCCATAAGCGCATTTTCTCTTGTATCCTGGTGTGTGGTCCGGTACAAGAACATGTGCGCGCATAGTGACTCATTTCACAAAGCCCTCACATGTGGAGTGAGCGCTACAACATTCTATTTGACTTCATTTTAGAAAACGGCTGCCTGCAACCTGCATCTCACTTGTAGCTTACAGTCTGGAGTTCGGAAACCAGAGGCCTGGAGCAGAAACAGCAGCATAATTAGAGACAAAGATAGTTGTAGGAGTTCTCTCTCGGCCGTTTGCCGTTATTGCTTTCTATATAAAATGAAGAGAAGAAGGGGGAATAGGATTATGCCCAAATCCCTCAACTCATTTTTCACCCATTAAAATGACACCTTTTCAGGTTTTTTATGTGAGGGAGGTGCTTCTAGCTCCTGGATCCATACCCAAATGAAATAAAAAATTCAGTTCTCCTACCATCCAGAGAACATGAAAAGACAACCCACGTATCAGGAGAAGGTATTTGCGGATCCTTTGTCTCAGAAGAGACTTGTATCCAAAATAGGTGAAGGACCGGTACCACCCACTCAGCGATACAGACAATCCCATTTTTAAAAATGGGCAAAGGGTCTGATAGACATTTCCCCAGGGTAGATACAAAGATGGCCAAACCATAAAGAAAACACAATTATCAGTTGTCCGCAGGGAGGACTCCTGAGCACACGCGCTGGGCCGGCCCGGAATCAGGAATCAGGAATCAGGCCACGCGGGAATCAGGCGCGGGCGGGATGTGGAGAAGCGCAAACCCGGCCTGCTGGTGGGGATGTGAAGTGGTGCAGCTGCTTTGGCAAACAGCCGAGCAGCTCCTCAAACAGTTCAGTGGCATTACCGGGGGAGTGGGGGCAGCCCGCCCACTCCTAGGTATCTGCTCAAGAAAATTGCCAACATATGTTCATACCAAAATGTGTGCACAAATGTTTGTCAGCATTATTCCTGGTGGCCAGGATGAACCCTGAAAACAGGATGCAAAGTGGAAGAAGCCACCACCCAAAGCCACGCTGCTTGAGTCCGGGCCTGTGAGGCGCCCAGAAGCGGGACACCTGGAGCCTCACGAGCACATCAGTGGTTGCTTAGGGATTCAGGGAGGGGCCGAGGCTGGGGTAGGCGGGTGGGAACAAAGGGACGCAGGTTTCTGAGAGGATGAGCTGTTCTCGAATGGACGGTGGGGACAGTCGCACGTGCCTGCAGGTAGCCAGATCGTGGTTTAAATGAGTGAAGTGTATGGTTTGCCAGTTTTATTTCAGCAAAGCTGTTTAATAACATTACAGTCTTATTTTAGTGACATTACCCACGTGGCTGGTGGCTGCTGGGTGGGGTAGGACAGAACATCTTCATCATCGTAGGAGGTTATAGATCGCAGGGCCCTGCTAGAGAGAATTTATCAGCTTCAAACCGAAATGTCATTGCCTAGTCTGCTTTTTGGCCTTTCTGCCTCTTAGTTCACGAAGACTCTAAATCACTATCTTGTCAACAATAAGGAAAATCCTTTTCAGGTTTATCTTTTCTGCTCTTGCGTTTTGTGGCCAGGTACTGAAAAGATCTGTTTGCTGTCACATGAATGTGACCTTTGTTTCTATAGGACACCTACTGGACTGTGATTATTAACTGCATACTCTGATTGGTTTGTCTGAAGTATTCAAATTCATTTCCTGATGTTATTAGACAGCCCAACCTGATTAGTTTACACAAATAATTGTAAGAGTATCTTTTCATTTTAGATGAACAAGTGCTTCCTTTCAACTTGAAGCTCCTAGCAGAGGAACTCAACAGGCTCAAAGCAGAGTTTTTGGAGGACCTAAGACAAGGAAACAAAAAATACCTGTGCTCTCAGCAAACCATCCACATATCAGATATTATTTCTTTTTTTCACTATGAGAAAGACAACATTGTCCAGAAATATTTTTCAAAGCCGCATTAAAACTTCTGAACTTCCAATCAAATGTCTGATTTTGGTTAAGATATTACAAACTAAAACAATTTTGTGTTCCTGGATGTTTTCTTGCCCAGTGATGGGAAATGCCAAAGACTTACTTTAAAAAAAAAAAAAAAATCAACAGTCTATTCTAAACACCCATTTGTCATAACAGAAATAACTTCAGTCAGTCACTTGTCAGACGTGACATGGGTAATTAGGCATCAGAAGCAGGCAGGCTTCCTCGGTTCTGTGCCAGAAACCTCAGGGTGGGGCTGGTGGGGACAGGGGTCTTGCTGAATGGATCCTCAGGAAAGCAGAGAGACTAGGAAGGAGACAAGAGGTGGGTACATGGAGCTGTTTTTGTCTTTAATTCATGTGACGGATCTCATGGGTAAGGCATTCTACAGATTCAAACCAATGCAGCCATAAAACCTTTTTCTTTCTTTCTTTTTTTTTTTTTTTTTTGTTAAATTTATTAACAGTTTACATACTGGAAAATTACTAAAAAAATTGGATCCTAGTTTTCAAAGAAGAAAAATCGAGATCAATAGAAAAGTGTTATTTTTTTTTTTTATTCATGTATTACAAAAGCAAAGCTTCATTCACAATAGTTACTACAGACTGGATAGTTATTTCAGCATTGAACCGCTCTCTGGAATCCCTAAACAATATAGTGTTTTGCAACCAAAGTCAAGTTTTATGTTTTGCATACAAAATATGTTCTTTACATCAAAGTACATATTAACAAAAACAAGGTCTAGAAATCATATACCCTCTAAGACTACTTAAGGAAAAAGTCCTTAGCAGGGATTTTTTTTTAAATAATACATCCACTTGATAAATATTTTTGTAGAACTTAAAATGAGGTGGTATCTCAACATTTTTAAAGTAATATTCCCTTTGTCAAACGATTCTGCAGATGAATGGCAAACACTTATTTCTAAAATGAAATAGCACTGGAAAATATTCAAAGCAAAAGTCTAGCCTTTACTTGAATTTCAAGAAGTTGTAGCTACATACTATATTAGTAAAATCTGAAATGAAATTATTCCCTGTTAATCTCTTCACAGTTTCTTAAAAAAATATTAGTGGAGATAAATTATCTACCAACTTTAAAAATCTAAACTTATGTTCACTGAACAAAAATACATTTAGTTTCAGAACATTGCCTGTTAACAGCAAAGTACTATAAATAGTTCACGTTCAGCTTTTCCTAGCAGCTCATTTCTATAAAATATCTGATTAAAAATAAAATGGGAGAAATGTATTCAACACTTAATGGAAGATAGTATCATCTTTCCATGTATAAAATTTTAACTCACAGAAAATTTAAATAAAAATCCTAAATCTTTTTAAAAATACAATACTAAAAAAGTTTATAAGGTAGATTTGATTCAAAAACTTTAGTGCATTTAGAATTTATGGTAGCTCTCAAGCATTGACACCTTTGGAATACCAACTGTGCTCTTTTTAAGTCATAAGAAAATTAGAATTATACATTCTAGTTTATAATTATGAAAAAAAGATATTTTCTGTTTAAATTAAAATGTACCTTCAAAACATCTATCTTTAGTTGCCAGAAAAGAAGTGTTTGTCACTATTTGGCCCAGAATATAAATTTAATAAACTGGTTTTAACAAGAGGGTTCTTTCTCTTTTAATGAAGGCCTTCATTTTTCTATCTTGGGGTATTGCTTTTATGTGAAAAATAAAAGTGAGAAGGAAGAAAATAATTACAAAATCTTCCAAATGACAGCAACCTGTTTCTTTCTGGCAATAAATAAATACTAGAGCCAAGTTCCACATTTGGAAATGGTTGCATTCAAGCTGATCTAAGCAATGAGTGATTTAAGCAACGAGAAACTCAACTGTAGATTTAGAAGCCTCAGGCAGAGGAGAATTTGGACAGACTCCTCACTGCTCTTTGAACAATGCTGTTGAGGTTAGTTTCAACTGGATATTAAACCATGAGAACTCATTTTAATGGCTTTCTAGCATTCGGAAGGGAGGGCAGAAGATCCATTAACTTGGCCCGTGGGGGTTCTGGTGGACGCCTACCATCAACACTTCCCTTTTTCTTTACTATAGAAGAGTGGAGGTCCTGTTTGCTTAATAAATGCTTCATAGTTGGGATATTCTCTTTAAGAAGCCAATTAGCAACACTTTCAAGATTTGAACCAAATTAAAAATGAAACTTTTGCAAAGTACACGGAAACCACAGTTAGTAACAATATATTTTATTGTTTGACCAAGCTCTCTTCAGAGTAAGCTAGTTATTACACAATATAAAAACAATAGCCTCCTATTCAAAATTATTCTAGATTTAGCAAGTCTTATTTTTGTAAACAAATATCACATTTAAATGCATTTTATATCTATTTTCCCCTTTTGTACCCTTTCCTACTAAGGTGACAACTCAGTTTCCATATAGTTTTGTCACTGTCCATGAAAAACGGGCAGAACTGCAGATTAGCATTACAAGCTCAAGTCACAGCAAATATTTTAAATGGCCAATTCTGAAGGGAAAACCAGGATTTGTTTTGGACACGTTTTCATCTTTTAAGTATTACTTCGCCATCCTATTTGCCCATGTGTTTCTACACCCACCTCTTCTTGGAAATTATAGGCAGTAAACGGAAACTTCAGAGATTTTTTTTCTTTTGAAGGACCGCATTTCCAAGGAATAAGATGGATGACTCCCACTGTACCTCTTTGGTCATCAAAGGAATAGGAGGAATAAGAGATTCTCAGTGTACTTATTAAACTCACCCAACACTAATGACGTCAGAGTGAAGAATTTAAAGGTTCAAATTAAAAGGAAAAAACAAAAAGGCATCTTTAAAGATAATCCTCTGATGTTTTTAGCATTCTCATGTGGTTTTTACAATAAATCAGAATAAAAAGAATCCAATGGAAAACTTGACACATATTTAAATTAGAAATTGCATAAACAGGTATTTTAAGTATTAAACCCATTCCATTTAGGTTTCATTTCTTTTCAAAACTTTTACCTCATATTTTTCTAACTTGAATTTAAAAAGAATGACCTGTTTTGCATTTCCCCTTAAGGAGAAAAAAAGGATCTGCTACCCTGACTAGCTCTGTGATCATCAGGTGAAAGGAATGTACTGCGAACATTCCACAATGTGAACAAAACAGCACGTTGACAGAGAACGAGGTTAAGGGCAATTCCTCTACCAAACACTGCAATCAACTGTTCATAACAGACTTTGTTAAGAGACGGTAATTCTACCATGTTGAAATATGGCGGAAATAATATCTAGCTTTGATGTGTATGTTGAATACCAAGTATCAGTAAGCTCAGAAGTGTTTACAGACCGCAAGCATGGGGAATTTAAATGATACCTGTTAGGGTTACGACTGCACTCCAGTTCTCAACCGTCTAAGTGAGGAGAAGAAAACAGACTCCGGCGTGTCTCACTGCTCTAATACATAAATGAGCCTGACCAGGTATTTATAGAAAAAAAAAATTTTGTTTCCACTGTCAAACTTTTCTATAAATATATAGACTTTAAATTAGCAGACACCTTATTAGAATGACCCCCCCGCCGAAAAAAAAAACCAACAAACAAAACTATAAAACACAAAATGGTAAAACCAAGTAAAGCATAATGTGATTAGTTTCAATCAGTGTTGGTTATGCTGTCCCCTTGCAAAATGACAGGCAAAATCATACTTGTTTTTACATTTGCAACCACATATGTTACACTGAAAAGGATTTTCATACCCATGACATCCCATATGAATAGTGTAAAGGATATTGTCGGCAAAGTACATATCACAGTGCTGGCAGTGGTGCAGAAGCTGCGGGTCCTGGACCGGCAGGGTCGGAGCTGGAGTGCTCGGCTGGCTGTTTCCTATGCTGGGGGTACTCGTGTGGGCACTTGGTTCACTGCTCGGACCCGCCACTGGACTGTAGTTCCTCTGACTATGTGACGGCCGAGGTTCAGGGCTTGTGGGAGAGGAGCTCTGTGGGATACTTGCTGACACGGCAGCAACCACTGCTTGGGCAGAGGGCTGCTGCATCAGGAAAGGCTTCTCATCGGGGCAGGGAACTACGTCAGGAGACGCAGGGTTTTGGTTTTCTGGTGGCAAACTAGACAACTGTCCTGCCAGAGTTGAGAGCTGATTTAAAGGGTTGTCAACCATGAGTTCTTGGGGGTCCCTTGGTAGGCCACCAGCTGATGTTGTTTTTGCCATACTTTCATAGGAGTCAGTCTGGATATTTGGGATTTCATGAGTAAAATCGTTAAGGTAGTCTGGCTTCTGAACCACCATGGAAGGTGGACTTAAGTTGATTAATGCTCTTCTGCTATAGCCCAGATTGCTTGTTTTCTTCTGTAAAACTCCCCACATTTTCTTGCTGCTTAAGGAAGACCTAGTACCTTTAATTGGTACCATTTTATGCTTGCGCCTTCGGTGATGGGACAGGTTACTTCGATCACTGCAGCGGAAGGAACATAGTTCACATTTGTATGGTTTTTCTCCTGTATGGGAACGCATATGGGCTTCCAGATGACGCTCGTAAGCAGATGCGAACGGACATAAGTGACATCTATGAGGTTTCTCACCTGTTTAAAAAGAAAAATGGGGGAGAAACTGCAAGAGTAGCTCATTTATGGAAAGCTTCGTGTGCTGCCCATTGGTTAGAAGAAATCTGTCAACTTAAAGCTTAACTTATCAGCAACAACTTGAGAACTATAGATATGTTCTATTAGTCAATACAGTGTAAAAATTGTTATGGTTTCAACTGGCATCTGGGGAAAGGAGAGCAAAACTGACAGTAATATTCCCTCCGTAATAATGACTTTATCAAAGTACATGTCAGTTACATGTTTATGGACACATCTATACATGAACACTTCTTCATACATATCCACACACCAATACCCCTTCCTCCGGAAAAAATACAAAAAACATTTTCTAAAAAGTCCTTCTATTAAACAGAAAGCTCAAAATGGAAATAAGCTTCCCAGTCCAAGTATGAATTATGCTAAGTGTCCCTTCAAAATGGCAGTGCTTCACCTCTATCTTCCTCCCCTCCTCTTCAGTTGCCAAAAGGGACAACTGTGGGTCAGTGCTGTTAGCTGAAAATGGTGCAGATATATAAAATAAATATCTGGAATAAGAGATTTGGTCATTAATGGAACAAGTAAGTACTGACTCCTTACTATGCTCTGTTAGGCTCTGTGGGCACAAACATGGCCCTGACATGAGCCCTGTCCCCAGACGCAGCCTGAGACCCCATGTGGCACAAGGGTGAGACATGGGCCCAGGTCTTGCGCCAGGGGAGGGCAGTAAGGAGGGCTTCTCAGAAGGAGGGAGGGCAAAGGAGCCCTGAGGATTAGCAGTGCAGTCTGCAACTGTATAGATTAGCAGTGTAGTCTGCAGTCTGCAACTGTGTCAAAGCCTTGTCCCTGGTCAGCAACTGAAACATACTTAGTAAGCATAAAAGTAAAAACATTTTATCACTTCACACTATCTTCAGCCATAACCTGCCCAGCCTAAGAAGCAGACAGATGCTGAGAGATAATGTGAATGGAGAAGAAAGACTTCTAAGGAAGGGGAAGCTCTAGATGGGGCCTTACTTCCCGTTTCTATGTTGTTATGCCATTGTTTGGAAAAAATGGAGTAACTTCCTCATTTATTCATACCCTAAATCAATCTTCAATTTTAAACTATCAGAACTACTTATATGCCATACCAACTTGCCTCCCTTGGCCCCTCTCCTGCTCCCAAAGAAATGCTTTCTCCAGACATTTTGCCATTACCTGTATGGATTCTAATATGTTCGATAAGCCGGGCTGTTCCTTTGCTGGCATAGTTGCAGTACCGACACTTGAGCTTTCCATCAAAGGTCCTTTCAAACCCGTCTACCAACATTCCTGAGTTTTCATCCAGGGAAACTTCAACAGATGGGTGATCAAGTCCATTTTGATCACCATCTGTTCCAGCTATAAACAAAGTGTAGCAAAAGAAATTATGCATCACAGAATCAACTCAATTTAGAATTTTAGTCTTGAGTGGTAGAAAATCTTTCATAAATTGATAGTTTATTTAGCACAAAAGCCAAACTCAGAAAATACAGACTTTCCAAACAGAGGTCAATTTCATAAAAAGTAGTAGTATATTCTGTTCAGAACCTTTTATAGGGGAACTCAAATTACTTACACATAAATTTTATCAGTCTTCAGCATGCTTTTGAAGAAGAGAATAGGGTATTATCCTTATGTGACAGGTCTGGAGAACCCAGGGGAGTAAACACTAATGGCAAAGCTATACATGTTTAAGACTCTAGCCCGTTCTACAAGGATTAGAATTGGCAGTCATGATAATTTCCCCAAATCCTAACTCAGTTTACCGTTGTCTAAAGCAATTAATCTTGAGTTTTGCCCTGTTTCATTTGGTTTATACATGTTCTAGATACTGGAATGCATTTAGGATCTTAAAATTTTAACGAGGCACATAAAGGAAGATACTGTATCTGATAGCCTTGAATGTTAGAAGTGTAAGAATTTGAAAGCTACAAGATATTCATCTAGTCCTTTACTTTTAACTTAACCCAACTACTTTTTTGTATCTATAAAGAAACTGAAGGGGCAAAGTGCTCGTATCAGGAAATCCAGTAAGCAGTGGGGACTACAACCCTGGTCTGTTGAATCCCGGCCCAGGAACCTGTACACTAGTGTGTCGGGACGGACATTTTTATTCCTACAACTTCTTGGGAGAAACTATTCTACTCCATCCACAGGAAACAGCAGTACCGGTATGAACAAGTCAAGCCCCCTCTTCTACTGCCTGCCCCCGCCCCTCACTAAGAGAAGAGCAGTGATTTTGCTGGTTGGTGCAAATCCAATATCCAAGGGGGCCACTGTACTGGAGGAACAAGGCTCAGTGTCCCCATCTTCGATTTCTCTCCCAACCCAGTGCCTCTCGAAATTCAATGTGTGTATTAATCATGTGGGGAGCTTACTAAAACAGATTCTGATTCAGCCGATCTGCAGTGGGGTCTGACAATTTATACTTCTAACGAGCTCCCAGGTAATGCCTAGTCTCTGCTGCTAGTCCCTGGACAACAAGGCCACAGACTATCTACGTCAGGGGGCACAAACTCTTCCCTTGGGGATAAGATACTAAATACCTTACGCTTTGTGGGGGCATCTGTTCTCTACGAGATCTACTCAGCTCTGCTGTTCTAGCACAAAAACAGCTCTAGAGAATATGCAAACAAACAAGTGTGGTTCTGTTTCAATAAAACTTTAGGGATGCTGAAGTCTGAACTTCATACAATTTGCATATATTATAGTATTCTTTTGATTTTTTTTTTCCCAACCATTTTAAAATGTAGAAATCACTCTTAGTCCTCAGGTCATACAGAAACAATTCGCAGTCCAGATGGGGCCCACGGGCTGTAGTTGTTGACCCCTGAGCTACGTTCAGGAACAGATTCCAGACCGTGTGGTAAGCAAGCCAGACTAAAGTCTATCTGGAGCAGGCTCAAGTGCGTCGCCGCCTTCTCTGTGCGGGTTCTCTGTCTAGAGAAGTAAACTTGGTAAGCCCTTTCTTCATTTAAAGAGAGAAGAAAAAGAAACCCCTATTGTGTTTCTGATCAAATACAGATTTCCCACTGGCCAAATCCTTTGTGTAGGGAAGCTAATGCTGCACCCCCTTTGGGTTCCTTGTGTCTACTGTTAGCTCACAGAACTTAGAAGATGGGGCAGGTATTTAGAATTCCAACCTTCCGACAAGACTGTAATGCCTCTCTAGACCGTGTTAGGCCTGGGGGAAGTTTCATTCTCCCTCAACAAAAATCTGACACGTTTTAAAGGGAAAACAAATTGCCCTATGTCTAAGTAAAACTGGAATGACACACATTAGTGAATAGTGGTCTTCACCACATGGATAACTACATACAAGTATTAATATATTTATGAAAAATGAATTATTTAATAGTATTAAGATGAGTCTACCTCCCTGAAGAGCCTCTGCTTCTTTGTCCCCACTAACTGAGCCAGAAATCATGTTCACATGATGAGTCTGCTGAGTCAGATATTCCTGGAAATCTTTCACGAAGTCCAAAGGCTCTGGTTTCTTTTCACCCATCTTTGCTTTATCCTTTTCTTCTTTTTTCTTTCGAAGTTTACAATTTGTTATGCCTAGGGGAAAAA
The DNA here is from genome assembly GCF_964662115.1 of Mustela nivalis. NCBI lineage: Eukaryota > Metazoa > Chordata > Mammalia > Carnivora > Mustelidae > Mustela > Mustela nivalis. The sequence continues at coordinate 178,636,387 of NC_139021.1, forward strand.
AACTGAAATAATTTCACACTATTTAGGGAGATCCAGTATGTATCAAAACAACAGTGACAAAAATTAATATGTGCAAGGTATACAAAACAACACAGAAAACAGTACCCGCCATTAAATATCTTATTTTCTTGGTGAACTAGAGAACACATAGAGAAAATTGTGAAAATTTGCTGAATTTAATATTTAAATAAACTGGGACCAAATTCAGTCTTAAGTGGATGGAAAAAAGTTACAAAGACTGAAAAAAAGAGAAAAGTTCACAGGAAAGAAAGAGGCACAGCAGCTGGGATTATCAATGAAGAAGACAAAAAAAATAAATAAATAAAAGGTAGCTCGATCAAGGCCAGAGAATTTTCTAGATAGACATGTTACATATCTCTGTTGTCCAATAGAGTTCTGCTTGCCACACACAGCAATAAGCACTTCAAATGTGGCTGATACAAATGATGTGAGTTTTTTATTTTCTTTAATTTAAATGGATATAGCTACATATGGCTAGTGACTATCATTTCAGACAGCAAAGACTATCAAATCATAGGGTTCACATGAATGCTCTAGAAATAGGTGCATTAAAACAGGGGCTGGCAACCCTTTTCTGTAAAAAAGGTCAGACAGTAGTATATTAGGTTTTGCCCATTATGAGGTCTCAGTTGCAACTATTCAACTCTGTCATTATAGCTAAATGCAGCCACAAATCACGTGTGAGCAAATTGAGTATGGCTATGTTCCAAAATAAAGCTTTATAGAAGCAGGCCTTGAGCCAGGATAAGGCTATAGGTCACAGTTTCCTGACCTCTGCCTTGGAAATCCGAACCACCATCTCTACCACCATGCATCATCTTAGTCACTCTGAGAATGAGGGGAAAAATTAAGAAAGAAAACAAAAAATAAATCACTGAACACTACATCAAAAACATGCTATGCTATATGCTGGCTAACTGAATATAATAAAAATTTAAAAAAGAAAATTAAAAAAAAAACACAAATTCTAAACTTTATATGCACCCCTATGATTATTGCAAAAAACAAAACAAAACAAAACAAAACAAAAAAAACCACAGAAATACCTGATCCTCATGTAGAGGGAAATCTCTGAGGAGATTTTGTGACCACAAACTAAACTGGACTTCACCTAAGTTTATGGCCCAAATTCAGAAATCAAATAACCAAAAAGTTTCCTAGTAAGAACAAGATAAGAAAATCTAACACCTAGGAGACAAAGGTCTTTACCCCCAATAAAAATTTTTATGCAGGGACGCCTGGGTGGCTCAGTTGGTTGGGCAGCTGCCTTCAGCTCAGGTCGTGATCCCAGCATCATGGGATCGAGTCCCGTGTCGGGCTCCTTGCTCGGCAGGGAGCCTGCTTCTCCCTCTGCCTCTGCCTGCCATTCTGTCTGCCTGTGCTCGCTCTCTCTCTCGCTCTCCCCCCCCCACCGATAAATAAAATCTTAAAAAAAAATTTAAAAAAAAATTTTATGCAAATGTGTAAGATCTTCTTAAGTATGTCTTCTGCTCATTTTTTCCCCTAAACTCCAACTATTAAATAAGTAATTTCTACCTTAAAAAATCCTTATCTTTAAAAGCCAGTAAAATGGAATTTAAGCTAAGAATAGTTACTTCTCAACATATATGCTTAACTTTTTCTCAAAGCACAGCATACACAGAGAAGAGCACATAAAGCTCAACGAGTCATCACAAAGTGAACATACCCATGAAGTCTCACCCACATGGGGAACCAGAAGGCCACCAGTGTCCCAGGGTGGACCCTTCCAGTACTGGTGTCCCAGAGCCTGGCAAGGACTCTGCGACCCTGACTTCTGAAACTGCTATGTCACAGGGCTTGCATATATTCAGCTTTGGGCAATGCAAAATGGCTCTTCAAAGTGCTTATGCCAGTTTACACTCCCGCAAGCACTGAAGAGGAACTCTGTTCTTCCATATCCTCCTCAACATGCAGGTATTTTTTGCCTTTTTCATTTCAGCCATTCCAGTGAGCTCGTGGTGGTATCACATTGGTTTTCATTTCTAGTCCTTGATAACTAATGAAACTGTACACTTTTTATGTAAATTAGGCACAGAGATACCTGCTATTTTCGTACCCAATGAAATATCTGTTCAAAATATCTTTTGCTCATTTTTTTATTAGGTTTTCCGTCTTTTTCTAGTTACTATGTAAGAGTTCTTTATAATAGTCTGGATATGAGCTCTTTATTGGATACGTATATTTTCAGCGGCTTCTCTCACTCTGGAAGTTGTTAACATAGTCCAATTTACCCATTTCTTTCCCTTACATTTAGGGTTGTATCCTTGCCAACATCTTCCCTGAAGATGTTCTGCAATTTCTCCTAAAAGCTTTACTATTTTTTTTTTTTTTTTACTTTTCATACTTTATCTGGAATTGAGCTTTGTGTATGTATACTGTGAGGTAAGAGTTGAAATATACTTTTTTCCAAAGAGAGAGACAACTGTCTAGCAACATGCATTTCATAGACCAGCCTTTCTCTAGACTCTGTTACTACCCTTGTAAATCAGGTGATTGTATTATGTGACCCTATTTCTGGATGCTCTATTCTGTTTCACTGGTCTATTTTTGTCTGTCTTCACACCAATACCACCCAGTCCTAATCATAAAAATCTTAATATCTCAGTCATTTAAGTCCACCAGTTAAGCTTTTCTTCTTTGAGAATGTCTGGACCACTCAGAGTACTTTTCAGCCTGTTTTCCAAAGAAAGAACTGTGGAGTTGAGAAATGAGAGGGCTTCAGTGACGGCACATTTCCCAACTGACCGTAGCTTGACTGATGTTTTAAGACCCAAACTTCTGTTTTTAACTAACTTAACTAGCACTCTACTAGATACAGACTAACCCTTGACTGTGATATGGTGAGTGCTGTTCCTCATAGAGAGAGGCGTACTACCCAACAGTGCAGCGACTTATTTCAGGAACTAATGAAGGATACAGGGCTGTTTTTGGTTTCGCTTGTTTACTGGCCCCGGACTGATTTATTTAATTTCTGTATTTCTTGTCTTCCTCTCTCTTCACAGTTAACTTGTTCTTTATTTTGAACATACGTATCCAAATAAGAATGTGCAGGTGACAACATTATCATTGTTCTTAATGCAACATTTGTGAAAAGTTCTTTTCCACCCTTCTGAGCAGATGTCGAGGGGGATTTAAAAGGCATTATTATTACCACTACCACTTTTCAGTTTTCAGTTGGATGAACAGAGTATTACAGTATTAGCCCAAACTTACTAGCTTGAAGACTCTGAACAGAAACTTCTCTCAGCTATAGTTTCTTATTTTGTAAACCAGAATAATATTATCACTGGCAGTGCTGCTGTAAGTTTTACAAGTATCTATATGTAAAGTATCCCCCAACACCTGTAGCATATGACATGTTCTCTGCTATTTTTGCAGCAAAAAATGGTTATACCTCAGGTCAAAACATTCCTTGTCCCAGATTCAGTATTTTTCCCTTTTTCTATCAATCACCTCATCGACTGAGCATGCTCAGCTCTCCTTTAAATCCATTCTTTGGTTAGAATGAAACGAACATAGTTTACCTTTGTCTCAGTAATCCACAGAGTCCAAATTGCAATCGCCCAAACTCATACTTACTTTACTCTTTTAGGCTATTTAAATCACTTGCTTTGGTCTGGCTCAACTTTCTTAATTTTAAGGATTACTGTTGGTTTCTGAACAAATTTGTTTCAGTTGCTTTTTCTCATCTTACCTGGCTTATCTGAATTGGTTCTCTCTGCTTTCTAATCAGTGTATTACTATTTGTTCTGTGACTACTGTTGATTCTATTCATTTGTCCTTTAAAATTTGCCCTCTGGTGGCACCTGGTTGGCTCAGTTGTTAAGCCTCTGATTCCACTCAGGTAATGATCCCAGGGACCTAGGATCCAGCCTGGTTCTCGCTCTCCCACTCCTTCTCTCTCCCACACTCCCCCTGCTTGTATTCCCCCTCTCGCTGTCTCTCTCTCTCTCTGTCGAATAAATAAATAAAATCTTAAAAAAAAAAAAAATTGCCCTCTGGTGGAGGGGAAAAAGTGAGCCAGTCAGATTATGAAGAATGATATCTACAATAATCTGTGGTAACACTGTATCTCAATAAAAGGAAAAGGAAAGGACAACAAAACACACACAAGTGGAAAACAATGTAAAATATACACACTAAAAGGTAAGAAATAGGGGTGCCTGGGTTGCTCAGTGGGTTAAGCGGCTGCCTTTAGCTCAGGTCATGAACCCAGGGTTCTGGGACTGAGTCCCACATGGGGCTCCTTGCTCACAAGGAGCATCCTTCTCCCTCTGCCTGGCGCTCCCCCTGCTTGTTCTCTCTCTCTCTCTCTCTCCCTGATGAATAAATAAATAAAATCTCTTTTAAAAAGTAAAATAAAGTAAATGAGAATTCTTTTTTCTTTTTAAGATTTTATTTATTTATTGAGAGAGAGAGAGAGATCACAAGTAGGCAAAGAGGCAGGCAAAGAGAGAGGGGGGGAAACTGACTCCCCGCTGAGCAGAAAGTCCAATATGGGGCTCGGTCCCAGGACCCTGAGATCACAACCTGAGCTGAAGGCAGAGGCTTAACCCACTGAGCCACCCAGGTGCCCCAGTAAATGAGAATTCTTTAAAAAAAGAGAAAAAGGTAAGATATATAGCAGATAGAGTTCTAAAATGAGTTTCAGAAACATAGAAATATAAACAAAGAGAAATATTTTTTTTAAAAAATAGCAATCAAGAAATTTCCAAAATTAAAGATTCCTTTCAGATGGAAAAGGATCATAGAGTGCAAAATAGTATATGATACTAAAACAACACTTAGACACATTTGAAATTTTAAAACCTCAAAGAAGACAAAGAGAATATAAAACTTCCTAGAGAAAAAAAGACAGTTTACCCACATAAGAAAAACAATCAGATTGACATCTGAGTGCCAAAGACAACACTAGGGGCAAGAAAATTACAGTAATCATTTATTCAAATTTGGAACATTGAAACTTCCTCAAGCTGATAAAGGATATCTTCCAAAAACCTACACCAATTAATGGAGAAAATTTAGTTGCCTTCCCTTTAGAATCAAGGATAAGACCATATGATTACTATTTCTACAGCTACTCAATATAGTACTAGAGGAAGAGGCCCCCACAATAAAAGGAAAAAAGAAATAAAAAGTATGAGGACCAGTAAGGCCCTATAGATTGTCTGTGTCCTAACTATAAAAGTTATAATTAAGAAAGAAATGCTGATATTTGGGATGTTTCCACTTTGATAGGCTTCAATAAGCAAGATAAATCCTACCAATTCCTGATTAGAAAGCCTAATACTGCTACAGGAGAACATGTGATCGTGCAGAAAAAATGCACGAGATTGCCAGTAAGCAAGCAGAACATGGTATTTTTATACATGCATCTCAAGTTTTAAGAACACAAATGAGCCTAATTACAGAGGATGGCTGGCATATTTTGACAATCTTGGCTATTATCACATTGTCACATTATAAATTTCACTGCATTCTCTGCCATAAATTGTGTGCTGATTTTCAATCATAAGGCATGATGGACTTAAAAAAAAAAAAAAAAAAAACAAAGAATGCCAATGAAAAAGGGAAGATTACATTGTAAAAATGAAAAAAAAAATCTCTTCTTAAAGAGTTTTTAAATATACTGATATGGTTTTCAACCTCAGACATTCTGCAATGACTTAAAAATTAAGTGTCACTCGTTCCTAAGCACTTTTTGCGCTCACTTGACCTTTGTCACATCTCTCTCTCTCAAACCCCCCCTCCTCCCACGGCGAAGGACAGGCCTTTGCCTAAAGTGCATGGAGCCTTTGGTTCAAAATCCTGCTTTGTTCATCTCAAGTCACTATTTCTAAGCGACAGTAAACAGGAAAATAGCAGTAACTGTGAAACTACAGAAGACTTCCCAGTATCAAAAGAAAATAAAGGCTTTATAGCCAAGACATCTTCCTGTCTTTAATAAAATAATCATCAGTCTCTGACTGAAAGTTTAATCTAAGAACTCCACAAAACTGAAATCCAAAAATGGCCCCAAGACATGGATAAATTTAAAAACCTTTGCAAATATACCATAAAAATCTACTTTAGGACATCAGCAAACTGTTTTTACTGAAGGTATCTTTTCCATGAGCCATGAATCCAACATCTTGGAGCCAAAAGAAACTTACACAAATTTTAATATGTAAGATCATGTCTTCAGAAAAAGGAACATATTTGAGTTCTCCAATATTTATTACAGATTTGGGTGGTGTATTCCTAGCCTGATCTACTTTTTCCACTAACTGATTATCTAATTACATCAACCAGAGAAGAATTATTCCCATACCGTATGATTATCATTCCTTATGATATGGCGAACTGTTTGAGTCCTCCCTGTGATTACTCTGAGCTGGGTCTAGTATGGGATTCCAGGAGGTATAGGTACATGTGTGCATAAACTGGGTAGAATGTACCTGAACTATTTTCATGCCAACAGTTTCTCCCAAATTATCCATTCAAGGCTCAAAAATAAGGTTCTTACAAAACAACCAGGTGCTACACACACTAGTGAAGGAAAGAAATATTTAAGAAAATAAGCTTCGAAAAAAAAAAAAGAAGAAAAGAAGCTTTGGTATCCCAGAAGAACATGAAAACCTCTTCACCTTTAAACCACTCACTTAAAACTATTCTCTGACTTTCCTTGGTTTCTGATAAAGGATTTATTTGCATGAAGTCTTCTGATATTAGTTCTTCAGTCTCACATTATAAATAGGAAGTTATTGACACACATACACACACACCCTCTCAACCAAGAACAAAACAGGCATCATGATGTGAATTGGAAGGCAGCCAAAACTACAAAAGAGCAGTGACATAAGAACCAGATGAATCTCTCTAACCTACCTTCTTCCCAAAGTCTATCTTTTTTAAAAGCTATGGGTGAATTTTGAGAACATGATTAGGGAATAGAAAGATCTATTTTATTCGCCTACCATTTGGGGGTTACTAACCATAAGGTAGAATACTTAGCAATTAACTTATTGATACAATAGCTTAATTTGGCGGTTAGGTAGGCCTTCATAAATAAAGTGACTACAGTTCAATAGATATGCTTATTTTAATAGCCCAATAATTATAGCCACTGAAAGATTTACTCTGCCATAGAATACACATCAATGAAGAAGCCTGACAAATGAGGACTGATTAGTATAGAGAGTTAACACAGACCTTCAAAGACAATGAGAACACATTTCCTCTGATTATAGAACTGTCCAAAAAAAAAAAAAATTCCTTGAATGCAAAAAGGAACATTATGAAGCTTTGAGAAATCAAAAAACATAACATAAAAGTAAAACATATAGTCAGGAGATATCCAAAACAGGAGCTACACACTCTAACCTTTTCACCCCAAATCAGTTCCTCCTTTTTCTTGCCACTCCAACATTGATGAAATGTAGAGTAATCGAAATTTACTCTGGAGACACACCAAGGGACTCCAAAAGGCCATGGAGAGAATTTCAACTAAAATTGAAAAGCCATACAGAGGTCTGCAAAGAAAAGCACACCACAGATCAAAACCTTTATGAGAAAGTTAATTAGCATCTACAGGTTTAATAAGAAAATAACTTCTGCCAATTTTACCATTACTAGAAAAGAAAACTAATCTAACAGATAATCAAAGAACAAAGCAACAGGTTCCTGTCAACAAAAGCTCCAAAGAATCACCAAAGAAAAACATGCACTATTATGACTCCCCACCGCCTCCGTGGATTTCTAACGATTTCATATTTGGCAAACTCTTAATGTCCTTCTTAAATTTAAGTTATTAATTTCATTTGTGCTCAGTGCTTAGTACTGGGTCAGGCTTAGTACTGCTGAACTTAGTACTGCTAGGCAATGCACTAGCCTTGCAGGAAAACATTCATGGGAAAGGCTTAAAAAGAAAACCTCCAGGCACCCCCAGCAAGGGAACATTTGATTCTCATCCTTATTATGCTCTCTATCACAGCCTCAAACACAGGGTTTTCTGGGAAACAGTTTGAACCCCGAGGGGCAAAAAAATACCAAACATCTCAATTCCCTGTTACGATTTCCCAATAATAAACTTTATCTGTGAAGGCACCTCATCAATTAAAATTAAATGGAATTTTAATACCATTAATCCAGACGTTTAAAATTTTGTTCTAAATAAGTTTTGTTTCTTCTAACCTGAATTTCCTTAGGTCTCACAATTTAAAGTGCCTTTATTTCTTCTCCCGCTTGTCTCTCTTCATTAGGGTTCTGAACAGCACATTAAGGGGACACTAAATGGGCCACGTGGTTGGTAGTGGTAGCTGGAACCGGTTTAACTTCGATTCAAATTCAGTTAGAAGAGCACTTCATAGGTGCACGGCTTGGCTACCTGCACTACAGTTTACTGACAGACTTAAACCTGTATGAACCCGAACAGGTCTTTGCTGCAAAGCCCTCCCCAAACCTCACATCTCCGCAGAATTAGAGGGCACAAACAGTAGAAACTAACCCAAGCTGGACCACTAGGTAACAGACAGAGGTTTTAAAAGTCCTCCCAAGGAGCAGCCCGGGACTGGCGTCTGGGCAGCATCCTCATCAGAACTCGGAGCACCCAGGAGACCCGCGCCTCCGCTGAGTCCCAGGAGGTGGGACCCGGTGAAGACGCAAACCTCGGGGCGACCCCCACACGACCACCTGTCAGAGCGAAAAGCAGGTCCCTACCCAGGAGTCTCCAGCCCCTGCCCACAGGAGGGGCTCCCTCGGGGCTCCCGGAACCGAAGGACCACACATTCCGCACTCGGGCCAGGAACGTCCCGGGTCGTGACCCTGCCCACCGACCGACCACGCCCAACCCTCGGCTGAGACTGACTCCTGGGTGGGGTCAGCCGGCCCGCCGCGAACCCGGCTCTCGCCTGCAGCCGCTTCTCCTTAACCGTCCTGCTCAGCTGTGTCGCCGCCGTCCGAGCCGGAAGCCTGCTACTTACCACCTGACCACAGCACCGAGTAACTCCCACTGCCTTGTTTAACGCCGCTGCCGTCGCCGCCGCCGCCGCCGCCGCCGCTGTCTTCGTCACCGTCGCAGCCGCTGCCGCCGCCATGTTTGTTGTGTCTCCGATTCTCTTCCCGCCCCACTGCCCTGTCCAAGTCTCGCGTGAACAGTGCGCAGGGCAAAGGCGAAGAGGGGACCTGTATGTCTCTCTTGGAGTTCCGTAGGCGCGAGGGGGCGGGGCCAGATAGGTGTGCTGGGGGCGGGGGCGGAGACGAGGCCCTGGCTCCGCCCCAAAGCGCTGCCGCCGGGCCCCGAGGCACTGAGCAGGGACTTATTGAGCTTGGCACAGCGACTTGGTCTGCAGCACCCATGGAGCGAGCGGCTGCTCGGCTACTGCGTGGCAGCGCGCTGGTGAGTGCGCTGGCGCCGGGCGTCCCAGGAGTCGGGGACGACCTTGGCACTGGCGGCGGGGGCTTCTCATATAACGGGACCGGGGAGCCCGCTGCACGTCCCGGGTGGGAGCCTCCTCTACGCCGGATCGGTCTCAGACCCTTCACCCGGGGCTGATCGCGACTCCCATCTCCCTCCAGGCCTCTGGCGGAGCCGGCCTCCGCTTCTCTTAGGAGGGCTGACAATAGCAGCTGGTGAGAAAGGGGCTGGGAGCTATTCTAGAAGCTTCTTTGCGGGAGCACGCACCAGGAGTGGAATCGGAGCCACTAGGCCCTGGGAGCCTCGGAGTTTAGGATCTTTAGGGGCATTTTGCAGAGATGTTACCTCCCTATTGCCACGTTTCCCCAATTATTACATTTCACTCCCACTCCCAATTTTAACTGAAAAGATGGTTAAAATACAGTCACGGTCTCTTTCTGAGCAGAGCGTTTCCCTGTCTTGTGCGGCCCATCTCCAACATTAGGAAGGGACCTCGGAGTTAGTCAGACTTAGCGACCAGTTAAAGAATTCCCTCTGCCCTTTATCTCATTACTGGAGCCCCAGCATCTTCCATGGGTGAGCTTTGCGCGGTTCAGGGGTGCCCATTCCGGCCCCGCTGCCTTGAACTTGAGCTGAAACCTGCTTCCCAGGGTTACCATTCCACCTGTTGTACCCAATTCTGCTCTGGGGACTGGCCCAAACTGTAGATTCTTTGATACTTCGTCAGGGTTTTCTCATCACATTAAGCATTCCCACTATCCAGCTTTTCGTCCTAGGGCATGCTTTCCAGAAAACGCGCACACATTTGGATATGGGGCACTTCGTAGTCATCTTGACTTCTGCTTCATTGTAAACGTTTTCATTCTTCCCATTTGCTTTAAAGGCTCTTCAGAGTGCTCCTTCAGTGAGTGTTATGCCCAGAGGCAGAACTCTTGTTTGCTTAATTAGGAGTAGTTAATGTTATTTGATTGTTTTACGGGCTTGGGGTATTAAGAAAATTACTAAAGTCATATTGGGGTATTGCTGCAAAGATATAAGCCTTTATGACACTGTGAGTACTATTTTATACTTGTTTTAACAGTTTAGTAAAGAAAATTCCCAGGGCTTTGCAGTTTGACTCTCCTTTTAGAGTCAGCCTTCATTGACCACATACTATGTGGCAGATTTGTTCTTGGCTCTACCTGTGTCATCTCATTTGATTCTTTTTTTTCTCAAGACTTTATTTATTTATTGGAGAGTGAGCGAAAGAGCACAAGCGGGGCTGGGGGAAAAGGGAAAAGGGAGCTTAGCAGGCTCAGCAGGGAGCCTGATGCCTGGCTCAAACCCAGGACCCTGGGATCATGACCTGAGCCAAAGGCAGACTTTTAGCCAGCTGGGCCACCCAGGCACCCCTGATCTTACTTAATTCTTATGAACCATCCCACACAGTGGTAGTTTAATCTGTTGGCTACAGAGGCTGATGCTGAAAAAAAACATCATGTGACTTGCTCAGGGTCACTCAGCTAGAAAGTGGTAAGAGCTGGTGTTCCAATTCCAGTCTGATGCTAAATTTCATGCACTACTGCCTCCCTCCCTTAGAGGTAGTGGAGACCTATTTCGTTTGGATTTGTTTTGGACTTTGTTTGGATTTCTTTGGATTTTGTTTGGATTTATTGGGGTTTATTGTCTTTCATATTTTTTAAAGCTCATTTACATTAATTAGCTAATGTGATTGATGGGATGGTGACGCTAGCACCGTGGTTAAGAATGTGGTTTTGCAGCCAGATTGCATGGGTTTGAGCACAGGCTGTGTCACTTCATAGCAGTATAATCTTGGACAGGTTACCTCTGTGGATCTTAGTTTCTTGATCTATAAAATGGGGGAGAATAATAGCATCTAACCATAGGGGGATGTGAAGCCTTTAAAATAGTGCCTCGGGGCGCCTGGGTGGCTCAGTGGGTTAAGCTGCTGCCTTCGGCTCAGGTCATGATCTCAGGGTCCTGGGATCGAGTCCCGCATCGGGCTCTCTGCTCAGCAGGGGGCCTGCTTCCCTTCCTCTCTCTCTGCCTGCCTCTCTGCCTACTTGTGATCTCTCTCTGTCAAATAAATAAATAAAATCTTTAAAAAAAAAAAGAAATAGTGCCTGATGTATGGGGCGCCTGGGTGGCTTAGTGGGTGAAGCCTCTGCCTTCGGCTCAGGTCATGATCTCAGAGTCCTGGGATCGAGCCCCGCATCAGGCTCTCTGCTCAGCAGGGGAGCCTGCTTCCCCCTCTCTCTCTGCCTGCCTCTCTGCCTACTTGTGATCTCTCTCTCTCTCTGTCAAATAAATTAATTAATTAATAAAATAGTACCTGGTGTAGAATCAGATGTCATTTAATGTTAGCTTTTATTATTGCCATGCGTGAGGCATCATGTCCCATGGCAGATACACTAAAGACCCTGAACACTTAGCTTTTAGAAATTTCTCTTTTAGTGGAGAAGTTAGAACTGTATCCAACAAATCTGCTGTTATGAAGACATACAAATCCCAGGGGTCCACAGTCTGCCTGTGGGTTCGGAGGAGGGAGCAATGATCAGGACCATTAGGGGAGAAAGAGGCTCTTTGGGAGCTGGGTTTAGATTTTAGGAGAAGAGAATTGGGAAAAACACTGTAACAAAAGGGGGGCATTTTAAGGAATGCTGGTGTTTATCCTTTGGATTGTCCAGAGCCTTGGAAGGTTTTGAGCTTTGGTGGTAGAGAATCATCTATGATCTCAGTTTATTGCTGTCATAGCAGGTGGCATGGAGGGTAGAGAATTGCGAAGTAGGGCCAGTTTTGGTCCCTCTCAAAGATCAAAGGGGCGCCTGGGTAGCTCAATAGGTTAACTGTCTGCCTTCCGCTCAGGTCATGATCCTGGGATCAAGTCCTGCCTGGGCTCCCTGCTTAGCTGTGGGTCTGCTTCTCCCTCTCCCCGACTGGTGCTGTCTCTCACTCTTTCTCAAATAAAAATTTTTAAAAGAAAAAGATAAATGGAAAGGCAGAATTTAGTGAGAATTTACAGTAGGCCAGGGAGAGCATTTTATATCCTGCACCCGATGCCCTCTTTCCTATTGGACAGGTAGTAGTGGCTTCATCTCACCAATGAGGAACTGGGAGGTGGTGAGTGTTCAGTGTGCCCTTGACATCCAACAGTAAGGTCACAGCGTGGACACTCAGCCACGCTTGCCTTCTCAGAAGGACTTTGTTGTCCCTGCAAATACATCAGAACAAACCTGTCCCTTATGTTTGGGTAACCCAATTTGTAGGGAATTGACGTCACCCCGTGGTTCCAAAATATTTTAGGCAACTTGATACTTCACAAAAGGTCATTCTTTTTTTTTTTTTTTTTTAAGGATTTTTATTTTATTTATTTGACCGACAGATCACAAGTAGGCAGAGAGGCAGGCAGAGAGAGGGGAAAGCAAGCTCTCCACTGAGCAGAGAGCCCTATGCAGGTCTCTATCCCAGGACCCTGGGATCATGACCTGAGCTGAAGGCAGAGACTAACCCACTGAGCCACCCAGGTGCCCCACAAAAGGTCATTCTTAAAAAATATTCTTGATGCGATACTTCCTTGTTAGGTTAATCCTGTAAAGGACTTTGAGCTGTTGGAACTGCTAAACTAAATACATATCTTGTTCAGCTTTTTGTTATTCAAGAAAACCGACAGCACTTTTTTGGACATCTGTGGCATCTGGGCAGTGAGAGCTGAGTACGTGCATAAGCAGAAATTATTCACCTGCCGTAAATCCAGGCCCTGGAGTCAGAGCACCTCTCCACTGCCTCATAGCGGGACAACCTCAAGACAGGTTCTTGAGGTTCTGCTTCTCTTTCTTTTCCTGCAAAGTGGGGAGGACAGTAAGTAGTATTAGGGCGATGTTAGATGTTAAGTGCTTAAAACGGCCCTTGGTGCTTAGTAAGTACTCAGTAAACGCTCACTGTTAATACGCGCAGAGTCCATTACTAGTAACTCCAGGAGGAGGGGGTGGGGTGTCTTTGTGCAAAGTACTCTGATTAATGTTGGGGGTCTGTATGTTTACAACACGGTCTTTGACCTCAGGGAAATTACATTTTTAGTTGGAGAGACAAGGTATATGTGTTAAGAAGTGCCATTAAGGCTATAGAAGATTTGATTTATTCCCAGTGTTACATAAATAGCATGGACAGATGTGCTTATAGAAGGAGGGGCTGGAACTGAGCGTCAAAAGAAGGGATGGCTTAGGTTTAGGGAAAGCAGCAGAGGGTTGGAGATTATAGGCCAAGGGAGCTGTGTGCACCAAGGTATAGCGTAGCAATATACAGCACTAGTTTAAGAAATAATTATTCTAAGACTGCTTGTGTGGTAAGTTCGCAGTTTGATGGAGTGAGTTAAAATGACGAGTCTCTATCACGTGTCGTGGTTATGTCCATACTTGTTCCTGCAACAGTGAGAGTTGCTCCAACAGGGTTATCCACAGTCCCAGAGAACAACCCTTTGTCTACTAAAACACAAGCATTCATAACGTTATTACTCATCAGTACAGAAATGCATTTTTTCCAATGCAAATAGGGCCTTCTTTTCCAGCCTTCTTTCTTTCCAGTGCCAAGAAGACTTAAGTAATCCTAATGATCTTCTCTGGCAGCGGTTAAGATGCTCTCTCCTTTCTTCCAAGATCCTTTCACCAGACTTGCCTTGGGCTTACATGGCTTTGACTCCTCCTTTCCTAAGTGCTAGACCAGGGGTTCTCAATTTGGGCGCTGTCGACCTCTGAGGCCAGACCGTTCTCTGTTGTGGGAGGCTGCCCTGTGCATCCCAGGGTGTGGGGCACCCCTGGCCCCTGCCACAGCTCAGCCTGTCTCCAGGTACTGCCAGCGTTCCTTCGGGGCAAAAGTGTGCCGCTATCAGATCCACTGGTATAGACCTGTGCTCCGTGTGTACTCCAAGGGTGGGAAACTGTGGCCCTTCTCCTTATAACCTGGGAGAAAACTGCCTCATCCTACTATTTGCCCCACCCAGTTTCTTGACCATAGAAATTGGTTTTCAAGATCTCAGCAGGAGCCACTGAGATCCTGAGCTGCTGTTGGCCGAAGAGTCTCAGCAGATAAAACGGGCAGTACCTTGCAGAGGAAACCCGAGAGGTTAGATCCCACTTAGACCACTTCAGAAGTTCGCCTGTTGGGGGACAGGCCCTCAGCTAAGGTGATACCACTGAACGGGGCATTCATAAAGGAAGCCTTGAGAAGATTGGGTCATCATCTTGAAATGGAGGAATTAGATGGACACCATGTTTTCTGAATTGAGTAGTTGAGTGATGTGCAAAGATTGGGGCGTCTGGAGGAAAACAGTTTAGGGGGAACAGAATGAAAGATGATTCATTCTGCTTTAGATGCCAGACTTCTAAAAGTGTCAGTTAAACTTAGGACTGGAAGCACTTTGGAAGCTGAGGAGGAGAGGGATCTGGAAACTAGTAGAATCAGAGCCAGAGTTACAGGTCTGAGCCTTTGGTGTCTATCACAGACCATTTGGGGGGACTGTTGAAGACAAGCAAGGCAAAGAGAATTATTGTGGGGTGTCCCTTAGAGGAGGATTTGTGACGAGTAGGCTTTATTCAGAACTGGAGCAAAAGAAGGAAAAGGATGTTTAAGTCCAGTTGTAGGAGCAAAAGTACCAACAGAACTTGAGCCAGCTAGAGTAAAGAAAAGAACCCCTAGGGAGCAGGGGCAGGATGTTTTCAGAATTGCAGAGGAACCCAGGGCTAGCCTTCGGAGATGCTGGAATGTCCATTGAGGCAGGGTGTGAACTGAGTCTGTTTAAGGAGAGAGAACCGCTTCAGGTTCTTAAGCTCCGGTCATTCCTTTCAGTGTCCACCAGCCCCTACAGGCATTTAGGTGTGCAACTCTGTGTCTGGAACCTCAGGTCTCTTGACTTCTGTATTAACTGCTCTCTCTGCTGCTAACCTGGTTTACCCGCAAAGGAAGGCAGTTCCCATACCTGGTAAGGTGCTGGATCCAAGTTAATTGCACAATTAAAAATTGTTTTAAAGGGCACCTGGGTGGTGCAGTTCATTGAGCATCGGACTCTTGATTTTAGCTCAGGGTGGTAGGTTCAGGCCCCCTCTATGGAGCCTACTTTAAAGAAAAATGTTTTAAGTTCATTAAAAACTTCATCTTGTAAGTTTTCTTTAGAAATAGGGATAGTTTTGGAAAGAGAGTTGCTGACCTGGCCAGGGCCATATGAAGGCGGACAGGTTTTCTCTGTGCTGATGCCCTGGCCCTGGGCCCCATCTTGCTTTATTTTGTTCTCTCCTAAGACCAACCATCTCTGTGTATTCTTCTCCTAGAAAGTGGTGGCATTGTTCCGAACCAGTAGATACTGGAAGGAGGAGCCCCAGACTGGTGGAAGGGAAGGACTGCCTTTTTAATAGCTCCAGAGAACTCCTAGCACAGAAGCTACTGGTTATGGAGAAAGCAAGCAGAGGTCAGAGGGGTTCTGTTCTGGTGGAGAAGTTTTGGCTCAAGGATAGGAAAGCAGAGAAAGGATCCACTTAAAATTTGAAGTGGGATATGCAGTACTTAAATGAGATCTTAAAATGGATATCCTGGATTTAGTTAGAATTCAGTAAGAGATCTGTCTAAAAGATGAGAATCCTCCTTTAGAAAGTGGGGAAGATGGGGCGCCTGGGTGGTTTAGTGGGTGTTAAAGCCTCTGCCTTAGGCTCAGGTCATGATCCCAGGGTCCTGGGATCAAGCCCTGCATCGGGCTCTCTGCTTCCTCCTCTCTCTGTGCTTGTCTCTCTGCCTACTTGTGATCTCTGTCTGTCAAATAAATAAATAAAATCTTTAAAAATAATAAAAAAGAAAGAAAGAGAGAAAGTGGGGAAGAAACATTGCGTCATCAAGTCTACGGAAGAACCCAGAAGCCATGGTCAATACCGCAGCATTAAAAAGCAAATCTCCTTACCGCCCCCACTGCCTCTCCTCCCCTTGCTGTACAGAAGACTAGCCAACTTTGCAGGGCCCTGCCTCCTCCTACCACAGAGCCCGAGGCAGTAGAAGAAAAATGTGGCCAGCTGATTACGTAAAAGGGCCCTGTGTCAGTTACAAGTTCTCTGTTAAATACTGTCCAGTAAACCTGCAAAACTATTTATATACTAAAGTGATCTTCATACTGCAAGGAGCATAAAAACAGTGCAAAAATCACTGTTTTCATTTTGATTAGGTTAATTAAGCTATAGCAATAACAAGCAGTGAGCATAATTAAGCACATCAGCATTTAACCTTGCCTTGTATTTATTCACTTTTTAAAAGGTTTTATTTATTTACTGGTCAGGGAGAGAGAGCATGCGTGTGCACAAGCAGGGGGAGCAGCTGGCGGAGGGAGAAGCAGGCTCCCCACTGAGCAGGGAGCCTCATGTGGGACTCGGTCCCACCTGAGCCAGAGGCAGATGCTTAACTGACCCAGGCGCCCCGCCTTGTTCTTACCATGTAAAATCTTGGCGAAAGGGACCTTCCCCTCTTCACTACTACTTCCTGCTGGAATATGTCTTAAATTTATATGTTTTAGAAACAGGTGCAAATTTTAAGAGATGTGATGTTTAGCTTTTTATTCATTCTTCTAAATTGTTGACAAAATTCTCATAAGCCATATGAATTTCTGTAATGTAAAGCTATGACATTTGGTTTCACTAATTTTAAGATTTTTATTTATTTATTTATTTGACAGACAGAGATCACAAGTAGGCAGAGAGGCAGGCAGAGAGAGAAGAGGAAGCAGGCTCCCCGCCAAGCAGAGAGCCCGATGAGGGGCTTGATCCCGGGACCCTGGGATCATGGCCTGGGCAGAAGGCAGAGGCTTAACCCACTGAGCCACCCAGGTGCTCCTGGTTTCTCTAATTTTAAAGCAGCCTGTTTAACTTAATTTGGGGGGAGTGGCGATAGAATTTTTTAAGACTTTATTTTCAGTAGGTAATCATAAACTCTCATGCAGCTGTCAGAAGCAACACAAAGAGAATCCTGCATACTCTTCAGCCAGTCTGCTAGTGGTATCATCTTACAAAAACTCCAGGACAGTTACACAGCCAGGACACTAACGTTGAGACCATCCATCAGACTTACTCAGGAACCTGCAGCTTCACCTATAAATGTATATATTTAGTCCTGTGAGGTTTCCCCACGTGTGTGATTATGTATCCACATCCACAATCAAGCCAGAGGACATTCCCAGCTTCACAAACATCCCTGCATTCCCCTTGTTGAACTGCATGACGTCCCTGAGCCTGGTGACCTAGTGCTTCTGTTCTCCTTCTGTATAATTTTATCATCTCAAGAATGTTGGATAATGGGGCGCCTGGGTGGCTCAGTGTGTTAAAGCCTCTGCCTTCGGCTCAGGGCTCAGGTCGTGATCCCAGGATCCTGGGATGGAGCCTCACATGGGCTCTCTGCTTACCGGGGAGCCTGCTTCCCTCTCTCTCTGCTTGCCTCTCTGCCTACTTGTCTCTGTCAAATGAACAAAAATCTTTAAAAAATAATTAAAAAATAAAAAGAATGTCGGATAAGTGAAATCATAGCTCTGTAACCTTTGGGACTAGCTTTGTACATTCAGCAGGATTCTCCTGAGATGCCAACAAGTTGTTTCCCGACTAAATAGTTTGTTCCTTTTATTGCTGCGCAATATTCCCCTTTAGAGGAGGAAAATCTCTTCTGCCCTGTTGGGTTCAGGAGCTGGAGTCTGGAAATTAGGCTGACAATAAACATTAACTCAAGGAAAAGGTTTATTTCATCTGTATGGGGGACCCAACAAAAGGAGCTGGCTCTTCCAAACGTTGAGATTAAAGGCTTCCATTCCTTGGTAGGGACAAGGGAAGTGGCAAAAAATGGACTCAAAGGGAAAAACAAAAAGGTTTCTTTTAGGAAAGACATGATTTTTAGGAGGGCAGGCAGGAGATAAAGTTGTTGGTAATATTTGTCTATACAGGTGTTGGTACTCTTTCTATGAACCCCCCCAAGAAGGGATTTCTGGCAGCCTCCTTTCCCAAAACCTACTGCTTTTAGACAGATGAAGGATACTCCAAGAAGACTTTTTTTCTGCATCTGTTAATCTCAGATGTCTTCAGGTTAAAACCAACCTTTCTGCCAACCCTGGGGTTCCAAGTGGATTCCCCACCATGAGCCATACACTGTCTGTGTGTCACTGTTCACTTCGCAAGACATAGTTGGGTTGTTTCCAGTGTTCGGCTCTGAGCAGTAAAGCTGCTCTGCACATCTGTGCGCAGGCTTTTCTTCAAACTTGCAGTGCTCATTTCTCTGAGTGAGTACTCAGGAATGCAGGGACACACGGGAAGTGCACAGTTGTGTGAAACTGCTGGCCAGGTTTCCAGGCAGTCCTGTCTCCTGTGCCCGGTGGCCGTGGCGTGTGAGAGCTACTTCTGCCTCATTCTTGCCATTGGTTGGCAATGTCACTATGACTTTTTTTATTTTAACCAATCTGATCATCTCTCACTGTGTTGATTTGCTCTTAAAATGTTTTTTAGTTTCCAGCAGGATCAGAAGGAGAGGGATTCTGGTTGTTGACGGTGAAAAGATCCTTTTTTAATGGATTATACATATTTAATTACATCATAAAATAATATTATTTTATCTTTTCTGGGTCTATAAAGTTGAATCAGTACTGTGAAAGAGAAAACCGGAGGCCCAAAATGGTATGGTTTAGGTTAAGGGCCCCAAGGGGGGGGACCAAGAGTTAACACCTAACTTAATTGTTTCCCCAAGAATGTAACCTTTAATGGGTCAACTTGGAATTTCCTGGTCCAACTAGGAAAGGTACTGAGAGACCCCTTCAGCTCCCCTTAGGAGGGAGGGCAGCCTTGCCTAAACAGTGCATTCCTTGATAACAAATTACTTTCTTCTTTTTTTTTTTTTTTTTTAAGATTTTATTTATTTATTTGAGAGAGAGCATGAGCGAGGAGAAGGTCAGAGAGAGAAGCAGACTCCCCGTGGAGCTGGGAGCCCGATGCGGGACTCGATCCCGGGACTCCAGGATCATGACCTGAGCCGAAGGCAGTCGTCCAACCAACTGAGCCACCCAGGCGTCCCACTTTCTTCTTTTTTTAATGTCTTCTCTGCCTTGAAAACCTTCCTGTTGTTTAGCTCGGTGGCTCTCCCCTCTGCTTGCTAGATGGGATGCTGCCCATTCATGATTGCTGGGCAAAGCCAGTTAGATCTTCAGATTTACTTGGTTAAAAACACTTGTTTCTTAATAGTGCAAAAGGACATGAAAAATACCATCAAGGTCTGTCTACCAAGGGTGAGCACTTTATCTCGCTGTAGAATCATTATATGATTTTTATGGACTTGGAAATCAAAAAGGACTTAGGGGGTGCCTGGCTGGCTCAGACACTGGAGCACGCCACTCTTGATCTCAGGATCCTGGGTTCCAGCCCCACACTGGGCATAGAGCTCACTCTAAATAAAAGCGGGGGAGTACTTAGAAAAAAAATGAAATCTATTCATGCAACTGTTGTCATTAGCCAGTGTTAAATGCCTATTAAATTAGAAAATTAAATGTATAAAATACTAAAAATAAGCAAGGGCAGATCCCTTTCTTAGCTTACGGTGAGGAATGTTATCCTCATTAAAAGCTGGGTGTCATCTCCCAAAAAAAGAGTAAGAATTTTGACAACAGAAAAATCACAGACTTCTGCATGACAACACAAAACAAGTATAAGCGAAGTCAGAAGACAAATGGCAAACCGGTTTTAAAAAATTAATTTCCTACTCCTGGAAATCAGGGAAGAAAAAACAACCGAATAGGAAAATGGGCAAAGGACATGAATAAACCGTAAATAGAAAAAGAACGACAAATGGTTCTTAAACATATGAAAAGATGTGCAAACTCATAGGAGAAATACAGTATGGGAACACTGCGATACAGTTCTCCTCTGTTAGATGGACACAGAAGTCCAAAAGTTGAGCAATGTGCTCTGCTGGCCAGGCCCTAGAGAAGTGGGCACCCTTTCACACTTATCAGTGGGAGTAAGTGTGGTTTCACTGCTGCCAACGACAACCTGGGAACACTTAATCTGAATTTTTTTTTTTAAAGATTTTATTTATTTGACAGACAAGAGATCACACGTAGGCAGAGAGGTAGGCAGAGAGGTAGGCAGAGAGAGAGGAGGAAGCAGGCTCCCTGGTGAGCAGGAAGCCTGATGCGGGGCTCGATCCCAGGACCCTGGGATCATGATCTGAGGCGAAGGCAGAGGCCCTAACCCACTGAGCCACCCAGGCGCCCCACTTAATCCGAATTTTGAATTCCATTCATGCTCTCTAAAATAGAATTCCCACTTCCAGTGTGTGCCACAGGCAGAGTTCCCAGGGAGTGAAATCATACAGGTCAGAGGTCTCTCACTGAAGCAGTTCTTTGAATTCTCAGAAGCTTATTTTGAAATTCGTAATGAGGTGCCAGGAAGTCACATCAATTGGAAGGAGAGAACCACCCACCATCAATCAGATCAGATGGGATCAGCACCCTTCTGCCACCCGTGGTTACCTTTTCACAGCAGTTACCAGAACTGGAAATGAGTATCACAGGCTGAAGGAATTAGCCCACCTAAGTGGTGCAGAAATTATTATTGTGAACTTGAAAAGCATCTGAGCAGTTGCGAGGAACGCTGTCTAAACTGAAGCCTCTGGAAAACAGATTTTAGATGAAGAAACTATCTTTTCTCCTGTTAATCTGTTTCTTGTCAGTGCCCAGCTGCCCCTCCCACCCACCCCGCCCACCCTTCCTGTAGGTAAAGGAAAAGTTTTCTTTCCAAGAAATCTATTATGTGTGTATAAATATACACACATACTCCATCTAGGTGTGTATAGATCTGCCGTGTTCTGTTGCCTTTAGATTTGTGTAACCTTGTCCACAACTGAGACATGCGCTGACACAGTGACACGAAGGCCCCCCGTGTTGCAGCATTATTTATAATGAAATTATTTTTTTTAAATGTTTTGTTTATTTATTTGACAGAGAGAGAGAGAGAGAGAGAGATCACAAGCAGGCAGAGAGGCAGGCAGAGAGGGAGAGGGGGAAGCAGGCTCCCTGCCGAGCAGAGAGCCCAATGCGGGGCTCGATTTCAGGACCCTGAGATCATGACCTGAGCCGAAGGCAGAGGCTTAATCCACTGAGCCACCCAGCTGCTTCCTTTCACAGAGGACAAGGAGGAAAATAAGGAAATGTATTTCTGTTTGCTTAGATTTGTATATAAAGAACGTGACAAAGGTAATAAGCTAATCAAGTGGTCACCTGTGCGGGAAGTTGAGAAGTGGGCCGGATCGGGATGGCACAACGGCTTTGGGATTGGCACAGTTTTTTTGAACCTCGTTACTTGTTTAACACAAAGAAATTTTAAAGCCAGACACTTTGGGGGAAGAGTGGGGAGGGGAGGGGGAAGCAGGGAGGCACATTCATGAGTCATGACTACAGACAAGGAAATGGTTGAGCTTTTGAAAGTTAGCTGCAAGAGGGGTTGAGTTTTTACTCTCCAAGTCATGCATGTAAGCCAGGTTCCAGCCCAGGCTATGACTCAGAATCATCCAGGGAAGCTTTTTAGAAATACAGAAACCCAGGCTTCATTTTGGGTCTCTTAAATCAGGGTCTTAGTTGGTAGGGCTGTACTCTCTCCCTTTTGCTGGAAGCTGCCCCAAGTTACCAAGAGTGGCAACCCCTGATTTAAACATACTTGTTTCCAAGATCTTAATAGAGTTGGTAAACGTTCCCAGAATAAACCATTTTTTTAGTTTAATTACATGTAACTGTTTTTGACAGTTAGGTTCTTAAGAAATCCATAAAGTTGTTCCGCGGTGTGATGCTGAGCACCTATCTAAAACCTATACCTGGCATTTTAAAGGCGAGCCTACTTCGGAAATCCAGAGCAGACACGATTTGGGCAATGACACATACTTTTAGAAAGGCAAAACATTAAATATTCTTAGAAAATATTTCTAATATACAAAAAAATGCAGGGAACAATATAACTGGCAACCTACCTTTGCTACAGTTTTGGGGTTTTTTGTTTTGTTTCGTTCTGTATTTAAGAAGCAAAACACGTGGGGTGCTTAGGTGGCTCAGTCGGTTAAGCGTCTGCCTTCGGCTCATGTCATGGTCCTGGGGTCCTGGGATCCAGGGATCCAGCCCCGCATCAGGCTCTCTGCTAGGAGAAGAGGCTGCTTCCCCCTCTCCCTCTGCTGCTCCCCCTGCTTGTGCTCAGGGTCAAATAAGTAAATAAAATCAAAGGAAGGAAGGAAGAAAAGAAAATACTTTACACAAAGCCCATACTTCTACTTCCACTCCTCCTGCAGAGGGAACCATAATCCTGACTCTGTGGCGTGTGCTTCTTGTACATGTTTTTAAACTTTTACTGCATCTCTGTGTCTCCCTAAGAATATATACTATCATTTGGTATGTTTTTAAAGTATCCATAAATGCTATCATCCCAAACAAATCCTTTTGCAAATTGCTTTGTTAACTCAATATTATATTTTCAAGGTTTCTCCGTGTTGATATATGCAGCTCCCCAGTTCACTTTAAGTGCTCTACAGTATTCTGTTGACTTATAGGGGAGGAAAAAATATTCTGCACTATACCCTCCTACGTTCTTGGCTCAGATCCCTTTGTCATAAAAGACAGATTAACAGGGGAGAAAATTACAAACAAATTTAGTAACCTGTACACCTTATGTATGAATGGGAGAAACCCAGGAAAACGGAGTGATTCTGAAATGGCCCAAGCCACCATCCCCTTAAATACTGTTACCAGCTAAATACAAATGGTGGTACGGTTATGGGAGATTGCCAGGAAAAGCACAGTAAATAAGGGTGGGGTGGTTATGCAGGTTTATGTCCTTGCCTTTTCTAGGGATCTGCTCACCTGTTCTGGCACAGAGAGGAAGACGTGCTTACACAGGGAGATCTCTCTTACACACGTAGAGCAGTAACACCTCCCGCAGAAGTGTGACTGACGTGTTCTCAGTTTCCAGAGCTGCCCTGCTGTTTCTTACAAATAACCAGCTCGAGAAAATCCTTCTGGCAAACAGACACATTTTTGCCGTGGCAAATTCTTCTCCTCTTCAGAATGCATATACAACTTACGCATTCCTTTGTTGACAGAAATTGGATTTTTAATTTGTCACCTTTGTAAATTTCACTGCATTGTTTGCAAGCGTGTACTCATGCGTATGAACGAAAGGGGAATTGCTGGGCCTTGGTCTGGACTGTCACTTAAGTAGAGATTAGACCTGTTTTTACACTCAACCCGCAGAGCAGGAGAGTTTCTTCCCACTTAAAGAAAAATTATTCATGACCTGTGTTAAAGACGATAAGGAAGACTTGATTCAAGGAGGGGCTTCTGCATGGGATTTTTGCAGTAGGGAGGTGAGATCAAGCTCAGTACCAAAGTACAACAAGGACAAATGGAGATTTCTAGCCAACAAGTCAGGGGATAGAAAATCACTAAGAAGGAACGACAGGGTTATAAGAAGGAATGACAGGATTGAGCAAGATTCTTGGTGGGGGGGGCGGGGTTGAGGGCGAGGCTGGGGGCAGGCCACCCGAACATGGACCACCTTGGCATGAACATTATTATGAGTTAAAAGCAACCAAAACCCAGCAGGTTCAGGAAAAGCTCTCTACCTCCCCCTCACCTGCCTGCTTGTACCAGGAAGAGAGCTATCAAGAGTACATAGTAGAGTAACCTGTGGGGTGCCTGGCTGGCTAAGTCAGTAGAGCATGTGACTCTTGGTCTTGGGGTCCTACATTGGGTGTAGAGCTCACCAGAAAAAAAGAAAGAAAAAAGGCTATCTTTTGTTTTCCAAACATCTTCCTCCTCCTTCCTGCGAATGGTCTTCTCCACGTGCCCCGGCCGTCTGCCCCTCCTGAGCTCACAGAAACACCGTGTTGCCTGTCTTCGAAGTTGCCATGTCTCTGTGCACTGCCTGTGCTTGTGCCATTCAGTTGGATTGTCTCCTGTTAATCTGTCTCTTCTCAACTGGAGTCTTCAGCCAGCCAGAAGGACCCTGAAGAGTAGAAAAAAGTCTCCCTCACCAGCACTTGCTAGATTCATTCACACTCACCAGGATTCTTGCTGGAGGCAGACCACAAAAGCCATCAGATACCGAGGGCTGGTGTTTTCATGAGGCTGACCCAGCAGGGTTCTCGCCAGAACTGAACTAAGCAGCCCAAGGGCAGTGCCCAAGGACGGTGCCTAAGATCAGGGCCTAGTTAGAGAGACTCAGGAGCGGACTCACATTTGGCTTAGGGCGAGCGAGCGTCTTTGTCAAACATCCTCAGCACGCGAGGGTCAGGTGGTGGGGGCAAAGCTAGAGCAGGAGACCAAGACTGGCGGGAGAGAACAGGACGAAAAGGAGGAGAGAGCATTTGGAAGGAGGAGGAGGTGCCCACCTGAACTCCGTCTGTGGAGAGCAGGCAGGCCGGAGCCAGCACGGAGAGCTGGTGGAGCCCCTGCGGGGAGGGGGCTGGCCACGGGTTGGGGCGCTCAGGAGGCCTGGAGGGCGAGGGAGGCGCTGCTTCAGCAGCATCTGCTCTGCAGGGGCGGAGAGGGAGGGCGGTACCGAGGTGGAGGACAGTCGAGGAGGATTAACACGCTGAGAATGTGAGCCGCCCAGGGGGAGGGCTGAGGGTCCTGCAGAGGTGAGGGGGTGGGACACATAGGGAGCCAGAGGGACGGGCCTTTTTTTTTTTTTTTTAAGATTGTATTTATTTGAGAGAGGAAGAGAGAGGGAGGAAGCAGGCTCCCCACTGAGCAGGGAGTCCCCAGTAGGACTGGATCCCAGGTACCCGAGATCATGATCTGAGCCCAAGGCAGACGCTTAACCAACTGAGTCCCCCAGGCGTCCGAGCACAGGCCTTTCTTAAGAGGGGGGACGTCATTTATATTGTCCCAGGAGCGGAGAAGGATAAGGACACCAAGTGGGTTTGGTGGCAGCAAGCTGAGGTCACTCCCATTTGTTGGCATTTATGTTTGCCATAGAAGGTGAGTCATTGGCTGACAGTAAGGGGTGAAGCTTTGGGGGGTTTGGGATCCTGTAATCATTTTAGAGAATGGGAAAGGGTGTAAGTGGAGGTCAGTGACGAAGAATTTATAGTTGAATGAGGCCACGTGCGCGTCTGTGTCTCCTGACCATGTCCCGTATGTGGTCATGGCTAGAGTCATGATCGGAAGTGCAGGGAGACAGACTTGGGGAGAAGTTGATGGCAGAGGGACAGCGCCAGGAATCTGGGAGCCATGGAAGTGCTGGGTGGTGAGCGAGGGAGGTGGGCACACAGCTCTGTGCCTTTGTCAAAGCCCTTTAAAGTGTATGCCACAAAGAATCTATTTTATTTTATGTATAAAAGTAAAATCAAACCAGATATAAGGGGGAGATGGAAAGCCGCTATGGCTGATGACTCTTAACTGCTTTCCAGTAGTGATACTGAGATTTGTAATAAATATATACTGGGTCTTCTTCAGGGTTCTCGGCTCACAGCTCCCCAAACCTTGGGAGTTTTCTGGGCAATCAGAGCAGAGAGCATCTTTTGTTAAAATATTTGGTCTCCTTTTTTTTTTTTTTAAGATTTCTTTGTTTGGGGGGGGGGTGGGCAAAACAGGAAGGGACGGCAGAGGAAGAGGGAGAAGCAGGTTCCCCGCTAAGCAGGGAGCCCTACCTGGGGCTCTATCCCAAGACCCCAGGATCATCACCCAAGCTGAAGGCAGCTGCTTCACGGACTGAGCCACCCAGGCGCCCCAAAACATTTGGTCTCTTGCTTGCAGTTCCTGAAGTCCTCTGAGAACCTTGAAGGTGAAATGGGTACCTTGTTGTACTCATTGTACCATGTTGTGCCCTTGGGTACCCCCTTCCAGTCACTTGGGCTTATGCTAATGAGGTGACCTCTGGACTGCAACCAAGGGTGGGGGCAGGGTGCGGGCGGCCAACCTCATGATCAGAGGACCTTACAGTTTGACCCTCCAGCCTCCTGGGAAGGAAGAGGAGCTTACGGTTGAATTCCTTGCCGCCAGCCATTGATGTAATCAATCTGGCCTCCATAAACACCCTCAGGGAGATGCTGGGAGAGGGGTGCCCGAGCAGACGGTATGGAAGCTCCACTCCCTTTCCCCCAACCTGGCCCTATGCCTCTCTTCGCTGGCTGTTCCTGAGGTCTATCCTTTGATAATAAACCAGTAATCCAGCAAATAATCTCCGTTCTGTGAGCTTCTCTAGTAGACTGAACAAGACTACCCCCGAGGAGCAGGTGGTAGGAACCTGTAGTCTTGTAGCCCGTGGGTCTGAAGCATGGGGGGCAGCCTGGGCTTGCCACTGCGCTGTGAAGTGGACCAGGAGCCCCTTGACCTGTGGGACCCGATGCCATCTCTAGGTAGATAGAGTTGGAATTGGGTTGAATGGAAGGACACCCGGCGGGTGTGGGAGAATAGATTGTTGGTGCAGGAGAGAGAGGAAACCCCACACATTACAGTTGGTCCCACAATTATCACAGGAGACACATCACCCCACAAAGGGGGTAGGGAAGGAAGAAGGTGCAGAAACAGTGTTTTGACAGGTACCCCAAGGCCACAGATGAAAAGAGCTGTACATGAGCACCGCACCGTGACAGGTAAATCTGTTCTCAGAGCGGCACGGGTAGCACTGCTCAGATGGCTGTACGTGTGCCCTAGCTTCGCACAGGGAAGTCATCCTAGATCGTGAGAGCCAAGCTTCTCACCACCAGAAAGTTACCAGTGAGGGGGTGCCTGGGGCGCTCAGTCGGTGAAGCGTCTGCCTTCAGCTTAGGTTGTGATCCCAGGGTCCTGGGATGGAGTCCCACATCGGGCTTCTTGCTCAGCAGGGAGCCTGCTTCCTCCTCTCTCTCTGCCTGCCTCTCTGCCTGCTTGTGATCTCTGTCTGTCAAATAAATAAAATAAATAAAATCTTTAAAAAAACTTTTTAAAAAAGTTACTAGTAAGAAAAGAAGACAAGATAACGTGAACTCTGGAGTGCTGGGATGGAATCAAAGGGGGAAAGACCACGCCTTAGTGCACACATGCAGAAGAGAGACCCAGGAGGGCACATCTGGTAGGAACCCCTGAGTATAGGCATTTAAGGTGGAGCCCTCTGTGTTCTATCAGAACATTTCCTTTGGAAAAGTCTAAGAGGGACTTTGCAGGTCAGCAAACTTCTCTCCTGTGTCCCGTTTTACCTTTCGGGCATCGTAAAAGCCTGTAGACTTAAGGCACTCAAAGGATGTTTGGAAGGATATTCCATTATGCTGGGACATAATGGAGAAGGGTTATGACTCCCAACAGCTAAGCTTAATGAGTTTAGCAAAAAATCTACCAGAACATTCAGCAGTCCGGGGTTCTTTATCGTTTCGTGTGCTGTGGAGGAAAGGTATCCAGCAATATAGTGAAGTTTAATAGACCCTTTCTTAAAACGTTTTAAAAGGCATAAACTATGCAGGATTACAAAGGAACCCAGTTATAAAAAGCCATAAAAATGTTTTTAATTGTGATAATAGTAATAAGTGTTTCTTTAATAAGATCTGGTAACAGGTCAGCAGGTTTGAAGTCGGGAGGTACCTCAAGATCTGTGCACCAGCTGTTATTTGATATAAAAATACCTGTAATTTCTCTCCGTGACAGTCGCAGACAGCATGTAACTTGGGGCCTCCGTTTCGCGACTGAAGGAAATGTTTGACTTAGGTTAGAGGTTAGTGAAATAAAGATATAATTTCCCCCACCCAAGTTCACAGGCTTCACTGGAGTTCACTGCGAACCTGGAGTTCGCAGACCCCAGGTTTGATCATCAGTACTAGTAAGGGCAGCAGAACTCTGGTCCATTGAGTCAGAAACAGATCAGACTCGAGCTACAAGAAGTACTTGGCAAGGCATAAATAACTAGGATTCCACTCAAGTAGCGATTGCTGCTCTATACAAAAAAATGTGATGATGTGGTGCAAAGGGTTATAACTGTGGAAAATCATTTTGATGGAGTGGATCCCAGCGCTGCAGAGGCTGAGGTCAACACCGAGGGGCAGGAACGGTTGAAAATCATCATCGAAACCTCGGACTGTGGGTTTAAAGGCAAGGCAGGGAAATGTTTCCTTTATTAAAGACTGTCCTACTAAAAGGAACTTTTTTTTTTTTTCTGCCCGAAATGATAGGACATAACGTTCAGTTGTAACGTTTGGTTAAAAGGGATCCCATCTGCTTAGGGTATAGCCGTTGTGTTATATGTAAGCTCACCCTGCCTCCCTATGCCACTACCCACTTTGTAAAGCACATTCACCTCTGTGGTCTCCTGAGTCTAAAATAATTCTTATGTGTCAGGGCACCTGGGTGGCTCAGTCAGTTAAGCATCCAGCTCTTGATTTCGGCTTGGGTCATGATCTCAGGGTTTTGAGATCGAGTCCTGCCTCAGGCTCTACACTCAGCGTGGAGTCTGCTTGGGCTTCTCTCTGCCTCTCTCTCACTCTTTCTAAATGAATACAGAGAATCTTTAAAAAGAAATAAAATAAAGTAATTGTTATGTGTCCAACAGTCATACACAATTTTTAGACTAAGTAGTAGTTTTTTTTAGCAATTTTTAGACTCAGCGGGTCACAGCGGTGTCAAGCAGGAACAGCTGGGTATTATCATCATACCTGCTGGCTTCTCGGGTTTCTCCGTGGTGGGCTTTCTGTGAAACTCAGTACAAAGGTGATGGGTTGACTCAGAGAGACGAAGAACTCTGTAGGGGAGTCTCGTGCAGTGAATAATCTCCCCTAGAAAGAAGAATGGAGGGCAACGTGTTGGAGTTTGCAAATGTAACCGGCTAGTTTCCTGATCGTTTTGTGGAGGAGATTAGTTGGCTCCTTGTCTCACGAATTCCTAAGTCTGTGGAGGGCCCCATGCAGGACTTGCCCACCCACCGCCTCCTTCTCGGTAACCCCCCCGTCGCCCAGGCCCATCTGTCCTTGGTGCCTTCCGTACTGATCACATTCTGTCCTGATGCTTTTTAGCACCACTGCTCACCTCCTAAAGTCCTAAAGCCCCTGTGCACCTCCATTTCTTGCCTCCTTCCTCCTTAGCCGTGGTTCTTCCATCTGTTTCGTCGGGGAGAAGACGTTACTACCTTCCTTCCTTCTGGTCCAAAGTGTTCCTTGCCCAACCAGGTGTCTTAACAAGGTGAAAATGTTCCATACAACTTTGCCCTGAACTATCTGCCTCCTACTTCTGCAAACAAAACAAAATTAATTACAAAATTGAGAGACACACATTTTTCTTCTAACTGGCCAATGTTTGTTTTCGCTTCTGAATCTGGAGAAGAGTACACAGACTCCTGGGCACATTAACCACAAAACCAAGTGTGGGAAAGATCAACAGCGGTTTCAAACATAGTGACTCATGTTTTCTTTTGTTTTGTTTTTATCAATAAGCATTTCCATGTGTAAGCAAAACTATTGAGAAAAAATACATTGCAGTATACTGTTATATTTGCTTTTTTTCTTCTTTTTTTAACACCATGTATGGTTTTTAATCCTGCAAAACTTGGCTTTACTCTTGCCTGTTCCCTGTTCCATGAGCCTTATAGAATTCCCCCTGGTATCCTGCGCTCTCAGGCAATTGTCAGATGCCCAGAATGTTTGTTTTTAAATCTTGTTGAATGAAAGGAAAACATTAATTCTTTTTTTTCCAGCAGCTTTATTGAAGTAGAATTTACATACCGTAAAATTCATTCTTTTAAAGTGTATAATGAAATGCTTTGCTGTTCATTTATGGAATTGTAGAACCGTCTCCCCCAGCCCCCACACCAGCATCAGGCAACTGCTATAGTTTCTATCTCTGTGGCTTAGTCTTTTCCGAAAATTTATATAGATAGGATTCTATAACATGTGATCTTTGGTAGCTGGCGTCTTTCACTTAGCCTGTTTTTAGTGAACCTACAAAGACTAATAACTTGTGGGGCGCCTGGGTGGCTCAGTGGGTTAAGCCGCTGCCTTCGGCTCAGGTCATGATCTCAGGGTCCTGGGATCGAGTCCCGCATCGGGCTCTCTGCTCAGCAGGGAGCCTGCTTCCTCCTCTCTCTCTCTCTGCCTGCCTCTCTGCCTGCTTGTGATCTCTCTCTGTCAAATAAATAAAAATCTTTAAAAAATTAAAAAAAAAAAAGACTAATAACTTGTTTGTTTACAAAATAAAATTGGAAGAATACAGCAAGCATTTGAAATGGGATGGTTTCTTTTTTCAACGAAATGGGAGTAAATCCATTGTTTGAACAGCAGTTGGCAGGTTTGAAGCATCAGGGACGTAGCAGCAGGGGGACACGCCCATGGCTGGAAGAGTTCCCCTTCCAGTTTGACTCTGCGGCGGCGGCTGGGACTGCCTCCATTAGGACTGCCACCCCGTGTTCTCCCAGGTCCCAGTAGAAAGTCATGACCATCTGCCAAGCTCTTGCTGTACAGCCAGCCGATGCCTTACCAAACCCTTCATGGCATGGGTTACTGCATTAGTCCTCACAAAACTCAAGATGATGGTCTACACGTTTCAGGGTAAGAAACAGAGAGGTTTTACCTGAGGTTGAAATCGTTGGCCCCAGTTCACTTGGCTGCTAAATACCAGATGCCAGATTGGAAACTAGTTCTTTCAGCCCGCAGAGCCTGTTTCCTTAACCCTGATGCTGTACCATCTCTTCCTGATGAGAAGCTGAAACACAGAACTAGTCAGGAGAACCAGGAGAGCCCTGGTGCCTGCAGCCACCCTGGACAGGTCAGGACAGCTCCCACGCCCTCACCTGTTCCCGCGCCACTTGATGACGCTCTTTGCCATGGTCCCCCCCATACTGTTATTACATTCGGGTTCCCCTCCAAAGAAGTCCATGAAATGCGACATTTTGAGAAGGAGTTCTGGGGCACCTGCGTGGCACAGTCAGTTGAGCCTCTGACTCATGATTTCGGCTCAGGTCACGGTCTCAGGGTTGGGGGATGGAGCCCCAGGTGGGGCTCCGTGCTCAGTACAGAGTCTGCTGAAGATTCTTTCTCTCACTCTGCCCCCCCCCCAATAAATAAATAAATCTTTAAAGAAAGAAAGAGTTCCACCTAGAAAGTTTTGTTTTCTTTTTTTTTTTAATTAATTTTTATTTATTGTATTAGTCACCATAGCGTACATCATTAGTTCTTGAAACAGTGTTCCAAGATTCATTGTTTGTGTGTAACAGCCAGTGCTCTGTGCAGTCCGTGCCCTCCTCATACCCGCCACCAGGCTCACCCATCCCCCCCCCCAAAGTTCTGTTTGCTTGAGGGTAAAAGGTAATGCTCTGGGAAATTTGTTGAGTTAGAAGAGCTTATTGCTTGGATAAAGGACGTAATGTTAGGGGCGCCTGGGTGGCTCAGTGGGTTAAGCCGCTGCCTTCGGCTCAGGTCATGATCTCAGGGTCCTGGGATCGAGTCCCACATCGGACTCTCTGCTCAGCAGGGAGCCTGTTTCCTCCTCTTTCTCTCTCTGCCTGCCTCTCTGCCTACTTGTGATCTCTCTCTCTCAAATAAATAAATAAAATCTTTAAAAAAAAAAAAAAAGGACGTAATGTTAAAAAGGAATTGTTTTTGTTCACAAGACAGTGAATTTTAAAATGTGAGAGCTTCCACTCCTCTTTTGGTGACACAAGAGGTAAGAAGGGGTTATAAAGTTAATTCCGAAGAAACCTATGTTCACCTACTTCTCTTTACTTTTGGGGTGTGTGTGTCCCCTGTTCCATGGGACTGTTCCCACAGCTAAGAAGAAACTTCCCAACTTGCCTGTCTTCTTGGAAAACTCCACCCCATGTCCTAAAGTCTTCCCAGTCAGAAGCTCTCCTCAGTACAATAACCCCTGGGCTGTTCTGTGCTCCGCTGCAGATGTTTACAGATGAGGAGATGATGATAAAGGATGCTGGTGAGTACCAGGCCCGGTGTGCCCTCCAGATCCCTCTGGTCACCAGCTGGGTCTGGTGTGAAATCCCATGACGGGCCTAGGGGGTGTGTTCACCTCAGTTTGTAAATGGAATTTTTTCACATTAATTTAAAAAAAAAATTTTTTTTTTTTTTTGGAAAAAAAGTAAAACCTATCCTATTAAAAGAGTAAAGACTTAACAGTATTTTTTCCCCCTACAGTTAAAAAATTTGCCCAGGAACGGGTTGCTCCTCTGGTTTCAACCATGGATGAGAATTCAAAAATGGACATATCGATAATACAAGGACTGTTTCAACAAGGGGTATATACTTTATAATTCTTCCCATTTCAAACTTTCCTATAAGTACTGTCCAGCATTCAAATGTATGCATGTGACTAAATGCAGGAACTGTCAGGACGACTTAATGAACTCTTCTTTTCCTAGTCAAAATTATCTGTGTTCTCTTTTAAAGATTTTCATTTTTTATTTTTGAGAGACAGAACATGAGCAGCGGGGAGGGGCAGAGGGAGAGGGAGAAGCAGGCTCTCCGCTGAGCAGGAAGCCCGACGCGGGGCTCGATCCCAGGACCCCGAGATCCTGGAAGGCAGACGCTCCACCGACTGAGCCACCTGGGTGCCCCTCTGTGTCCTCTTTTAGTTTGAGATCCTGGCTCAAAGTTTCTTTTAAATTGACTTAGCGTTTTGAGTTAGAAATACTGTGCTTTTTAAGAAGCAAGAGAGAGTGATTTCTTTACACCTATGGTCCCCAACCGGAGGCTGTTTTTGTCCCCCAAGAGACATCTGGCAGTCTCTGGAGACACTTTTGGTGTTCACAACTGGGGGTGATGCTGGCACCTGGGGGGGTAGAGGTCGGGGTCCTGCTCAGTGTACAGGACTGCCCCCCAACATGGGGTGGCCTCCCTCAACAACCACCAGGATTAAGAAGAGGATTTTAGTGAGACTTCACAGTAGACCCTGTATCCCACCCAAGTCCCTCTGCACCCCACAAACTTAGATGCGGAGGCGACCTCTGAATTCCGCACCAACCAGGGACCCCGGCTTCCAGCGCCCTAAGTCCCAGAGCCCTTGACTAGAAGCCCAGTAGACGCCCCGGGTGACAGTAGAGCGCCCCAGCGGTAGGTTATCCGCATGGCGGCTGAAGGGGAACGTTTTCAGAATCACTGCCCTCACTCATCATCTCTCCCTCTCCGTAGCAAGTGATGTCGAGTGACGTTTCCCTTTCATTGTGAATATGGGATATCCCAGGACGGGTAGTTCCTCTTTGGAGCCATGGGCTAAAATTTAGTCTGTCATCCTGCTGCAAAAATACCGCCTTTTCCACCCAACGGGAATAGTTTTTGCTTCGTCCTGTTTTGAAGAGACCGGCTTTGTTTTATCCTGCCTAGTTGTGATTTTTCTACCTTTTCTTAGGCAATGAAACGCTTGGGAATGTGGCATCTTGAATGGAGCCCTGGGGTCGGTGGCATCTGGGGGTCCCGTTTCTCAGGCTGGCTTCATCTTCAGCGTTGGTAGAGCCCTTGGGCCGCTCTGAGAAGGCTTAGGGTTCTGCGCGCTGAACCTCACTCTGCTGATGGGGGGGCTTCCTGCGGGCGGGGTGCTCTGAAGCCCACCAGCTGCCCTGGCTTAGGGGTCATGCCAGCTGCAGAGTCCACTTGGTGGCACCTCCTACACCAGCTCTTCTGAGCCTCCTCCTGTTCCTGTGCGGTCCCCTGCTGTAGCAGTCGCCAACAAACACGGTCTTTCCCACGGAGGGAAAACCGGTGACTTTTTGGGAGAAGCAGTGTGGCGACAGCTCTTCGCCATCCTGATGATGGCAGCTTCGGATTGCCGCCGTGCCCTCTTCCTTCGGTGCTTCCTCGTAGAACATCATTCCTGGATCTCACCCCAGCCTTCCCCTCTGCTGACCCTGACCGCTGGGACCCAGACAGTAGCTCGCTGTGATTCCAGAAGCGGCTGGGCAGAATAGAAAGCTGCATTATCCTTTTATCTGTGCACAGCTTTGGGGCATGAATTACACGTACACACATGCTCCTTCTGAAATGGGGACTTTCTGAGAAAAACAGAACTGCGGGAGTTTCACGGTCCAGACTTAGGAGTAGCTGCTGAATACAGACAGTCCTTGGAAAGCTTGGCCGGCATCTGGTCCTGTTCACCAGGCCCCTTCCACCTTGTCTGTTGGGGTTTGGGGAAACACCACCAGATGTCTGCTAACCACCTAGAATGTCCCAGAAGGAGCGATCCCTCAGTTACTAGCTTGGCTGAAGGAGTCAAGGCAAGGAGCCTGTCTAAAGGGATTGTGCCGCACTGCCTGCCTCCAGGTCCTTGCTGCCCGAGACACTTTCTCCTTCTTCGCCTCCATCATCCTTCAAAGCATTTTACAGATTCTTGTGTTTCAGATACCACAAGGAAACAAATGGCAATTCTAGCTTATAACCACTTCCTTTTCAGAGAGGTACGGCTTCCACTCTAGTTTTTGTTACTTACAAGATAGTACAAAAGCCATGCCAAATTAAAATAAAATGTACAAATAGACTTTTTTTTTTAAGTTTTTATTGATTGATTTGACAGAAATCACAAGCAGGCAGAGAGGCAGGCAGAGAGAAGGGGAAACAGGCTCCCTGCTGAGCAGAGAACCCGATGTGGGGCTTGATCCCAGGACCCTGGGATCATGACCTGAGATGAAGGCAGAGGCTTAACCCACTGAGCCACCCAGGCGCCCCTACATACAGAGTTTTAAAATTAGGAATTTATGTAGTTAAAATTTAATTTTGAACTTGTTCTTGCGAGAAATTTTCCCATATGAAAATTAGCTGTCTTGGAGCATCTGGGTGGCTCAGTGGGTAAAGTGTCTGCCTTTGGCTCAGGTCATGATCCCAGGGTCCTGAAATCAAGTCCCACATCTGGCTTCCTGCTCAGTGGGGAGTCCGCTGCTTCCTCTCCCTCTGCTGCTATCCCTGTTAGTGCTCTCTCTCTCTCTGTCAAATAAATAAATAAAATCATAAAAAAAAATAAAGAAAATAGCTTTCTTAATCTGTTTCCTTGTTTTTCCTTTCAGTTGATGGGTATTGAAATTGAAACAAAATATGGAGGAACAGGAGCTTCCTTTTTTTCCTCTATCCTAGCGATAGAGGAATTAGCCAAAGTTGATGCATCTGTGGCCTTGGTATGTGACATCCAGAACACAGTAATTAACAATCTGATTAGAAAATATGGAACAGAAGAACAAAAAGCTACCTATTTGACCAAGCTTGCGACAGAACAAGTGAGTCCACAGGAGTTGTTGAAATGAATCTGATCTCTGTTAAACTTGGGACACCTCCAGCTACAATGTTGACTCTGCAATGTTGACAGCACAGTACCGTTCAGTGTACTCTGCCTCTTATTTCTGTTTGGAAATTCAGAGAATAATCAGCAGACGAAAAAACTTTTTTTTTTTTTTTCTTTTGGCCCCAGTTCTATTTCCTTCATACTTTGGTTGGTGGTTTCATTTACAGTGAGATGTCTAGAAAACTGCAATTACTAGAACGAATTTAATTAAATTTAACATTGAATCTGTGCACTTATATCTTTAAATCTTAGACAAGTAGTAGGGTATATATTAGAAAGTAACACTTTGGAAATATAATTATGATTCTGATAAGTACAGGCTTTTAAAAGTGGCTAAAGCTTTAAATGACACTTGTTTATTTTACTAACGTATTTGTTATGCACAGTACAGACACAGTTAATAACTTAGAATTTTTTCTGCTTGCATATGTAGGTTGGAAGTGTCTGTCTTTCAGAGGCTGGAGCCGGTAGTGATTTATTTGCTTTGAAGACCAGAGCTGATAAAAAGGGAAACTATTACGTCATCAACGGATCAAAGATGTGGATCAGCAATTCCGAATACGCAGGGATCTTCCTGGTGATGGCCAACGTCAACCCTGACCTTGTAAGTTGGAAAGCAGGAGTTCTCCCCCACCCCAGCCTCTTCTCTCGTGGCTCTTTCCTGCCTGCATTTCCTTTTTACAGCTTTGTCTTAAAGTCCTCATTCTCCTCAGTACTGAAAAGTTAGATAACTGACATCTTTTCAGCCTCTTATTTACTGTTCTCCCCGAATATATACAGTTGATGTGATTAGTAACTACACAGAAGTCTGTTTATTCATTGCCACCAAATATGTTATATCAGAAGCTAACCTTTCGTTTTGTAGGATTTCACATTTTCTATTTGAGGATGAATTTAAGTACCTACTTACTACATTCATTTTAAGAATATT
This sequence comes from Mustela nivalis, assembly GCF_964662115.1. Classification (NCBI taxonomy): domain Eukaryota; kingdom Metazoa; phylum Chordata; class Mammalia; order Carnivora; family Mustelidae; genus Mustela; species Mustela nivalis. The sequence goes on from NC_139021.1 coordinate 178,673,017, forward strand.
TGGTTTAGTTGGAAAATAGGTATATGACAAAAAGGTAAGTACATTTGATTGTCCTTTCTCTGACATAACATTTAATTGAATTAAATTTTGAAATTTGAACATACTTAACAAATGAAGTTTAGAACATGGAATGCTCATGGTCACATGATACTTTAGTGTATCTTAATAATTTTAATAGCCATAATGCTTTCTGGAAAAGTAAAAGAAATTATAGACTTCTTAATTGCAAATCTAGTGTTTTCCAAGTTTCCTAATGCACGTGTTGCAGCTCTGAGTCCATTAATATTAATGCCAAAGTTCAGTTTTAGTTTTCTGTCAACTTTCAACTCTTGGAAACAAGGGATCATACGAGTTAAAGTGTGGCAATAGCATTTTTTTTAATCAGCATTTTGAATCTTCTTTTTAGGGATATAAAGGAATTACCTGCTTCTTAGTAGATCGGGACACTGAAGGCCTTCACATAGGGAAAGCAGAAAACAAAATGGGGATTAGAGCTTCTTCCACGTGCCCATTAACATTTGAAAACGTCAAGGTGGGTATCTTAGAATTTCCAGCAAAAGACTGGCATGAAATAAGCGATGCATGGAACTGTAGATGTGTGAGAAAAGGGTCACCTTATTGAGCACGTGTAGGACGTTCTTAGGTGAGCTCTTGACTAAATGTACTTTTCACAAGAGTTTAGGCAAAGAGGGGAACTTCTCTGCCTAGCAGCTGGCCACAGAGCCAATGCTAAGGATTAATCCCGTTTATACTTTTTAATTTATATGCCTGTGAACCATTTATACTTTATAAACTTGATACTGACTTCAAAGACAGACGTGTGGTGTGGGTCTACCACAGGCCACAAGGTGGGGATGTTGCTCAATGAGCCTGAGAACCCATGAGGCAGCGCCCCACAGTTTAGAGTGGAATCTGTTAAAAGTGAGGGAGAGAAATAAGATGAAATCAGAGGGAGACAAACCATCAGAGACTCCTGGGGCACTTGGGTGGCTCAGTCGTTGAGTGTCTGCGTTTGGCTCAGGTCATGATCTCAGGGTCCTAGGTTCCAGCCCTGCAGCAACGGGCTCCCTGCTCAGCAGGAAGCCTGCTTCTCCCTCTTCCACTCCCCCTGCTTGTGTTCCCTCTCTCGCTGTCTCTCTCTCTCTTTCAAATAAATAAAATCTTAAACAAACAAAAAAAACATCAGAGACTCTTAACTCTAGGGAACAAATGGGGCTGCTGGAGGGGCGAGGGGTAGGGGAATGGGGTGACTGGGGGATGGGCACCAAGGAGGGCATGAAGTGATGGAATGAGCGTGGCTGTTACATGCAACTGATGAATCACTGACCTCCATCTCTGAAACTAATAATTCAGTATATGTTAATTACATTGAATTTTTTTTTCTTTTTAAAGTGAGAAAGAGAAGACTGCTAGAATGTTATGCTTTAGAACTTGGCATGGGTAGAACAGGTTGTGACAGGCTTCTTATCACTCGTATTACAACTTGATCCTTTGGTTCATGAGGGAGCGTGCGCACGCACGGGCTGGCTTTGCAGACGGATGGTCCAGCCTCACTAATTGCCCCAGACTGGCTTCCTTCCTGCCTGCCCTTTCTTTCTCTGTTCTGCCCACTCCCTCTCTTGAGGTTATAAAGCTAAATGGATTGTTTTATTGTTCTCAGTCTACATTATTTTTAATTACGAATAAACATTTTAATCTGTTTCTTCTCTCCTTCCGCCTCTCCCTCATATGCTCTTGCGTGTGTGTGTCTGTGTGCGTGCGCGCTCACCTCAGGTGATTTTTACAGGGATGATAGTGGCAGCAGAAGAAGGGTTGGATACCCTTGATTTAGCCAAGTACTTACATGTTTTGTGTAATTCCCAGTATGTCCTATCTCGCCATAGCATACAGTTAGGAACTGGGGAAAGTGATTATTCATCTGTTATTGATGGATTGTACGAGAGTCCCTTTTTCTAGATCCATTCATTTGTTCAACACGTGCCTGTGCTGGGCACTAGCAGAAGCAATAGCAAACAGCACTGACGTGAGTCCTGTCCTCTCCCAGAGCTTTGTGAGAAGCCGAGGAGGAGACAGAGACTACGGGTAGCCTTGGAGCTCATGAAGTCCTGGGCTAGAGTCCTGTCACACAAATTGGGGATGTTGTGTATATAAACCTGTGTAATCAAAACGAATTATGTAAAATTAAATGTAGAAATAACTGCACATTTTTCCTTTCAGGTTCCAGAAGCCAATATCCTGGGACAAATTGGACAGGGCTATAAGTATGCCATAGGGAGTCTTAATGAAGGCAGAATAGGAGTTGCTGCACAGGTTAGTCACGTTTTAGCCAAACTGCTTGACTCTTCCACAGTGTGGGTCAATTAAAAGGTAGAAAGAAAAAGTGCGAAGGAAGGAAGAGAGTGAGGGAGGGAGGGAGGGAGGGAGGGTAAGAAAAACTGTTGAGTGTTGGAAGCTCGTGAACACAAGATGGCGCCCTTCCCTTCCGTGTGGGGAAGAAATGGCTTCTGACTGGTTTCTTTCATATCCCGCTTGGGTCAATTATGTAATGTCCTGAGAACCAAACAATGGCTCAGTGGTGACGCTTTTTCTGCTTTGAGAATGTTAAGTATTATCCAATACCTGGATCGATAACTTCTCAAATATATTGTAAATTAAATGTGTCTTTGGGAAAAAATCGCCTTTTCAGTTTTTGAAGTTCATTCTAGAAGGAAATTTTTTTAATTAAGAATACCTGATATTCTGTGTAGTGAGGGTCTGTAATCTGTAAAGAATGAAAGATTTGCTGCTTAGCGTTTTGCCTGTGAAAATCAGGCAATCTTGTGTTTGTGGTGCTTGAAATAAAATAGCCATAATTAGACAGATATATACGATGAGAACTATTCCATTTTTTAACCAAATTTGCCCTTTATAATGCACATTACATTGTTCTATGAAGTGAGATCGGTTGCTTTCTTGATTAACACAATTAATAGCATCTGGTTTTATTATAAATGTCATTTTGGGGGCGCCTGGCTGGCTCAGTTGGCGGAGCACGTGATTCTTGATCTTGGAGTTACAAGTTCAAGCCCCACATTGAATGAAGAGGTTACTTAAAAATAAAATCTTTTTTTTTTAATGTCATTTTGTAGAATATATTTGTTTATTTTTAATCACCAAATATCCCGAATTCAAAAACTAACAGCATTTAGATTTTAAAGCCATTGGTATAGTTAGATGTTGTAGTATCCCTCTACATGTTTTTTCTGCTGCTGTTAATTTGCTAACAAAACATCCTAAGATCAAAACTTAACCCATGATTCTCACAAAGCTAGAAAATGAGAGAAATGGCTTATTTTTTCTTTTTAATGTTTTCCTGTGATTCCGTTTCATCAGATACGACATTAAAAACTGTAGGACTAGATCTCCTTGTTCTCAGATATAGAAATAATATAGATCTTCCGGTAGTAAAATACACAGCCTGGGCTTTCATCTGATTACTCCAAGTTATCATATAACCTAATTAAAAGTTAAGGTCAGGTAGTTACCATTTCTTGGTTAACACTGTGGATCCCTTTTAGAGAAAGAGTCACAAATTATAGCAAACTGAAGGTGTCTGTCCTCAAAACTGCAGCCAAAGACCATTTAGTTTTTCGTTATTGATAGTGAAAACGTCTTACAGAGATGGAGAAGCCTATTGTGACTGACAACAGGTCATTTTTAGGATATTATCTGCATGCCATAAACGTTAGTCCTGAGTTTGGTGACCTCATCTTATCTCAGCCCCAAGTGCAGAGGGTTGGTGCCTCACCGAAGTTTGGGTTTTGCGGGGGATGGTGTCCTTTAATCAGTTTTAGTTTGATATTCTGTTCTCCAGGAAATTCAAAACAAAAGGTTGAAGGAAAATGTAATGAACACTAATAAAATATTGATAAGTTTGTGGGCGTTTCCCCCAAAGCTTTCACTGTTTTTTGTTTGTTTGTTTGTTTTTTAAGATTTTTATTTATTTATCAGGGGGGGGGGAGAAAGCGAGCACAGGCAGACAGAATGGCAGGCAGAGGCAGAGGGAGAAGCAGGCTCCCTGCTGAGCAAGGAGCCCGATGTGGGACTCGATCCCAGGACGCTGGGATCATGACCCGAGCAGAAGGCAGCTGCTTAACCAACTGAGCCACCCAGGCGTCCCAACTGTTTTTTTTGTTTGTTTGTTTTGTTTTGTTTCTTAATTCTTTTTCTAAAACCCATATAGTTGACATCATGCGGGACAGTGACTTCATGGCCACCTAGTGTTGGAAGGGAGCAACCATTTCTGAGCTTGAACGGGTCAGTAGGTCGGTTAGCAATGAGACCGTTGAGCTGAGCTTGCCAGCAGGCCTGACTGGTTCCCGTGCATAAGTCCCCGTCTTTACCGGGTGCTCTCAGTGTAACCCTGCAGGAAACCGTTCAGGTCTGAAAACCCTGACACCTCGGCCACTCAGGCCCTCCACTCCAAGCCTTCAGTTCTTAGACACCTCACGTCGCTTTTTTTAATCAAGTTCCCACAGATGGACCTAATGTGTAGCTGGGGTTGGGAAACCCTGTTCTTTTATGTTCTAGTGCCCTTTCCCTGAAGCGTTTATTAATCCTTATAGTATGCAACACGGACAGGAAGATAGAAGGTTAGGAAGTGACCTTCCACACTGGCCTTCTAGAAAGACTAGAGGGAGCTACTCTGTAGTCTTCAAGGCCAGTTGAGAGCGGCATTTCCAGGGCTTGCTTTATGCCTGGAGAAGCAGAGTTTAAATGAAGAGCTCCCTTCGAAGTAACCTCGTGGTAGGAGCAGAGCCAAGCCTGAGACTCACCTCTGCTAGAATTAAATAGACCCACATTTATATGAAACCACTCGAATGATTTCTCGCATCTTCTCCCAGTCCCTGGAAGTTAAGTTCTACAAATGCAGTGGGTGAAGGTACCGCTTGGTGCCTCCAGTTCTTCCCCTGCCCACAATGACTCAATTTGCCTATAAAAGGAATGTATCCCCTGAATAATTAAAAGCATAAACTTAATAACAAAATAAGAAATCCTGCTCTTTTTTTTTGAACAGATGCTGGGACTGGCCCAAGGGTGCTTTGACTACACTATTCCCTACATGAAAGAAAGGATGCAGTTTGGCAAAAGGATATTTGATTTTCAGGTATGTGATTATTAGCCTCTCCGTTCAAGCCGTCCTCTCGAGGTTTCTGTTAATGAAGAGCTGTGCCATAAAGCCTTGGAGGGCGTCCCCTCGGGGCGATCTTAATGGAAGAGGTGGGGAGGAGGAAGGAACAGGTCTCAGGGCGCATACCTGTGAACACCTTGACCTTCTCCAAGGGTAGGACAGTCGTCCTTGAGGCTCACCTGTGGTATGACTCCAGACTTTTTAGTGAGCACTTTACAGTTGACTCCGCACTGCTTCCCAAGTTCTAGGGCATGGGGTCTGCAGTCGGGCACCCAGGGCTCAAATCCCAGCTCTCTCTTACCAGTTGTAGGCCGTGGGCAAGTTACCTCACCCTCTCGGCCCCAACTGCCCCATTTCTAAACTAAAGGTAATGCTAGGGTGACTTGGCCTCAGAGAGGTGTGTGGTGTATGTAGCACGTTGCCTGAGTGGGACGAGTGCTCAGTAAATGGGAAAACTTATTAGGAGCCCTCTGCGGGAACCACACAATAATCCTCCGAAGACTACACTTGGACACTTCTTGAAAGCAGAAGGTACGGTTTGCTGCAGTGAGTCAAATGAGAAGTTCTCAGCCAAGTGCGTTGAAAGAAGCTGGCCTGGTCTAACGATGTGGCTTCTCGGAGCTCCCCAGTTATGGGGGCTGTAGGGGGCCATGGCATCTTCCAGTCCATGTGGAAGCCTGGCCAGATTAGGGAAGGCCCGGAGCCGCAGCTTACTGCGCTTACTCAAGCACTTTACCTAAAAATCCAGAGTAGCTGTTTCACATGTTCGTGAAACCTCCCTGTAGGCAGCTCTAGGCTCCAAGTCCGATTTCTTACTACATTTCTGGCTCTGTTGTGCTGCGTTGTCTTCAGGCGCTGCGATAAGGACTTGACCTTACACAAGCACGCACAGATTGCCTGTGCGTACAGATTCTGGGCACAGTGTGAGTGTACGCGGTCAGTTCAAGGCCTGGAAAGACTGAGCGTGGCAGGCCTGGCCAGGAACCCCCATAGCCCGTGCTGTCCTTGCATCTTAGCCACGGGAAGCAGAAGCCCCTGGAGATTGAGTTCCCAAGGACATCAGGTGTCAAACCATAGGTGTTTCGTCTTGGCTTCTGGTCCTATTTTCATTTAATTATGCTAGAGTACTTTCTCGGAGCCAGCTGCCACAGAGATCGCAAGGAAAGGGACAGAATATGAAGACAGTTTGTGGCAAGCTTTAGATCTCCTTTGTACAGAGAAAACAATGTTTCTGAGTCTGTGGAGTTGGTGAGGGAGGGATACGGCGCCAGGTGAACCGACAGGGGTAATCGTGACCCTTCTAAGATGCTGGGTGTGGGTAATTAAAAGAAAACTGTGAAGCTTCATTTTGATCCTAAAACGGGTTTAAATTGATTATTAAATATAACACATTGTTAAACCTAATTCTGTGATTATTTTTTAAATCTTGACAGTTTTACAGAATTACATGAACTTTGAATGTTTTCTAGATCCGTTTCCTTGTAGATTGCAGATTTTTAAGTATTTCTATGAAATGAAAGCAAATTCCATTTCGGGGGTATATTTTCATCCTGTCAGTGTTCCACATCCAGGCAAGACTTTGAGGATAAGCTATTTTTTCAGACATCATAATTCTCTAACGGGCCCGAATTTCCAGGGGCTCCAACACCAAGTGGCTCACGTTGCCACTCAGCTGGAAGCTGCGAGATTGCTGACGTACAACACTGCCAGGCTTTTAGAAGCTGGAAAGCCGTTCATAAAAGAAGCATCGATGGCCAAATACTATGCATCAGAGGTAAAACAACAAACAACCGAAATCCATAATTCAGCCTTCTTCTCCTCCACTCCCCCATTATGTATGTATGAACCTTTCCACTTAGTATTGATTGAGCATTTGTTTTTCAAGTAAAATAGCATAGACTTTGCGGTTCCTACAACAGAAAAGCAAAATCGCAAGCCTTTCATGGAAAAGTGCTTTAATTCTATGAGGTCTCGGTGTTATCACGGGCTCTTCAGTGGAAACCGAGTCACACAGTTGGGGTAGAACACGCATCACGAGTCCCTCCGTCAGCTCCATCTGAATGTGGTCTCCCTCTCCTGGTGCCTCTGGTTCGGGCAAAGTGAATACCAGGGGAGATCACGCGAAGTAAAAACCCCAGGAAGAGACTGTTCACGTTTTGAGGGAATGCTTTCTGTTGATGCCTCACGCCTTCTCCGGTTAACCCGGTAGATGCTGGCTGGAGATCTTGCCAGGTCACCGAGTGCTAGGTCCCAGCCTCTGTCGCTTGTCTTCGTCACTCCGTAGCTTGGAGTAGTTCCTTAACCGCTCAGCCCCCCAGTTTCAGCTCCCACCTCTGCCTCCCATCTGAGTTCCAGACTAATAGGTCCGGTTTCCACTGGACCCGCCCGCCCCGTTGTACCGGTCAGAGGCCTGAGCCTCCTTGACACCCTCGTCCCCCTCATCCCGGCCTGGAATCCCATCATCCGCTGGAGGATCCGGCCTGGGCATTTCTCGCACTCACAGGTTTCTCCGCCTGTCCGCTGCCCCCTGTTGTCCGAGCCACGGTGTTTCCCGACCAGAGGACCCCGCTCACCTTCCGGCTGTTCCACGGGGCCTCTTGCTTCTTCCTCCAGTCCAGTCTTCCCTTTTCAGAATGTCCAGGAGCCCAGGTCGCCCCCGCTTAACTGTCGTGGCTTCTCACAGCACGTGGAACAATATTTGTATTCAATTCCTGAGGCTTTTAACAAATTAACCAAAAATTTAGTGGCCTAAAGCAATACAGTTGTATTCATCTCGTGGCTCTGGAGTTCCGAAGTCTGAGTTATCACTGGGATAGAATCAAAGTGTCAGCAGAGCTGCCTCTCGGAGGCTCTGGGGAGAATCTGTTTCCTCGCTCTTCCCGCTTCTGGAGGATGCTCGCCTTCTCCCCCTCAACAGCCCCGGCCTCCGCCTTCAAGGCCCTCGGGGTAGCGCGTTCAAATCTGGCTCTGGCTCTCCTGCCTCTCTCTTTCCCTTAAGAGGACCCTTGTGATGCCGATGAGCACACCCAGGCTATCCGGGACCATCTCCCATCTCAAAGCCCTCAACTTAGCACAACTGTGGGCCCCCATGGCCACGTAAGGTGCAAACATTACAGTTTCTGGGGATCAGCATGCAGACGCCTTTGGGGTCCGTTACAGTCTTCAGTCGGCCTGCCATCGTGAGGCCCGCCTGCCTGCCTCTCCAATGTCTTCACAGTTTGCCCTGACCCCCGTGCACGGCCCCCCTCAGGTCCCTGAGGTTGATAAACCCATTTTCCTCTTGAAGCCCTCCCACATGTTCCTCAACTTGAAATGTCCCCTAACTAGTCCTTTGGGGCTCAACAAGCTGTCATTTCCTCACACGTTCCCCCCACCCCTAAATCAACATCAGCTTTCCTAACCGGCTCTTCTATGACCCCGTAGAGTTTACTTGTTTCTGTAATTGTTAGTTGGACGTGTGAGCCAAAAAGGACAGTGACCGGCCACGCCCCCGCCACACTGTGGTTTACCCAGCGGCTGGCAGAGTGTGTGATCGAAAGAAGGCCCTTGATAAATATTTGCTGAATAAACAATGCCTGTTGGCAGCATGTGATTGGGTCTGATCAATACCCTAATTTTCCTAAGAAAATGGGAATTTTGTGAATTAATAGGACAGTTTGCATTAGTTGTATAGGGAAGGAGACTGAAGAGACGATGCTGTCTTACAAGGTCACTTCAGTCCTTCCACTTGCCGGTAGCCGTGAACCCGCATCACTAGAATATTCTGCAGGAGTGTTTATGGTGCATCGGTTTTGTGGTTTCAGCAGGTCCTCTGCCGCTTGGTTTTGGCAGGTGGCGGGCCTCACAACCAGTAAGTGTATCGAGTGGATGGGAGGAGTCGGCTACACCAAAGATTACCCTGTGGAAAAATACTTCCGAGATGCGAAAGTCGGTAAATAGATTTTTTACGTTTCATTTTGTTTTCTTTTATTCGCCTCTGTGGCTGTTGGGGCTGCTGTCTGTGTTTGATTTTCTGCTACTGAAATCTTTGAGCAAAGGCAGTGGAATCTCTTCCATGTCGTGTTTACTGGCTGTCTTCTTCTCTGCGGTTGGTTTTCCTTCCCCCGCATCCTTCCTTCAAGAAAAAGATGGATGTTTATATATTTTAAAACCTCAAGTTGCCTTTTTAAATGAATCCACAGGCCTTTTAGTAAAAGTGCAACAAAATCAGCTGTTGTAATTTTTCTTTTCCTAAACACATTAATACATTTGATGCGTTGAATGCCGATCTTTGAAGCAAAGTTCCAATTCCAGAAGCTTCATGCCTGATCAAGCCTGAGTGTTCTGATGCTCCACTACCAGGTGGGGAGCTCAAAATGAGGGGCTTTCAAAGCTTCCTGTTCCTGAGGGACAGTCCAGGCTTACGTACAGATAGCTGAGGAACAACTTTGGTGTTTCCTACTGATTCTGGAATCAGAATCCAGTTTCCAAATGAATATTAACATGTCGTAGGCAGAATGACTTTGTCATACAGTACCATATTCAAGGGCATGGAGTGTCACTGGGGACAGTTGGGGTGTTCTTTTTAAAAGATTTATTTATTTCATTTCTGAGAGAGAGAGAGAGAGAATGAGCCGGGGAAGGGCAGAGGGAGAAGCAGGCTCCCCGCTGAGCAGGGAGCCTGACACGGGACTCGATCCCAGGACCCTGGGATCAGGACCTGAGCCAAAAGCCAAAAGTTTAACTGAGCCACCCAGGTACCCCAACTGGGGACAATTCTATAGCAATCACAAAGGGGAGATGTGAGAGTGATTTCTTGTACAGACGTGTGGCCATGGGAGCACTAATTGTTCCTTTCACTCCATTTTGTTTAAGGCACAATATATGAAGGAGCTTCAAATATCCAGCTGAACACCATCGCAAAGCACATCGGCGCAGAATACTGACATCCGAGGGAGTGGGTCCTCTCCCCCGTTCGCTGGTAGAACATTCTAAACTATTGTGCCTTGTTGGGGAAGTAAACCTCCACAGCATCGAAGCATTCTGTTTAGGTCCTTAGTCATGATGCTTGGGGTAGACCTTTGCTGTTTGATCTCTTGTTCTGGGCTGCATCACAGAGGCACAGGAAATCATTTTTCAAATTTGGGAAGAAAGGCATCCGTATTTTTCCAGAACTATTTTTAGAGTTGTGTACATATTAATCATTCCAGCTTCAGGGCAGGCAGACGTTTCACTTTGTCAGCATTTGGAAAAATGCATTTGAAGTATTACTTACAGACATGGCTATTTTATATTCCTGTTAAATTTTTATTTTTTAGAATCAGAGAAGATTTTGTCACAGTTGACAATTCTATAGATCAATCCTAAGTTTCTAAAGTAGGTAGCAACTGAAAATGTATTTAGAAAAATCTAAAAAAAAAGTTAAAGTTAAAAAAAGAAAAATCTGAAAGTTCTAGTTCTGAATGTCTGGAAGCGGGTGGAAAATAAGTGTATGGTTCTATAGATCATATGACTGCAGACGTTATTTTAAGAGAGTAAAGCAATATAATTTGTTACTGTAATTGACCTGCATAAAGGATGCATTTCATGATGATTTCAGCAGATCATTTTAAAAACAAGTCTCTTGGGGTACCTGGCTAGCTCAGTTGGTAGAGTAGCACATGACTCATGATCTCAGGGTTGTGAGTTCAAGCCCCGTGTTGGGCATGGAGCCCAGTTTTAAAAAAAAAAAAATTCCAAACAAGTCTATTAGTTTTCAACCATAAAGTTAAAATAGTTTGGTATTGGTATTGTAATCAAAACATATTCAGTATTATAATATTCATTCTTATTGTGCATTATTTTTCAATGTCATTTCTTTCTATATTTGAATTGAATAGTGTTTCCTCAAACTTAATTATTGGGCCTGATCATGAATAGTAATGCAGAAATTGTGTTCTGGTTCAGTGATACTCAAGAGGGAGAAACCTTGTTCCTGTAAAGAAGTATATCAGAATCTTACAAGGAATGAGAGAAGGGGCCTATAGGGTTTGATAAAACATATTTGGTGATATAAGAAATAATATAATAATTTTATATCTGGGAAGGCAAAAATCTATTGTTTCACAGTACAGATTATAGAAAGGCAAAGTTCAACAAAATACTGGCTATACTGTTTCTTCAGTATCGAGGATTCTCAATCAGGAGAAGAGGACCCCGTCCCCCTCCCACCCAGGGTGCATATGCTAAGTCCCCTCCAGGAGGTAGACATTAGAGTGGTTAGAGGTTTGTGTTTTCTGAAAAGGTGACATGGGTTAGAGATGTTGAAAAATGTTTCAAGGCTCACAATCACTACTGTTCAATGGGAAGCATTTTAGTACATAAATGAGAGTATTGTGTTTATTAAGAAAACAACATTTTTAGAGTAATTTTGCTTGGCACAATCATGTTTCTTGAATTGGCTTAATTTCTATAATGCAAAACACATTTAAATATTCAGAATTGGTAAATACAATAGAGAGAGGATTACTTTAAAATATCAGGAAGAAATAAAGACAAATTTAGACCTTGGATCAAAAGAGATAAAGTCTACTTGACTTTCAAATAGGGAGAGGATAGAAACTAATTTATTCAGTCTTTCCAAACAAAAAGACAGTATGGTCTGATAAGGAAAGTAGGGGAGTAGATGAAATGCCCTAAAACAGGACTGGACGTCTTTAATTTCTATGATTATAGTAAAAAGGATGAACTTTACAAATAATGCTATAGAAGCCAACATTAGTAGAAGAAAGTCCCGACGGGCTCCTGTGCAGTCCTAAACGTGAGAAACTACAATATACCTCGTGTTCAAGTTAGCAGTGTTGGAGAAACTCCTGAGTGGACCCAGACCTTGAATTTGTATCTTGTCCTGATAAAATTCTAATGGTGTGTATATATTGTGCATGTTCACAAAATCCAGTTGAAAATTAATTGGGTATTATATTAATGTATCTATCTTCTTTTATTAAAGAATCATCGTGTTATTTTACCTTCTCCCAAAGAGGATGTTGTGGGGTTTCCCCGTAGCTCTTCCCTTACGCAGGGCTTGAACTCATATCAAGACCTGAGCTGAGATCAAGAGTTGGACCCTTGGGGTGCCTGGGTGTCTCAGTTGGTTGGGTGTCTGACTTTTGATCTTGACTTGGGTCATGGTCTCAGAGTCACGAGACCAGGCCGGCGGCAGCCTCAGCTCTCCGTGGAGGGTCTACTGGAGATTCTCTCCCTCTGCCCCTCCCCGCTTCTCTCTCTTTCTCTCTCTCCCAAATAAATAAATCTTTAAAAAAGAGTTGGATGCTTAACCAGCTGAGCCACCCCAGCACCCCCCCTCCCTTACATCTTTTCTTAATAACCATGACTTTGGGGTCTGTAAACTGTCTGTCCCGAGTTAGTGTCTCATGGAGGATGAACATGTTCACCTCTTGAGGGCTGTCGCTTGTCTTTGTTAATTTGAGGGTTGGGCCTCCGTGGTTCTCGGTGACCCAAACACCAAGGAGCCGCTTGGGCTGTATTTGTGTGGGGGAAGCTGGACCCCCCCCAACAGCCAGGTCAGTATTGTTAGAGATTTTACTTATTTTACAACATGAAAGTGACTCAGTGTCAAAGGCTTCAGAGTCAGGGAAAGTTAAACCTAGAAAGACCTTAGAGAACGATCCGGCCAGCTTGCTCATTTTTTTTTTTTTTTAAGATTTTATTTATTTATTTGACAGAGAGAGAGAGAGAGAGATCACAAGTAGGCAGAGAGGTAGACAGAGAGAGAGGAGGAAGCAGGCTCTCCGCCGAGCAGAGAGCCCAATGCAGGGCTCGATCCCAGGACCCTGAGACCATGACCTGAGCTGAAGGCAGAGTTTTAACCCACTGAGCCACCCAGGCGCCCCCAACTCGCTCATTTTGAACAGAAAGGATTCATAGCCCAGAACATTCACCCTCGGTCCTCAAGCGGGGACAAAACAAGACAAGAGTCCAAATGTACTGGCTCCCAGTATAGTGCCCTGCCTTCAATTTAACATCATCTCTATTCGACAAATTTTGGATTTCAGTCTTGTTAAACTTCAGTATTCTTGGTGAATTATTTTAGGTTTAACTGATAAAGAGTTAACATTTTGAAAGTATTGCCATTGATCGCTGTCATTATTCATATATATTAATCACCTGCCAATCACCTTGCTGATATACTTCCGCTGATCTTTCATAAATTGAAAGTTTCGTTTTCGTGGTATGTATCAAGCAGGCTATTCAGTATTACAAAATCAGAATTCTGTGGAGAATAAAAAAAAATATAGCACTTGTTAACTGGAGGGTTTTGCTGCTCTGATGAAACAAAACTGTTAAGCATACAGATGAAGTCACAAAATAAGGTCGTCTTCCTGTGAAATACAGAACACCTGTGTTTCCCAAGCTGCGATCTTGCGTCTCGTGTAAGCCACTTTCGTTTGTTTTCTGAGAAAGGGTCTTCCAATGGAGGCCAAGTTTAATTTCTGAAGCTAAAGAAAAGTTTGCCAGAGGACCCTTTTGTTTATTTATTTATTTATTTTTGCTAAAGCTGCTCTCCAGTAGAGAGGTCCCGTCTTCTGACATTTATGCCTACGCTTTCTGGGACTGCTTTTGGAAACTTTGTATTGTTGTGCCTGGTACTCGGTGATATACCTTAGCCTCACGCCATCGGAGGCTTCAGCTTGTCTGTTCCCTGTTATTTCCTACATTAGTTTGGAAATCTAAATGTCAGTCCATTTCTTCCTTTGTCACTCAAGGGCACGTGTCAAGCATTCATGGCCTCCGGGGGTCTCAAGTGTCACACTGAGCTGAGAAAGACTGGATAGTTACTGGAACGTGTGCTCATCCCTGGTGTCGTCTTTCTGTTCTCATTAGTGTGTCCTCACACAGAGATTGAATAGGAAAGGACCAAGGTCAACCCCATGCATAAGTATTTCTTCAGATCCTTTAGAAGGGTGACGCTGAGTGCCAACATCCCTTGGGCTCTCATCAGCCATTACTCTACACTCTTGGCACGTGCGGTAGGCTTTCCTGTTAGCCCATTTGACAGACCAGGAGGCTGAGGTGTGGGGAGCTTAAATAAGATGCTGGCTGGCTCATGACAGATGATGCAGACTTGGGCAGCCTGGCCGATGAGGTTCTCTTCAAACGGAGAAGCTAGCTGGGAAGAGGGGTGTGAGACGACCCAGCAGGGGTGGTGGGAGCCCGCGTGTCCTGGGAGAAGGACTGGGAGTGGGATGGGCAGGGCGAGGGAGAGATGCAACCGGAAGGGGAGCAAAGTACTGAAAAGGGCACTAAAGCAACGCCAGAAGATGCCCCCCTCCAGAGCGACCTGGAAGTTACCGTGAGGAAGGAAGGACAGAGCAGGACAAGAAGCTGCGTGGGCGGGCGGAGGGCACTGTGGTTTGTACCCAGAGCCACCGCGTCCCGGAGCAAAGTTGACTGGACAGAGCTTAGTGGTAAGTAGGAAACAAAATAAGGTAGGCCGGCATAGCGGTGCTTATGGGTATGAATGGGTTAAACTCACCTATGAGAAATGAAAGATGTCAGGATGGGACCAAAGGAAAATGTAAATCCTAGCAGCGCGCAGTTAGAAACCCCAAAAACAGCAGCACCGGAGAGTTGGAAGGATGGGGCAGAGGTGGGACCGGCCTGGAGGAGGAGCGGCACAGCGCTAAAGGCACGCGCAGGTGGCCGTAAAGGGTAGCCGCAAGCCCACCAGCAGATCTCACCAGGAAGGCACCGTAGTCGTGAACTTGATGTCTAACAACATAACTGGGAACGATATAGAGCAAAACAAATAGAAATACGATGAAAAACATTGACAAAGCCATCATCACGGCACGGACTCGGGAGTCAGCAAACCTGGTAGACGGTAAGCGGGGATCCAGAGGGCGCGGATGGCGTGATTAACAGGTTTGAGGTCTGCGGGGAGAACATTCTTTTCAAATGCAAATGAATGGCCCTGTCGGATTTGCCACAAAGGACATTCTACAGATTCCAAAAAAGAAAAAATACAAAATTTTATAGGCAACACACCCACCATACCCAGTGAGAAGTAAATACATGGCAAAAAGGTAGAATACAAAAGAGCTAACCGTAACTTTAAATAACTTTGGTTAATTCAATATACAGAAATAGAGATGATAGATTGCAGACAGCGGTATGAGAAGCCCCGCTGTCTTGGTCCCTACTTGGTCAGACAAGAAGGAATGTCACGGACTTTAGAGCTGCAGGGTTGATAGTAACGGAAAGTTAGAGATGCTTAAGAGAATAAGTAAATGATAGAACTACACACTCTACATCCCATGTGGCAGTTTAGAAGAATGAGGTCCATATACTGAGTTGAAATCTTCACCCAATGTATCGTTAAAAAAAAAAAAAATCGAATATTTGTGCTCAGCGGTACAGATCTATTTCTGTAAAGCCAAGCGCGTATAGAAATTTTTATCATAAACTCAGGAAGTGTAATGGCCACATCGATCACTGCATTGAGGGCCTTTAGGGCCAGTGCTAGGGGTCAAGCAGCACTGCCCTTGAGGTCATTGGGGTCACCTCTACTGCTGGAATTTTTATAATGAGGATATAATAGGACTTGCATAATTGCTATTGAATAAATATAAGCATACTATTTATAATAATTAAGAGCATTAAAAAAATATAAGCGTATTTCAATGTGTCATTGAAAATAAAACAAAACCTACCTGTGCGGTTGCTGAAATTTTTCCCTTTTGTACATCATTTGACATTTTACTGATTTTTCTGCTTTTCTCAACTAGCCACAGCCAAGTAGGCCACTCCGTCCTGCCACGCAGGACCCTGGACTGATGGACAGAGAACCAAAAGGGGTCTGAAACCTAGTCCCTTGAAGGGTTGGCCTCCGTGGGTAAATCACACAGACCCCGTGTGGACAGCTGTCCTGCACGGGCCTTGTGTGTCTTGCTCCGCTGAGCAGGACTTTCTCGGAGGGCTTCTGGCATTCAGGTACAGACTGGGCCGTCGACACTAGCCTGGGTATTAGTATCTGGTCTTTTTGTCGTAATTTGATTTTATGGGATTTGACCTGAGGTCTCCAAACATAATAGTTACAACCTGCAAACGAGAAGAATTTTTTCCATGTGAAATGGTCTATCCATCCATACGTAACACCCTCAGCTTTGCCTCTTGCCCACAAAATATTTACTGTCCGGCCCTTAGGAAAAAGTTTCCCGGGCCCTGATTAAGTTACTGCCTCTTAAATCAGATTCTGCGAAGGTCAGTCAGTAGAGTCCCCCAAGGAACTTGGGTCCTTCACTCCATTTCGTTCGTAGCCTGTCTGGCCCGATGGGCTCCCTCCTTCCAGCTACAACAGTGTTCATGTCTCCCATCCTTAAACACTCGTAAGTCCCTCTGGGCCACTGCCCCACGGCGCGGCCGGGTCGCCACCCGCGGCCACCTCTCCTCTCAGGGTGCACTCCTTTCCTCTCTTCTTAAGTGCCGTTCAGTTTTGTCAGTGCACTACCCAGTGCTCTCAAGAGTTCTCTTTCTGGGGCACCTGGGTGGCTCCGTCGATTAAGTGCCTGACTCTTGCTTTCCGCTCAGGTCATGATCTCAGGGTTGTGAGATGGAGCCCCACGTTGGGCTCCCTGCTCAGCGTGGAGTCTGCTTGAGCTTCTCTTTCTCTCTCTGCCCCTCCCATTGTGTGTGCTCTCTCTGTCTCTGTCTCATAATAAATAAAATCTTTTTAAAAAAGCTTTCTTTTTACCTTTATTGGTGACCTCTAATATCCATTCCAAACTATTGTTTTAGACACCCCTCTTCCATCTCAGGCTCTCTGCTTCCTTTGCTTTTTGGACAGAACACCAACTTTGGGGAGAGTGGAACAGACCCTTCAGGGGCATTTTGCCCTCCACACCCAGCACCAAGTCAGCTGAGACCCTGATCTACCAGTCAGATTAAGGGGCCTGGAATCTGCCTGTTTCAGAATCCCTTGGGGGATTTTTCCTTGCACACTCAAAGTTGAGTGTTACACTGATTCCGGCCCCAGAGTCAATGTTCCTTTGCAACTTCCCAGCACCCCAGTGTAGCAGGACCAGCTGATGAATCTCCGGAACTTTCTAAACACCCACCTGCTTAGGACAGAGAAGCAGAAGGCAGAGCGGGCAGGGCACCTTCCCCTTCGTCCTCCTGAGTTCAGAGGTGACGAGCTCATTACAGATTACCCATTCTCTCTCCTAATGTGCAATTGAGAAGCCATGCACCAGCTGTTTTCCTAGTTCCGTGGAACCAAAAGCAATTTAGGTCAATGTGTTCATCACAATTCTCCCACCCCAAAATAGGAGGCTCGGTGAGGCTTGCTTTAATGAAATTTTACCTTTATTAGTAAGAGAGTTAATGAGGAAACTACTGATAAATTACCTTAGATTCAAGGCTTTAAATCTAATAATTTTTCCTAGAGAGAAATGGATTTTTTTTCCCTCTCAGAGATGTAAACTAACAATAAAGAAATTCCAGAGTTGTAAGGTTTTGCCCCTTTGGAGGGTCTAGGAACCCGGAGGGGCTACGTCTGGTTGAGCAGCTGGCCTTCTGAGTCTTGCTTCATTTTGCGCCTGGTCATGTAACAGAGCCCTGTCGCAGTATGAGGTAAGTACGGGTCCTTCACACATTCGTCCTCCATCTGATCAACCGCAGTGATTTTCCAAGTAGACAAAGGCTAAGGATATGCTTATTGACTGCCACTGAGCTGATTTGAGGTGTATTTCATACTAAAGAGCATTTTTGAGACTGAGACAACCCTGTGCTTACCCAGTGGGCAAGTCTTGGGAATTACTCAGATTGAAATATACCAGTGTAAAAACAGTTGCCAGATATAGAAAGTTGTGTTTTTTCGTGTTGCCTTTTTTTTTTTTTTTTAAACATTACATGGAAATTTAGGCTTCATTCATCTGGTCATGTTCTTGCAAGACGGGTCATCGCTAGGTGTGGACATTTGTTCTGTCTTTGGGTTAATACACTTCTCCCCTCAGGTGACCCCAAGTTTATAGAGATGTTTGCCTCATTCCAGCTGATTTTTTGGTCTGAAATTTGTACTGGGCCTCAGCAATTCAGGGCAATTTTCCAGAAGAACAAAAATTTCAAAAAAGTTTGCTTTGTCACCTCTAATAGTTTAGATGATGAAAAACCGGAATCTAAATCAGAGACTGAAGCTATCACGGGCAGCCCCCTGGGGGAAGGAATTGCACATTATTATCACAAAAGCCAGAATATTCCACAAGCATCTTTTAAAAGGAGGATCACTTGAAAGAAAAACTTCTACTTCCTTGTTAATGTCCAGCAGAAGAACGTGCCCTCAGGGTGGGCTCGTTGGTTGGGTGGTTTGTTTTAAGGCTCTTATGTTACTTCTCTCAAGACTCATTTATGTTCTTCTGGAATTGTCCGAGGCCCTTAACGTCTAACAGTTTTTGGCCCCTATTCCTCTGGTATTTTGGTGGTATTTTGCCACTACCTCAGTCTGTGGGTTTCCCCTCTAAGACCCCATGGCAAGTTCAGCAAGCCCTACTTGGTTAGTTTACATCTACAAGAGGGAAAAAAATCAATTTCACTCTAAGAAAAATTATTAGATTTAAAATACTGAATTTAAGGTAATCTATCAGCAATTTCTTCATTAACTCTCTTGGTAATAAAGGTAAGATTTCAGGACTTCTCAGCATCTCTGCAAATGCCCTCTGAAGGGTGAGCAGACGAGTCCTTAGCGTTCATGGGCCTGGAACTAGCCTACAGTTAGAAGCCCACCTGTGGTCTTACTGCATTGGTCAATAATTAACATTTCTAACTAATGAAGGGGGAAATTGCAGGGATTTCCTTCTCCTCACATGGATCCGCTGAAACTATTTTTCATCTACATTTTCATTGTTCTGATTGGTAATTAAATCTTCATTAAAGAATATATAAGGGGCTCCTGGCTGGCTCAGTTGGTAGAGCACGTGACTTTTGATCTCGGGGTTTTGAGTTCGAGCCCCATGTTGGGTGAAGAGATTACTTAAAAATTCTCACGTTGGGTGGAGACACTACTTAAAATCTTTAAAAAAACAAAAAAGAATGTGTAATGTCCTGTTTGTGCTCCCCTGATATTATGAGTTTTAAACACTTAAGTGGACCACCTCAATGGAGATGTTCTATTTCTCATTTCTTCCTAGCTTTTGTGTTGTCTCACATTTATGTTTTTATGTTCTATTCCTACTATGATCTTGTAGGTACTCAGGACACAGGATTTTTTTTTAAATAATTTTTTATTCACAGTGTGCAAAAGTGGAATGTATTTTCATAAATGCAAATAAAAATTAATGCAAAATTTTAAAATTATTTTTATCTGTCTTCGAAAGTTATTTTTAAAGTATTTAAAGTCATTAATACAAAAAGGCAAAATATAATTCCAACTATAAAACTTCAATTTTAATTTTTGAAATTTTAATTATTAAATACTTTTTATTACAAAAAACCATTCACAGTTCTAGCTTCCGATTGCCGTCAGCTGATGTAACACATTGGTGTCACGGGCCGTGCCTGTTCCATCTAGAGCTACATAAAGTTAAGAGTCATGTGAATTATTAATATTGCATAACATCAGCCACCATGGAGAACTTTTGGAAAACATGCCAGTTCATGGAAAGTTCTGAAACTGCCCATTGGAACACAGAGGGACCAGAAAGGAGAAGGTCTCTGCTCTGGGAGATGACCATTGGCTTTGCCAAGAATGTATTGTGCTCTTGTTATCTGCGAGGAAGGCTTTGACAAGCTAGTGAATTTGTCTTTGTCCCAAGCAAATCGTTCTTATCGCCAAAGCAGTATCTGAGAAGTGGCTTTCGGTTGTGGGGATAAAAGGGAGCCCAACTCTTAAGAGCAAGCAAGGTGGCAGCCTGAGGCACTACCCAGAGATACTGAGTGTGGGGCTAGCAGAGGAGCAGCACAGGCAGAGGGAAGGCCTCCAACAGTCTAGGCCCTAGGGAAGCACCATGGCCCCAGGCAGGGTCCAAGGGAGACTGCAGGCAATGATCTGCACATTTGCAGCCGTGCTGAGTTCATGAGGGTGCTGGGCACCGGGAGACCAAAGGATGACTGAGTGCCTCTTATCAGTGAAGAAAAGAAGTGGAGAGATGGTCAAAATAAGTTCGCAGAATTAAAAGTCAGGTGGTTTGTGAGGTCTTCTGAAATTAGGAGATGCATTTTTTTTTCCCCCGGGTGAGAGAAACTTTGAGGATAGCCAGGGACAGAAAGGAGACACTAGAACCCTGAAAAGCTTTGGTGGAATCACCTAATTTGGAATAAGAGTAAGAGAACATTTCCCATCTGATATGTGTCCTCCTAAATTCGTATATTGAAATCCTAACCCACAAAGCGAGAGTGTTGGAGGTGTGGCCTTTGAGGGGTGGGGATGAATGGGATTAGTGCCCTTGTAAGTGGGACCCCCCAGAGTGAGCCCTGCCCATTCGGGCCATGTGAGGGCACAGCAGTAAGGTCACCCTCCTCTGTGTGCAGCCATCAGAAAGCACGAAATCTTGACATTTGCAATGACTTGGATGGAACTAGAGGACATTATGCTAAGTGAAATAAGTCAGAAAAAAATACCATATGACTTCACTCATATGTGGAATTTAGGAAACAAAACATGAGTATAAGGGAAGGGAAGGAAAAATAAAATAAGATGAAAACAGAGAAGGAGGCAAACCCTAAGAGATGCTGAGGGGAGGGGTGGGGGATGGGGTAAGTGGGGGATAGGCATTAAGGAGGCACTTGGTGTGATATGCAACTGATGAATCACTAAATTTTACCCCTCAAACTAGTCTACAGTTCATGATAACTGAATTGACTGTAAATAAATTTTTTTTAATCTGACGGTGCCATGATGATATGGGACTTCCCAGCCTCCAGAACTTCGAGAAATAAATGCTGCTTCTAAGACACCTCCCCTGCCCCAGCCTCCAAAGAGGCTGAGACCAGGTGCCAACAAAACGGGTCTGTGGGGTGGATGGCCAGGTAGGAAGCATGAGCTGGTCAGTGCCTTTTCTTTTTCGTTTCTTTTAGAAGGGGAATGAGACTGGGTTGGGGAAGGGAGGCAGAGTTGGGGGGTAGAGAGAATCTTAAGCAAGCTCCACACCCAGCACAGGGCCAGATGTGGGGCTTGATCTCATGACCCCGAGATCATGACCTGAGCCGAAATCCAGAGTCAGATGCGTAGAGGACTGAGCCAACCCTGGTGCCCCAGTTAGCTCTTTTTCTTAAAAGAGTAGCAGCTTAGTGAATTTTTCTCCTTTCTTTTATGCATTGTTTCCATTCAAGGGCTGGGGGGGAGGGTCCCCCTGGGAATTGCTGGAGGTGCTAAAACAGCCAGATGGAGACAATGGTATTTGCCCACACTCCCTTCTTGGGGTTTGTACTTGGTTGATAAACCATGTGGACGAAGTAGGTGTGAGCCTTGTCTCGGTTATGTCACATAGCTTGAAAGCCCAGGACTCAGGGTGACTTGACTCAGCAGCTTAGCAAGGTCAACGGGCCCAGGTTCTTCCCATCTCTGGGCTCTGCCATCCTTCCATGGACATCATCCTCAGGCTGGTACCTGGCTTGCTGCAGCAGCTGGAGGTCTTGACAATCAACACAATCATGTCCCAGGGAAGAAGAATGTCTTAGAATCAGTGGAAGCAGATGGCCTCTACTGACTACTCACACCCTCCTGGCCAGTGTTGGGGTCTCATGCCCACTCCAAAATCATCCCTGGAAAGAAGGAGGGATTACCTCTAGGTCAACAACCCCCTTCCAAGAAAGGTCTGCTTCCTTAGGTCTATGGCTACTAGAGGAAGGATAGTTGCTGGAATAAAACCTAGGTCTGCTTGGAAGAAAACAGGGAGTCAATACTGGCTTAGGGCATCTACGTCCCAGGCTGCTGTAACAAAATATCATAAACTGTGGCTAGAAACAACAGCAATGCATTCTCTCACGGTTCTGGAAGCCACAGTCTGAAATGAAGGTGTTGGCAGGATCATACTCCTTCTGGAGGCTCTACAAGAGGATCCGTCCTTTCCTCGTCTAGCTTCTGGTGGCTGCCAGCCGCCCTTAGGTTCCTTGGCTTGTGGCAGCGCAGCTCCAACCTTAGCCTCATCGTCACCCGACCATCTTCCTTCCAAGAGAATGTCTGTGTCCAGATTTCCTTCCTCTTCTAAGGACACCGGTCCTACTGGATTTGGGCCCACCCTAATTCAGTATGACCTCATCGTGAAGAAATCTCTCCTCTCTCTCTGCCTGCCTCTCTGCCTACTTGTGATCTCTGTCAAGTAAATAAATAAAATCTTAAAAAAAAAAAAAAGAAATCTGCAAAGATGGTGTTTCTTAGGAAGGTCACATTCATAGGCTCTTGGTGGACATGGATTTGGGGAGACACTGTTCAAACCAGTGCGTGTGGTAACCAGCCATGCCCACCCCTGAAAGAAGACCTCTCTGTGTCAGGGCGCTCTGTGAGGACTAATGCATGGTTCAAAAATGACTCCTTTACAGTGACTCTGTTTACTGCAAATGTGGTCCTCAGAGTGGCCTGTGGAAGCCCGGTCACCCCCAGCCTCCTTCACAGGCTCTACCTCCAAAACAATCTTCATCTGCGTGTCTTCCCGTCTCTCCCAGGGCTTTAGTCCAGTCCAGGGTGGGCCCTCCGTCTGGGAACAGCGCTTCCTAACTAGCTCTCTGCTTCCTCTCTCCCCCATATCCAATCCATTTTCTATCTGTCAGCCTGAGACATTCTCTTAAATGGAAGTTGGAGTAGATCTTTCCTCTTCGATGATTTTTCTAGAATTGTGCTGTCCAATATGCTAGCTACTGGCCACATGTAGTTACTTAAATTTAAATTAGTTTAACATAAAGAAAATTTAAAATTCGATACCTCAGTGGCACTAGCCATGTTCCAAGCTCTCATGGGCCATGTTTGGCTAATGACTCCCACAGTGGGCCGCCTGGATACAGAGCATTTTCCAATCCAGTTGGTCTGGGCTGATCTAGAAGACGCAGCAGCCACTCCCTCAAAAGAGCATGTGAAGGGCGTCCGGGTGGTACAGTCAGCTGATATCCGAATCTTGGTTTCAGCTCAGATGATGATTTTGGGGGTCGGGAATTCGAGACCCGCATATCAGACTGCGCTCAGTGGGGAGTCTGTTGGAGATTCTCTCCCTCGCCCTCGGCCCTTCCCCCCACCCACCCCTGCTCACGTGAGCTCTCGCTCTTAAATAAATAAATAAATAATCCTTTGGGCAAAAAAACAAGAACTGATGCCCAGAGCGCCTGACTAGCCTGACTAAGCAAACATTATTGTTCTTTGAGACCTTTTGGCTTTGAAGCAGTACGCCAAGATTAATTTTTGGAGCTTTTTTTTTTTTTTTAAGTATTTTCTCCTTTCTCTTCTCCCTGTTCAAGTAGGCTCTATGCTCCTTGCCTCACACAAGGCTGGTAGCAGCACTTCCTGACTTCTGTTTCTGTTTTCAGTGGAAACGGAGTTTGAAGGCCAAGGGAAACCTAAGTCCGATGTGGAGAAGGCTTGAGGAGAAATAAATTTGCCTCAAACTAAAGGACACCTTCCAAGGTTGGGAGACGAGAGAGGTCTTCATGCTTCACACATCGCCATGTGTGCCAGAGGAGAAGGTGTAGGGGACAGGAGGAGACCGCATCCCAGGCACAGCCCTCTGACCTTGATCTCAGGCATGTCCCAGACAAAGCAGAGAAGCCAACCAAGAAAGTGCCTGGGGCCAGGAGAGGAGACCTCTGTGTCGTGGAGGTGGGCAGTGCCAGAGAGGACAGAAGCACTGTGGAGCTGCGGGAAACTCCAGAACCCAAACAGAACCCCTGGGAGACCCCCCCCCCCAACACGTGCCATGGAGTTGCTGGGCCGGCCGGGGCTCAGAGCTGACGTCACACTGACTGCAGGTGCACAGGGTGTGGGGCGTGAGTTTGCCTTGTGCAGACCTGGAGCTGGAGGCCAGATGTGCTCAGGATTGGGGGACCATGGGTCCCAGTTTCCCCAGACAGTTCCAGTTTACGCCTGTTGTGTCAGAATAATTATCAACAAGGCCATCTTTCACTTTCAAAAGGGCCTCCCAGATGGGCAATAAATTACAAGGTCACAAACCTAAGTACCTCATATTCCAACTTCAGAAAACCACCAGAAGGACCGGCTACCTCCTCACAGGCCTTGGGGAGGCTCCAGTCCCATAAGCCATCGTCAGTGTGAGGGAGGCACAGGCTGAGGGGGGTGGAGAGGGTGCTTACCTCCCCAAAGCCAAGGTGCAGGGTCCATACCAGGAAGGCAGCCTGGCATTTTGTTCACAGCTAAATGCATTACTTGGTCCGTGGAGTGTTGATTTTTCACCCAAGAGCAGGAGGGAAGAAAACAGGGAACAATGGCGCCATGAGAGAACCCCTCCCCCGCCCCCCAAGAGAGCCAGGACCACCCTACCTTAAGTTCCTTGGTTCCAAAAACTGAAGGCAGATGGGTTCTGTGTGTGCCTGAGAGCTGGTTCCGGTGGTAGATGAGACTGTGTCCCACCTTCTTCCTGGAATCTTTTATCCTGAGGACAAAAAGGTATGCACAGAAAAGGAAAACATACAGCCCGCCTTAAAATGTGGCCACATCGGCGGAGACCCCCTGCCCGCCCCTGGGGCCCAGAAAGCAAGTCCCATGGATAGCAGGACTGGTAACCTGTGCACAGAGAAGGAACTAGCACAGTAAGGGTGATGAGGGACTGCACCCCAGCGGCCATGCGAGGAGGCAGAGTGGTCTTTGTTCTTCCTCTTCTTTCCCCGACACCACAGCCAACTCCAGCCCCAGATGAGGAGAGGGAAAATCAAGAGACCTTGCGCACTCTCTGCTTCACCACACGCATGCACACACGCACATACACATACATACACACGTGGATGCACACATACACGCACATACATGCACATACACACGTGTATCACACATACACAGGCATGCACCTACACACATGCACGTGCACACGCACATACATGCACATACACACGTGTATCACACATACACAGGCATGCACCTACACACATGCACGTGCACACGCACATACATGCACATACACACACGTATCACACATACACAGGCATGCATGTGCACACATGCGTGCAGACATACACACACATACACACATGCACGTGCACACACAGGCACAGGCAGCACTGAGGTTCAGGGCACAAAGCTGACACGAGGCTGCCGTTTCTAAATGAGCGGGGGCTAAGCCGTAAGAACTGAACTGAGGCCGCTCAACGAACGGACAGTGACTGAGAAGCTCTCACACTGAGCTGCGATCCCCTGTTGTAGAGAGTCCCCACCCTAGCAGGAACGAGGGCTGGGTCCCAGGGTAACTGGGGATAATTATTACAAAAGATCCCCAAGCACGGCAACCCAGTAAGTTTGTCCCAATCAAAACTAAAGGGAGGCGCGATTTCCTACTTGCTCACCCGCAGAGGTGCCCAGGGGTCCACACCCACCGCCCCGTCTTCGGATCACCTCTCGGTATCGCCAGCGCCTGCGATCCCTGCACCCCGGGCTCCATCCCTCTCTGCGGTAGAGGGTCTGTGTGGGGAGACCCCAAAGCAAACTGGCTGCTTGGACAAGATAACCTGAAAAGTCTCTGGAAAATCACGTTGTCATAAGCTGCTGCTTGGGATGCTAAGGGCTTGTCAGCTACCTTCTTATTCACATCGAGGGGACCTGAGCCCAGAGAGGGGAAGGCCCTTGCTCCCATGATCACTCAGTAGACGACCAAGATCTTAAACCGTATCTCAGACTAGGGGACTGAATCGGACCACTTCGGCAGCTTAGTTGACTTCCCTAATGTTTTATGTTCCAAACTGTAAAATGGAAACCCTGCTCGAAAGCTTACCGTACCGAAGAAGGTATACAAGGTGTGCAAGCCCCAGGAGAGAACTTGGTATACAGCAAGCCATTAGGGTAAGCCCGGTTTCCAGGCTCCTCCCGTCTCATAAAGTCAAACCAACCGCTAACGAGCCGGTCCAAAAGTAAAGTCGAAAACTTCTGAAGTCTCCCTTTTCTCAAATTACAGCAAGTCCCTCAGGCAGAGGTGAAGTACCCTGACCCGAGTGGTGAGAGGTTGGGCATCACGGCCCCTGCCGCATCTGGCTGTGCAGCGAGCAGAAAATACGGAGCCTGTTCAAGCACTATGGCTTCCGCTCCAAGATGATCTGCATGACATTTGGGTCAATCAATTTAGAGATAATGATTCTCGCCGCAGAGCTGTGCGTGTCCAATCACAAGAAATAGGGGTCCCCAATTGATTTTTGTGGACTGGTTTCATTTTCTCAGAAAGCTTTTCAGGTCAAACATTGGCCAGAGCTAGGGTGCTGATAGGAGGTGGCATATTTCCATCTACTTTTGCCCAGAAATGTCTGGCTATCATTGTGCTCTGTTGAATAAAATTGAAATCATCAAAGCCCTTTGAGGCATTGCAAGGACATTTTTCAAGCAGGACTTTTAATCGGGGATTGTGGGGGGGGCGGGCGGGGAAGGACACAGAGCATCTGTGGAGACATACACGCATTTTTTTGGTCTTTTCTAGAATAAATTTCTCACAGCAACACAGTGAGATTCTGGAAACTGGCTGGGGGGCTCCCTTCTTGTGCTATGTTTTCTCACCTCAGTGTGTGGACTCCATTTCCAGCCACCCTTAAAAGTAAAGTGTAAGGAAGCCCAAATGAATAGTTAATTAAAAATAGGCAAATGGCCTTATTTCTTCCCCAAACTGGTTGATGTATGCCCTGTTGTGGGTTTTTCGAGAACACAAAACTATTAATTTATGGGTGCAAAGAACAGTGAATTAATCCTAAAGAGCCCTGCAGCCTTTGAAGACCTGAATCATATGTTGAGCTCGTTTAAAACTTGCATAGGAAATTAAGGTAGAATAAAGCCCTTTAATTTGAAAAGTGCATCTATAGTCGCCGTCCCTAGGATATCTGCAGGGTCATTATTCAGAAAGGTTAAGGAGGACTTTATTTTTTTATATTCACTATGTATGTCTCAGTCCCAGCTCACCATGGTGCATTTCAACTTATAAAGGGAAGGAGATAACAAAGGGGGGAGGGGAGCTTTCTATTCGCTTTCCACTTAATTTCCTTGCCGCCACGCCAGTCCCAGCTTAATGAATGTAATTGCTACCTTTGATGAAAATACTATTATCAAGATCACACATTACATTGGAAAACAGTTTTTCTTTAAACACAGCTACTGCAGTCTCTAATTATGCATGTAACAAGTGTCTCCCGAACAAAAGAGCATGTTGTCTACAATTGCTAGGAATTGGAGCAAGGCAAATTCGAACAAAGGACAGATTAGATTTGCTCCCGCTCCACAAAGCCCATCCCTCTGATTAATTTCCTGCAAAAACTAAAACAATTCTCTTAAAAGGAGCTCACCCTTCTCCAGAATGATCCATATGCCATTTGGGTCTTTCTATAGGGTGATAATGGCCCCTGATTTGAACTCGTGTTAGAAAATAAGAAAGGGCTTTTATGAACTTCCTCTTTCATATGCAAATGAGCAGCACGAGATCTTGAGGGATAATGAGCCCCCCAAAAAGTGACTTTTCAGTGGCTATGAAAGAGCTCGCTGGTAGGGGAAAGTCTGCATGGAGCACGTTCAATCCAGTTATTTTATTAGCTTCAAGAAATGAGGCATCTTTTTTTTTTTAAGATTTTATTTATTTATCTGATAGAGATCACAAGTAGGCAGAGAGACAGGTGGGGGGCGGGAGGGGGGAAGCAGGCTCCCTGCTGAGCAGAGAGCCCGCCGCGGGGCTGGATGCAGGGCTCGATCCCAGGACCCTGAGATCATGACCTGAGCCGAAGGCAGAGGCTTTAACCCACTGAGCCACCCAGGCACCCCAAGAAATGAGGCATCTTTGAGAAAATATTTCCCATACCTGTTGAGACTGGGTGACAACAGCTCTTTTGGGGTCGCCTTTCCTAAAAGACAGACAGTTTCTTGACTTTTGCACAGTTTTCAAAATGGATTCATGGTTAAACGCAAAGCACACTTACTCATTTAGGAGCTCCTGGGTTTTTATTTGCACTTTGCTCTGAATGTTGGAGGCTGCATTTTTATCAAATGTGGGCAAGGGTCTGGACAATCCCATAACACCTTAGTTCTGCAAACCCCCACCCCAGCGTTATTCAAAACCAGAGGGAAAAAGCCAAGTTAGTTTTGAGTACAATGTTGGCTAAGAGTATGAATTGTAGAGTCAGACTGCCTGGGTTCAAACCTCAATTTGCCATTTACCATTGGTGTGACCTGGAGGAAAAAAATCATTTCTCTATATCTTTCTTTCCTCAACGGTACAATGGGTGAGACTAAAAGCGTAGTTAGCATTAACTAAGATAACTAAGATAGTACTTTCAAAGTGGCTACTGCAGTGCCCAGCACACAGTACTCTCTGAACAAATTTGTTGCTATTATCACTTAGGCTGGAAGACCGCTGGTGTTAAATGAAGTGAGTTTCCCGAAGTACTGCTTACCGCCTCTTGGAGTCCTTGAGTCTTGCCGCCTGTTTGTTGCCGCTGGGAAAATGGCACAGGAAGTGTCATCATCACAGAATCCTATGCCCCATCCAGGGATGAGAAGGCTGCCATAACCCAAATTGGGGAGGGGAGGGACAGTTAGGGGTGCATCTCCCTTGGCTAGAGCTCTGCTGTTTAGACCGGGCCCGATCCTTTCCCGAGGCGTGATCGTATCCCCTCTTGGGATGAGTCTCAGACATGGTCCACAAACGACCAGCAGAGACAGCGCAGGAGGAGGCATGTCGCCCCCCCTGCTTCTTGTCTGGAAAAGGACCTGGATACTTAAAAGGAGAACCACCCCACGGAGGTCCCCATTATCCAAGCATGCTGCCCCCGAGTCCCCCGGGTCACGTAGCTTTCTTAGGGCAGCGAAAGTGATCCTCACGCTGATCACTAAGGAACCGACCGTCTGTACAAGTCATGACCACCTGCGCCGAGGTGAGTGTCCATCTTTGCACACCTGTGCACACCTGTGCAAACCCGGATCTGTCGATGGCAAGGTGTAACCTGAGTGCAGAGGGAGACGACAAAGTGCGCCAATGGTGGCAGGATTTCACGGAGTCGTGGAAATGGGGCCGGGGATGCGTTCGGATGCAAAGCCCTTGGTGGAGGAGGTTCTGACCATTCTTAATTTGAAGAGAAAAATAGGCAAGGGCACAGCAGACATCCCAAAAAGAACGATCTGAGTGGCGGGGCTGAAGACGTGCGCTCATGAAGATGCATGAAGCCTTTGGATAATTTTGCAAAAAGATGACCCTTTGTAAGACCACGCTGTGAGAATCGCCTGCAGAGAAAGGCGGACAGAGGGAGCCGTCACCCAATCTTGTGCTGAAAACCCTGCATCCCCAAGTCCACACTCGGTCTCATTCTTCGCTGCGTCTGAGAGGACGGATGCAATTAGAGCCTTCATTTGAAAACAAGACACATTTCTGTTAATAAGCCATAATACAAATTTTAACTTTTAAAACAAATTCAAGCTTGAAGACAAATTCCACATGGAGCCTCTTTTGTTACCGGGAGCACTAGGAAAGGAGCTCCTGGTTTTAAGCCGCTCCATTTAAAACTGCCTTTTTTGAGCACCCTTTTCCTCAATTTTCCTAAAATGACACGGACCTTGTGTACCCCAGGTGCTCTCTCGAGGACCCCTAGGACAAAAGGCGTACATTCTTACATGAGGAGCTGCTGAGCTCCTTCCCTTACGCACCTCTGCCCAGGGTGACCGGGGAGACTCACACCCACGCAGAGGAACCAGTCCCCGGAGCTTTCGCCTCCAGGGTCAGGCTGGGGCAGCCTCTCCAGGTCTGTGCTGTCTCGGCAGGGAGCACCTTCCCAGTTGGGTGGCGCGCAGCGCAAATATCAATGTCTGTGGCCAGAAGGAAAGGGGCCCAGAAGGACTGGGCTCGAGTCCATAGGACTGGACTGCAAGGTCTGGACTTCAGAGCCGTTGGTCGGCAGCCCGTTGGCCTCAGGCACATCACGCGATCTGAGAGCAGCTCTGCAACCGACAGGCGGCCTTCTTGCCCGCCTCCACCGCCCCAGCTCCTGTCCCCCCGGGATCCGTGGAGGGGCTGCCATGGGGCTGAGAGCAGGCAGAGAGTTCAGAGATGGCATTAGCCGCAGAGGCAATTCTCGTCTTTTCCAGGAGCCTCATGGCCCTGGCCGCAGCCCTGGGAGGGGGGCCCCGTGAGTGCAGAAGCAGAGGTGGAGGTGCGGGGCCCAGGGCAGCCTGAGAGCAGGCGGAGGGTTCCCTGGAAGGTCCACACGTCTGTCCCATCCCTCCTGCTGCCCGCAGCTCCGGAGACCGGCTGCAGCAACCGCCCTGAGGGCCCTCAACAGGGGGACAGCGCTAAAGACGAGGGAGCTTCGAGGCAGCCTCTCTGAGTCTTGATGGCGGCACAAATGACCAGCCATTTCCTGGTCCACTGGTTAGCGGAATTAGCATAGCGAGCGGGAGCGGCCCCCATCTGTCATGCTCTCCCTCCCCGGCGGCAAGGTGGAATCCGCACCTAACCTTTGAGTCCCTGAAGGGTAATGCCCCACGCTCCGGAGAAGACTTGCTCGGCCCCGGGCGGCCACACCATGGGACTCCAGAACGTCCTGAGCCTGCCGTGGGGGCCACCTCGGCATCCGGGGCTGCTGGGGTTTCTTGAGGGCTCAGGGCCAAGGTGGGCCCCGAAAAGGAGACAGGGGTGCGAGAGAGCTCTGGGTTTGGAGTCGGGAGGCCGGGCCTCTCTGCTGTGTGCTGTCGGAGGGATGCTTGTCCTCTCTGGTCTCATCAGTAAATCAGGGACTGTCGGGGGAGGTCTTCAGAGGGACTTTAAACCCCAATCCACTCGGGGCTACACTCCCAGGAAATCTTTTCCAACCTTGTCTTCACTTTCCTCCCCCAGCCCCAGCCCAGAGAAGCAGCCCTAAACCTACCCCCCAGGACTCCCTCAGCCTGCTACTGAGCACTCTGCCTCTAGGAGGCTGCCATCCCCAGTCTGATCCCTCCCCGCTTCGCTCAGCAGAAGTGGCCTTGGCTTCCACCCTGTGTTTGCCTCTGGCCATAGCCACAAGCTGGGTTGGAGGACAGAGTCCCCAGGGGGAGGAAAGGAGGCTAAGTCTGGGAGACGGATCTTCCCCATCCCCCGGCAGCGGGGTCTCAAGGATGCCCGGGCTGTCCGCCAGGGCGCTCCTCCAAAAGCCAACCAGCTCCTGGAGCCACAGTCTGCACCCTGTAAGGTGGCTGGGGTTTCTCGACAGCTGCCCCACTGAGCTGCCTGGGAGGGCTGGCTGTGCCTGAGGGGATGCGGCCACCGACGGGGTGCCCCAAATAATACCTTCCAGTGCACCCCCAAATACCTTCCAATAATTGCAAGGTATTATTTATAATGCTCGCTGGGGGGTGGGCGCCTGCGTGGCTCAGTCATTAGGCGTCTGCCTTTGGCTCAGGTCATGATCCCAGGGTCCTGGGATCGAGCCCCTCATCAGGCTCCCTGCTTCTCCCTCTCACACTCCCCCTGCTTGTGTTCCCTCTCTCGCTGTATATCTTTCTGTCAGAATAAAAAAAGAAAATCTCAAATACCTATATATCTATATATCCATGTATCTATATATCTATATATCTATATAGTTGTATAGATATGTATAATGCCCAGTGGGTGCAATTCCTGTCATCACTTGCACAGGAGGAACCCGTGCGTGTGAACGCAGCAATTGGGCTCCAGCTGAGCAGGACAAGGCTGCAGGACGTGACCTTGGGCAAATTCTTTCCCCTCTTTGTGGCTCAGTTCACTCATCAGTTAAGTAGGTGGTTGGAACAGATCATGGTGAAAATACCTTCCAGCACCGACCTGGCAGATTCCAAAAATGGCAGGAGGGACTGGAGAAGGTGCCAACACAGGGCCTGCCAGCGTCCTCTGCAGGTAATTACATAATGGGTCGAGGACCCTGAATCCGGGGACTCACACGCCGGATGGGGGCTTCTGCCCCAAGCAGGTTCAGGAAGCGACTGTGGTGTAAGCAGAGGTAGGCAAATGCCATCTGGCTGCCTGTCAGGGCTCTGTCCACCTTGGGGTACCTGGAAGCCTCCCTGGATCGGGCCTGCTCCCCACGGAGAGGAGACGAGGGACCGGGCTGGGACCAGTCCCAGGGTGAGGCGGCCTCATCTGCTTGGTTGGATTCCATTCTCAGCTGCTGTGGCACCACACTTGCTTAGTGAGCTCTTACGTGTCCCTCAAAACCCCAATCTATTGTTGGCTTGCCTTCTCTGCTCCCTGTGCCTATACTACCAGCATCACAGTCCATACCTGTGGTGGCACATGGAAGACCTTGTCAAGGGGCAGTTGGGCTGTAACCCCTGGAAGGCAGGACCCTCTGTTTCCCAGTAGTACGTGACACAGCAGATGATTAACCGAAGTTTGTGGAATGAATGAATGAGAGAAGTGAAAGGAGCAGATGTTTGGGATGAGGACAATCCCAGGATGAGGGTCAGAAGCCAGAGGTGGAAAATAAACCCGTGTTCAGGGACCAGGGAGTCATCAGTATGGATGAGTATGGGGGAGGAGAGAATCCCACGCCCTTCTTCTATGCTCGTCTCAAGGTACCTGGATATTTGCCTTAAAATCTGTATTATGCATTAGACTGTGAGTCCTGCGTGCTCATTTGCCTGTGTCCACAGGGTTTTGCCTGAGACCTAGTACATCTTAGGTGCTTAAATAGGTGTTCATTAAAGAAATTGATTAGATAGGACAGGAGGACTATAAGGTAGACAGGCCAGTGCTGTTACAGCCACTCTGTAGGTAGCAAGGACACAGATCTATAACACAGTAGCCATACAAAATGCAGGATGTCCAGTTAAATTTGAATTTCAGATAAACAATGAATAGTTTTTAAATATAAGTATATCCCCAATATTGCATGAGGCATACTTCTACTAAACCAATTATTTATTGTTTATCTGAAATTCAGATTAAACTGCTATCTTGTGGGGTTTTGTTTTTGTATTTGCTTGTTTCTTTGCTTCTGTTTTTTGCTTGGTTTTGCTTATCTGGCAACCTAACCTTTCCTCTTTCCACTTTGCGGTCCTTATGCCTGGCTTCAGTCCTCCAGTTGACTTCAGAGTCACAAGATGGCTGCTGGAGCACCAGCCTTCGTGTTTGTGATTTAGAAAAGCAGGAAGATTGGGGCGCCTGGGTGGCTCAGTGGATTAAAGCCTCTGCCTTCGGCTCAGGTCATGATCCCAGAGTCCTGGGATCGAGCCCCGCATCGGGCTCTCTGCTCAGCGGGGATCCTGCTTCCTCCTCTCTCTCTGCCTGTCTCTCTGCCTGCTTGTGATCTCTGTCTGTCAAATAAATAAACAAAATCTTTAAAAAAAAAAAAAAAAAAAAAGAAAAGCAGGAAGATAAAGGGAGACGGGTCAAAAGGACACCTCTCTCCCATCAGAGTCTGCCTCTTTTAAATAGATATCTTAACTGAAATATGGACTGATTCTTTGACGATAACAAGGAATCATTGTTTGTTTTACTGGGTGTGATAAGTATTGTGGTTATATAAGAAAATATCCTTCTTTTTTGGAGACACATCTTAAAATGTTTACACGTAAAATGTCATTGTGGTCTCTGATTTTTTTTTTTTTTAAGAAGGCTCTATGCCCAGCATGAAACTAGAACTCAAAACCCCAAGATCAAGAGCCATATGCTCCCCTAACTGAGCCAGCCAGGCACCCTCGTCTATCATTATTTTTAATTACTTTGAGAAAAAGAAGAGGCAAAAACAGCAAACTGTTAACAACTATTGAATCTGGGTAATGGATGTCCATTACCTTTTTTAAAAAAAATATTTATTTTTTTAAGTAATCTCTGTACCCAACATGGGACTTAAGCTCACAGCCCCAAGACAAAGAGTCAAACACTCCACCAGCTGAGCCAGCCAGGCGTCCCCCTCTGCCTTTCTTCAGGTTGGAAAATTTTCATAATGAAAGTGTGTTTTTTGTGATCCTTGTCCAACTTTGGTGTTTTCTCACTGACCAACCCTCACAGAAATGTAGCCAGAAAGTCAGCATACTGATGCCAGAAGTAATCAAGAGTTTTGTTGAAGAGAATGAAGGGGAGAACAGACAGAAGGCACAGTCTTTGCCTAGGGGCACAATTTCTCAGCTTGCAGAGGAATGAGGGCCATGGGACCCAAGTCTCTGCTTGTGGGAACCGGACCTTTCAGGTCTCAGTCAGCCCCCTGATGGGATTCTTACCCTTAGAACAGTGACTAAGTCACAGCCAGCCCCTTACACAAGGGTGTGTGTTGACAGGAGTCCTGGCGAACCCCAAATCCATGCATTCTGTACCTTGTTTACCTGCATGATCTCTGTAGAGCACTTGGCCCTCTGGACCCCTGAGGTCACCTTTCTAAAG
This sequence comes from Mustela nivalis, assembly GCF_964662115.1. Lineage (NCBI taxonomy): Eukaryota > Metazoa > Chordata > Mammalia > Carnivora > Mustelidae > Mustela > Mustela nivalis. The sequence goes on from NC_139021.1 coordinate 178,707,658, forward strand.
AACATTCAGCCCAGCTCGCTCCCTCCGTCCCAGAGGCTGACATCTCCCAGGTCACTGGGCTGCCCCCACCCAGGCTGTATCAACCCCGTGTGGAAGAAAGATCCTTGAACAGAAAGCCCCATTCTGGAGCTGTTGCGCCAGGTAAGATGGTAGGGCAATTTGCTTGGCTTGAGATGCTTCGATGAACGAACCAGGAGCTAATGGTGCCTGGTGGATGTCGCAAGAACTCAAAGCCATGGATAAATCCAGACTTTGCTGCGCTCTGCCTGTTTGGCACAAAGTAGGTTTGTTATGAGGATTTGAGGGAGAGAGGCTTGGGCAGGCACTCTGGTCCATCACCAGAGGAATGAGTCAATACAATGGGGTCTTTCCACACCAAGGAATATTATTCAGCCATGAAAAAGGAATAAAGTACTGACCCAGGCTCCAGCACAGATGAACCTTGGAAACATGCTCAGTGAAAGAAGCCAGTCACAAAGGACCATGTATTATTTGATTCCATTTACATGAAATACGCAGAATGCACAAATATTTGGGAGACTAAAAGTAGACTTGTGGTTCCCTAGGGGGGATATCTGAAGGGAAATGAGGAGTCACAGTCACTGGATTTTGGGGGTGACAAAACGTTCTAAAATGGACTGTGGTGATGGCTGCACTATGCACAGGTATATCACAAGCCATTGAACTGTACACTTTAAACAGGTGAACTGTCGGATATGTGAAATATCTCAAAAAAGCTGTTTTTAAAGGTAAAAACAAAACAAAACAAAAAAAGGACCTCTGAAAAACAGGAGATATTTTTTCTCAACAGCAATGGTACCCAGGGTTGATGCTGGCCAGCACTCCACATGCTGGCTGCCTTCCACTACGACCCACCAGGAAGACTCCCGGCATCGGCTGGAATTCCAGAAGCCAAGCGGAGCTGGAGGTGAGGTGGGGAGGGTCCGGCCGCTCTGGCCCCGCAGTGAGTGGCTCGAGCTCACACGCCTCCACTTACATATATCGACCGTTTACCTCCTTCCGTTCCCAGCGCCAGATCTATGAGCGAGAGGGAAGGAAAAAGGAGTTCAGGTTTAAACTCTTATCACTAAAGTGAGTCTCCCTCTACATTAAAAAACTATCCAGACCCTGTGGCAGGAACGGGCTCTGTTCTGGGGGCATAAATTTGTGTGTGTGGAAAAAAGACTTATTGGTGAATTTAGCAGTATTTTTCGTTGAACTGGCAGTTGCTAACCATTACACCAGTATTTATTTGATTCTTCAAGAGTACAAAACCATGGGCCACAAATAAAGAAGATGGAGTAATAGTTTGTGGCTGGGCCACTAGCTTTAAACTTGAAATGAAGTGTCCAGTTTTGAGTTACTGTGTCCAACCACCATTTGTACAGTTTGAAAAGTGGGGGCATTTTTCCAGGCTGTCAGCGGGACTGTAGTTCATTCCCATGAATGATATCACGGAAGGAGCAGCTGTTCTGCTAGGAGCACTTCACTCCTGACCAGAATATATTAAATGTATTAATCTGTGCCTCGCGGCGTAATTTAGGAAGGTCCTCTATTTGACACATTCCTGTACGTCCTTGTTTTATCGCTTGCTCCCGCAGGTAACAATGTCTCAAAAGTCTTGCTCCTGAATGAAGTTAAAATTACATGTCACCCAATAGCATATGCACTTACGTGGCTTCTTTTGCTGTCAAAATTACCACGCTGCGACAACAGGAGACGTTAATGGGGCACGTGGCATGATTTACCTCGCCAGCTCTAGGGCCGGCGGCTGGGGAGGACTCCCCTCGTCCAAGCGGCCATGCGCTGGGGGAAGCCGTGGCCATCTCAGCCCTCGGGCGGTGTCTTACCGCCCAAACTGTGTCACTGGATGGGCTGGCCCCTCTCAAGATGGACCTAAGTGCCGCGTGAGAGAACTCTGCCCCAGCGCGCTTAGGGCACTGTAAGTTGCTGGGGGGGGGGTGTCTATTTCAAGCAGGTCGGCAGCAGAGACGACCCGGCCTTCCGCACGCAGTCAGGCTGCTGGAAGGCACATTAAGAATGTGCCCGAGACTTCCCAGAGAAGTGTCTGATATTTAAGCTAATGGGAGCAGCCTTGATTAATAGTTTGATGCTGTGTTTTTCTACCATGGCAGGCCGGCGTCTTTGGGATGCTTATCTCAGGTTACAAGGGAAGGCCACCAAGCTGGGGTGTGTTACACTTTTAATGAGATTATGGACTGCCCGTGTGGGAAGAGTATCAGATGTGGTTTGAAACTGGGGGCTTGGACCAGTGGCTGCATTTAGACTTTCAAGGGTCATCCAAAAATACAGATGCCTTTGTCTTTGTGGGTCCCTTCCTCCCTTATACATACATATTACATGTGTAATAAAAGAGATATATAATATATTATATTGTCTTATATATAATAAAATATATAATATTTATGTATAATATGTATCATAAATTTATGTAAAATTTAAAATATATAAAATATATAAGTATATAAGAATATATATATTTTAATTATATTTTATGACCACATTGGTATCAAGGCAAATAAAATATAGGCTGGATCCATTATTAGATAGTCTCTACTGTTACAATGTTTTTGCTTCTGCTTCTGATTTGAAATGCAAACATTCCACTGGCCCTAGGCATTATACCAGATGGGCACGTCGGCCTTGACCTGGGCTGCAGGATCCAAGCTTCACATCTTTGTCTAGGAGTTTCTTTCTTTTTTCTTTTTTTTTAAGTTTTACTCTTTTTTTTTTTTTTTTTTTTTTTTTGTAATCTCCAAACCCAATGTGGGGCTCAAACTCATGACTCGGATCAAAAGTTGCACGCTCTTACAACGGAGCCAGCCAGGCAGCCCCGGGGAGCTGCTTTCTTTTAAGCCTGGGACAGTCTGGCTGTGGCAGCTCATTGAAGAGGGTGCAGGTGACAGTGTCCCACTTCCCCGAGCCTGGCCCAGGCGGTTCCCCGGTTCCCCACGCTCCCAGATGGCTCCCCAGCGGGGTTGGACACCAGATACATTCTTCTTCTCTGGCTGCCCCCCCCCACAACATTTATGTATCTTTATTTTAAACAAATAGGCCAGGGCCAGTGCTGTGGGTTTTCCGGCGCATTTGAGCGCAGGGGTGGGGGTTGGGGGACAGCTTCCAAGGGGGGAGCAGAAGTCTCCACCTGCGGGCTGGTCTGTGTGCTGATGGGCAGGGCGCCAGTTGGTGACCAGGCGCCTTGGCTGACCCAGACCTCATCGACCCGCCGAGACCTCTCCCCAGCCGGGCTCTGCGGGCGGGTCAGCGGCGGGGAGCTTAAAGGGCAGCTGTTGTCCTCGGCCACCGAGCCTGCCATGAATAATGTTTTCATCCGTGACAGTGACAAACCCATGGTACTTGAGGAGAGTTTATTAAGGTCAGTCTATAAATAAGAATTAAAATTTTAAAAAAATGGATGGACACCGATAAACAGATGAGGAAAGCAACCAGGGGGAGCCGTCACTACCCAGCACCAGCAGCGGGAAGGGCGCCGCTGGCGGGAGACGCCCAGCCCGCCCCCCCCCTGGCCTCGCCTGCAGCGCACCATCCACGAAACTGCTGTCGGACTTGTAGGCTCTGTGAATCCAGGCCCTGGCTAATATTTTGTCATTGAATGCCTGTTCCCTGGGCTGATAAAAAGAATGGCAGCTATTTCACTATGTCAAGCCCATAACTGAGAGCTGGTAAAATGGAAATGTCTCATCTCTGCTCGGGCTTGCATGCAGATGGCCTCACGGGCGTGTGACAGTGGGGTCCTGCTTGCCGGGTCAAGCCCTGGTCTCGGGATGGACTGAGCAAGTGGCCCTGGAGGTTCAGAGGGCAGGATCTTCTCCTGCCGCCTGCGTGTCTTTGTGACTGAGGATGCGGCGCTTTCTTACAGTTATGACTAATTTTAAAAAGATTTCAGTTGTTTAGAGAGAGAGAGAGCATACGTGTGGGGCAGAACGAGAGCGAAACAGAAAATCGCAAGCAGACTCCATGCTGAGCACGGAGCCCCACGTGGGGCTCGATCTCAGCACCCTGAGATCATGACCTGAGCTGAAGCCAGGAGTGGGACACTTAACTGACAGAGCCATCAAGGCGACCCCAGTCATGATGACTTCTAATCACATACTCAACTGTGGTCAAAGTTCTTTTGCATGTGTTAGCTCACTGGGCCCTCCCAAGAAGCCCAGGAGAGACTGGGGACAAGTTTAGTGATCTGTTTGGAAGATGCTCCAGGCCCAGAGGTTCGGCTGGCCTGAGGACATTCAGGTGTATGTCCTGACATCCAGGTGTATGACCCCAGCAGAGCCGGGTCCACTAAATGTGGCGAGAAGTGGTGGAAAAGGCTGTGGTAAGAAGTTTAAGTACTGTAGGGAAACGGGACTTAGCCGGCGTCATACCTGCCAGGCATGACCATGTGTCCCAAAAGCTACTCTTCTTGGCTTCAGTGATAATCAAAGAGCATCTTGGTGGCCCCGTAAGATGGTCATGCCCTCAAGAACCCTCTGACTCATCACATCATTAGGATTTGGTCCAGTTGGTGTTTTATTCCACATAAGGGAATGTCACTGTGTCCCCTCTTTCAGAACAATGACATGGAAACACGGTGGCAATTAATTCTATGTTAAGCAAAATCATCAATAAATCAGAACTCCCTCAGTAGGGAAGCAAACAATAGACAAGACGGGGGTTCCCCTAAATGTCCTGTCTGTTTCTTCTCAGATATCCCATGACCTATGCTTAAGCTGGAGGTTCTCAGGGACACACCAGAGACTGGGAGGTATACAGGACTCCCGCCCGGAACCATAGACAAGAAGGAGAGAGACTCCGGAGCCTGGAGTCGGGAGGAGAGGGTTCTGGCATTTAATTTTGTTTGGCAAATGTCTAGGGAGCAGGTCTTCCGTCCCAGACCCTGAGCCAGGAGCACTGAGGTAACACCACTGTCCCTGAGCTTCAGGGGGAGAGCAGGTGGGCATGTGACCAGTTGTGAGAGGCACAGGGGCATCTGTGTCACCGTGTGAACACCATCCTGCCATGATGACCTCTCCTGGGGGAGAGGAATTCTAGGAAAGCTTCACGGAAGAGGCATCCCAATGGAACCGAGCCTTGAAAGACAAGTAGGGAGATGCACACGGTAAAGGGAAGAGTGTGCGAGGTCATGTTCTGGGCCGAACTGTGTCCCCTCAAACTCATGCGTGGCAGTCGGGACCTCGGAATGTGATGCTATTTGGAGACAGGACTAAATTGAACTTTGAATGAGGTCACTGAGGCGGGCCCCAACCAGTAGGACTGGATGGCTGGAGGGGAATCAGCCCAAGCTCAACGCCAAGGTGGAACTGGAAGATGTTTTGGACGCTCCACTGACAGTGCAGCCTCTGTGGTGTGGGCGAGTATGTGGGCTGGATACTGCCTCCAAACACATCAGGTCCCAGTCCCCGCAACCTGCAAAATTTCGTTGTCAAGTAAAAGGGGCTTTGCAGATGCAATCTTGAGATAGGGAGAGGATTCTGGATTATTCCCGTGGGCCCTGAATACTACTGCATATATTCTTATTAAGAGGGAGACAGAGGGGGATTTTATTTTTAATTTTTATTTATTTATTTATTTTTTATTTGGTAGAGGGAGAGAGATCACAGCAGGCAGAGAGAGGGAAGGGGAAACAAGCTCCCCGCTGAGCAGAGAGCCCGATGCGGGGCTCGATCTCAGGACCCTGAGATCATGACCTGGGCTGAAGGCAGAGGCTTAACTCACTGAGCCACCCAGGCGCCCCTGAGGGGGATTTTATACACCGATGAGATGGCGATATGAAGACAGGGTGGAGACACTGGCCTTGGGGATGGCTGTGACCACAAGCCAGGACACAGTGGCAGCCACCAGAAGCGAGATGAGGCAAGGAACAGAATTCTCTCCTAGAGCCTGGAAAAGAGTCCTGACAACACCTTGATCCTGACATCAAACTTCGGGCCTCCAGAACTGTAAGAGAAGGAACTGTGCATCCAGCCCTAACACTGTCCATCCGGGACCTCTCTACTTTCTCGGTGAGCCTCAGTGTCCTCCCCAGAGTGATGGGAACGCTGGTCAGTCCCACGCTGCCGGCCTGCACCCAGCTCTCTGGGGCTCAGACAGCTTGGAAAGGACCTCGCAGGTCCACATGCTTGTTGGGGGGCACCGGTGGCCTGGCCAGGCTTGGGAGCAGCAGCAGAGCACCAGCTCCCTCCTGGATGGTCCCACTGGCTGTACCCAGGGCCACAGAAAAGAAAACAAAGAGGCTCCAGGGACGCTGGCCTGGAGAGCCGCTGCCACCTACAAAATGTTGCTAAGGCTGGAGGAAAGAAGAACTGCCTTTTGCTTCCCAAATGCCCAGGCCTGTCCCCCTGGTCCCACCCCCTGTGATGAGCCCCACTGCTGGCCCAGCCTACAGCTTGATTCAGCTGGTCGGAGGTGAGGGGGTCTCATCTTTGAGAGGGACCTCCAGACAACCCCTACTCAGGGGTGCAGGTCACCGCTCACCACCAGCTCTGGGGGCCACATGAGGCCAGAAACATGCAGGTTTTATAACCAGGGACGGAAACTCAGTGCGGACACAGCTGTGCTCCCTGGCAGCAAACCCTCCTGGGGTCCCTTCCTGGGCCCCCGGTCACTCCCTCCTCCCAGGCCTCTCTAACCTGGGTCCCGCCTCGCCCACACGGTCCCTGCTCGCTTTCTTCACGACACTTGTTGCAGCCTGAAATTCCACGTTTTCCCCCTGTTTATTGTCTGCCTCTTCCTCTGAGAAGTTAGGGGTGCAGAGGATGCAAAGCTGCACGCCAGCGCACGGTCTGTGCACGGTCTGTGCCCAGGGAGCCCCTCCATGAAGGACGGACGAGTGAATGGATGTGTGAATGAATGAGAAGGGTGCTCAGATCCAGAGCAGTCCTCCGCAGAGGGCCAGGAGGGCACCTCCGAATCAGAATGAACCTCGGCTAGAAAGTGAAGTCCTTGCCTGAGCAAGCAGGCATGCCTGCATTTTCCCTGATTTGGCATTTATTGGGCCGATTTCTAGGACTCTCTAGAGAGCTTTCCAGAAACTTCCCAGAGCAGAAGTATGAGAAGGATTCCTTCTCTCTGATCCTGGGCTTGAAGTCCAGGGACAGAGAGACCAACCAGATGCCACGGCGATGCAGGGCAGGTTACGTACAATGCCGGCTGTGCCTGGGGGTCAGGCGGGAGCCAGAGGGCTGGAGGCTGGCGTGATGGGTCCAGATGGGGGCGTGTTGGGCGCGCTTCATTGATTTTTCCCAGTGTTTAAAGCAGAGCCCCAAAGGCATGTAGTCGGGCTTCTTTCAAAAAATAGCAGCCGTATTTCTATTCATAGTCTCACCATAACTGGTGATGCCCGGCTCGCTCTAGGCTTCTGAGATCCGGTCTTCACGACTCACCGTGTCTTGAGCTCACCGTGGTCTCACCCACATTCTAGGGATGAAGGTGCCCCTTTCATTCCTTTCCAGCATCTGATTCCCTCAGTGATATCAGCTCAAACTGGAAGGAAATCTTCTCTTAATCACTTTCTGAAAATCCTTAATTGTTAAAATTCTTTTTTTTTTTTTTTTTTGCTGCTTCAAGTTTCATTATTTTTAAACAATCCAATTTTACGGGCATTGCATCCTTAATGTGACCTAATTATGGGGGATGTTTTGCTGAAGAAGCAGTGGGCTACTCCATTCAGGAGACTTTGCCTTCCCCAGGAAGGGGATGTTGTGAGGATTTTCAGGGGGTCCTACATCATACGCTCCGTAATTACACATATTTTTACCAGGGAGCTGCGAAAATGCTTCATTACAAATAATTAAATTAAGCACAACCAGAACTGCTCGGAGGAGATACAAACCTTACATTAGAACAATGAAATCAGTAGCTTCAGGGAACATCTTTATGACCTTGACTGCATTTAGAGCTGCCTGGATGGCCCCAGTCAGTCCCCACCAGGTTGCTGCTGCCTCAAGAAACAGCAGGGAAATTCACCTACTTGACTTCCCGTGAGAGGTTTGGGATCAGGAAACCTACATTGAATCCCGTCTCTGCTCCTTCACCAGCAGTGTGGTCCCCGGTGAGTCATTTCTGTCCTGAGCTTTGGTTTCCTCATCTGTAAAATTGGGGCGACACTAATTCAAGCCTCCCCAGGAGCTGTAGGAATCACCAGGGATGAAGCCTGCCCTACAAGCTGGAAAGGGCAGACTTGCTCCTGAAGAGTCCCTCTCCCTGTCCCCCTCCCCGAGCCCCGGGGAATAAAGAGGAGGAACTGAAAGCCTGGTTGTCTAGGACTGGTGCCCACTGGCCAAGCCAGAATCTTCCACCGCAGACCTCCTATCCTGCCCTCTGCCTGAGCACCCCAACACTCCTTCTACCCCCTCAGGAGCCCCACCGCCCTTGAGGGCCCCAAGGTCAGACATCCTGACATCTCTGTCTTCACGCCCTGTTTTCATTCTCCGTGTTAGTGACTGCAGCCCTGAGACATGGGTATTTCAGAAAGCCCAGTGCATGGAGCAGAGGGCCACTGGCTGCACAATCCGGCCTGTCTTTACTTAAAGGCAAAATTCAGTCACTCACATGATGGGTGATTTCACTGAAATCGACCATGTGGTTATCTGTGGCCCCAAAATCACAGACTCCTTTGGGATTAAACAGACATGTGCATGTTGACAGATCCACTGTCGGGGGCCCTACAGACAGACAAGGGCCATCTTTGCCATCGGTGGGTGTCCTCCCGCCTGCTGCCGAGAGAGAGACCCTCTGGAGCTGTGGTCACCTGCCATCATTTGCAGATTCTACATCAGGTCCAGTACCTTCCCCCGTTGTGCAGGCCGCCTGTCTGTTCTTGGGCATGAATAGTGTCAAGTCTTGTTTGGGGAATGACATGACTTAGCAGAGACTCCTTCAAATGCCACTGGACAGGGGACCACTAGAGACAAGGAGGGAACACAGACCCCAGTCCTCTTGGACATTCTGGGGAGCCAGCCAGTGTGCAGAAATGCTGTGGTAGAACTAGGACCACAGTCCAGCAGAAGAAACCTAGAAGCTGAACGCAGGAAGTTCCTTTTCCCCACAGAAGGGGAGCTGGCCCTGACGGGAAGGACTCTGGGGTGGGGGCTTCTGCTGAGGGGTCTTTGCTGCTCTGGCTGCTTCACTGGGCTCATGGGTGCCAGTGTCAGCCCCCTTCACCCCAGAGGCAGCCACATTCCTGGATGGTGGATTCGGTTCCCGTCTCCCTCAAGACAAAAGGTGCTATGGCAACTGGAAATGATTGTCCCGATTAATCATGCCTGACACCTAAAGAGTTTGCTGCTGAGGTCATCTGGCACAGCAACAGAGCCCCTGGGCCCGAGGAGCAGCACCCCTAGTTCCTAACCAGAGGATGCTGGGGACCCCACTAGCCTCTTAGAGCCTCAGTGGCCTTATCTCTAAAATGGGGCTGGTGATAATCATAATTACAGTGGTTTTTTGTCATCGTAAAGATCACATGGCAGCAGCCTCATAGATTCTCCAGCAAATACTAAATGTTCCATAAATTTTATTTCTGCTCAGAAGTACTTTCACTTGTGTTAATCACATTTTATCCTCATGGTAACTTTGTGAGTTTGCAATTTTAACTATTTTACTGATGAGGAAAGTAGGGTCCAAGAGGTCCTGGGGCTTATGTGTGCTCATGGAGCCAGCGGTGGCGGAGCCGGCCCCTGGGCAGAGGCCCCCGCCCCCTCTCCGCACTCACTGAGCCAGCCTGGGTCTTTGGTGTGCATCAGAAGTTCGTTCTCCTCAGCAAAGCATGCCCAGAGCCCAACAAATGCACCAGCAGGGCCATCTAGACCAGATCTGCCTATAGTATGGGACATGCGGCCACGT